>NC_141694.1:708073775-709273775 GCF_964263255.1 Lissotriton vulgaris | reverse complement strand
CACATCGCCTGCAGCATCTTCAGCTTCAAGCACCAAGAACCTGCGTGACAAAACCCGACGCCACTTCGACCCTATGTTCCCGCTTCCTGTGGGTGAGGTAACATTGCAACGCCGGTGTTCCCACACTGGTACACACCTCTAGGGTCTGTGTCTAAAGTTTTGTCCATCTAGGTTCAGCGGAAGTATCCTAAAACTCTATCTGTGTAACTTTTACGAACCATTGACTTAACATTGGTGCATGCGTGTGCTTTAAGCGCTGCACCCGAATCCCGCGGGCTTTTCCCGACTTCAGCATTGCTTGTCCCGACTGCTCCCAGCGATTCCCTAGGCCCTAGGCCTAACCACTGTTCGATTGGTATCTCCACTTTCTTAATGTATGGTTTGAGTGGCCACCCGCCCTCATCCATAATTGTGCAACTTTGTATGTTATACTGTGCTTTTGATTTAACGCTTGTGCCCCTTTGCTCATAAAGAGTACTGGGGATTATTTTTAGTAATAAACACATATATTTTTATAATATATACTTGTGTGGTGTCCTTTCATTTGATATTACAGGATTGTGATTGGTAAAACAGCTCGCTTAACACGACCTCTTGAGTTTAGCCTTTAAGGCTGCTTAGTCTATGCTACCATTAAGATAGCTTGTCTATAAGGTTGACTTACAACCAGACACCATAAGGGATTGTTTGGACTGATACAAGGTGGTTCCAGAATTGGAAACATCATATATCAGGCCAACTTCTCACACGAGGGAGAGTGAGGGAGGGAGGGAGTGCAAGTGAGGGAGGGAGAGCGAGGGAGGGAGAGCAAGCGAGGGAGAGCGAGGGAGATGAGCGAGGGAGGGAGGGAGAGCGAGGGAGGGAGGGAGAGGGAGGGAGAGCAAACGAGGGAGAGTGAGGGAGGGAGGGAGGGAGTGCAAGCGAGGGAGGGAGAGGGAGGGAGAGTGAGGGAGGGAGGGAGAGTGAGGGAGGGAGAGTGAGGGAGAGCAAGGGAGGGAGAGCAAGCGAGGGAGCGAGGGAAGGAGGGAGAGCAAGCGAGGGAGCATGCGAGGGAGGGAGAGCAAGCGAGGGAGGGAGAGCAAGCGAGGGAGAGCGAGGGATGGAGAGCGGGGGAGGGAGGGAGAGCAAGCGAGGGAGAGTTAGGGAGGGAGGGAGAGCAAGCGAGGGAGAGTTAGGGAGGGAGGGAGAGCAAGCGAGGGAGAGCGAGGGAGCGAGGGAGAGCGAGGGAGGGAGAGGGAGCGAGGGAGAGCGAGGGAGGGAGAGGGAGCGTTAGGGAGGGAGAGCGAGGGAGGGCGAGGGAGGGAGCGAGAGCAAGCAAGGAAGAGTGAGAGAGAGGCAGCGAGGGAAAGCGAGGGAGGGAAAGGGAGCGCGAGGGAGGGAGAGCGAGGGAGGGAGAGTGAGGGAGGGAAAGCGAGGGAGGGAGAGGGAGCGCGAGTGAGGGAGCGCGAATGAGGGAGAGTGAGGGAGGGAGAGCAAGCGAGGGAGCGAGGGAGAGGGGGCAAGGGAGAGGGAGCACGAGGGAGGAAGAGCAAGGGAGGGAGAGCAAGGAAGGGAGGGAGAACGGGGGAGGGAGAGCGAGGGAGGAGGAGCGAGGGAGGGAGGGAGAGCAAGTGAGGGAGGGAGAGCAAGCGAGGGAGCGAGAGTGAGCGAGAGAAAGGGAGGAAGGGAGAGCGAGGGGAGGGAGAGCGAGGGAGACAGAATGAGGGAGACAGAAGGAGAGAGAGGGAGACCTCAGAGAGAGGGACACCTCAGAGTGAGGGGGAGGGAACGAGAGAGAGGGAGACCGCAGAGTGAGGGAGACAGAGGGAAGGAGAGAGAGGGAGACCTCAGAGTGAGGGAGAGGGAAGGAGAGAGAGGGAGACCTCAGAGAGAGGAAGAGCTCAGAGTGAGGGGGAGCGAAGGAGAGAGAGGGAGACCCTGAGTGAGGGAGACCTCAGAGTGAGGCAGAGGGAAGGAGAGAGAGGGAGGCAGAGGGAATGAGGGAGAGGGAAGGAGAGAGAGGGAGGCAGAGGGAATGAGGGAGAGGGAAGAAGACAGAGGGGGACAGAGGGAAGGAGGGAGAGGAAAGGAGAGAGAGGGAAATAGAGTGAGGGAAATAGAGTGAAGGAGAGGGAAATAGAGTGAGGGAGAGGGAAAACTATTGAGGGAGAAGGAAACAGAGAGAGGGGGAGGCAGAGGGAATGAGGGAGAGGGAAGAAGACAGAGGGAGACAGAGGGAAGGAGGGAGAGGAAAGGAGAGAGAGGGAAATAGAGTGAGGGAAATAGAGTGAAGGAGAGGGAAATAGAGTGAGGGAGAGGGAAAACTAGTGAGGGAGAAAGAAACAGAGAGAGAGGGAGACAGAGGGAATGAGGGAGAGGGGAGGAGAGAGAGGGAGACAAAGGGGGGAGGGAAGGAGAGAGAGGGAAATTGAGTGAGGGAGAGGGAAATGGAGTGAGGGAGAGGGAAATAGAGTGAGGGAGAAGGAAACAGAGAGAGGGAGACAGAGGGAATGAGGGAGAGGGAAGGAGAGAGAGGGAGACAGAGGGAAGGAGGGAGAGGGAAGGAAAGAGAGGGGAAATAGAGTGAGGGGGCGGGAAATAGAGTGAGGGAGAGGGAAATATAGTGAGGGAGAAGGAAACAGAGAGAGAGGGAGACAGAGAGAGAGTGAGACAGTCAGGGTGAGTGAGACAGAGGAAGAGAGAGAGTGAGACAGTCAGAGTGAGTGAGACAGAGGGAGATGGAGAGACGGAGAGAGAGGGAGGGAGGGAGAGGGAGGGAGAGGGAGAAAGAGAGGGAGGGAGAGAGAGAGAGAGATCTGGTGGCTTAGTGGACGAAGGCGTCTGCTAGAGGGACCTGTGATCAAGCTCATGGTCACAGGTTTTTTTTGCTCTAGCCCCGCTCCTTTCCCCACTGACCCCGCCCCCACCGGTGCGGCTCTCGGACACAAACCACACTGTAAATTTGGCCCCCGAGAGAAAGTTTGTGAGTACCCATGCCCTAATGGTTGTCCAGCTGGCTGTTGCTTAACGCATTGGATGATGCCTAACGTCATGCTAAGATGTTTCAGGGTCATGCCCACTGTTAATGTGGTTTTATGCTAATGAGATGCTTGCACTGCTGATGGTTTTGTGCATAATGTGTCTGATGCCAATAAGGTGCTGATGTTTATGTATATTAGGGTTGACACTTCATGCTTAGATGTTTTATGCCCCAGTCTAATGTGGTTATGCAGGCATTTTCAGCCTAATGTTTAGGCCCATATGTTTATGCCATTAAGAAGCTGATGGTCAGGACTGCTGTTATGCCATGCTGTTTTAGGTGTATGCCTGACCAAATGTGCTCTTATGCCTGAGATGATGCCTTCATGCTGGTAATGTTTTCAGACTAATGAGATTTATGCTTCGTGTTTAGTCCTACTTTAGCGGTCTTCAATCTGTGGGGCGCGACCCCCAGGGGGGCAGTGGAGGCATGGGAAAGGAGTTGCGCTCTTCATTTCCTAAAAGAAAACGTCCCAGGTGGTTAATTCAGGTAGTTAAAATGCTCTCGTTGGAATGTTGTTTTTCAGGGACCCTCTTGTGCTGGGAAATTGAAGCCAGGCAGACTGCTAAAGATGCCTTTCTACAAGTGTGTTGCTGGCCTGAAAGAAATGCAAGTGTGCACAACAAGTTAATCTGCAAATGTAAAGGATTTTCAAATTAACTCATTGTGCATATTTTAATTTCTTTCAGGCCAGCAGCAAGGTGTGTTAAGCTGTCTGCCCGGCTTTGATTTTTTCAGGACAGGAGAGTGCTGTTGAAGTTACTTGAATAAATCACTTGAAGCTTTTTGAGTGGTAGTGTACAGATTTAACTGAGCTGTCAAGTGCTTGCTTTTAATTGTTGTTGTATTTGCATAGTGCTTACTGAGAATGTGTTGAAGGGACAGTTATGTAAAATAAATTGCATCTCTAGGGTCTGGATATTACTAAATTCTACAGGCCTCATTTTGTAATGTAATGGTGTAGGGCAGCTCCACAAGTATTTTTGCTGCGCTGCCCTTTGCAAATTTAAAAGTACAGGAATGGGCTGTATTTATAAGATATGGTGCATTCCTGTCCTTTCTGCCAGCACACAATTTGGTGCCTCGCACCAACACAGGGACCCTTGCACAATGGTGCAAGTGTCTGCATTGTTGGTAGGATTGGTTTTGCACAAAAACAACCCATGGAGGCTTTTCCCCTTTCTATTTGTGCTGTACATCAAAAGAGGAAACAATTGAGGAGAAATAAAGATATTTCTCTTTGTTAAACATACCCTGGGGCCGCATACAGTTTTGACACATCCTCAGGTTTACAGATGCTTGTAAATCTGGGAATGTGTCAAAACCCATAGGAAATCCCACCGTAACGCCCATGGAACGCCCCCCCCCCCCCCCCCGGGCAACGTATCGTATCGACTTGTACTGCATTGCCTTACACCACATCTAGGAGGCCATGAAAAGTGACTTTGCGTGGCCTTGTAGATATGGGACTGTACTCTGCGCAACCAGAGCGTAAAAAAATATGACGCACTATCAGCTCAAGGGGCTTATATTGTTGCTTATTGCTATAGTTGGGTGTTAAACTGGTACTAATAAGGTGCAACCGCAGATTGACCATTTCTCCGCGAACATTTATGTTTGTCCATGATAAGGAGTGACAGGTTCTAGACATTTTTGTTGGGAGGGGGTCCTTACGCCTAAAAAGTTTTGTTGTGGGGTCTCGGCATCAAAGAGTTTGAAGACCACTGGCCTACTTGTATAAATGCCTAAAGTGATTTATGCTTATCGTAAGGTTACTCAGTGCATGGTCTTGCCAGTAACTACTGGCTGTTATACATTTATTGCTGGTGGTTTTACATTCACTATCTATCTGTACCTGGTGATGGTTCTGGCAGCGGCCCGATTGGCCCTGCCCTGTAAATAGTCCATGGTTGCTGGGTGTCAGTTGGCACCGTGCTTTTACAACTGTGATGGCATTTGAATGTGTTTTGTATAATACTTATGCTGATTTCCCCTAATCTGGTGTGGAGTCTCTTTTGTAGTGTGCCTGGTGCGTCGCCTGTGAGTGTGTGCTGCGCAGATACTTTACACAATCCTCTGGAGTTTAGCCTACCCGCTCCGCGCCAAGCTACCCTGTTTCTAACAACCACCACTACCACCTCAGAGCCTCTTGTTCAAAAGTAATAGCTGGGGCACTGTACGAGGCCGGAGCTGTAGCCGAGACAATCCCTCCCTCCCGCCATGCGTGCCACAAAGCACAACCCGCCCTGCACCTGGAGGTGAAGCCCGGGCCCTACTACAGCTGGAGTGTTAATTAGACCAAAGATAGCAATGACATTATGCAATGCCACACTGCACACTCAAATCACAGAGGGCAGGAAAGAGCCCCCCATCCCGCTCTTCCTCCTGAGCCACGATAGTGTAATCACAGTGCGAAAGGTGTTGGAGTGCTTTGTTTGTGTTTGCAGCTCGGATCATATGTAACTCTCACCTTGTGTCTGTAATTTACAACACTTACATATCTTCTTCACTGCACTATTTATCACTATTTTGAAGACGTCACAGGCCGGTCTCTTCCTCTGATATTTATGATCTAACAAGTGGTCGAGAAGGCCCTTTATTGCACTGCAATAGGTCTCGCTTTTGCAAGAGTTTAAGCTATTAGTATTGTAAATGACAATGCCTTATATTTATGTTTTAAAACCCCAAAAATAAATAAAAGGCATTGTCATTTACATTGGCAGTAGCTCAAACACACGTGAATGCGAGACCATTTGCATTGCAAATGCTTGTTTAATTGCTGAATGGACCAGACATTTTCACTTTCGGTTTGAAGACATAATGCAGAGATATGATGTTTATATGCTAGCTATCCTAGAGGTTATATTTCTTTCTGAAAGTCTTGCCAACCATCAGCCGCGGTGCGTCCATTGGGGCGTAGGGGCGTAGCCCCACTAAGCCTGGTGGACGCACCTACGGCTGCAACAGAGAGAGCACGGAGCACCTAAATAAAATGCAGCGCTTCGGGGGTTCCGACCGGGACAGCCCCGATGGAATAGGGAGTGCGCAGGGGGTGGGGCTGGGTTAGGTTACAAGTCGACTGACTCTGCTGCGCAATTTAATTATGGGCGGAAACTTGCCCGCGCATGCGCCTTAGCGTCAACTTAGTCAAGTTGACTGAGAGGGACCAGGGGGTGTGTCTGCTGGGCCCCGTCCTTTGAAATGGCGCCAGGGCGAGTAGTCTTTGTGCCCCCCTCCGTCGGGGACGTGCCCGCCGTGACGTTTCCAGTAGTTGCGCACTAGAGTCTGACACTGAGTTCGGCGTTGTCAGACAGACCGTCACTCGAGCTGGTAAGTTAATAATAATTAATAAGCCGTGGCTGGCGCGCGGTGCTTGTATTTAAATGTCATATATAAAGGCTGAGGCAACAAGCTTGGCTGTTTTTTTTCCTATTACGCTTCCCGTTCCTGCCTTTATTACAGGTACTCTTGAAGTATCCCCAGGGTGACACCGTCTGGAAGAATGCGGTATAAAGCGATATTCACACTCACAGCTTCCTTTGCAAGTAGCCCTTTGCGTTCTGTGTGTAGCAGAGAATAATAATACATACCATGGTAGACGGAGTCAGTGCAATGATTTTTAGATATGATTCGCGCATTAATATCTTGGTTTTTATGTAGCACTTTATATCGCATTCCTTCCATTTCTAAGCATTGTAAAAGACAGGCGCTACTATTAGTCAATGTAAAGGTACACGATTTAGCCACCTCTGAGTGTAGAAAGACTGGGCCGTCTATGACGGTACTGGAACTTGTGACATGCAGACCACGGCACGTCTCGGCGGCGATCGTGCAAATCATGGCGCTGTCCTACCGGCATAAATTAGCGTGAATGAGTGCAGCAGCGTAAACAAGGCAGCGACAGGGTGGCGTGACAGCACACCACAGAGATGGACATTAGGCGGCCTCTGCTATAAATAAAAGGGAATATGACTCCGTGCTACCATTACCCAGTTTAACAGTATGTAGTTTGTTTATCTCAGAATGATGGAAGAGAGTCAGCTTGCCAGGATTTAAAACCAGTTACATGCGGACCGCAGCATATCTCAGTGACAAGCATTTAACTCACAGAGCCATTCTGCCAGCGATGGGTTTGCTGCCTAAGCAAAAATGAGAACACAGAGAGCTTCAGCTATGTGTTCAAACCAGGATGTGGAAACCGAGAAACTCCATTTATCTTGTTTCGTGACATGTTGTGTGCACCCATCAGTCATACCTTTCAGTGCTATAACAACCAGCCAAAGCCAAAGTTTTAGTAGACCCAGTTTACTATTTCTAGTCAAACTTATCGATGTATTTTAAGTAAACGTTAATTCACGACTTGCACACAACTCAGGTGCCACATCAGTTTTCATTATTGAACAAAATACTTATCTTGTGATCTTCATCCTTCTACTCTTCCTCTATATCGAGTAGAATCAAGGCTGATGTAGAATTGAGCAATTAAAAACAAGAGAAAAACCCTGGCATCAAAGAATAATACAAAAAATGGAAAATCCATGTGGATGACATGCTGAACTCTGACACAGGAAGCGGAATCTGAGAGGGTTGGGCGAGAAGCTTGCAGCAGCTGCCGCAGAGCAGGAGCCAGGGCCAAGGAGAGCCATGGAGAGCATTAGTGTGTTAAACGCTGCAAATAGGCGCCTTTAAGTGGTGGCTGCTGTTTAGGGTTGGTGGGTTTCAGCGCAGCCTCAACGCTGGCGCTTCACAGCCCGGAGGTGTGATTAATGTCTGGAGCCGATGGGTTTTTGAAACGCTGTTAAAAAGTCTGAGCTGTTTCTAAGTTTTTATGGAATGGCAAACGAGCTCGATTAGCATACAAATATCTACGTCGACCTTGTGATATGGGTGGATGTAACTTTCCGGACTGGGAGAAATACCAGATTGCTTTCTTGGCCTCTCAAGGTGCTTTTTGGTTTTCTCCTCCAACTCGTCATGTCCCCTCTTGGATACTCATAGAACAGGAATTAGCATCACCTTTACCACTTGCCTCTTTCTGTACTACATCCACTTTGCATATTCTGTTTTCCCGCTCTATCATTATTGATACAATTACTGCGATTAAGAAATTAGATAGGAAGATGGCAATTCCTTTGCATAAAACTAGGTGGTCTTCTATCTGGAGAAACTCCAAAATCAAGATTACTATTTCGCCCGCCCTCATGTCTTACTGGGCTGCAAAGGGAATCTCTCTTGTCCAACATTTATATAGTGATTCTGGCGATCCGTTACCTTTCTCTACCTTGGCACATGTACACTCTTTAACAAATCTTGACTTCTATACCTTTCTTAAAATCAAGGTTGCTGTTTCTAAAACTCGTCTTCACCCCTCCTCCTCCACCACTTCGCTTTTCCACATTTGGCTCAAAGCTGGTCATGTTGCTTCCAAAATTTATAAGTTTTTGTCTTCCACTTCGCTTCCTGATCAGACGGTGGCACAACAAAAATGGTCGCGCCATTTTGATCACAACATCACAGATCATATCTCATCCGAAGCTTGGCAATCCATTGGTAAATTGGCTCTCCGTAATAAAATAGCTCCTTCCCTAATGCAATCTAAATTTTACTCGATCAATCTCCTCCATTGGACGCCTGCGCGTCTTCACTCGCTCAACCTTAAAGACGACGACCTTTGCTGGAGTTGCGGTTTGGTGACTGGTGATTTTCCACATATGTTTTATCATTGCTCCTTACTTAAACCTTTCTGGGACCTTATTCAGCAACATTTATCCCTTATTTTTTAATATTGAGCTCCAACTTTCCTTTCCTATAGTCTTACTAGGCCCCTTGGCTGCTCCTACTCCTCTTCCTTTAGACCCGATAGAACTACAACTGTTAGATCTTCTCTTAACTGTAGCGGTTAAAATCATTCTTATGGAATGGAAATCCTTTTCGTCTGTCTCTTACCATACGTGGTGGGCGTGGGTATCCTTCTTACGCAGTGCCCACACCTCAGTAGATCTAGCACACCTATCGCCTTCCATCTCTAAAGGGGTTTGGAAAACCTTGGATGACTATATGGAACTCTCCTCGAAAGGGTTAGTACCTCAATTCCCTGTTGATTTGTCTGTCTAATTGTTGTTTGTTCTTTGTGTTACATTGGGTCGCTCATGTGGGAATCCTTCTTTTTTCTCTTCTTTCAGCTTTCCTGTCCTCTCATCCCGTTCTTTCTTTCTGCTGTGTTTTTCTCCCTTCTTTCCTTTTTTCTTTCTTTTCTTCTACCTCCTCCCTTGTCCCCATCCTCAATTTAGAGAGTGATGCGTTTTTGCTTTTGATCACTGACAGCCTATATTGGTTCATATTCTCAACTTCGCATTGATTGTCTTTTTTAATTTTATTTACATCTATTTTACTTACTTCTTGAGTGATGTATATTCTCTCTTTTTTACTTATGTCAGATTGTATCACCTCTATTGTACTTGGTTTTTATTACTTGGATCATTATCTCTCTCAATAAAATCTTCTTGAAATCAAAAAAAAAAGTCTGAGCTGTCTTCACAGCCTGTACTAGCCTCACAGGTTCGCTCAGGCAGTCGGATGTCCTCATCTGCCGTGTTTGATATGGCCATCTGTTGGTCCAGGGCATGCCTCGACATCAGGGGGCACACTGAAGCTGTGGCTGCATCCTCGAGGAACTGTGGTTTAACAGGCGTGCAAGGTGTGAACCCGGTCTTAAAGACACTTTTGTGTAAGGCGCAGGCATGCTCTAATATTCTACACAATTCTGGATTTCACTCCTTAGAAGTCAAACTCCTAAATCATTTTAAGATCAAATGAAAGCGGTATTTTCAGCCCACTGACACTGCCCTTGGGGTGCAAGTTAGTAAGGGTTAGTTCAGAATAGTTTTGGACAAGACAGCTTTAAAATCTCCAGCTGACACCAAGGGCTGCTTCTCTTAGTCGCTGCTGATTTACAGATATGTGTCAACTATAACTGGAAAGTGTGTGAAGGAGGTACTCCAGTGTTGAAATATATTGACTCTGCCTTGCCTAAGGAAAATAAAATGCAATGTTGGGGGTGGGGGTGGATGTGTGTTTGGGAGGTGGGATGGATGTATGTGGGGGGGTGGATGTGTGTTTGGGGGGGTGGATGTATGTTTGGATGGGGGTGGAGGGGTGGATGTGTGTTTGGGTGGGGAGGTTGATGTGTGTTTGGGTGGGGGGGGGGGGGGTGGATGTGTGTTCCACATCCAGCAGCATGGCCACCGAGTTTGCCCCCAAGATCAGCCCCACGCTGATGACCCCAGACCCGCACTACATCCCAGGGTAAGTGCAGACACTCCGGGAAGTACTCACTTTCTGCCTACTTAAATTTATTTTACCGTGTTGTTTGTGTGTTTTTGTAAAAAACAAAAAGCTGCTCTGCTCGGTGAGTTTCAACGGCGGCGGGGACGTGTTTCCTTCCGGGTCAGATTCACTCGGTAAATCCCGGCAGAATCTGTCAAACGGATACGATGTCACTTTTATGTAATTAATTGTTAGGTTTGTGAAGTTCAAGCAGTGAATGTTACATTAATAGTACGGCTAGGTACTACGTGGGAATTTCGCTAGGTCCGTGCATTTTAATTAATGTTTTAGGCCAATGTAATTGTTGCACGCAGAAGTATTTAGAATTTTTGGAATGCGCTATGTAGATGAACCCATTATTTAGTTTCTGTGTTTTTCAGGTGTGTAGTTGATTGAGCTTGTGGGGCGTTAGCTTTACTTTTGTCATGTTTCTCGTTTTTTGAAAAAATTGTATATCATGGGCAATTAATGATTCAACGTGTTCTAGCCTGATAATGTGGAGTCAATGCCATTTTGATATATTTATATAGTATTTTATCTATGCATATTTTCTATTTTGCAACTGTTTTATAACCACGTCGATATGCTGGTTGCGCGCTATTTAAAACTATAGATACATGAATACCTTTCTGTATTAAAATACACACATTTGAGTGTGACAAAACATCCCTTTACTTTACAAGGGGCTCAGGCTTTATAGTTAACTTATTTTTATTATCCTCCAGATTGTAAATCACAAATCAGATATAATGCAGTTAAAATACCTTAATTTAGTTAGGTGTCATAAAAGGCATGAGAGAAAAGACGCCTCTTAAACGCACCCCATCGTGATTTTCTGTGTAATCTGTAATCACTTCTATTCAAAATCGAGACAGCTGTGAGGGCTGTGTGGGCTGAGAGAGCTGTGTGGGCTGAGAGAGCTGTGTGGGCTGAGAGAGCAGTGTGGGCTGAGAGAGCAGTGTGGGCTGTGAGAGCTGTGAGAGCTGTGAGGGCTGTGTGGGCTGTGAGGGCTGTGTGGGCTGTGTGGGCTGTGAGAGCTGTGTGGGCTGAGAGCTGTGTGGACTGTGAGAGCTGTGTGGGCTGAAAGCTGTGTGGGCTGTGAGAGCAGTGTAGGCTGTGAGAGCAGTGTGGGCTGTGAGAGCAGTGGGCTGTGAGAGCTGTGTGGGCTGTGAGAGCTGTGTGGGCTGAGAGCTGTGTGGGCTGTGAGAGCTGTGTGGGCTGTGTGGGCTGAGAGCTCTGTGGGCTGAGAGAGCTCTGTGGGCTGAGAGAGCTGTGTGGGCTGAGAGAGCTGTGTGGGCTGTGAGAGCTGTGGGCTGTGAGAGCAGTGTGGGCTGTGAGAGCAGTGTGGGCTGTGAGAGCAGTAGGCTGTGGAAGCTGTGTGGGCTGTGAGAGCTGTGTGGGCTGTGTGGGCTGTGTGGGCTGTGTGGGCTATGTGGGCTATGTGGGCTGTGTGGGCTGTGAGAGCTGTGTGGGCTGTGAGGGCTGTGATAGCTGTGGGCTGTGAGAGCAGTGTGGGCTGTGAGAGCAGTGGGCTGTGAGAGCTATGTGGGCTGTGAGAGCTGTGTGGGCTGTGTGGGCTGAGAGCTGTGTGGGCTGAGAGAGCTGTGTGGGCTGAGAGAGCTGTGTGGGCTGTGAGAGCAGTGTGGGCTGTGAGAGCAGTGTGGGCTGTGAGAGCAGTGTGGGCTGTGAGAGCTGTGAGAGCTGTGAGGGCTGTGTGGGCTGAGAGAGCTGTGTGGGCTGTGAGCTATGTGGGCTGAGAGCTGTGTGGGCTGTGTGGGCTGAGAGCTGTGTGGGCTGTGAGAGCTGTGTGGGCTGTGTGGGCTATGTGGGCTGTGTGGGATGTGTGGGATGTGAGAGCTGTGTGGGCTGTGAGAGCTGTGGGCTGTGAGAGCAGTGTGAGCTGTGGGCTGTGAGAGCAGTGTGGGCTGTGAGAGCAGTGTGGGCTGTGAGAGCAGTGTGGGCTGTGAGAGCAGTGGGCTGTGAGCTGTGAGGGCTGTGTGGGCTGATAGCTGTGTGGGCTGAGAGAGCTGTGTGGGCTGAGAGAGCTGTGTGGGCTGAGAGAGCTGTGTGGGCTGAGAGAGCTGTGTGGGTTGTATGGGCTGTGAGAGCAGTGTGGGCTGTGAGAGCAATGTGGGCTGTGAGAGCAGTGTGGGCTGTGAGAGCTGTTGGACAGGCCTCGTGAAGGGGCCGCTCCCTCCCCGCATAATAAGGCCCGAGCACCGGCACTCCCGGTGTCACCAGAAGAACCACCCCGGCAACCCACAGAAGCAACCCGCAACCCGTCCCCAACGGGACGCCTGCTCCCGAACACCCCGACATCGGCCGGCCTGGGCCGTCATCAGCAGCATTGCCCCGGCCCAGCCGCCATCTTGGACACTGCACCACGAGGCCGCGTGGCCGCAGCTCGACCCCAACCCTGGGCCTGGCCAGGCCCCGACATCGAGGCACCACCATTCACCCAGGAGGTGAACGGACCACTTGGCAGGTCAATGGGAGAGAGGAGTGTCGATGGCTCTCCCCCGCCAGGTGCCGATCGCCCCCAGCCTCCCCGGGCGCTGGCTCCACCCCCCAGTTGGGTGTCTGGACTCCCTCATCCCGGACCTCCCGACCTCCAAGTGCGAGGGTCCGGACATCAAAGGAGGCCAGACCTATAACTGGGGCAGCTCCAGAGCAGGAAGGCAGTTGTATCCTGGAGTCGAGAGACACCTTGAAGAACTCATCCTTGACGGACTGCTGGCGCTGCCGCAGCCCTGCCTTGTGAATCATCGTTCCTGCCTGCTGGCGCTGCCGCGGCCCTCTGCAACCTACATCATCATCGGGACCTGCTGGCGCTGCCGCGGCCCATCCGTGTGAACCATCGTTCCTGCCTGCTGGCGCTGCCGCGGCCCTCTGCAACCTACACCTTCGTCGGGACCTGCTGGCGCTGCCGCGGCCCATCCTTGTGGACCATCGTTCCTACCTGCTGGCGCTGCCGCGGCCCTCTGCAACCTACACCTTCGTCGGGACCTGCTGGCGCTGCCGCGGCCCATCCTTGTGTGGTGTCCATCTGTGGGGGGGAAGTTACTCGTCTGTACGATAGCAGGAGACGGCCCTCACCGGAGGCCTCTCCCCCTGTCCTCGGCCGACCCTCTGGGTCTCCGTCTAACATTGGTGGCCAGCGGCGCGATCCGAACCAACGCGTAATCGTACAGAGAGTAACTCACCCCACGACCCAACCACAATGACAACAAAAGAGAGCGGAACCACAGAAAAATTCCAGATGGAGAAACTAGAAGAGTACAACCACAGAGAGCTAAAACAATTTTGCATAGAACTAGGCATTGCTACCACAGGATTGAGCACGAAAGAAGACTTCAAAAAGGCCCTAGAATCTTGGGCGGAGACTGGTACGACTGTACCCCAAAACCAAAACCTCGAGGCGCCAGAAACAAGCACCACTACGACAGAAGGAAGGAGATCGGGTCTCTCCCCGGAGGAGATCCGAGAACGAGAAAAAAGCAGACTCCATGAATTAGAGCTGGCGCGACTTCGGTTGGACGGAGAACTGAAATTGGCAGAACAAAAAATAACATTGGAACACTTGCGGCTCCGAGAGGAGCGGGAAGAGAAGCAAAAACAGAGGGAGTTGGAAGAGAAAAAACTAGCCTACGAACATGAGCGCAATCTAGCAGAAATAGAGCTTCGGAAACAGAATAAAGATCTCGGGGTGCCCGAGCGCCAGAACACTCCTGGCCCTACAGACCCTAAAGTCCACATCCCCAAGGATGTCGTCAGAGAATATTATCGGAACGACGATATCCAGCAGTGGTTCAAAGCCTACGAGATAGCCATGACCTCCCACCGGATTTCTCGAAGTGACTGGGGAGCCGGGTTATGGGGGAGGTTCGTCAACGAAGGGCGCGACGCCGTGCTGCAACTCCCGGACCATCAAATGACGTCCTACGACCACATGAAGGCCGCCCTCCTCACTCGATACGGGCTCACGCCCGAGATGTACCGCCAGCGGTTCCGCGACTGCAAACGGATCCCGGGTACAACTTGGGTGGAGTATGTGAACTTTTTCAGCAGAGCATTCGAGGGGTGGATCAAGGGCAGCCAGGTAACCACCTATGAACAACTCTTTAATCTCATTGTGTGGGAGCACCTCTCCAACGAGTGCTTCGTCGAGCTCAGGCAGCACCTCCTCGACAGTAAACTGACTGAACCTCGGCAACTCGCCGCCGAAGCTGACCGATGGGAAAGCACCCGAGTTGCCCGAAACGGGCCCTGCGAGCCAAACAGAACCAACCAAGGTCCCCATCGCCCCCGAGGAGGAAGAGGCCAGGGTCGGGGCAGAGAAGCCGTCCCGGCGGCTCCCGCCAACAACCCCCCGCCCACGGCCGGCAGGGGAAACCCCCCGATGCGTCCGGGGTTCCGAGCCAACGTTACTTGCCACCGGTGCCAGCGGACCGGCCACTATGGCAACAACCCTAATTGCCCGAAGAACCAGAATCCTATACCCCGCCAGGTCGCTGCCGCCGCCCTGGGAGAAGAGCAAGCCCCAGAGGAGTATGAGGAATACGAACAGGGACAGCCCGAGTGGGAACCAGCCGCCATGTCCCTGGTCTGCCTAGGGGAAAGAGACATGATTCCGCGGGCTCCCCTACCCGCCAATACGAGAAAATACAGCCAGTGGGTAAACATAAATGGGCGCCGGGCTGAAGCCCTACGCGACACCGGGGCCAGTGTGACGGCAGTCCGCTGTCACCTGGTAACCCCGGAGCAGATCTTGCCGAACGTCCTTTGCCCCGTCCGGTCAGCCGACAACTCAGAAAGCCTGTGTCGGATGGCCTGCGTCCCCTTCGAGTGGGGAGGAGTGTCCGGAATGCTGAAGGTGACTGTCCGCGATGATGCCCCCGTGGACTGCCTCCTGGGGAATGACCTCGAAAGTTCCCCCTGGGCAGCCGTCGAACGAAGAGAATACCTGGGGATGTTGGGCCTCCCTGAATGGGCCTGCGTAGCGCCCCGGTCCATGGCCGCCCGCGCCATCTCCAGTCCCGAAGAACCCGAATGGCCAGAACCTCCTCCCCCGATCATCCCGGAGGGAGACGCCCTAAGTACCAATCCCCCAGAAGAAAAGGAAGAAGGGCCCGTTCAACTCCAGGACCTTCCCGAACTGGCCCAGTGGCGTCAAGAGGGTGGTCCCACCCAGGAACAATTCCGACAAGAACAGAAGACCTGTCCCTCCCTCGAGGGACTCCGGCAGCAAGCCCTCGCCCAGAGCGCAGGAGACACCGCAGGGGCCCACTGGATTTATTTGGACAATGACCTGCTCTACAGCGAGCAAAGAATTGCTGAGCTGGGGGCCAGTCGGGTGCTGGTGGTGCCCCTCCGCTTCAGAGACTTCCTTTTGAACTTAGCGCACGATGTCCCCCTTGCTGGGCACCTGGGACAAGACAAAACATACAACCGCCTGGTAACACACTTTTACTGGCCCAAAATGCGAAATGATGTCTCCAACCACTGCCGGGCCTGCCCCACCTGCCAGGCCAGCAGGAAGAGCGGCCGAAAAATCAAAGCACCCTTGCAACCATTTCCCGTCGTCACCACCCCGTTCGAACGGGTGGGAATAGACATTGTGGGGCCCCTAGACCCCCGAACGGCCCAGGGGCACCGGTTCATCCTAGTCCTGGTGGTTCACGCCACCCGCTATCCTGAGGCCATTCCTCTTCGGACCGTGACAGCACCCGTGGTGGGCCGAGCCCTAATGGGGATCTTCTCTCGAGTGGGCTTCCCCCGGGAGGTCGTCAGCGACAGGGGCACGAACTTTATCTCAAAGTACATGAGGTCTCTCTGGCAGCAGTGCGGGGTCACCTACCGGTTCACGACCCCCTATCACCTGCAAGGAAACGGAATGGTCGAGCGGTTTAACCGCACTCTCAAGGGAATGATCATGGGACTGGAAGAACCCCTACGTCGCCAATGGGACGTGCTGCTCCCGTGCCTCCTCTTCGCCTATCGAGAAGTTCCCCAGAAATCCCTCGGCTTCAGCCCCTTCGAGCTCCTGTACGGACACCCCGTCCGGGGCCCCCTCAGCCTGGTCAAGGAAGGATGGGAGATGGCCCCCCAGAAGACCCCTCCGGACGTATATAAGTATCTCTTGACCCTCCGCAACCAGACCCGGCGATTCAGGGAACTCGCCAAAGCCAACCTTGAGGCCAGTCAGGAGGACATGAAGAAATGGTACGATCAACATGCCTCCTCCATCGAGTTCGAACCAGGCCTGCAAGTATGGGTGATGTCTCCAGTCGAACCTTGTGCCCTGCAGGACAAATGGACAGGACCCATCAAGGTAATAGAGCGCAAGGGCCCTGTCACCTACCTAATAGACATGGAGTCCCCCACGGAACCCCCTCCGAGTCCTCCACGCCAACAGACTCAAACCCCACTTCGTACGCTCGGAGCTCAGCCTACTGATGGCAACAGATAGTGGGACGGAAGAAGACTCCGAGCCCCTCTCTGACCTACTGAGGACCCGTGAAAAAGATGGCTCAGTGGAAGGGGTCAGACTCTCCGAGGCCTTGTCCCCGGAACAACGCCAAGACTGTCGGGCTCTCCTGCTACAATTTGCGAACCTGTTCTCCCTCACCCCAGGGGTCACCCCATGGTGCCTTCACGACGTGGACACTGGGGATAGTCCACCTATTCGACACAGGGCGTACCGAGTGCCAGATCGGGTGCGCACCTGCATCCAGGACGAATTCTCTAAAATGCTGGCCCTAGGACTGATCGAGCCATCCGACAGCCCCTGGGCCAGCCCAGTCGTACTGGTCCCCAAGGCTGCCGCCCCGGGCGTCGCCCCCGAGCTCCGGTTCTGTGTAGACTATCGGGGCCTGAACGCTGTTACCCGAACCGACGCTCACCCCATCCCCCGGGCGGATGAGCTGGTTGACCGCATGGGGGCTGCCCGCTATCTGAGCATCTTCGATCTAACAGCAGGCTACTGGCAGATCGGCCTTACCCCCAGGGCCCAAGAACGATCCGACTTCTCTACCCCGGATGGCCACTACCACTTCAAAGTGATGCCATTCGGCATGAAAAACGCTCCAGCTACCTTCCAACGACTCGTGAACCAGGTATTGGCAGGCCTAGAAGAATTCAGCGCCGCCTACCTGGACGATATCGCTGTATACAGTCGTCACTGGGCGGACCACCTTCACCACCTCCGAGAAGTCCTGCACGCCCTCCAGCAGGCCGGTCTCACCATCAAAGCCAGCAAATGTCAGATTGGCCAGGGGTCCATGACCTATCTCGGACACCAAGTGGGGAGGGGTCTGGTGGCCCCCCTTCAGCTCAAGATCGCTGCCATCCAGTCCTGGCAACCTCCTGTCACCCAAACCGAGGTCCGAGCCTTCCTAGGGCTCACCGGATACTACCGGCGGTTTGTAAAGGACTATGGCAGCATTGTAGGGCCCCTCACAGAACTCACATCCAAGAAAAACCCCAAAACCGTCAACTGGACTCCGGACTGTCAAGCGGCCTTCGAGAAGTTGAAGGCCGCCATGTGCACCGCCCCCGTGCTCCAGGCCCCCGACTACAGCCGGGAGTTCATCGTCCAGACGGACGCCTCAGATCATGGCGTTGGGGCAGTACTCTCTCAATTCAACGCCGAGGGAGTCGATCAGCCAGTGGCCTTCATCAGCCGGCGCCTACTGGCTCGAGAGCAGCGCTGGAGCACCATCGAGCGGGAGGCCTTCGCAGTGGTATGGGCCCTCAAGAAACTCCGGCCCTACCTCTTCGGCACCCACTTCAGGGTACAGACAGACCACCGACCCCTGCAATGGCTGATGCAGATGCGGGGGGAGAACCCAAAACTGTTGCGATGGTCCATCTCCTGCAGGGAATGGACTTCACCGTGGAGCATCGCCCTGGCCAGGACCACGCCAACGCGGACGGCCTGTCACGCTTTTTCCGCCTCGGCGAGGAGAGTACCCAAGAAGATGGGTGACTCTCCCTGCCTTCAGCTGGGGGGGACGCATGTTGGACAGGCCTCGTGAAGGGGCCGCTCCCTCCCCGCATAATAAGGCCCGAGCACCGGCACTCCCGGTGTCACCAGAAGAACCACCCCGGCAACCCACAGAAGCAACCCGCAACCCGTCCCCAACGGGACGCCTGCTCCTGAACACCCCGACATCGGCCGGCCCGGGCCGTCATCAGCAGCATTGCCCCGGCCCAGCCGCCATCTTGGACACTGCACCACGAGGTCGCGTGGCCGCAGCTCGACCCCAACCCTGGGCCTGGCCAGGCCCCGACATCGAGGCACCACCATCCACCCACCCAGGAGGAGAACGGACCACTTGGCAGGTCAATGGGAGAGAGGAGTGTCGATGGCTCTCCCCCGCCAGGTGCCGATCGCCCCCAGCCTCCCCGGGCGCTGGCTCCACCCCCCTGCTGGGTGTCTGGACTCCCTCATCCCGGACCTCCCGACCTCCAAGTGCGAGGGTCCGGACATCAAAGGAGGCCAGACCTATAACTGGGGCAGCTCCAGAGCAGGAAGGCAGTTGTATCCTGGAGTCGAGAGACACCTTGAAGAACTCATCCTTGACGGACTGCTGGCGCTGCCGCAGCCCTGCCTTGTGAATCATCGTTCCTGCCTGCTGGCGCTGCCGCGGCCCTCTGCAACCTACATCATCATCGGGACCTGCTGGCGCTGCCGCGGCCCATCCGTGTGAACCATCGTTCCTGCCTGCTGGCGCTGCCGCGGCCCTCTGCAACCTACACCTTCGTCGGGACCTGCTGGCGCTGCCGCGGCCCATCCTTGTGGACCATCGTTCCTGCCTGCTGGCGCTGCCGCGGCTCTCTGCAACCTACACCTTCGTCGGGACCTGCTGGCGCTGCCGCGGCCCATCCTTGTGTGGTGTCCATCTGTGGGGGGGAAGTTACTTGTCTGTACGATAGCAGGAGACGGCCCTCACCGGAGGCCTCTCCCCCTGTCCTCGGCCGACCCTCCGGGTCTCCGTCTAACAGAGCTGTGAGGGCTGTGTGGGCTGTGTGGGCTGAGAGAGCTGTGAGAACTGTGAGGGCAGTGTGGGCAGTGTGGGCTGTGTGGGCTGTGAGGGCTGTGAGGGCTGTGTGGGCTATGTGGGCTGTGTGGGCTGTGAGAGCTGTGTGGGCTGTGAGAGCTGTGGGCTGTGAGAGCTGTGGGCTGTGAGAGCAGTGTGGGCTGTGAGAGCAGTGTGGGCTGTGAGAGCAGTAGGCTGTGAGAGCTGTGTGGGCTGAGAGCTGTGTGGGCTGTGAGAGCTGTGTGGGCTGTGAGAGCTGTGTGGGCTGTGAGAGCTGTGTGGGCTGTGAGAGCTGTGTGGGCTGTGAGCGCTGTGTGGGCTGTGTGGGCTGTGAGAGCAGTGTGGGCTGTGAGAGCAGTGTGGGCTGTGAGAGCAGTAGGCTGTGAGCTGTGTGGGCTGAGAGCTGTGTGGGCTGTGAGAGCTGTGTGGGCTGTGAGAGCTGTGAGAGCTGTGTGGGCTGTGTGGGCTGAGAGAGCTGTGTGGGCTGAGAGAGCTGTGTGGGCTGAGAGAGCAGTGTGGGCTGTGAGAGCTGTGAGGGCTGTGTGGGCTGTGAGGGCTGTGTGGGCTGTGAGAGCAGTGTGGGCTGTGAGGGCAGTGTGGGCTGTGAGGGCTGTGTGGGCTGTGAGGGCTGTGGGCTGTGTGGGCTATGTGGGCTGTGTGGGCTGTGAGAGCTGTGGGCTGTGAGAGCTGTGCGGGCTGTGAGAGCTGTGCGGGCTGTGAGAGCTATGTGGGCTGTGTGGGCTGAGAGAGCAGTGTGGGCTGAGAGAGCAGTGTGGGCTGAGAGAGCTGTGTGGGCTGTGAGAGCTGTGTGGGCTGTGGTTCCCAATGCTTTGTGAAGGCTGTTTCCCAACTGCTGTGCAACTTCTTCTACTCTTATGCTGAGATTTCCATGAAAGTCTTATAGTCTTAATTCAGCACCTGAGCGTAATAGGACGGAATGTATGAAGCTCTGTGGTTATACTGAATAAGCAGCTACCTATGTTATGCCATCTATTAATGTAATAACTGCACTTTCACAATTACTTTATTAACCTTCCTGCTTTCTCAAATTTGCTTGAAAATGCACGATTTTTCTTCTTTTTTTTCAAAATTTTCTTGGGGGGAGGGGTTATCCCCCCAAACCCCCCTTTTGGGGTTCGGGCTCGCTCGCTACGCTCGCTCGCTACGGTGCTGTATGCAAATCGCTTTGCGCCCCCACCACTTTCAAATGTCACCCACCGCCCCTGCCAACCATTGGAAAATGAGAAAATAGTAGGACTGAGCGAAGGACTCAAAAAAACCACAGGAGTGAAAAGCAGAAATGACAGTGAGCCCTCAGGGTGAACACAGGCAGAGACAAATGGTGTTAGAGGTTAGGAATGTTTGGGCATTTTTGTTCAATCAAAGTCCTGTTGCCCGGTGTTTCAGTTAAACAGGACGTGCAGAACGTTAGCGTCAAACGTTTATCAGTGACAGAGTGTCATCAACTGGAAATTTAAAAAAATCTATTCAAAAGAACTTTGCATCAGTTGTAGTGAACCCTCTAGCCCAGTAACGGCGGAGAAAGGAGGGTCTCAACGGAATGCTTTATTCATCATAGATCTCTCCTTGTTGTGTTGTTCTTTACCTTTAAGGCTCGTGGGTTATAGTAGTAGAATGTTATGATGCCATCTGGAATGTGTGTGATGCATCTTATGACTGTGGGGCAGTTGCAGAGCTATGGTGTAAGGCAGCGGCTGTTCCCTGGCGCTCACCTGTATTGATTTACCTTGCTGCATTAAAGCTTACTACCGTTACATATGGCTAAGCTCTTCTTTACACTCCTTTACTCTGATCAGCTGAAAATGTGCCGATATTCAGCGCGCCCGTCTCTTCCTCTTCTTGCTAGACAGTGCTGCAATTTTGCCTTGACCGTTTGGAAGTTGACTGTTGTGCACCATTAAAAGAACTTTAAATCAAGCACTTTGGGATATATCGACTTTGTATTTGTTGTGGGCTTGAGCATTTCCTAAAATCTGCTAACTGGTGTCAGCAGCAGCTTTATCAGCTACCTGCGGCATACCTTTCGTTTAAACCCCGCGCTTTGCCCATCAACCTCTTGCCCCTTGCCCAGTCTGGGATTTCAGATCACTATCAGGTGATCAAAGCTCCTGATCGTGACTGCATACATGGCAAAGCAGACTCCTCAATGTTCTGCCAAAGTCCAGGGAAGGGTGGTGCCTGGTTGAGTTCATACAATTTCTTTTTAATTTTTTTTTATCAATTAGTAACATTTTAATTTCTTAACTGGGTTAAAGAGGGAGCCGAGAGAGAACACCTCTGTCCCAAAATACAACAGAACATAAAGCATTACAGGTTCATACAATTTGTCACACTGAGGGTGAGGGCAAAAATGGAGGGCCGATACGGGCCGTCTCCAGGGTCGGATTGGCAAGGCGGGCATTCGGGAACGGGCCGAAGGGCCGGTGCCTCAGTGCCCTCTGTGGGCCGTTTTTTTTCTCCCCTGTCCCAGTCCACAGAGAGTGGATTAGGAAAGGGGAGAAGAAAAAAAACGGCCCACAGAGTGCACGAAGACAGAGACTGAGAAAATGAAAGCAGCCTCCAAACATCACCTGGCCCCCACAGCAAGACCCAGCTGTGGCCTCTCTCTCCTTCACCCCTGCCCTGCCAAGCAATCAAGCTGAGGCTGGGCTGGGGAGGGTGATTGTTTGCCATAATCGGCCTCCCTGGGGGCCAGGTGCTTCTCAGGCCTTTGAGCCATTTGCACCTCGGCCCCCTGGGGCCCATGCAGCCCAGAACCGGTGTTAGTCTTAACACCTCGCATTCAGTGCATAGTGGGCGAGGAAGAATGGGTCTTGCTGTGGGGGCCAGGTGATGTTTGGAATTTTTTTGTTTTATTTATTTATTTATGCGATTTTACATAGCGCGGACTTTACCCGAAGGTGTCAGAGCGCTTCACACTAGGAACAGCAATAATACATGAGGAGAAAATTATAAGTGGACAAATTACAAAAGCAAACGTTAAGTTACATGAATCAAAAGTGACAATAGTGAGCAACCAAAATACAAGAGGAGCAAATGATATATTACAGGAGGAAAAAGAGATATGTGTGCAGGTTACAAAAGCGTACAAAATACAAGTAGAGGTATATTACTGCAACTAATGGCAGACACTCCAGCACAAGAACAAATGTTACGTAGGCAATGGTGGCACTTGTGCAAGTATCTAAAGCAAACAAAAGTGAGAGGTAGCATACAGTGTGATACCAGAGAAAAGTGACGTGTGCAAGTTACAAAAGGGTACCATACACAGGTACAAGGGTAATACTACAGTAAATGGTAAACACTCAAACTGCCAGAACACACTGGGAAGGCACTTCCCATGCACCACTTCACCTCAGCCTCCCCCCTGGCCACCTGGCTACCTGGCTACCTTGGATGACCCAGAAAGCTGTGTTTTGTGCTCCCCTGCCAGGACATTTTCCCAAGGCCTGGAGGGTTGATTAATTTACTAATTGCAGGGGGCTTACCTCTGTTCATGTGCTCCTGAGCTGAAGGTCTGGGGAGGGCTGAGTAGGTTAGTAATAGCAGGGGCTTTGCTGCTTTTCAGGTGCTCCTGTGCTGGAGGGCTGGAATAATTTTGTGACAAAAAGGGGCCTTGCTATTTTTTTTAGTTGCTCAGCATGTAGGCCATTGTCACCTTGGCCCTGTGCAAGAACAGTATCCTCCCACTTTCATTCCTTGTCTGTGCAAATGGTGTTCCTTAAAAGGGCACGCCCCTTGAATGTGGGCCACGCCCCTTAAATATGGGCCACGCCTCTTGAATGTGGGCCACTTTTTTCGTCAGTGCCCGGGCCGAATTGTGATCCCAATCCGACCCTGGCCGTCTCAGCACCTGATTTTAAGAACTGCCGGCGCTGAGAACTGACAGGACCCGGTCCATTTAAAGCCCTGTCTCTTGGCGTGTACAGTATAAAGAAACCGGTTCTTCCTTTCACGGTTCACCTGTCTTTTGCAAAAACCCATTCGAGCGCTGTAGTTGGCAACCTATTGTACCCGGGAGATAGGTATGGCCCCAGCAAAGTAAATGCACCACTAATCTCCTGCCAAACCAGTCTGACCCGTCATTGCGCATGCGCAGTACCGACCCGGCGCAGGCGCACTCCTGCCAATTGCTGTTCGATGGGCAAAATAAGAGTCTGGCACGGCAGGGAACAGGTAAGAGGCAGTCAGAAGGAGGGGAAACACCGGGGCGGCTCAAGGGCAGCGCAGTAGAGGGAGGGTAGGTCAACGCTCGTTGTCGCTGGTCGTGCACGGGCAACGCTTGGGGCTTACGGCATCTCGCGCGAGTCAGAGCACCAAAGAAGCCGAGACTGCCGCGCCCTTCAACGCAGCGAGAGGACACCGGGGTCCCGGGGAGGCTGCACGCGCTGCATGGTGGGAAAGAGCAGAGCTCCAAATGCCTTGCACTCCTGAGGTGTTTGCAAAAGCAGAGTAGTGCTGTCCTCTTCAGAAAAGAGGCCCGCCCCTTATCGGACGGTACTTTATGGCTGTCACTGATTGTTTACGTTCCGTGGTATAATTATTAAACGATTGCCTTCTTCCTCCCACCTAAAAAGTCTTCTAACCACTTTTCTTGCTAATGAAAATGAGCTATTCTCGTTTATTTATTTAATGCATTTTTATAAAGCGCTGACTCTACCCGAAGGTGTCAGAGCGCTGAACAATAGAACCAGTTACGACGTTACATGAGAGAAATGTTACAAAATAGAACGTTACAAAAATAGCAGGACACAATATCAAACCCTGCAAGCAAGAAGAGGTACGGAAAAACATAGAAGGCAAGAACACAATATCAAACACAGCAAGCAAGGGTGAGGAATGTAGAAGAAAATATTACAAATTTACAATGACTAACGAACTTCCTAGAGGGGTCTGAGAATGAAGGTATTCGTTCTGAAAGTGACTTTGGAATAGAAGAGATTTGAGGCCAGCTCGGATGATTCTCAGCGCTAGGACACTCCCAGGAGTAGCCGGGCACTTTACAAAACACTTGTATTCATTCATTCTTTGGAATACTGCGGTTACAGAGATTATGTCAGTCCTGGATTTTATGTTTTCCTTGAAAGGTTGCATGGCAAGTTCCTAAACTTAGCAACGCTATTATCCCAAAAGTGGCCCACACGTTTTATTGCGTATCATGTGACCACCACCTACCTCTACGCCATTAGCGGTATTTATTAGTAGTTGATTGCTTTCTTCTTTATGTTTATATTATGATAGTAACCCTTTCTTGGAGAGCAGCGGCATCTTTTAACTTACTATAGGAAGTTTATCTCAGCATAACTTTCACCCATTTTTCCTGAATTCCCAAGTCCTCAACATTAACTCTATCCTACCCTAGCAACCTAAACATCCACATTGCAGCCACACAGCAGTCAGTCCACCAGGCACCTTCAGCTTACGGTGATTCATATCCAGACTTATTAATTGCATAAACAAATACAACTAAAACCTCTGCACCATACTGCCTAGCCTCGCTCATTTTTAGGTTGAGCCTGGGCAGCGCATGCGCTGCTGCGAGGCATGCAGTATTGGAGTACGGCTTTGAAGCCCCGCCCACTCTGCGGCCATATTTTTAATTGGCTTGTGTCATTGTCTTTTGTAAACATTGGCTTCCGATTCGTTATTAGGCTTGTTAGTCCTTCCTTGGTACCGCCTTGTCTGCATTTGTTACTTCCCTTAACGACTGGACATTTTACTTGTCTTGTTACATGGTCTGCTTTGTCTTGACTGTGAGCACTATTTTGTTTAATGGTTTTCCCCTATACCACCCACTACGTCGCAGTACACCTCACGCTTTTATTTACTAATGCTAGTCTGCTTTAACTATAGCAGCCACATTTCTTTATTTTAGCCGTGCGGTCTGCTTTGAGAATAGCGGCTACGCATGCTTATTTTTTTGTTTACTAGCACCCATGCGGCACTTTCACATTATTGGAGGTCGCGCCCCTTTCTTTAGACAAGTGGCGTCTAAAGAAAGGGGCACAGTGCTATTAAAGTCAAACCGCAGCATGGGGTGTTTTTACAACAAAAAAACACATCTGTTTGTCAACTTGACAAACAGATGCATTTTTTTTGTCAAAGCTCCATGTGCCACGGTTTCACTTTAATGTCGGCCACGCCCAATTCTTTAGACGCAGCTTGTCTAAAGAAAGGGGCACGGCCTCCATGAATGTGAAAGCGCTGCATGGGCACTAGTAATTTGCAATGCAATGGGTCTCGCATTTGCAAGAGTTTAAGCTATTGCATTTCCAATAGCTCAAACTCTGGTAAATGCAAGACCTATTGCATTGCAAATGCTTGTTAAATGTTTACAGGTAACCAAAACCTCTCCAAACTAGGAATCTCCAAAGTTAGTGGACACTCACTCTTTCCTTTGATATACATTTTATTCTGCAATTCTCTGTCACTTGCATGCAGTTGTGAATGAAGAAAGATTGGAGATGCCCACAATCTCACTGAAATGATAGTAGAGTGCTCTCTATCAATTGTGGGTGTTTTTATAAGATGCCATTTCCAAAAATAGACATGAAATTCTGACTTCTGGTAAATTTAAGTGAGTCAAATAACAATCTATCAAAGCCAGTGCTTGGGAATTTTACATAGCTGAAAAGCAGGAAATCAATGGCTTACCCTCCTATATATCCTATGCAGACTATCCTAATATTATTATTACTTCTTGCAGCAGAATTAACTTTTAGAACAGTCAAAACAATTACAGAGTGGTTAGACCTTTAAATATAGTCTGCTCAGGTTGAGCAACAATGCCAAATGGAAGCTAACTTAACTGGTGGGCACTTTTCTGGATCTATTGGGTAATATTTAAGACTTGTACAGTATTCCTGGCTGAAATCTGTTAAGGTCTCCACCTATATAAAAGGTGAAAAAAACAACTATTTCATCTATTGATTGCTTGTCAAGCTAAGTGTGTCATGTAGTATTTGCTAGATTATAGCTGAATAAGTGAATCAATAGGTTGACGGGAACTTTATTATACCTTCAGCTCAGATGTCATTTAGGAAGATGTAATTGAAGCCATACAGTGTGATGGTGCTAGCCCTTGTGGCCCATAATGCAAAGACGCAAAGCACCCACCCTTCATTGTGCATGCATTGATTTCCCCAAAGCATTTGACAGTACAGACAGGGCTTTACTGTGGTCAGCCTCTTGAAATTTTGTGTTCAGCACAGCCTAGCAAGAATTCTCTTTGATTCATTCCTTGTGTTGGACTGCAGTATCAATATTTGCAAGAAGATATTTTGAAGAAGATATTTTGCTACTGTGGAATCTAACGAAATTGCGTTTTAGCACTGTCAAAACCCCTTTCAGAGGTCCAAAGGGCACGCAGGGGTTACTGGACCCAACTGTGGTAATTGAGACCTTTTACTCCTGATGGTCCTGGAGCCCAACCTACTACGGATCCTGCTCAACTGGGCCAGGTACCCCTTCTGGGCTTGACCCTCAGTGGTAGCTGTAGTCGAGCAGCCGAGGCTCCCTCAAGGGGGATGTAGACACAAGTCAATGAACATGACTTGTAACTCAAAGTGCAAACAGTATGAACAATAAATCTATGTCCAGCCCAATACTTGCTTTTATAGGAAAAGCAGTATTTTATTTCTAACTTTCCAAATGCCAAAGAAGAATGATAATTAGAAGCAACAGAACAATCCTCTTTGGAATTAAATGACATAGATTTATAAAGCACACAGTTACCGCAGGGCATCAAGACACTAAAGAAAGGAGAGCTCAGAGGGAAAAGAAAAAAGCTCCTATCATAAAGAGAAAGAAACTGCTAGCCCTGAGTTAAAAAGCCAGGTCTTCAACGCTTTACGAAAAGTAGTGTGTTCCTGCAAATCACTAATGACTTGTGGGAGAGCATTCCAAATTTTGCTGCAGCCACAGAAAAAGCCCCCCCCCCCCCCTCCACCTAGACTTCCTAAATTTATGAACAACTACAAGATAATAACTAGCAGACCAAAGATGTCTAATGGAAAGATATCTCTGGAACATCTTTGTCGGTCCTCTGGGCCCGATATTTTGGAACGTTCTTTGAACCATGCATAAAGCCTTGAAAGTAAAGCTTTTGTTCACATGTAACAAATGCAGTTTGGAGATCCCCGCTGAGACTGATTGGTGTTTAGGAATTTCTGGTATCAGTCTCGCTGCCGCATTCTGTACTAACTGTAGTTTAGCAATTGCTGTTTTATTGATCCCTAAATAAAGTGCATTACAGTAGTCTAGCCTAGAGGAAATCAAGGCAAGAACTACTGGCTTGCACCTTTTCAAAGGAGAAAATCTTCCTCAAGGTCCTAATAATTAAAAAACAAGTGGATACCATACGATTGACCTGAAGGTCAAACGATAACTTGGCATTCACTAATACTCCAAGATTTGTAGCAGAGTCTGCCAGATGGTCAATACCCCTAGTATCTCTAGCTAGCAGGAATTATTCCAAATGGAGGGATGGTTGTAAAAAATCAAATCCTCAGTCTTGTCGCGATTCATTCTAAGATAGTTGCTACTGATCCAAGACGCTATTGCCTGCATACATTTCTTGAAGTTGGCAGCCTTGGCCTTCATATTCTTGGTGATAGGCACAATCACTTGGTTGCCATCTGCATAGGATAGGGCGTGCAGTCGAAAAGACTGTATCAACTTCGCCAGAGGGGAGACATGGAGATTGGCAGACGTTTGTCAGGGCTATCTCACCACCAGCTTAAGTGTAATGCAGGCAAAACCGAGCTACTTTTTTGGGTACAAAGACAGACGAGCCATGGCTTTTCTTTTGGCCGGAGGATGCACCCCCTCCACTAAGCTACACTAGCTCTGTTTAAAATCTTGGTATTAAGTTTGATGGTGGGCTCTCTTTTCTGTCACAGGTTAATGCAATGGTAGGGACTTGTTTTGGTCTGCTTAGAAAGTTCTTCCATTTTCTGTCTCTATGCTAGGAAACTGGTAGTACAAGCTTTGATAACATCTAGGAATAAAACAAATTGTATTTGTAAAGCGATCGTTCACCCCTAACGGTGTATCTTGTCGCTGAATAACAGATGTTTATTGTTACCCAACTCAATGGTACTCATTTTAGAGACGTTAGATGGATGAAAGGCTGAGTGAACCCGCCGGAATTTGAACCTGTGACCATAAGGTCGAACACAGGCCCCTGCAGTGGATGCATTAGTCCACTGAGCCAACAGACCTGTCATGTTGTGGGGATTGGCTGTCCCAGATGTCACTGTCCCGAGGAGGAGGGGCCAACACTCAATCCTGTCCATGCGCACTTAAGCGCCCCTCACTTCCCCTGGCGCGGGATGCTAGGAAACACTGCTGTGTTGTGGGGACTTACTGTCCCAGCTACAACTGCCCAAGGAGGTGGGGCCAATGCTCAATCCTGCCTGTGCCATACACTCTTAAGCGCCTGTCACCTCCTGGGGCGCGGGATACGAGGAATCACTGCCATGTTGAGGCGACTCACTGTCCCAGCTGCCACTTCCCCGAGGACAAGGGGCCAACACTCAATCCTACCTGCGCCGTGCTCTCTTAAGCACCGGTCTTCTCCGGCGGTGCGATATGCGCCCAGGCAAATCCTCCGGTGCCAGGAAGAGGTGGTGCCACCCCCCTTGGTTGTGGAACCAAGCATCTGGGGTTGTTCCGGCTTGGCTCAGCCTTATACTAAAGGTACTTTTACTTTCCTATCCCTGATATCTTCTCTTTGTCTTTGTATCTAACTTCCTCTAGTTAGTATGCGGTAAAACAAGGGGACGAACGCTAAAAAGTGGTGAGGCTGGAAGTTGCATCTCTTTCAGGGAGAATATTTCCTAGGAACATCTCATAGTACTTTGGGACTCTTGACTGTAAAACTGTTAATTAGTGGAACTGGTTCTGTGTTTCATAAGTGTTAGTTGTCGCTGCTTAGCAAAGGGCAAAAGGAAAGTCCAGGATAAAGCACAGGGGGATGCCCTTCCCAAGAAAATGCCCACCTGTGCCATTTGCACTGATGCTATGGATAGGATTGAGGTTTTACTCTTGGAATGTCAAGTAATTGCTCATAGCCACCCTCCTCCACTTGCCAATCCTGCCACCCCCACCCAATACCATTAGAGCATTCTCCTATCCCTCCCCCTGCAAAGAAAACCACTAAACTAATTCCACAGATATTTAGTAAACCCCGTAGGAGCAGTTGGAAAGGTACAGGAGGTAGGATTCTAGAGCCCCCTGCCTGTACTCGTCAGCAGCACCCGAGTGAGCTTGTAGGACTAACTCCAGTGGCACAGAGTAAAAAGGTCCTGTTCACTATTACTGGTCACTACACAGTATGCTGCCCCCACTGCACTCAAGCTGCGGGTGAAGGCGGTAGCCTTCCACCACCCTAAAAGTATTGCTTTGGGCACCCCTCCCAGTCCAACAAGACCACAATCCATGAGACAGGCCTTTGTCATGGTGCACACGTACGACCCATGTTCGCGTATGACAAAAATCAGCATTCGGGATCCAGACAACAATATAGCTAAGCACTTCAGGGCAGGAATACACATCTTTACCATGCAGAGAATTTGATCATCCGGACAAGCACTGTATTTAACATTTGTTTAATCTACTTCGATATTGCCTAAAGTAGGGCTGAGCAACTAATCCTCCAAATTTTGGTACCACTCAAGCAGCTGGCTTTGTTATGCTGATGGTCCACTCCTATTTTATGTTATCCCGTTGGTCTTTAAAGAGCTATGACTATTTTATGACAAGCAGGATGTGTTAGAAATTAACTTGGTATTAGCTAACTCTTAGCTTTTCGCAAATAATGCTCCGAAGGCCATTAGACAAAAGGTAATGTACATCTCACCACATCGATTAAGTTTGTTAAACTCAGTACTAGGATTCTGTAATATATTTTAAATGGCCCTTCTTACCTCTGTTTGGAACATACAAAGCTAAAATCATACCACTTTTCTCTTATAGGTCTCTTATACGAGTCAGAGCTATTGAAAAATCTGTCGACCTCTTAGACTGTCTTAGCATCATCTTCTGTAGCTTGGACAGTCTATCCGAATGAAAGGTATCAGACTGGAGTTAGGGCTGAGGTCGAGCTGGGTACGTTCACTACAAATAGTACCAAATTGATATTTTTTCTTTTGTCTGAATGTCTATTCCCATAACTGACTGGAACTTCAATCAAATCAATAAACCAGGGTCATGCTCGCATGCACTTTATGCTCTAGTCAGCAATACCTAATTGAAACCTCTCGATTGTAATGATGTAACTTCATTTAAACATAGTGTAAATAATTCCCTTAAATTACTATCATTTGGAATTTATGTCCTAATCATAAGCTCACCCATATCAACTATTGCCTAAATTACAGTTATCATTAGTTGGCCAAGCTATGTGATTATTTCTTGGGCCAACTAAAAAGACAATGTTGAGTTCTATTTTCCTTTTTAATTAAAATCATTGCAGTATAAAATCAGTCACGATATCTCACTGCCTTTACCTTTACTTTTCCATGGTGGTGAAGTTCTGTAAATAAATGTTCATTGAAAAGTATGACCTTTGCCATTACTCTTGAGTTTGAATGTTTTTTTAATGACATCTTTTTTTTTTGCTGTGATTGCTGTATTGTCTTCACAGAAAGTTACTTGAACTTTTGTATTTACAGTCTTTGGTATGTAGAGTGACATAGTCGGGATGTCAAGATGATCATTAGTGGAAGCGCAAGGATACATCCACATTTAATTCCTACTTAGAATTGTTCTTAAGGTCTGCTCCTGAGAAACAAATCTGACTTGTTTGTGGTGTTAGAGAAGTGTTTGAGAGATCTTAGGTGAGAGTTGATTTCGGTCTTGTGTCAAATGCTGGCACTTTGATATTGATGCATGTTATATAGGCATCTAAAGTCCAGTGGTATACCAGCTAAAATTCCTTAATTTCTAAAACTGTATCGGTCTGGAGATGGAGACTGGGGTATGGAGGGGGCTCTCCTTTGCTGCCTGAGCGGTATAGGGCTGGAGACTCCCTCAACCCTTTCTCTTTTTTCCAAACCTACAGAAGGAGGGACCCCTATGACATTGCAGATCATGGCTTTGTTTCACTGTTTGTGCGCTGAGCACTGGCCCTGTATCCATCCCTCTCCCAGGACCCTTCCCAAAAAAGAATAAGAGTCAGTCTGAATATTCCAAGCACCAAGGACCTGCTTTTTCCATACTGGCACACATAGCTGCTGCTGAGGCCATGTATGAAGTTGGGAGTACCCACCTTTTTTTGCACATATATGCACAAGAGCAAGCCACAGTATCCCCCCTGCCCTGCAACATCATGGGGAAAACTGCTGTGGTGGAAGAGGAGGCTAAAGCTGCAGGTGTGTGGCTACACCCCAGCTATGGCCTCAGGTTGGGGACAATGGAGTTTGGCCCCTGATCCCGGTCAGGTCAGGTGGATATGGAGACATAACCAACAGTTGTAAACTGTGAGACTGTACTGCTTTTTGTGTGGTCACGCCTATTTTGTTGGGCTTGATTCTCTTGCTTTTTTCTACGCACTGGGATACTGCTAATCAGCATATGGTGCAGAAATCCCCCCATGGCATGGAAAGTTAAATGGCACATGTGGACTGCAGCACTTATTATAGCATTCACCGGTATTACAAAGGAAACTCCTACTATTGTAGCCTGACTTTTGCAGTTTAATCCTGTAGTTTAACCTGTCAAAATAATCCTTTTTTGCAGGAGGAAAACACCTTCTCTTTAAAATATTAATAAGACACTCCCTTTAGGCTTTGTTGCCTACAAGGGAGGGTATATAGTATCTAAACATGGGACGTGCAGAAATGTAATTATGCTGTGCTCCTACAGTGAAGATCTGCCTATTTTAATGTGGAAGGCTCTTGCTGTCCTATGAGGAAAACTAGACTACAGATTAAAATATTAATTTCTCTAACTCCAGGTTTGGGACAAGCTAGAGAAAGGGTTCAACAACTATTTTCAAAATTTATTAAAAACCCAGTTCCATTGCAAAGTTAAATTTTTGATGAATATTTAGGAAAATTAACTTTTAGAAAGGCACCTTTTCCTTGGTGACGCTCCTATGGTCTAATTTGCATTATCTTGGTAGTAGCTATCCCACAAGTGCTTGACCTTAATGATAGTCTCTCGTTGAGGTATTTGGATCCGATGTTGTTTAGGAATTTGTAGGCATGGGTGAGGAGTTTGAAGGGGACTCTCTTCTCGACAGGGAGCCAGTGGAGGTCTTTTTAGGTGTTGGGTCATGTGTTCGTGGCTTTCAGTCCCGGGTACGAGTCTGGCGGCGGCGTTTTGGATGGTCTGGAGTCTGTGTAGGAGAGATCTGTTGATTCCGGCGTATAGGGCGTTGCCGTAGTCCAGGCTGCTGGTTATGAGTGCGTGGGTTGAAACTGAGGTGGCATGTAGGGCAAAAGAGTGATCACTGATGGGCTGAATTGGTACCCAAGCAATTACTTGTGGTTAGACTGATTGCAAGCATTTCTCCCATCACCTTTTGTATGTTTGCCAACTACGTTAAATAGTGATATGTGTTTACCACATTGCTCAGGGTTTTATTACCACTCTTTGACTCATCGCTGGAAACTACCACACACTGAAGGAAGACTAAAAATGATGTGTGCTTATGATTTAATCATGCAAACGTTATATCAAGCACCTACACTTGCATCTTTGTGAATCAGGCAGAACATGTGTTTATTATTTTCCTTAAATAGGTTAGGCCTATCCCTGTGACAGTCCTTTGTAAATCAGGCCCAGTTTGGGTTATTTGTGATTCAAAAAGTGATTTTCCATTAGTCCAGTTTTGATCATGGTTATGATTTTGTGATCTTTCTCCCACCTATTGTTTTCACTCGGATCCCGTCAGTTATACTTTGTACTTCATAAAATGTTATCAGTTCTGGCATAATGCTGAGTTATGGGAATTTATTACTCGAACTATCGGCAGTTACAAGACTGAAATCGTGATAACAAGCTGCTTTCTGTATCTTTCTTAAAACTTGTTTGTTCACAAGATAAGAAAGATGTATCTAACGCTATCTAATTAATCTCTTCGGTCTCGCCCATTCTTCCAGTGCATCATTTTCGTGAACATTGGGAGTGGATTTGGTTCTTGAAATGGGTGCTGATTTTCAGAGAACTTGGGCTTGAAGATTATGGTACATTTTTAACTCTTCATGCTCACGACTCACCTTTGCCAGATCCTTGCTGCTTACTAATGCCAGCTCACCACACTGTCCACCAGAGACCGCTCCCCTACTGCCTACTAATGCCAGCTTTCACCACGTGCACTGGTGTCTGCTTCTTACACGATTTACTACTGCTCACTTTTTCGACTGTCTGCCAGTGCAGGCTCTTCATACTATCCTACAATAAGGTCCTTCACATTGTCCCCCACTGCAGGCTCGCTATATTTGTCATCAGTACAGGTCCTCACACTACCAATCCCCACACTGCCCTCCAGCATTTTTCACTTGGCACTTGTACAAGCTCTTCAGACTGTCTAAAAGACGAGCTCTCACACAGCTCTTGCCACTTGGCTCCCCAAGCTGCTCACAAGTGCCACTTTCTCACTCTGCACACATTTGCAATCATCTGTTCCTGATCCTCAGCGCCCCTGAGTGTCTGCTCTTCTCCCTGTCCACCATTGCCTACTTCTCCTCTTGTCTACTTTTGCCAGCTATTCACACTGCAATCCAGTGCTATAGTCTTACATTCGCAGAGTGCCTGCTGCTAACCCTGCTCACATTGTCAGTGATGTAATGTGCAGTAGGCCCAAAGTGAGCCATCACCAACACAAAACAAAAAACTCACCCCACAAAAGCTAAAACTATTTACTATATCTATTATTGTAATATAATATAGTGGTCTGCAATATTCAACAGCCACACAAATGGAAGTACGCTGTGGCTGCTCCTTGCAACCATTTTTGTTAGTAATTTAATTATGGTGGATTTCATCCCATTGAAGTATAAATTATTTTGTTTAATATGGCAAATTATTAAAAAATTCTTTGTACAATAAATTATGTAAACATTATTTGAGACACTGTTCTGTTTCAAGAGGCAAAAAATAAAGTTTGTAAGACATATTTGTTTTTGGTGATTTCCAGGAGATGCCATGACAGGTTTCAGATTATCCATCAGCCTTTTGAGAAAAGTCAATGTTTTTATTCGACCCTGGGAGAGACGCTCTACCTGCACACTCTGCGTATCAAGGACACAATGCATGCTACCTGCTGACCTGCATACAAGGGCTGCATATCATGGAACTCCTGCCAATGGAGCCTTTTCTATAAGCCCTTCCAGGGGCCTTGGATTGCATCTTGAAAAGAATGTGGCTTTATCTGTAAGATTAAAAAGTAGCAAAACCTCAAAGAAGAATCGAAAACAGACTTTACAAGAAGATGATGATGATGATGATGACGACGATGACGACTTAGATCAGCATGATTTTGAAGCGGAGGTTGAAGAAGACCCTAGCCTTCCAAAGGATTACAAAGATCTTGTCAAATCGGTCCAGTCTTTCCGGTACGATGTTGTCATGAAAGCTGGCCTGGATATTGCAAGAAGGTAAGTGTAAATGCTTTTAGAATTGCAGTTATGAAACTGATAATTCTTCTCTATCAATTTAATATCGAAATATGGGTTCCATTTTACCACTATTCTCCACTCTTTGATCTCGTGAATTCCTCTCCCTTAGTGTCGGTGCATCTCTTTTAAGCAAAGTTAAAGAGAGTAACTAAATGTTTGCATTCTGATTTTTGTTTATACACACTGACTTCTAGATACTAATCACGGCTCTCTGGAAATCAGAAAAGCCACTTACTCACTGTAAACAAAGTAGATGTGTGCACACATGCTGGTCAAACAGTTGTATTTTTTATGCGTTTTTTATTAGGAAACAAAGCCTTCAAAATATGATATGGAGAAGCTCTAGGAGATTCGGTACAAAGGTGTGCTTAGAAATCTTCCGCATTTATTTTAATTTGATATTATTGTGCACTAGTTCCGATATACAGATACCTGCACTTTGCCTATGAAATATCGAAGATATTCTATTCAGATTCTAGAGCAGGAAAATACTGTAATGTTATATGTTTCTCATTATGTCCTAAGAAGCAATATGTTGCAGTCATTATATTCTTGCTTAAAAAATTGGTTGATATTGAATCCAAGATTATCTCCCTAGGCAAACTCTAAGGCACTGATGCTCAAAATACAGCCGGGGGCCACGTGTGGCCCTCTTGACCTTTACATGTGGCCCTCCTGGTGAGCAGCTGTTTAGTTGCTGAGCACTAATATTCAGAAATACATTTGTTAAACAAACAGGCAAGTTATTTGCAGGTTAAATGAAGTCATGAGGTAACTATGGCGGTGTTCTGCATCACTTAACTTTAGTTAACCTGCAAATAAATGCTTGCCCATTTATTTAACATCTTTTTAGACCTCCTTACACAATCCCTGACCCACTCAGACCCCCTACCGCCACCTTGATGGCATTTTTGCGGCCCTCTGTCACACCACAGACAGTACTTTGTGGTTCCTGGGCAAATGTTTGCTAGTACCCATGCTCTAATGCATTCCCTTTGTCATATGCGTAAGCTAGTGTATTGACTCATTAAAATACCTGTTTGATATGATGTAAAGCAGCAAACTCCAGCAGATTATGTAGTAGAATCCCTTCTAGACACGCTGCCACTTATTATTTATTATTTGGTTTTTGTAAAGCACACAGCTACTCCTATGAGTGTCTTGGCGCTAAAGTGCAGTGACCACTAGTCAGAGGACGATTGATCGTTAGAAAGCCTAATTGAACAGCCAGGTTTTTAGAATCCGTTTGAAGGAACTCTCCTCTTTGGTGGCCCGTAGATGAACGGGAAGAGCATTCCAGGTAGAGGCAGCAAGGACCGAGAAAGACGAGATGCCCCATTTCTTCCTCCTGGTTTTTGGCACAACAGCCAACAAGGCATCGCTTGAAAGCAGAGTTACCGCTGTAAGGTAGTGTGTGAGTCTATTGCCCAAGTAGCGGGGACCAGACTTATAAAGAACTCTATGGGCCTTCACCAGCCCTTTGAAATGAACTCTTGCGTGGTTTGGCAGCCAAGGCAAATCCTTAAAGGTGCAGATGAATGTGGTTATGATTCTGAAGATTGAAGAGAAGTTGGGCTGCAGCATTCTGCACCAACTGGAGTCTCCCAAGTTGGTAGGCTGGGAGGACCCAGAACAGCGCATTGGGGTAATCCAGCTGTGAGGTTATAAGGCATGAAGAACTGTTTTCTGGCATTGTGATGGGAGCAGATACATTTTCTTTTAAGGATCTTAGAAGGCCAACGCATGCTCCTACCACACTGTCCACCGGGGAACTGAAGGATAGCTTATTAGCAAACGTAACCGCGAAGTTGCATACAACTGTGACAGGGGTAGTTGGAGAAGGAACAGAATTGGGCCAGAATTCCCAGCCCCAAGAAGGGGGAGGAATGCCGAAAAAAAACCATTTCAGTTTTTCTGGAGTTACATAGAAGATTGCTCCGGCCCATCCACTGAAATACCACTGACAGACTTACCAATCTGTTCTGAGCAATGGGAGTATTACTGTCCCAAATTAAAAGGATTTGTGTGTCGTCCCCGTTGGGCACTACCTTTACCCCAAACGATTCCACCAGAGTTGCCAGAGGAGTCATGTAGACATTAAATGGTGTTGGGCTCAGGGCAGAGCCCCGAGGAACACCAAATCTTAGAGGTTTAGGGTTGGGTGGAAAAGGTGGCATCCATCCATACTGACTGACTTCTGTCGCATAGAAAAGACCCAAACCATGCCAAAGCGGCTCCACCGATCCCTCAATTTCTCAGTTTATTGAAGGAGAATAGGGTGGGAAACAGTATCTAACACAGCCAATAGACCTAAAGCAGGAGGACCACTTGCTTCCTGGGGTTCACTGCAAGCTTGATGGTGTTAGATACTTCCACCAGTGTTGCTTCTGTGCTTTGTCCAGGGCTTAAGCCCAACTGAGAAGGATGCAGCAGCTGATAGAGTCCAAATACTTGGACAGTTGAGTATTAATCAGTTTCTCCATAATCATAGAGAAGGCTGGCAATAATTAAATATGCTTGTAGTTTGCCAGGATGTATTTGTTGGCAGTAGGTTTTTTCAAAAGTGGAATGAGCTTCGCTTTTTTCCAGCAGCTGGATACAGTGGATTGGAGTAGGATGTAGTTTAGGTGCGAGTTAAAAGTAGGATTGATAGCCACAAGATTGGCACCAAGATATGAGGAGGGCAGGGATCATCTGGAGAACCAGATTGACAGGATTTTAGATGTTTAGCAGAGTCCTCCAGAGAGCTAGTGGCAAATTCAGTCAAGGAGCAAGATCGTGTAGTCGGAGCTATCAATGGCTGGTTCTCTTGCCACCTAGTATCCGAGATATTACTGTGACCTGAGACATTTAAGGCCTCAGCAATACCTTTGATCTTGTTACCAAACAATCTGAGAGTTGCTCGCATAGTTTAGGAAAGGCCTCCAGGTGCTGTGCTAAGGTGCTAGGATTTGAGAATTTCCCCTAGGTTTATTGCTAGACATCGCGATTTGGTTGGCAAAGAAATAAGGTCGGGCCTCTTTACTTCTTGGTGTTAGCTTTTTAGGTCTCGCAGAGAGACCTAATGCCGCCCATCCACAAAGCTGACTTTTACAATGAGGATTTTCAACAGTTCACGTGAATCACAATCACGTGACCTGCTCTCATGCACGAGCCTTCCCCCTGGCAGCAGCATTTCTCCTTTCACGGCCGCCAGGCCACTTCAAAGGGTTCCGCTGCCCCGCCCCTTGCTTCACGGCCATCTGTTCCCCAGCACAGGCAGCCCAGCCGAGCAGGCAGCCCACCCCCTCCCTCTCCATATGGGCAGCCCACCCCCTCCCTCTCCAGCGCCTGCCTTCTCTCTCGCATCGCTTCACTGCTGGCCCGTTTGTTACTTGTTTTACATGCAAACATGTTGCCTGCGTATATTACATGTATTTACTTGTTTTTTTTCTTTTTGCAGAGTTTTTATATAGTACACACATTCATTTTGTTAGGCACGGGGAGATTAAGTTTGCTCCTCAAATGCTGTTGCTGTGCCATCTCTCTAGTTTTCCTCTGTGCCTCTTCTTAGGTTAGATAGCGAGTTCACCATTCCTCCACGCTCACTCCCGCCCCTCCCCCGCCCCTTGCGCGTTCACCCCGACAGGCCGTGCATGCCTGCTAGCTTTGCCCCAGCCTCACACGATCACTGACGGTGCCCCAGCCGACTCTGTCCCAGCCTCACATAGCACCGACTTTGCCCCAGCCCTACCTGCCTCAATTCTGCCCTTGAAGTATAGATCTGACTGGCCCTCATGACTCCGCCTGTGCTCAGCCGTCCTCGCCTGTACCCTCCAGGCGAAGCGCAGAGCTAGCGCTTTGCCCCCCTTTCAGCTCTGAGGCACTGAGAAGTGCATGCCTTCCCCGCCTGCAGCTGGCCTTGTTTAGTAAAGGTGTGCATTATATATTTTAAAACCCTTTCCATTTGTTTTATAAATTAATTTGTTTACATCTGAAAAGGGCAAGGTTGCGTGTGGGTGCGCATGTTTCAAAGTATCCCCCCACCCCCTTCTTCCGGCTTATGCTTGTTGCTGCCCGCCTTTGGTGCATATTCAGATCTCTCCGGACTCGCAAGGTAAGTCTTTTTATGTGTAAAAGCATCTGAAAGCTACCACTTCCTCTCCTAACGCGGTGGCTCGTCTCATATGGCATTTGTAGGTTTCTTCTGTGCTGTTTGCGTGCTTCAGTTACCTATTTGTGTCATTTGTTCATGGAAGAAGCTGACGTTGTGTTTAGTTGAATGTCCTTGTTTGCATTTGGGCCAATGGCACCCTGGCGACATCTCAGTAAGGGCTACAGTTCAAAGTGCTGCAAACACTACACAAGCTCAGGGCATGATTAGAAGTCTGACGGGTGGATTACTCTGTCACAAATGCGGCAGATATCTTGTATGTCTTATTAACAGTGCCAGGATATAATGCACTTGAAGTAAGGCGGATAGGTCAGAGTAATTAGTCCACAGTGCTGAGTGCAGTTGCCAAAGCTCTGTTTTGAAGATCGAGGCCTACTGGTATTTAATGCTGATGCACCAGTTACCAAGGCTGGTTGGTCTTGAAGCCCCCCTCACCCTCCCACACCCTCACACCACCTCACCCTCACACCCCCTCACCCTCACACACCCCCTCACCCACCCCCTCACACCCCCTCACCCTCACACCCCCTCACACCATCACACCCCCTCACCCTCACACCCTCACAACATCACACTCCTCTCACCCTCACACACCCTCACTCACTCTCACACACCCCCACACTCACCCTCACACACCCTCACCTTCACACCCCCTCACACCCCCTCACCCACCTCCTCACCCTCACACCATTTCACCCTCACTCACCCTCTCACACCCTCACCCCATCACCCTCACACCCTCCCCCCTCACCTCCTCACCCCCCTCACCCTCACGCCCTCACACACCCTCACAACCCTCTCACCCTCACACACCCTCACACCCTCTCCCTCGCCCAGCCTCACTTACCATCACACACCCTCACCAGCATAGCATAACAAAACATAGCATAACAAAACACAGCATAGCATAACAAAACAAAGCATAGGATAGCAAAACAGAGCATAACAAAACAAAGCATAGGATAGCAAAACAAAACATAGCATAGCATAACAAAACAAAACATAGCAAAACACAACATAGCATAAAAACACAACAAAACATAGTATAGCATAACAAAACATAGCATAACAAAACATAGCATAACAAAACATAGCATAACATAACATAAAGCATAGCAACACAAAACATAGCATAGTATAACAAAACATAGCATAGCATAACAAAACATAGCAGAACATAACAAAGCATAACATAACATAACAAAGCATAGCATAACAAAACATAGCATAACAAAACAGCATAACAAAACATAGCATAACAAAGCATAGCATAACAAAGCATAGCATAACAAAGCATAGCATAAAAAAACAGCATAACAAAACAGCATAACAAAACAGCATAACAAAACAGCATAACAAAACAGCATGACAAAACATAGCATAACAAAACATAGCATAACAAAACATAGCATAACAAAACATAGCATAACAAAACATAGCATAACAAAACATAGCAAAACACAACAAAGCATAGCATAACAAAACACCGCACAATCACCCGTAAGGGTCTCTAGGCGCTGGGGGCCGTCGGCAAGATTAAGCAAGTTATTGCCCAGCGTCACATGGTACTGAGCTAATCTGCCGCCGGTGCCCAAACCGTGATCCCCAGATTTCGGAGTCAGTTGCCCTAGCCGCGGCGCCACACCTCTAACAAAACATAGCATAGCATAACAAAACATAGCATGACAAAACACGACATAGCATAACAAAACGAAGCTTAGCATAGCATAACAAATCATTGCATAGGAAAACAAAGCATAGCATAATAAAACACAACAAAACCTAGCATAACAAAACATAGCATAGCATAACAAAGCATAGCATAGCAAAACACAACTAAACATAGCATAGCATAACAAAACAAAGCATAGGATAGCAAAACATAGCATGGCAAAACATAGCATAGTATAACAAAACATAGCATGACAACAAAACATAGCATAACAAAACACAACAACACATAGCATAACAAAACATAGCAAAACACAACAAAACATAGCATAGCAAAACAAAACATAGAATAGCATAGCAAAACATAGCATAGCATAACAAAACAAAGCATAGGATAGCAAAACAAAGCATAGCATAATAAAACGCAACAAAGCATAGCATAGCAAACCTTAACCCCTTAAGTGCTGCGTCGGTGCATTGGCCGACGGCAGCACTACCTCCCCAGTGCTGCGCACGACCATTGGACGTCCATTCAGCACTAGTTCCAATGGACAGCGCAGCACTGGGGAGGGATGTTTACTAGCATCTATGAGGATAGCATAGCATAACAAAACATAGCATGACAACAAAACATAGCATAGCAAAACAAAACACAGAATAGCATAGCAAAACATAGCATAGCATACTAAACACAACAAAACATAGCATAACGAAACATAGCATAGCAAAACAAAGCATAGCATAATAAAACACAACAAAGCATAGCATAGCAAACCATAGCATAGCATAACAAAACAAAACATAGGATAGCAAAACAAAACATAGCATAACATACAGCATCACTCAGCACCACCACTGCATCACTCAGGGGCACCACAACATCACTATGCGCTACCACAGAATCACTGAACGCCACAGCATCACTCGTTCGCCACCACAACATCACTCAGCGCCACCACAGCATCAATCTGTGCAACCGTTCAAAAACAACTGGTTCAAATATGTTCTCTCAATGTTTCAAGCTTTATTACAAATGTCACAAAAAGATGTCAATATTTCACTTCTGTTCTTGTATTTTCGTCACAATAAAATACACTGAGCATAATCTTCACAAAAATTATTTACAAAAGTTTAAGCTATTGCCATTATAAATTACAATAACTTTTATTTAAGTATTAATTATTTCAAAAAATTAAAAGCCATTGTTATTTGTAATATCAATACATGTAAGTCACGTAAATACAACACATATTGCATTACAAATGCTATGGGTGTCACATTTGCAAAAGTTATAACTACTGGCATTGTTAATGACAAAGCTATTAATTTTGCGATTTTCAAAAACAAAACATAAATACAAAGTGTGTCATTTACAATACCAATATCTCAAACTTTCCTAATGCGAGACCTATTGCATCGCAAATGCTTTTTTTTTTTTTGAATACTCAAATTTTATTGGGTTTTACACAGACATTGTCAAGACACGACCACATTTGTACAAGAATTGCGGATTGGTAATTAAGATCAAATTTAGATAGCCCCTCCCCACACCTGAAAACTACTAACTAATGCACACCTGTGCAGCCAGATAATGGCACAAGATCAAAGACCAAGGATCCTCTCTGCCCGCACCGCTCCCCCCCCCATCAATCCAGCAGCCCCAGGCATTTGCCCCACACTCGTTTGTATTACTTTGGACAACCGCGAGCCAGGAATACCGGTCGTTCTTGCGAGGCGCACCAGTCTACGCCCTTCCGCCATTGGGTAATTGTGGGGCGGTAGAGTTCTTCCATCTGGCTGCAATGTCTCTTTTTGCTACCACCAGGGTCGTACCCAAGAATGTCCTGTCTGCCCTAGAGCCTCCTATGCCATCCAGGATCCCCAAGAGCACACCTGGGGTGTACAGGGCATTTCCAACCTCAATGTTCTTTTCAGGTCCCCAGGACCAGGTCATATGATAAGTCTGCGGGTTCTGTTGCACAGTGGGGGCATCTTGGGGCAGGCAGACAGCCGGCTTGGTATAACCGTACGTGGTGAGGTATGCACAGTGGAGGTAGTAAAGTTGAATAAGCCGCAGCCTAGCTGAGATGGTGATCACTCGGGGGGCCATGACAGCGTTGCTCCAATCGTAATCCTCCATAGGGCCCAACCAAGCCTCCCATCTGGTTCGTAAGTGGTCTAGCGTAGTGGGTGAATTTATAATGAGTGATTTGTAGATCAGGAAGACCCCTACTTGACCCAATTCCCCCATGAGTACCTTTGCTTCCATGGGTCTGAACTCGGGGGGCGTGGTGCACTTGGGTATATATCGAAAGCAACAAGAAAACAGCCAACCTATACAAAAACTCCCCTGGTTTTGTGTTGCACCTCAATCCTTATGCAATCTCCCCAATAGTTTAAACTGAACTCAGGGCCTAATGCTCACAATGTGTGCAACGCCACTGCCCCTGCCGTTCCTCTGGGGTGGTTAGAACAACCAAAATACACTTTATCAACTGTAGGTTGCACCACCTTACAGAAAAGTCCATAAAGAAGTAGATATACGAATGTCCGTCCAATGTTGAAAAAAATCCAAATTCTTTATTCTTCTTTGCAATATTGTCAACTGTACACCAAACAGCCCACATGTTTCGTTCTATACGAGAACTTCATCAGGGCTGTAAAACAACATTTAAAAACAGTTATATAATACAATATAATGAAATACATATTACTATACGTATAATTCATTATGTACATACAATTAATAACATTGCTAAAAAACAGGAGAGTCTAACTTATCTACAGGAGAATATAGATACTCTCACTTTTTACCCTAAAAACCTCACACATTGTTGTATTTGTTAACAGGATTAATACCACTCACTTTTATTTCCTTTATGCCATTTACAAATAACCAAATTCCTACTCATTGATGTTATCACAAAGATTCCTTATTTAGACAGTATAAACACATCATACTGTTACCCAATAGTTGGACATAATTCATCTAAAAAATTTGAAAGTTGAGCATTGCATCTAAATATTTGGAACAGGAAATCAACACCAGAACATTTTTGAAAGCATTCCCCAGTTTCACAACTAAGGTGTGACAAATAATCAAACCCAATTTCTTAGAATATGATCCTCATATTGGAATCCATACCGTTCATACGTTACAACAAATTTGCACCTACCAAGTCAAATAGATGTTTCAAAATTTCGACCCAAATATGTGCGCGTAGTCATCTATTGTGCTCCACTGGTCAATCACCTTGGCCTACCACTTTTGTTTAAAGTAACAGCAGGCAAAGACTAATTAAGTCTGTTATGCATGCAAAGTATCAAAAAAGAGGAGAAACAGTAGTTAAATCATCAAAGCAATAGAAACACTTTACTATAATGATTATATCACTTTCAAAAATAATAGTATCCATATGCTTCATAAGACCTATCAGGGATCAACACTCCAACAGTTTATTCATGTTAGTACGTCTCAATTTCCAAATCCCATCCCTGCCAGCCTGTCTCAAGACCTAGGATAGTGTGCACCCGCTTACCTATTAAGAGAACTGCATCAGGCTAATATCCGACTCTGACTGCATAAAGTAAAAACGGCTGATGTGCCTGTAATGAAATTATACATCTTTAAGCGTCCAATCTAATTTTGTATCACATAAAATTTATATATAGTAAGTTCTAAAATCCCAAACCAAATTCGTAACTTGTGCATATCCAAACAGTTACGAAATAAACGTCCCTACTCCGAGACATTCAAGTTCCCACCACTGAGTACATAGTTATCCTAAAGGCAACTCCTATTCTCAACCCTCCGCAATTGTTCAAGCCCCGGACGCCAGGCCATCTTCAAAACTAGCGCAAATAGCAAGATATTAACCTTTAAGGTAAAAGCTTGTCTCGTAGCAATCCCACCAGCCCAAACCATAAAAGTACTGTGCCCGACATTGTTCTTTAAAAGTGGCCCACACATCACATATACACAATGTTTTCTCAAATATTTTTAGTTGGAAAAAACCCTGTTTCGAAAATGCCTTCAAATATCTTGTGATGCTATCGGTCCTCCCGTCCCAGTGTTTTAACAAAAAAGATCAATAGCCCAATGGTTACGCACCCAACTTGGCAAGAAAGAATAAATCTAAATCGGGTGCACACTCACCAGAATGTCTCGTTCTCACGCTACGTAGCCGACAATTTTTGGTATACCAACGAAACGGCCTGACCTTGCTCCTCTTATTTAGACAAATGGCTACGTCGGGTAACTCACCGTCAACCGACTTAGCCACGTGTTAAAATGCCCCAATTAGGGGCCAACTGCAGATTACTATTGCATCCTTTTGGTCTCAACGAAAAAATATTAAAATACAAAAGGGTAAGTATTGCACTGGTTAACAAGCACCCATTGAAATGCCCCAAATAGGGAAATACTACAGATTTCTATTAATCCCTTGAAACACAAGGCCAAGATATTAGGGTGCAACATAATGAACTTTATCTGCCGCATGTTCGATCGCGATAGATAACAAACGCCCGTCAGCCCACACACACATATGCCTACCCAAGTCGAGGGTAAATTTATCACTAACAAAGTATAGCTCAAATGGCAAATGCGAAGTGCAACACCTCCTACGCCAAAGTTTAGATTATCTCGCCACGGTATCAAGAATGCCCCAATCGAGAATAATCAGCAGATTACTATTATATAGTCTCAAGGGAAAGGTATTAAAATACAAAATGGGTAAATAGCAAACTTTATTCAAAGCGCAGATACAATTGCTCTAGTTCACGAACATCCATTGAGGGAAACAACAGATTTCATTAACCTGTTGGCTGCTTCGAACGTTCAGCTCCAGTGCTGAACATTCGAAAAACGGGTGGGGCAGAGTCCGCCAACGGACGTGCGCAGCACTACCAAGGTAGTGCTCGCGACGACCGTTGGCCGACGGCAGCAGCCAACGGGTTTATCCCTTGAAATGTGAGGGAAAGGTATTAGGCTACAATATGATAAATTTTATCTGCCGCATTTCGATCGCAATAGATAGCAGAAGCCCATCGGCACAAACCCACATATACCTATCCAAATCATGGGTACGTTTTTCAAAAGTGAAGAATGGCTCACATAGCAAAGGCGGAGCGCAACAACTCCTACGACCAAGGGTTCGATTCTCCTCTAAAACCTTCTCTAATCCCTCCGCACTATACCAGCAACGTTTCTACAAAAATGTCCTCTAATTACCATATTTGTTCTCCAATCTTTCAAAAAGTTGGCTACATTTATAATTTCACCTCATATCATACAAGGTGCTAGGATATAAGACATCAAACAATCAACAGTTAGATAGTACTCAGTCCATTACATTTGTCATTTGTCAAGTTATAATGAAAGCATGCAGAGGAGGTTAACCCCATCACATTTTCAAATCATCCTCCCCAGCTTTCAACTTCTGATAATGTCATTCTCCCTAGTATATCAATTTGGCTTTATGCCTACCGAGATTCAAGAGCCACATAAAGGATCACATGAAGTAATGTAGCTCCTCATCAGTATTATGTCCAATCTTGGTACAACGTAACCGGCATATCCAACCGCCTCATTTTGCCGAAGGGACAGCTCCCAGTACCCCCCCCCCCCTCCCCCCGCCCCCCCCCCCCCCGCCCCCACCTCTCATTCTCAAAGGGATGTGATCTATGCCATGGAACCAAACTTCCGGTCTTCCTCCATTGAGCTCCCTCATATGTGCAGTCATAGGATATCTGGTAACCTGATGCCGGATCGCCCTTATATGTTCCTGAATTCTAGTATTAAGTGCCCGGGTTGTGCTGCTCACTTATATTATATTACAGCAACACCCAATTATGTATGTAACATAAGTGGTTTTGCTTGTTATGATCTGTCGCATTTTGTAAACCTGAGAGGTGTTATAACTAAATTCCTTCTATCTGTTTTTACCATATTGGCATACATTGCAGTCTGTACATGTAAATAAACCATTCACTTGTGTCGGCAGCCACGTATTCTTTGCCTTTTTTGGAGTCACGTAACTAAGACACAACAAATCTCTCAGTGTCCTTCCCCTTCGGTAAGTCACTTTCGGTTTTGTTGAGATATCCCCATCACTCCTGGCACTTCCTGCAACAATTTCCAATGTTTATAAAGAATTTTGTAAATGGCCTGACTGTGTTTATTGTATTTTGTAAAAAGTTAATTGAAGACCGAGTATTTTGACTAGCATTTACAGCACCCCGCTCTTGTAATGTGGATTCCCTGGCTTCCTGCATTACTTTCTTTTCCGCATTATCCAATACCTTTTGCTTAAAGCCTCTGTTCTCAAATCTTTTCCTAGTTGTTTTTAAGTTTTCTCTAAACACATTGGTATTGCTACAATGTCTGCGCACCCTCAACATTTCTCCATAGAGGATGGTATCAATGGTTGTCTTTGGATGCGCACTGGTAACATGTAATACGCCGTTACTCTCCGTAGGTTTAAGATACAACTTGCTATGTATTTTGTTTCCTCGACATAGAATGTAATGTCCAGAAAGTCTATCTGATCTGTGGCATGATTCATTGTGAGTGCCACATTGAATGGGTTTTTATTGAGAAAATCATGATATTCCTGCAGTTCTCCAATGGATCCATTCCACAGAAGAATAATATAATCGATATACACCCCCCAGAATATGATGTTATCAACCCAGGGGGAGGCATATCTTCCCCATGCATGTTCTCTTTCCCACCAACCCATAAACAATCCTGCGTACGGTGGGTATATGTGTATCAAGCGCGTGCCGGAACTGCAGGTATTTGTGAAATTGGGTGGTGTTAAGTGAGTATAAGTGCTGGAGGTCTTGAAATGTTCAGAGATGCCCTCCCTTCCAGATGTCTTCAATCTGAGAACTTCTTTTTATAGAGATTCTTATCGGCGGGTAGGTAGAGCTTGCGCCACAACCTTTCATGTCTTTTAGATTGTTGGCATTTTTTACTAAGCTCCTTAATAAACCACGGAGCAGAGCAATGTTTTAAAAGGCCAGTCTCTACCTTACTGGGCGCACTGGTGTCCGCCATATGTCTTGGCCAGGTATTAACTGCCTGTGCATCTCCCTCAATGACTCCATTCAAAGGTGAATTCTTTTTATTAAGTATGGAAGTGATTTCCTCCATAGTGGTATTAGCCCAACTACGATGAGGTACAAACGGAGTGGGTTTTCTACCGATAGAACCCTGCTCAAATTTCCAACTAAAAATTACAGTTGCGTTATCAGTCCAAGTATTACACTTGACATCTGCTATTTACACATAACAATTCGGAAAAATAGGGTACAGAATGTGACCAGCTAGTTGAGTGGATTGATTGCTTCAAGTTCCTCGCAGACGGGTTGTCAAGGGATGAGAAGCTCATGTGGGTCATTAGCCTTAACTGTAGAGTTGTGTTTGCGGAAACCGCAGGTACATCCCCAAAGAGGCACACCGATAATGATCATCAAACGTGATTCAACAGTTCATTTGAAACGTAACATTTATTTTCTTCAATGTTTTTTTGTATATTCCGTTTTGGTTATTTAGCTGATATTCAAAGCATATCAGAGGACAACATAGTTAAACACATGAACAGTTGTATCCAATGCATTTCGGGCTGTTCAGCCCTTGATCACGGACAGGCTGAGGAGGAAGAGTACGAAGAAAACGTCAGGGGAATTGTAATTGTACAACATAGGAGTTATATACAAGTGCTCGTGATGCTAAACACTGGTTAAAGAAACGGGTGCCAAATGATGGAGTGAAGGGTGAGGGGGTTGAATCGAAATTTATCTATGGTGGTAACAATACGAGGAGGAGCCAGCGTATGAAGATGTTGGAGTGAAGAGTTACCATTACCGAAGTGCTCGATATAGGAGTGAAGGGTTACCATTACCGAAGTGCTCGATATAGGTGCAGGCGGGTGTGGGAGTGCTTCGGAAATTACCGATTGCATGCTATCAGAGCAAAATAAACGGGTAGATGAGAACTCCTATGTTGTACAATTACAATTCCCCTGACGTTTTCTTCGTACTCTTCCTCCTCAGCCTGTCCGTGATCAAGGGCTGAACAGCCCGAAATGCATTGGATACAACTGTTCATGTGTTTAACTATGTTGTCCTCTGATATGCTTTGAATATCAGCTAAATAACCAAAACGGAATATACAAAAAAACATTGAAGAAAATAAATGTTACGTTTCAAATGAACTGTTGAATCACGTTTGATGATCATTATCGGTGTGCCTCTTTGGGGATGTACCTGCGGTTTCCGCAAACACAACTCTACAGTATTACTCAGTGGTGTGCAGACGGAGAACACCACCCTTTGAGAGCACCCAGAACTCTAACAACTTTTCGCCAACATCCTGCTCAACCCAGTTGTGCACCCCCCACACTCTCTTTTGTCATTAGCCTTAACCACATGAAGATTCAGATCTCCCAGGATGGAGAAATTAGAATATTTTAGGAGATATTGGGATAAACAACCATAAAGGGTGGACAAAGATTCCCCCGGCATAGTCAAAAGGGCAGTAAATTAAGAAACTCGCCAATATTTTACTCACCGAAGGGGAGAGGCAGAACCCCAAGTACACTGCCCCCAGGAGTTCAGTGATTTCTTAGAATACGTGCCCTACCTGTCTCTGTGGAAAACTTTATTTAATTGTTTTCTAAAGCTCGACTGCATCAAGAAGATTTAGCCCACTTCACAAAGAAAATAGAGCATACTCTCCTATGTAAAATTTTGGTTTTAAGTATAAGCTAAAACGATGCAAAAACCAGTCCTTAATAGAAGATAGGACAAAAAAACATGAACATCCGTTTCAATTCAAATGACTCAAAAAGCAGTGGTTTAACACCTTTGTGAAAGAGCAGATCGGGTTGAGAATTCAATTTGAAGTGAATACCATAGGCTTTTGCTGCTCCTGGGAAACACTGATTTTGAACTTGCAATGTTTTAAATCTTGTTGGTTACAAATGGAGAGAGTTACTTCTCCTCAGGCCATAGAATCAACCAGAGTTGTTTAGCAAGTTGGTCTGGTGTGTTCGTCTGTTCAGGCGATTGGCTTTATAGACAAGGCAACACATTTTGAACTTGACCCGCAAAGAGAAGTCAATGTAGTGGTTTAATTGCGGGAGATATGATATGTTTTTTTAGGTCGAGCCTGTTAATGCGCTTGCGCATTGAGCTTGCGCATTGAGCTTGCGAGAGATATTGGGGCTTAACCAGAGCTTAACCATCGGCGATTGCATGCAGTGCCCGTGAAAAAAGCGCGTGCACTTCAAAGACACCAGCCTCCCTCCCACAGGCATCTGAAGCTGTGCGCTCTGCCTCAGGCATTTCTCCTCCCCTAATTATTCACGGCCGGCCGGCCGTACTTTCACTTTCACGGCCGCCAGGCCGTGTCTCGCGTTTCTCCTTCCCCCTTCCCCCCTCCCCACAGCAATGCCAAGAGCTTGTTTAGAGTATTTGTCCTTTCAATAAATTTTGCATTTGTTTTGCCCGTCTGTGCCCTAGCATCTGAACCCGCACGTGTTCTCCACAGAAAGCAGCCTGGGTCTCCTGCCAAGTGTGGCAAAACTTTAACTTTCCGCAGCTTGTTTCACTTGGGGATTGCTTTAAATATTTATTTGTCGTCAATTTGGGATCAATAATGTAATATGGGTGTTCACGCTCCCAGTGCTCTGACATGGCATTTCTTCATTTTAAATAAGGAATCTGTATACGAATTGCTAAATTTGGCCTGTGGTAGTTTTTTTTTGTAAACCTAATGAATTCCTGACTAATGGGTTCGGAATAGAGTGCTAATCAGTGTGCATTTTTCTAACCTAAAGAAGGCTGCCCTCCCTGCGGCTTCAGCTGAGGCCGCCCTCCCTGCCGCTTCGGCTCAGGCCTGCTCACAGCATACCCACGCCCGCGACCACACAGCTGCGGCCATATCAGAGGACGCTGCCTTCCCTTGCAAGAGGCATGCTCCTCCGGAGAAGTGCTGCTGCGTCACCCCGCGATTGTGTTGTCGTCCCCCCCCCCCCGAAAGTGCTGTCACCCTACGCAAGTGCCGAACACATGTCAAAGATGCCCTTGGTGCAAAGACTGCTCCCCTGCTCTCCAGCCCCTGAAAAAGTATTTCTTCTTCTCGCAAGAGAACGGGGACAGGAAGTACAGTCTAGTAGCAGCCCCCCTCCAGGCTGCACGTTGTCCTTTTATCATAACTGCTGGCACTATATAAATAAATCCCTTTGACTCAGGTGCATTCCCCACAAACACAACCCCCACACAAACACCCCCCCCCCACACACACACACACCCCACACACACACACACCCACACCCCCCCCACACACACACACACCCCATGCCGTGTCTTGCGTTTCTCCTCCCCCTTCCCCCCTCCCCACAGCAATGCCAAGAGCTTGTTTAGAGTATTTGTCCTTTCAATAAATTTTGCATTTGTTTCGCCCGTCTGTGCCCTAGCATCTGAACCCGCACATGTTCTCCACAGAAAGCAACCTGGGTCTCCTGCCAAGTGTGGCAAAACTTTACCTTTCTGCAGCTTGTTTCACTTGGGGATTGCTTTAAATATTTATTTGTCGTCAATTTGGGATCAATAACGTAATATGCGTGTTCACGCTCCCAGTGCTCTGACATGGCGTTTCTTCATTTTAAATAAGGAATCTGTATTCAAATTGCTAAATTTGGCCTGTGGTAGTTTTTTTTTGTAAACCTAATGAATTCCTGACTAATGGGTTCGGAATAGAGTGCTAATCAATGTGCATTTTTCTAACCTAAAGAAGGCTGCCCTCCCTGCGGCTTCAGCTCAGGCCGCCCTCCCTGCCGCTTCAGCTCAGGCCTGCTCACAGCATACCCAGGCCCGCGACCACACGGCTGTGGCCATATCAGAGGACGCTGCCTTCCCTTGCAAGAGTCATACTCCTCCGGAGAAGTGCTGCTACGTCACCCCGCGATTGTGTTGTCCCCCCCCCCCCCCCGCCCGAAAGTGCTGTCACCCTATGCAAGTGCCGAACACATGTCAAAGATGCCCTCGGTGCAAAGACTGCTCCCCTGCTCTCCAGCCCCTGATAAAGTATTTCTTCTTCTCGCAAGAGAACGGGGACAGGAAGTACAGTCTAGTAGCAGCCCCCCACCAGGCTGCACGTTGTCCTTTTATCATAACTGTTGGCACTATATAAATAAATCCCTTTGACTCAGGTGCATTCCCCACACACATACACCCACACACACACCCCACACACACCCTCACACACACCCCACACACACACACACCCCACACACACACCCCACACACACCCCACACACACACCACAAACACACACACACACACACCCACACCCCCCACACACAACCCCCCACACACAACCCCCCCCACACACACCCACACACCCAGCCCACCACACACACAAACCACACAACATCCCACACACACACAACCCCCCCACACACAACCCCACACTCTCAACCCCCCCACACACAACCCCCCACACACAACCCCCCCACACACAACCCCCAACACACACAACCCCTTCCACACACAACCCACACCCACACACACAAACACCCCACTCACACACCCACACACCCCGCACATACAACCCCCCACACACACACACACACACACACACACACACACAATCCCACACACACAACCCCCCCCCACACACACAACCCCCTCACACACACAACCATCTATCTATCTATCTATGGCCCTCACTCTGTCTATCTATCAACCTCACTCTATCAACCTCACTCTATCAATCACCCTCACTCTATCTATCACCCTCTATCTATCTATCGCCCTCTATCTATCTATCGCCCTCTATCTATCTATCGCCCTCTATCTATCTAGTGCCCTCTATCTATCTATCGCCCTCACTCTATCTGTCTATTCATCGCACTCACTCTATCTATCGCCATCACTCTATCTATCTATCAATCGATCGCCCTCACTCTGTCTATCTAACTATCACCCTCACTCTATCTATCGCCCTCACTCTATCTATTTATCTATCGCCCTCACACTATCTATCGCCCCCCTCTACCTATCTATCTATCTATCTATCTATCTATCTATCTATCTATCTATCTATCTCCCTCACTCTGTCTATCTATTGCATCACCACAGCATCACTCAGCACCACCACAGAATCACTCAAGGGCACCACAACATCACCCAGGGGCACCAGAACATCACTATGCGCTACCACAGCATCACTGAACGCCACAGCATCACTTGTCGCCACCACAACATCACTCAGCGCCACCACAGCATCAATCTGTGCAACCATTCAACAACAACTGGTTCAAATATGTTCTCTCAATGTTTAAAGCTTTATTACAAATGTCATAAAAAGATGTTAATATTTCACTTCTGTTATTGGATTTTCCTCACAATAAAATACACTGAACATAATCTTCACAAAAGTTATTTACAAAAGTTAAAGCTATTGCCATTATAAATTACAATAACTTTTGGTTAAATATTAATTATTAAAAAAAATTAAAAGCCATTGTTATTTGTAATATCAATACATCTAAGTCACGTAAATACACCACATATTGCATTACAAATGCTATAGGTGTCACATTTGCGAAAGTTAAAACTTATTGGCATTGTAAATGACAAAGCTATTAATTTCGCTATTTTCAAAACCAACACATAAATAAAAAATTTGTCATTTGCAATTCCAATACCTCAAACTTTCCTAAAGCGAGACCTATTGCATTGCAAATGCTTGTCTTTAAACGAGGGGTTTAGCATTCAATAAATAATGAGGAGGTTCACATGTATCATGATGCCTGAGAACCCAAGAGGAATACAAAGGCTGACACAATCTCTTTAACGTTGCATGATTAACAGAACATAGGTGGTAAGATGTAATATATCCACCGCACACTTAAGCTCATAGGCAATGTAGCAAGGACCAGCTATTCTATATTGGGATCTCTGATATATCCATATCATAACTTTTTTTTAACCCCATCATTTGAGTTTTCCATTGGTCGTGGCAGCTGTATTAGAAACTCTTTGTTTCCATTGTAGTACTTGGTTGAAACTCCTTTTTTGTAGGGTGCTGTCCTTTGATGTTGACACACACAAACTAGATGGTCTACTATCAATTGGGTTTCAGGAACTGGTGTGTTGAATAAAGGAGCTTTTGAAAGTGTTTTAGAAATTGGGATCTCTATCCTAAGATGTTCCTAAGTGATTGGGTATTCCGGCTAAATCTCAAGCAAGGGTTCGAATATGTGCGTGCAAGGACCCTTTGAGCGTACACCTATTTCTGTGTCTGCCAGTGACCCCTTGATTGCCAAACAATAAATGCTGCCAACTCCTGTTTTAGTTATGGCATTGAAACTAAAATTTAGCAGAGGCTGGTCCTGCAGTGGACTAGGGCCAAAGGAGGGATGTATATGTTGTATGCTGGTAAAGCTCTTGTGTATGTGTGATTAGCCCACAGCAAGTGCAGCTAATACTTCTTTTCCAAGAATGATTCAATCTGAATGCTGATAGCTGCCTTCCATAAGGGTTTTGGTGCATCTACCGCAAAGATTGCTCATTTAGAATGGAGTGGCTCCGGCCTGTTTCATCATATACCTTCCTGTCCCATTCCCAACTAGGTGGAGGCAGGAGTAATTGTAGTTAGGTGCAGAGTAGCCCCTTAGCTATGTTGAAAGTCGTGCTGTCATCCCACCACGTGCATTCTCGAGTTCATGCTCTCTGTGTACTAAGTTCCACAGAAGTCTTTCGCATTTTGGACAACTATATGGACGGTTTGCGTTGATAGAGCACCTAGATTCAAATTAGTGATCATGGACATAATTCCAGGCATTTCTTTCCCAAGTCCACTTTAGCATCTCCAGCCCCCACACCACCCTCCCAAGATGACCAACGCCCCCCGTCAGAGGTGGAACGAAATCTCAGAGACCAGCTTGGTGCATGCCCTTAACACCTCCAGCCTTGCTAACACCACCAACCTGGAACAGTTCAAACCTGGAAAACTTCAATGTCTGGATCACCAATTGCGCAGACAGCGTCATCCCCATCAAGAGCAACACCGAGAGAAAATCCCCCAAAAAGTCCAAAAAGGCCAGTTAATACACCCAAGGACTCAGAACAGCGAAACAAGACCCCAGACAGTTGGAAAGGAGATGGCGAACCAGCAAGGACCCCTCCAAAAGAGCAGCCTTCAAGACCTTCCTCAACCTCTACCACCGCCTGTTGAGGGCAACAAAGAAGACAGTCCTTGCTGCATGCATCAAACTCAGCGCCAACAACACCATGGAACTTTTTTAACATCATTAACCCGTTAAGTGCTACCGTCGGCCAATGGCCGTCGCAAGCACTACCTTGGTAATGCTGCGCACATCCGTTGGCCGACGTGGCCCCGCCCGCGCAAGAGAACGCCCTCACCGCAGCGGAATTGCCGCAGCGGTAAACGGGTTAAGGAATTCTCAAACCCGGCTGCCAGCGAAAACAACATCACGCCCTCACAAGATCTGTGCAACAACCTCGCCTACTTCTTCAATGACAAGATCGCAACTATATACAGAAACTTCGAACCCCAAGCCACACCTACGGATTTCCCAGCAGATATGCCACCACCGTAACTGAAAAAAAACACACACTGAACCACCTGGAACATCCTCTCCACCCAGGACACTACCTCCACTATGAAATCTATTCACTCGGGAGTTCCCACAGACCCATGCCCACCCCACATCTTCAACCTTGGAAACCAAAGGATCGTCCAGGAACTCACCACCCTACTCTACACTTCTATCACCACGAAACATTTTCTGATGCCTGGAAACACTCAAAAAACCCTCTGCTGACCCCAGCATACTTCTGGCCAATCTCCCTGGTCCCATTCCCAGTGAAGGTACTGGAAAAGATCATCAACAATCACCGACAACCGGACCACCGCCAGAACCATCTTCCACAGATGCATGACAAACGTTGTGACTGGATGAAGACATAAGTACTGATTTTTGGCAACAGCAGTAACACATTGAAGGATTCCTGGTAGCCATCAGACCTAGGACCGGTACCCACTCCATTCAGCCATGCCAGAAACCTTGAATCATCATTGACAACAAGCTTACTAAGAAATCACAGATCAACACCATCTCCTCTGCCTGCTTCCTCACTCTGTGCATGCTACGTTAGATCTTCAAGTGGCTTCCCCTATGCGTTTAACACACTGTGGCACAAGCTCTCATCACCTGCCAACTGGACTACCGCAATGCCCTCTATGTAGGAATCGCCACACATCTTCTACAGAGACTTTAGACCATACATAATTCCACAGCCATACTCATCCTCGGCCTTCCCCCCGCCGAACCCACATCACATCTCCCCTCAGGAAATGCCACTGGTTTTCCGTACAGAAGTAATGCCAATTCAAACTGCTGACGCATGCACACAAGGCTCTGCACAACCAAGGACCCGCCTACATTAACCACTGCGTGAACTTTCACAAACCATTGAGAAGAGTACGTTCTGCCTTCCTTTCACTTGCCCATTTTCCCCTCACATACTGAAGCAGAAGTGGAGAATAACCTTGAACAGCCTCCCAACACACCCCCGGACCATTTCATCACTTCTGGTATTCCAAATGGCCCTCAAGTCCTGGCTGTTCAAATAAGCCTCCGTGCCTGCAAGCGCCTAGATATTCTATTGGCTGATTAGCTCCGCTTTATTAATCCTGATTGATTGATTGATAAGTGCATTATTACATTTTTCAGTCCTCCTATTTTCTGAAGTTATACTAAAAAAAGAAGTCACATAATAACTTGCTTTAAAAAAAATCTACATTATGGAGAGTTTAGCTCCATTGAAATTCCACGAAATCCTACATTTTCCTTTCAGTTACATGCTCCATGGATTTTAGACCTCTTTGGAATCTTCGGTATAACCATGTTAATAAGTGTTAGATGGACACTCCGCCCTCCCCATTTTTTCTCAAATAGGAAATCTGAAGGTAGGATCTATGCTAATGTAAGTATGTGTTTTTTAGGTCTCGCCTGCCAATGCACTTGCGCATTGCTGGCGAGAGATATAGAGGGGCACCAGAAAATCCTACCAAGAGGGCTTTGGAATGCGGATTATGGCCAGTGCATGTGCGACAGGCGCGTGCGCGCTATTTGTTTCTCCGCCCATCAAACTGGAAAGGAGGCAGCTCGCACACCACCATTTGTCTGAGCCTTGGCATCAGACTTCAAAGGCTGCCGCTCCCCCGCCCAACCCCCCCGCCGCAGCAATGCCGAGAGCTTGTTTCATCCGCCCCATCTCGCCTGCCCTCCGCATCATCTATCTTTTTTTACCTGCCTTTTCCACCGTCCATTCCCCTCTTTCCTACCCCGTCCCAGTTAGCACCCTCTCTCCCCATCACGAGCCTCTGTCCCGCCTGTTTCCATTCAACCCCCTTATTGCTTCAGCTTCAGAAGTGCTCTACAGATGCTTGCACTTTTCATTCCACACAGACGTGCTTGCAGCCTCCTCCCCCGCCAAACGGGCTCGTTCCCCATTATTCGCCTCGTACAACTATCTGGAGCTTGCATTCTCATCCCAAACCAGCTTCAGATTAGCACACCCGTGAGAGTTTTGCTGTGCAAAATTAACAACCCATTTAATAGAATAGACTGGGATTAAAATGGCCGCCACAAAATTTGCTTCATAGATTAGAGGGAGGGGATTTTTGACATTGACCACGAGTGACTTAAAAACATTACCAACAAACAATGTTTTTAATCATAGTTTATACAGGCATTACAAATCAACACTGTGTTCTGCTTTGACCATGCCTGACCAATAAGGTGTTTCTGTACTGTTCATACATAGATTCAAATGCCGAACTTCATTGCATAAATAAAAGAAACGTAAATCACTTGCCGCTCATTGTTGTAATATATATCTGTTTGCCACTACTTTGGAAAGGTTCCCTTACCGTTACCAGCTGACTCTCCTCATTTCTAACCCTCTTGTTTCTCCCAGCTAGTTTAAAGTGCACTGGATATCAGTAGGTCTTTCGTGACACTTTTAAAGGTACATACACACTTTTCACCGAAGAAATAAACTCCACCCTCCAACTCCCAACTCCACCCTCCAACTCCAACTCCACCCTTCAACTCCAACTCCACCCTCCAACTCCACCCTCCAACTCCAAATCAAACTCCACCTCCAACTCCCCCCTCCAACTCCCCCTCCAACTCCAACTCCACCCTCCAACTCCACCCTCCAACTCCAACTCCACCCTCCAACTCCACCTCCAACTCCACCTCCACCCTCCAACTCCACCCTCCAACTCCACCTCCACCCCCACCTCCACCCTCCAACTCCACCTCCACCCTCCAACTCCACCTCCACCCTTCAACTCCAACTCCACCCTCCAACTCCACCCTCCAACTCCACCCTCCAACTCCAAATCAAACTCCACCCTCCAACTCCACCCTCCAACTCCCCCCTCCAATTCCAACTCCACCCTCCAACTCCAACTCCACCCTCCAACTCCACCCTCCAACTCCACCTCCACCCTCCAACTCCACCCTCCATCACTCAGGGGCACCACCACATCACTCTGGGACACCACCACATCATCTCGGACACCACCACATCACTCTGGGACACCCCCACATCACTCTGGGACACCACCACATCACTCTGGGACACCACCACATCACTCTGGGACACCGCCACATCACTCTGGGACACCGCCACATCACTCTGGGACACCGCCACATCACTCTGGGACACCGCCACATCACTCAGCCCAACCACATCATCACTCAGGACCACAACAGCACTATCCTTGCTTGCTACCAACAAGCATTGCCAAAGCCAATAGGACTCGCATTAGGAAAGTGTAAGCTATTGGCTTTGTGAATAACAATACTATTAATTTAAATATTTTCAAAGCCAATACATATTAAAAAAATGTGTCATTTACAATACCAATAGCTCACACTTTCCTAATGCGAGACCTATTGCATTGCAAATGCTTGTTTCAAGTGGTCTCTAATGCAGCAGATGACAGTGAGGGCTAATCTTAATCTGTTGACAAGGCTGGCTGTAGGATCTCCCACGTCACAACATTGAAGTTCCAATACATCATGTTGCATAGAATTGCCATAAACTTTGTCCGATTTATTCTTTGCTTAATCCTACTGAGGGGTTTAGGTCCTCTTTAAATCAATTGGACCATGCTTTCTTCTGGAAAATAATTAGCCACTTGTAAGACATCGTAGATGTACATCTAATCATCATAAGTGTTTGTGACTCAGATCACTGTGCTCCATTTTAAGGAATTTAAGCCAAAGTCTCTCACAGAGAATGTTTTCTTTGCTTGCTAACAAAGTGAATTTTACTACATTTTAGTTATTTGAAAAGTTTCACCACTGTCATGCAAGAAATAGCCTCATCCATCTCTATTAGAAGACTACCATGGTGCTAATCTTTCTTCCTGATGTAAGTCACCAGAAATTAATTCTCTTTGCGCTTGATCGAGAGCCCTCTAACATTTTTAGGTACAGAGAGGGTTTTGAGTAATCTCCTTTAATGTGCATCTTTAGGGAAAATCCATGCTGCTGACCGTTGCTTTACCATTCCTGGCCTTCAGGTTCCCTCTGTCTGCAGTTAACCTGTGCTTCATTGGTACTGTTTTGTGTATATCTTTATGGCCACCTTGTTTTTTCACTTTTTATGTTTTGTGACTACTCGTCAACAATGAAGCAGGCAAAGTCTGGAGACTAAGGGCCATATGTAGGTAATCTCAATTTACCTATTCTTAAATACCGAATTTTACCGATTCGGTATTTAAGAATAGGTAAATGGCATGTAGATAATTATTCGGTAAATTTTACCGAATCGGTAGGATTCGGTAATTAAGAATCGGTATTTACCGATTCGGTAATTCCCATTCATTCCTTTGGGCCTGGAGGCCCATAGGAATGAATAAGAAGCCATTCAGTATTACCGATTCGGTAAATACTGAATCGGTAATAGGGGTAACATTTTCATGGGTGGCAGGGTGTCACATTGACACCCTGTTGCACCCCTGAATAGTGCATGGATGCACATGTGGCACACATACATGCCCAAAGGGCATGTATGTCTGCCACATCGCACTGTTGTAAAAGCAAAATAATTGCTTTTTTAAAGGTTTTCGATATTTACCACCAACTTGTAGTGGGTGGTTAATAACGAATCCTTAACTCAGGAATGCACTAACTTGAGTGCTCCCTACATTATGGATTCGGTAATTTACCGAATCGGTATGTTAAGAATTCGGTAATTTATTGATTCTTAAATTACCGATTCTGTAAAATACCGAATCCAGGAATCATGCCACCTACATCTCAAAAGCCAAATACTGGTCGGTAACGGCCGAAATTCGGTAATTTCTGCCGTTACCGACCGGTATTGGGTGACCTACATCTGGCCCCATGTCTCTTTATGCTTCTGGGAAATCTTTAAACATATGTAACTGGGTTACACGTCTACTAGCATTGACCAGTCCCTGATTTCATGAAAAGTAAACGGCATCTTTAACCTTACATGGCTTTATTATATAAACTTATGGGGGAATATTGTCAGGATTCTTACTTGGGATGTTATGTGTCTACGAGGGGACATGAAGGAGCAGGGACCCACGCCTTAACATTATCTTTCTTGTCTGGCCTGAGTACAGGATATTAAAAGTTACATCTATGGGGTAAACGAGTAATCTTGAGAATCACATTGAAGAGTGTAGAAAAACACTTAGCAAACCTGGAGTTAAAATGGAGGAAGGAAGTAACAGTTACACACCTTGAGAAATACCCAAACTGTTTTAAACCTCTAGTGAAGCTTTGGAACCTTCTGGCCACCTCTTTTCACTAGTTGTGTGAGCGGTGGGTTATGCCAAAAGTCTATGGTGTAAATAAAGAATGCATACCTATCAGGCTGTAAGACTAGAATGCACAATACAGTGTCAAATTACTGTTGCAGATTTTATGCTATTGGAATTGAGGTGCATGATAAGTTTAATATTAAACCAGAGGCAGAATTTATGACTGAAGAAATCCCTTCATTAGTTTAATGCAAATGTGTGAGGATACTGAGAGTTTGATACCAGTGGTCTCAGTCTTTAGTAAATGGTAGCATCAGCAAAGACACCCCTTTTAGTATGCTTAGCTTGGAAGGAGATTAGTGTGATCAGGTAGTCATCTTGGCTTGGGTGGGATCTTAGCGCTGACTGCACATAGCATAGCCATCTATGCTTGGGAATAATTGTAATGCTCTTTTTTGGAACCCTTTAAGTACAAGAGGAACATCTCTACCTGAAATTGGTGGAGTGTCATTCTCATGGTGATTTCCAACAAGGAAAACGCCTATCTTTGTGGAGAACACAAACAGAAGCATGTCTACGGGAACTTCCACTCACCTTGCCCATCTGTCAGAAAATGTATGATCTCCAACCCTTCTCATGAACTTGAGCTGAATGTTCCCCAGTCAGGTTGTATCTTCTTAGTGGAGTCTTAAAACATACGTTTGGAAAAAGATTCAATTTTAGTTTCTCCGAACAAAAGCTTTTAAGCTGCATGGGAAATCCCACCCTTGGTAGGTATTCTATGTTTACCCGGTTTGCAATGGTGGCAGTGGTTCACCACTTATGGGCAGCCTAAAGAGGAAGAGAATGGACTTGCTTAGGGGCTGGTTCTTTTCACAATTTCCACTAATTTTGTGGTTAGAAATGTAGTGCAAAAAACATTTCAATGTTGAATATTTAAAGGTGTTGGATGATCATTTCTCCTTACTTTGGCTTCATACAGTGACACTTACCTAGCAACACAGCCAGCCCTTCTTTTTATATCCTACTTAGGGAGATAGCTGTTGTTAGTCCAGTAAATGAGATAGTTTTCTAATTATAAACAACTACAGAGGCAGAAAAATCACTTGCTACCATTCAGCTAACCTAACACCCAATAAAACCCAGCCTTTGCAGTGTGCACTGGAACGAAGATATATTTGGCTGAAGACTCTAATAAGAGCGAAACAGGTCCTGGGTTGCCTCTCTTTAAGTTCAGAGATGTCCTGGACTGTTGCAATTGGAACAGGGTCAAGACTGTTTTGCCTATGGCTAGATCCAAACTGAGGTAGCCTGGTGGACTGGGATGCGACCCTGAGCAATTGCCAGTGATTGAGATTAATTCATTCATTTCGTCCATTGCCTTGATGTTGTACGTGACGCCCTAAGTGCGATGGGTATGCCCAGATATGGGTCCCGGGTTCACTGTGCAACTGGAAACAAGCTATACCTAGCTGATTAGTTCTTATAAGGGCAAATCCGACCCTGGGTTTCTTGTCTTCCAATTCCGAGAGGACTTGTATTGGCTGTTCGGGCTGGACTGTTCGCATTGGAACAGGTTCAAGACTGATTTACATGTAGCTAAGTCCAACTGAGGTGGCATGGTGGGTGAAAATGTATGGATTTGGATGCGGCCCAAGCGATTGCCAGTGGCTGAGATTAATTCAGGGATTCCGCCATCACCTTGTTGTTGCAGTTGATGCCTGAAGTGCGATGGGTATGCCCAGACATGGGTACTGTGCCACTGGAGCCAAGCAGTACCTCGCTGTTGAGCCCTAATAAGGGTGAAACCGGTTCTGGGTTGTTTCTCTTCTGGTTTAGTGAGAACCTGGCCAGACAGAACAGGGTTATGATTGAAGTACATATGGCTAGGTCCACACTGAGGTGACATGTAGGGTGATTGGCATGCGGCCAAGCAATTGCCAGTGCTGAGATTAATTCAATCATTCCATCCATCACTTTGCTGCCAAAAATAAAGAAGCACATGCTTACATTGAAACAGTGTTTTAAAAACAACACAGTTTCTTGCGAAGGATGCTACACTTATACACACACGATTGTTACCTTTCAGCGGGGTCTTTGTTATAGCTTATAACAAAAAAACACATGAAAATGACCACCTGCAGTTGCACACACAAGGTGGCCATCTGTGAATAGTTTGTGACATAAATGCGGGCTAAGCAAATGTGCTTTGACTAAGCCAATGTCTCTGTGCCCCAGTGTCACAGGGGCGGCCTAATAGCTTTGCCAGTGCTAGTTCCAAAAGACTTATAAGCATTCTAAGCAAACATTTGAGCCCGTTTTATAAAATTTTGTTTCATGGATTAGAATCTGACCCATTCAGAGGGTAACCAGACCAATGAAGTGACCAGAATCCGCCTGGGAAGGTGGGCCATTTTTCAGACAATTAACACATTTTCACTACTGTGAAATCATCCTCTTATATTGAGCATAATTAAAGGAGATTTGAAGCAAGACAAAGCATAATGTGCACAATTGATAAACTACATTAAGACATCTGTTATATGATCTTCTATTGTGGACTCTTTTGTTATGCTTTGAGATAATAATCGGCATGTGTCTATTCAACATACACTTCCAAGATTTACTTTATGTACAGGCGTATGGTAGTTTGTCGAAAGCACAAACAATATTATGTGCACCGTTGATCGAGATTAAAGTTACCCTAATTTCTGCAACCTCAAAGCATCCTTTAGTATGTTCAGTAAATGACTTTACCAAGAACATAGATAGTGGTAGACTTCTTTTGACAAAAATAGGTGGTTCAATCCAATCCAGTGCAGGAAATACTGTGGCTATGACTTTAACAAAATAGTTAAGGGTGTGCTGCAGAGCCTCTGTCTAGATCAATTTGTAAGTCATTTGCCTTTATTTAGAATCCTCCTTAAAGGAGACATTGCTACTTCTTCAAAAAATTGATTAGAATCTTTTGAGTATCTCAATAAACAAAAACCTTTCTGTAAATAGCCGGCTCAAGAATAGAACGGGCTTTAATATGGAGTAGAATATAGTTTGAGACTGTTCTCTTATCTTGCAAGGCCTTCCTTATATTTAAATTAATGATTTGGTTATGAATTAGCACAACTCCAACTGCTAGACCCTGTTCTGGTTTCCAGTGTTTTTGTCATTGTTATATATATATTTTTTTTATTTTTATTAATTGAACATAAAACGCTGTTAAAAATTGGTATTCAACATATGCTTCGGTGCCAAATCTCTTCAATACTGTAACAAATTACCTTTTAAAAAAATGTTTTTAGGTAGTGTCGAAATACTGTTTTAACCTCCCCAGTATTTCCTGCACAGCGCCTAAACATGATGGGAAACTAATTTGATTCACAAAAGAGTAAAGAAATATTCTGTTTTTTCAGCAAAGTGGAAGACGCATTCTATTCTAACCAACTCAGACTGAATGGAGAAAAGCTGTGGAAGAAAAGCAGAGCTGTAAGTTATTACATGACGCCCTAGAGATGGTAAAAATATACACAAAATGTTATGCGCAATATTGGTGTACTATGATACACTTGAGCGAAAAAGTATCCTAAACAGTACATTTTAAGGCGAATTTCCAAGAGCAGCTTTCAAGTGACATGCAGAGTCTGCTACGTAGATAATGCATTGTATAATCCAGTTTTGAAAGAAGGGTTAGGAGGGAAGAAGGAAGGGAGTAGCAGATGTTTTCTGAAAAGATGTTTTTTGCTGTGTCCTGGCTTGTAAGGGGTATAGACAGTCTCAGATTCCAAGGAGTTTGTGAGCATAGCTGGCTAATGCTTGCTTCTTTGTCACTTTATTTTGAGTTTTGGAGATTTCTAAATCTCCAGTCTACCTAACTTGGTGCTCCTGTGTGCTTACTCACCTGATAGGCAAAGCCCTTCTGCTAGGTATATTGGCATTTTGGTATTGTTAACCTCCTGGCTGGCATTTCCATAAAGCAAAAAATGATAGCATCCTTAGACACACCAATGGTTGGTGCCAAGTTTCAAGAAAAGATAATACGCTTTGTTGTTCGGAGAACAATAATTCTTTTCGCAACGACCTTAAAGATGATTCAGCCTTGAATGGGATGCCCTCTGGGAGAGGTACCTTGTAAAGATGGTGTAGTATTGGGTTATGTTAAGCAGAAAACAGCAAAGAAATGTGGCCTTCAGTGGCAGTACAGTCGGTGTCAGAAGGTTGCCTTGCAGCTAAGAATGTATCATGGTATAAAGCTTTAATTATGAAGTCGTAGTTGATGACAGTATTGCTTGTGTGGGTGCCCATATGAACCCAAGTTGAAACAAGGCTTTTCACTCCTACAACCCTTGAAGAAAAGGTTGGAATCTATTTAGAAACCTTGTGATTGCCAGTGGAGGAGGAGAAGGACTGCAGGTTTTCTTTTTGGAGAGGGGGCGAGTCGTGATCAGTACAGATGGCAAAGTCAGCCTTGATGTTGGTGAAGTATTTTCTAGTCTCTGAATGTCTTTAGTAGAAGACATTAGATGCAATTATTTGCTGTTATCATATTGGTTAACGGACACATTTTCATCAGCGTGCAGAATCCACAATGTTCCAGATAGAAGTCAAAGATTATTGCTGATGGTAATAAGCTCTTTGGGACACTGCACCTCAGTGTCTGCTATCTGTAGGCATTGATATTTAGCAGACAGGAAGTAGAGGAGAACCACTCCAGGACTTTGCAGGGATTTAAGACTGTTCCCACCAACTCGCTTTAGAGACTACAGTTAAGTGACATTCCACCTAAAAGCGTCTTTGGTCCATCCCAAATGGGGAGTAAATTGCTTTGCCAGTGTATGTTGCAGTACAGTAAGGAATACAACCAGTCTATGGATGAACTCCTAGAAATGCTATGTTTTAAGTTATATTTAATTATTTGATGTATATATAGACAATACTGCCTCGCCGTACCGTGCGTCGGAAAGGTTGGTGGTGCTGGAGACCAGACTCTTACTTATCCCATAAGGGGGCCATGTCAAGTGCGAAAACTTGAAGCCAGTTCTGTCTTACTTGCCCTCACCATTTCACATGTGGAGACTTTGGAGCCTACATTTATAGTAAAAAAAGCTGAACTATGAAGTCAAGATATTGAAGTGCTTTTGGCTAAAAGCCCAGGATGGCAGAAAGTGTCACACATGACACAGCAGAACATGGAAGCAGTACAATCATGTTAGTATCATTTCTGAAAGAAAAACAGACTTGAAACAGTCAATCAAATGTCTAAGATTACCCGTGAAAGATTGGCAGACCATTGATTCCTAAGACAAACATTATGATTACTTGTAAAAGGCAGGCATCATTGGCATAGGTTTAGGAGCATGACAGATTAGCCTCTGAAAGTTTGGTCGGCTTGTTTGGATTCAGTCCACTCAAAGGTCGACTAGGCTGACCAGAACCAGTCCTATATCTGCTTAAGAGCTAAAAAAAGATAACACAATTTGGTTGTAGACAGCAATGCTCTTGTTTAGAATAGACACTAATTAATATTAAAAATATTTATTGGTGTTCGCCACAGAATTTTTGTTGTCTTTCTTGTTTCAAAAACTTTGGACATCTAAAATCATAATTGTGGAAACCATGTCAAATCTCCTCAAACGTGTCTCTGGGGGAAGTGTCATTACCTTCAAATTTCACCCAGTAGCTATTAGGAAATGCTAAGACATGCTGGACGCCTTTAAACCCACCTATTCTTGAAGGACCCCGTACATGCACTGCACTACAGAGTATCTTGTGAGGCCTAAGGTAGTGCAGATAATTTTTAGAACATAGTCTACAATAGGTGAGAATGGGACTCGTGCACACCTTTCTGTTTCTGCCCCCGTGGTGCACCTTAGGACTCTCCAATGTTCCACTTCCTATCTACGTTAACAGATCCCTTAAGGGATCATGGCCTGTGGCTCAGTTCTTATGCTCAGATCATACAGATGTAAATGTGCATCAGGGGACTCAGGATACATTTGTCTATGTGCCTCTTGAGCCTGCTAAATGTGGGAGAGCAGCCAAAGGGTAGTAGTCCGAAACAGATCCTGCTGCTCAGATATCCGATTAGCCAGAATGAGTATCTGGTCTCTCAACACATACCCCCAGGCTTTTTCTAAATCATACTTTGAATGCAAACAAGCACAGTATCAAATCACTCTCAAATATGCCTTCCCACAGCTTTTTTGTCTAAACTGGGGTGGCATAGTGAGCAAAAGAACGATGGATTTAACACAGATCTCTTGACTGAGAGTGAATGTTTGATTCGCTCTGCATTCCATCCATCGTCTGTGTCTTTTGCATTCTTTAAACTACAGCACATTTTGAAAATATTCCATAGATAGAACTCAGAAATCATTTCACTCCTGTGAACCACTTTCTACGACACTGATCCAGGTCTGAAACTGAAATATGTCAAGCATCCCTCAGACACTTCTTTCCTTGAGAGTTTACACTCTTCCCTTGTGTAAATGTGCACTAGATCAGCTCTAGAAATAACTGGCTCGTAATAAAGTTTCTCCAGCTATGGTGTATTAATCAGATTAGCATGTGATTCACAATAGTCTTCTAACCCATTGATATTTCTTTTTGTTTCCGTTCTCCATAAGTGATTCTAATGCAGTGCATAATGAAAAAGATTGCTTCCTTTCTCTTAGCGCAGACTAGATTTGGGAAACATTTTTCCTTTCCTGGCTACAGGATGCCTCACTAAATTACCACAAAACAGAAAAGATCACCTATCTTTAATTCCAATTATGTAATTTATATGGTTGAAAAATGCAAAAAGAAATTTCAGAGTACATTTTATTCTCGATCATATTTAAGTACAGCACAGTGCCTATGTTTGTGGTTTGTTTGTAATCAAAAAGATCTCATGAGTGTGCATATCCAAGACCAGTCTTTCAAGACTGTGGCTTTTTTCTTCCTTTGAGGTTGCCTAGTGACTATGAACATAGAGATCTATAGTGTTGTTACAATAAAGTGGGTCGTTGGAAGTTGTTATCTGTTATCAAAAAAGACTTCTGAAATTAACTTACTGAAATAGTTTTCCAAGATGTACATTTGGTGTCTGAGTAATTATTTAACCAAGGGCTTGAATATCCGAATTTTTTCAAAGTTGAAGACCCGCTCTTATAGTTCACTAACTTACTTCAACTATGTAAGGTCCAGAGTATGATGGAAACGTATTTACTTCAACATTTATAATGACCCATCTCCTCCAACAAACATTTAAAAAAATGTGTAGCTGAACAAGGTGTCAAGTAGGAGAAAAATCATCACTCAACAATAGATGTGAAGCAATTGAGTGACGCAGTGCACAGTCCAGTTTATTATCTAAAATAGTGAGTCAAGGAGAAATTTGTTTATGGTAGCTATTCTTACTCTAGAAATCCTTGACATTTGTTGTGGTCCCTTTTTATCTGGAAAAGCATTTAATCCTGTACTTCACAAGAGTACATGTGCAGGGTGGGAACGTTTGTGCAAAAATGATTAATATCCACAAATCTGCAAGTTTGTGGGCGTTCACTAAACATGCATATTGAACCCATTTTTAAGCACTATTTGTGGTCCGCAATACTATTGGGACACCTGCTTCAAACCCCCAGACAGATTCTTTTTTGTAGACATAAGTGTAATTTACCTGCACAAAACACTAGTGATTGGGCCCCAATGGAAATGTAAAAACACTCTAATTTAAATGCACTCTTCTGCAGCAGCAGTTTCATTTGACAAAACGTTTAATTTAAGGAACTTAGTAAATACTATTCCTACTTACCTTTAAAATGTGAAGTATACTTGTGTGGGTATACTATTTTATCAGATATATTTGATTTGACATTTATAAAGTGCAACATGGCTACTTTCTCAGAATGTCCCAGGGCTTGAGGAAGAGGAACCCCTGGCCCACACAGCAAGCTCAGCGTATCCACCAATTAAAGTGTAGCCATCCCTAACTTTAGCTGCAAACATGAAGGTTTTCAGTTGTTTTCTAAATATCAGCAAATTGGGATGTAGCTGAATCAATGAGGGTTGAGTATTTCATAAATTGACAGTGGTGAATGCTAAAGGGCAACAACATCTCCTTTCCCCCATCCCCCAAGCCTCCCTCACCAGCCCTTTCTGAACCATGGAGTGACTATTAAGCCGCCTATGTTTAGATTTTAAATCTCTAGAAGGGCTGTATAAAGAAATGATGGAATTCATGTGCGTCGATAGACGGTTACCATAGATTGTTTTGTGCCAAATGCATAATACTTTGAACAAGCATCTTTTTAGGTCGCGGACCGACGGCTGGCTTGCCAGCTGGAAGTCGGAAGATCTGTTGTCTTTGAGGAGATTTAGAAACTGGCTTTAACCCGCCTCTGTCCTCCATTGGCTGGCTTCCTAAATGGAGGCCAGCCATTGGAGGAGAGAAGCGTCACTCCAAAGAAGCCCCGTCTCTTTCGGATTCGGGGGCGTGTTGGCTCTTTTCTTTCCACTTTGTAGCCCCGCCCCTTTTGGGGACGGCCAAACACGCCCCTGAATCCGAAAATGTCGGTCCCTTGCGGCCGCCATTTTGCTGCTCGAGCAGCGTCTAGCAGGACATGAGGTAAGCCTCTGCCCCCCTGTTTGTGCCGTTCTTCGTGCCTCGTTACTTGTCTTAGCTTCTGTCCCCTGATTGCACTCGTTTTTACGCTGCTCGGCCATTTCAATCGCTTCCTGTCCCGTGGCGCTCCCGGAGCTATAACCCTTGCACATTGCGGGATGTGCGACTCGCTGAGTCTGGGGCACAACCAGAGAACAGCATCTGCAGCGCCTTGAGCCCCGATCCCACTGCCCTCACCACCAAGGAGCTGGCGTGGCTCAAACAGCGGGTCTAGAGCTACGGTGCCCTTCGTCACAAGGACAGCGTCAACCCGGGGTCCTGGCATCGGCTGCTGGCAGTCAGGTGATTTCAAGCTCTCGGCTTTGCTTCGTGCTCTGTCCACAGTGTTTAGCTTTGCTTTGTTGCTCAGAGCCACACGCAAAAGGGGGTGAAGGGGGACTTAAGGCACCTCCAAAAAATACAACGAAGAAAGGCCTCTAAGCCCCCACCAGCACTCCTCTCCTAGCAGCCACACACACTGCATCAGGGCATCCTTGTTTCATTACCGAATTGCAGCACATGCTTGGGCCCGTGGGAGAGTCCGAGGCAGTGGACGCCGAGCAGCAGCCAGGCCGGGCTCCTGGACGTCGGCTCCAGACTCCCCATGCTGGTCCCCAAACACAAGTCCCTGCCCCGCACCGGCCTTCCCTGCAGGACTGGGTGGTAGGTGGAGCAAGAGAAGGCGGGTGCACCCGGTCATGGCATGGGTCCGGGGCAGCTCGGTGGTCCCAGCATCCCCATGAAGTGATACCCCCTCAGAAACTTCTACTGGGATTCCTCGGGCTGTGCGAATGCACCTCCCCTCACCCCCCCCCCCCCCCCCCCCCCCCGGAAGGAAAGCAGCCACTGTGCAGGCGCAGCTGCATGTCCCGCGGGAATATACCCTCGGCTGGTGTCCTGCTCATTGCTTCAGCTTGCTCCCTCAGTACAGTATTCTAAAGTTATGAAACCGTCTTCATGCTTTTATCTCAGATGTCAATCCTGGTAGGGATGTCTTTGGGGGCAGCCCAGTGTCATCTGAGGAGGCTTTGTTCCCTGAGGTTTGTGGAGGGGATGGAGTGTGTGAGTCGTGTTCAATCAAAACCATGGTGTAGTTGCAGTAGTTAATGGTTGTGCGTGCAGTTTGGATCAGGATGAGTGGGAATAGTGTCATCTCTTTAAAAAAAAAAAAAGAGATTTGTTTACGCTCAAAGAAGCAATTTTTCTGACATTTGCAAACATTTCACACCGCTCGAAATAAAATAATATGGTTTGGTTTCCATAATGAGTGATTTTGGTTTGAAGCCCGGGTACGTTTGCCACATGGGTGGTAATTTACTGGCCAGGCCTGTATTTTTATGTTCATACTAGCAAAATAAAATTGGGAAGAGCAGTAAAATCATTTATTCCCTTTTGAAATATAAATGTAAATACATCGTGCAATCACTTAAAACATATTTTAAAGTGTCTGAATTATTTCGAGATGATTATTAAAGCAAACTATGGAAAATTGCGATAGTACCAAAGCATGCAGACAATTTTAGACAAACTATTTCTCACCTACCAACCCATGGCACTTGTAGAATAGCAAAATGTAAATAAATGGCTGTTATGTTTTTTCTGAGAACGTTGGCAATCAGGGCTGGGACTGGGAAGAAAGGGATTTCTAAAGGACTGTAGGCTTGAAAAAAGGGGATGCAGACCTGCTGCTATACTGAGATGTACCAATTCAGTATCAAATAAATAAATTATTAGGTCGACCAGCCTCGGTGTAAGTCTACCACATGCTCATTTCTTTGTTAGAGGAAAACCAGGAGGGTGAGTGGGGTCAGATACATTTCTTTCAGTCAAGAAGGTGGCGTGGATTGGGTTTGTCTAGATCTCCCTCTTACTTAAATCCTCTAATAGTTCACCCCTGGCTGTGCTTTCTACCCTGCCCCCTGGCTGTGCTTGCTTCCCTGCCCCCTGGCTGTGCTTGCTTCCCTGCCCCCTGGCTGTGCTTGCTCCCCTGCCCCCTGGCTGTGCTTGCTCCCCTGCCCCCTGGTTCCCCTGCCCCCTCGCTGTGCTTGCTTCCCTGCACCCTCACTGTGCTTGCTCCCCTGGCTGTGCTTGCTCCCCTGCCCCCTGGCTGTGCTTGCTCCCCTGCCCCCTGGCTGTGCTTGCTTCCCTGCCCCCTGTCTGTGCTTGCTTCCCTGCCCCCTGGCTGTGCTTGCTCCCCTGCCCCCTGGCTGTGCTTGCTCCCCTGCCCCCTGGCTGTGCTTGCTCCCCTGCCCCCTGGCTGTGCTTGCTCCCCTGCCCCCTGGCTGTGCTTGCTCCCCTGCCCCCTGGCTGTGCTTGCTCCCCTGCCCCCTGGTTCCCCTGCCCCTCGCTGTGCTTGCTTCCCTGCACCCTCGCTTTGCTTGCTCTCCTGGCTGTGCTTGCTCCCCTGCCCCCTCGCTGTGCTTGCTTCCCTGCCCCCACGCTGTGCTTGCTCCCCTGCCCCCTCGCTGTGCTTGCTTCCCTGCCCCCTCGCTGTGCTTGCTCTCCTGTGTGTGTATGTGGCTCTGGGTGTGTGTGAGTTGCTCTGGGTGTGTGTGTGTGTGGCTCTGGGTGTGTGTGTGTGTTGCTCTGGGTGTGTGTGTGTGTGCGTGTGTGTGTGGCTCTGGGTGTGTGTGTGTGGGTGGGTGTGGCTCTGGGTGTGTGTGGCTCTGGGTGTGTGTGTGTGTGGCTCTGGGGGTGTGTGTGTGGCTCTGGGTGTGTGTGTGGCTCTGGGTGTGTGTGGCTCTGGGTGTGTGTGTGTGGCTCTGGGTGGGTGTGTGTGTGGCTCTGGGTGTGTGTGTGTGTGTGGCTCTGGGTGTGTGTGTCTGGCTCTGGGTGTGGGTGTGTGTGGCTCTGGGTGTGGGTGTGTGTGGCTCTGGGTGTGTGTGTGGCTCTGGATGTGTGTGTATGTGGCTCTGTGTGTGTGTGTGTGTGGCTGTGTGTGTGTGTGGCTCTGTGTGTGTGTGTGTGTGTGGCAATGTGTGTGTGTGTGTGTGTGTGGCTCTGTGTTTGTATGTGTGTGGCTCTGGGTGTGTGTGTGTGTGGCTCTGGGTGTGTGAGTGGCTCTGTGTGTGTGTGTGTGTGTGTGTGGCTCTGGGTGTGTGTGTGTGTGGCTCTGGGTGTGTGTGGGGGGCTCTGTGTGTGTGAGGGGGGCTCTGTGTGTGTGTGTGTGGGGCTCTGTTTGTGTGTGTGGGGCTGTGTGTGTGTGTGGGGCTGTGTGTGGCTCTGTGTGTGTGTGTGGGGCTCTGTGTGTGTGGGGCTCTGTGTGTGGGGGGCTCTGTGTGTGTGGCTCTGTGTGTGTGTGTGTGGGGCTCTGTGTGTGTGTGGCTCTGTGTGTGTGTGTGGGGCTCTGTGTGTGTGTGTGTGGGGCTCTGTGTGCGTGTGTGTTGGGCTCTGTTTGCATGTGTGCGGCTCTGTGTGTGTGTGGCTCTGTGTGTGTGTGTGGCTCTGTGCGGGTGGCTCTGTGTGTGTGTGTATATGTGGCTTTGTGTGTGTGGCTCTGTGTGGGTGTAAATGCAATAGGTCATGCATTTGCGAGCTATTAAGCTATTGGCATTGTAAATGACAATGCCATTTATTTGACGATTAAACTGTTGGCAATGTAAATGACAATGCCATTTATTTATGGTTTTAAAAAAAATGAAAAAAAAGTCATGAGCAATGCCAATAGCTCTACCTTTGAAAATGCCGAGACCATTGCATTGTAAATGCTTGTTCCTAGAGAAAGTCAGTGAAGCTTGGCCTAGTGTTTAGAGATAAACGTGTTTCGATAAAGGAGAGCCTATTATTAGCCCAAGATAAACCTTGCAGCTGTATTCAGTAATACAGTAATCCATATGTTTTTATGCATCTACCAGGAGAGCATTACAGTTGTCCAGAGCTTGGACCATGTCTCTTCTCTCTGATTTAGGAATATAGCGGATTATTATTATTATTATTAAAAAGGATTTGGTACCGCGCACATACACCAATTGGTTTCTTGGCGCTCAAGACCGGGTGGGAGGAGAACATTCAGGGGCCGGGCAGCTAGCCATGCGCCAAACGGAACAGGTAAGTTTTTAGAGAGTTACGAAAGCAACGATAGTCGGTAGACAGACGAATGGCAAGAGGGAGGGAATTCCAGGTAGCCGGAGCAAGGAAGGAGAAGCAAGCTCCTCCATGTTTCTTGCGGTTAAACCTAGGGGTGATCAGGAGGTTGTGAGCCGAGGATCTGAGATGACGGGAAGGGACATAGGCAAGTAAACAGGAAGAAATGAAGGCAGGAGCGCATGAAAACAGGGATTTGAAAATGATGCAGGCCATTTTAAAAACACACCGCTGTGCAACTGGGAGCCAGTGTAAAGTTTTCAGCAAAGGGGTGACATGTTGATGTTTAGGCTGCCGAAAAATTAGTCTGGCTGCCTGATTCTGGACCAGTTGAAGTCGGGAAAGATGGCAGGCAGGGACCCCCACGTATAGACAGTTGGCATAATCTAGACGTGAGGTGATGAGGGCCAGGATAACAAGAATAAGGGCCTCTTGAGATAGAAACCTGCGAATCTTCCCGATTCGGCGGAGGTGGAAAAAACAAGCCGAAGTGACGGTGTTAATGTGAGGCCGCATTGAGAGGTCACTAGAAATAGTGACCCCCAAGCTCTTCACTGTGTTCACTGGACAAGGAGGGGAACCCAAAGCTACCGGCCAGAAGTTGGGAGACCAGGGAGTAGGAGGACCGCCGGTCACCACCAGCTCCGTTTTACTGGGGTTGAGCTTAAGTTGACTAAGGTTCATCCACTCATAGATGAAGAGCATGGCATTTTGAAAATTAGAACAGGAGGAGGGAGAAGAATTGAGAGGAAAAATAAGCTGCAGATCATCTGCATAGTTAAAAGCAATAAGTGAAAACTGACGAAGGGAGACAAGAAGGGGCTGCATATAAAGATTGAACAGAAGCGGGGATAAAGCAGAACCCTGGGGGACACCACAGGAAAGAGAGGATAGAGGGGCAGAAAAGGAAGAAAGCCGGACAGATTGAAAACGAGAATGAAGAAAAGATACCACCCATGACAGGGCCAAGCCAGAAATGCCAGCGTTTCTGACACGGTCGACCAAGATACCATGGTCGACCGTGTCGAAAGCGGCTGAGAGGTCTAAGAGTACAAGGGCCTGGGACAGATTCCTGTCAGCTCCCTGTTTCAGTGTGTCCATGACTGCCACCACAACTGCCTCAGTGGAGTGGGCGGGTCTAAACCCAGCCTGTCGGTCGTCGAGGAAATGAGTTTCCTCGATAAAGGCACTGAGGCAGCGGGTGACATAGGTCTCTAAGACCTTTCCTAAGTAAGGGAGGAGGGAGATGGGGCGGTAGTTGGCTAACGTGGAGGGGTCAAGGCCCGGTTTTTTTAAAATGGAAACCACCACAGCGCTTTTAAAAGCATTAGGGACAGAGCCTGACAGAAGAGATTGATTTAAGAGATCAAGAGGGGGACCGGGGCAAGCCGCGAAAGCAGCTCTTAAGATGGACGTGGGGCAGCAATCGTTAGGCGAGCCAGAGCTCACCGTCTGAAGCAATGAGAGAAAAGTATCCAGGGAGATGGGGGGAAATTTAGAGAACGAGTGGGGATTCGGGGGGGGGAGAACAGAATCATGAGGCAGAGTAGTGAGGGGAATGTTATTTTTAATCGCGGAAATTTTGTCGGAAAAAAAAAGAGTTAAGAGAGTTACATAGGGCTTGTGTGGGAAGGGGCTGAGGGGTGACCCGATCAGGAAGGGAGAGCTCAGCTACAATAGAAAAAATTTCTTTGGTCTTGGATGCCGAGGTCAAGACCTTCTGAGAAAAATAAGATAATTTGGCCGAGATGATCGACCGTTTATAAGCCTTTAATAAATCAGAATACGTGACTTGGAGTAGAGGGTCATAATTCCGCCGCCAACGGCGCTCAGCCTGTCTAAGGCGGAGTTTGTCCGCCTTAAGAGTGGAGGTAAACCAGCGCTGAGCATCGTGGGGGCGTTTGGACTTAACAGTTTTGATGGGGGCAACGACATCGCAGGCAGAGGACAGCCATTGATCAAGAGAGGTAGCTTGGGAGTCCAAGTCAGAATAGTCAGGGAGAGATGATGAAGCAAGAATAGAGTGGAAATGGGGGATGTCAGCATGTTTCCAATTTCGAACCTGAAGGTTATGGGGGATCGGAGGACGGGTAGGCAAGAGTAAATGCAAGGGAAAGGAAATAAAGAAATGATCAGACCAGGGGCAAGGATAGACCAAGGGAGAGGGAATGTCGAGGTTAGTGGACCAGATCTGATCTAGTGTGTGGCCTTTATTGTGTGTGGCCACGAAGATGTGTTTGGAGAAATTTAAACCAAGCAGTGAGTCAGTGAACTCACGGGAGAGGGAGGATTCCTGGGGGTCTGAGGGCCAGTAGTTGAAGTCGCCCGCCACCAAAACCCTGGCGGAATTGATGGCAATTTGCGAGATCATACTACTAAATAAGGATGGGAAGAGAGGCGAGTTGCCAGGGGGACGGTAAACTAATATACAGATAAATGAGGAATTGGGAGAGGTAAATTTCAGTGTAAGGATGTCCGTATTAGCTATGGGTGGAGTGGAAAGGGTAGTGAACTGTAAGTGAGAGCGAATGATAGCAGCGACTCCGCCGCCAGGTCTGCCAGGGTTTCTATCAGAATGGAGAATATAGTAGCCTGCAGGGATGGCGGCCAAGATGTCAGGGTAAGAGTCAGCATTTAACCAAGTTTCCGTGAGGAGTAAGATGTCGATAAGACCTCCATCTAGGAGTTGGAATATGTCTAACTGATGTTTAGGGAGTGAACGAGTATTGAGATAAAGTAATGTGAGAGGGTCACTACCACTAGGACTAGGCGGAGTCAGCCGAGGTGCAGCAGAGGGAGGTGAGAAAGTGGGAAGGGAAGGTGAGGAAGGAATTATAAGCGGGGGAGAGGATAGAATGTTATTTCCTCGGATGGTAGCTATAGCACGGGGAGCAAGGAGGACATGATGGGAAAGGGCACGAAGGGCCTGAGAGGAATACACCAGACGTTGAGCAGCATGCCTGGCCCCTGGCCTCGGTCGGCCGCGGACGGGCGCAGACGGGCTCGACTTATGCGCGACTTCGGCGCGAAGTCGGCGCTCCCGCTGCGCTCGTCCGATGCGCTTCCTCCAGATGGCCATTTAAGCCGTCCAACGTGAGACACTAGACCGCTCACCTGCGCGGTCTGGAGGCAGGGCGGAAGTGCCGGAAAGCGGAAGTGGCGCTCTTGCAGGGACCCTCCGCAGCAAACGGCACACAGCCGGGGCGGACCGGGGTCAGGAGCGGGTGAGTAGCGGTAGGCAAATAAGCGTCACAACATGAACGCAAGCGCTATCAGCCTTAGCGCGAACAACAGAGATTAAAACACGAGCGCTGAAGCTAGTAATCAGCTTCAGAGCTCCAAGTATTAAAATGCCAAAAGGGCTACAGCTCAGCGTCAGCTGAAAGGAATAAAACGAAATGAAAAGCGCTTGTCAGCAGCGCTGCAGCACACGAGTGGTCAACAAACCACCAAGTCAATCAGCGGGGAATCCTTATGATTACATGGAGTAGTCTAAAACATGTTGAGCATATAGATTTAACATGTAGATCAAAACTCAGGCCTTTATTTTTCAATTTGGAACATAATAGTATTTTTGACAGAGGAAGATTAGAAGAGGAACCAAATTGTAAAAATGTTTTCACAGCATTCATATGTTTATCTATTAAGTTAACCCCTTTCATGCTCATGACGGAACGGTTCCGTCTTGAGCGTCGGTTGGCCTGTGCTCATGACGGAACCGTTCCGTCATGGTTCCATAGGCCCAATGGAACGTTCAGCACAGCGCAGGAATTTGCGCTGCGCTGAACGGGTTAATGTGCATATAATGAATTTGAGTGGAAGTTATGTTTGTGATTGTTTGCCATTTTGAAAACTTAGTTGGAATTCCCTTTTTTTCACTTGACTAGCCCAGCTCAAATTTTTTAATACAGTAATGTTTAATAATATGTGGGGTGATGTAGCCTATGGCGTGACTGAAGCTTGAGGAATGGTATAATGTGCACGTACAGAAGAGAAAGTCCGCCAAAGAACTACCAGCTACAGTAATTACTGCCAAGCTAGTGACAGTGACCTAGATGTTTCATCATAGTGGCTCTCAACCTGTGGTCTGGGGACCCCTCTGGTCTGCAAAGCTTACTCAGGGGGTCAGCCACTGCTTGGAAAATTAAGTGATATTAACAAATTAATTAGATGTGTATAAATAATGAAGCAAATGTATAATTGGAAATTTTAAAACGTTCTTTAAATGTGAAGACATTTGAAATTGGAGGCTAAAAATTAAGTTAGTATCGTCAGAATAATTCGGGGAGCAGTGCAAGTGCATCCAACAGAATATAGTATGGACGTTGAGTGGCCTTATTTGATTTTAGTAAAGCTCCAACCTATTCATAAAAAAATCGATTTTTTAATATTTGTTTGTGAATTAAATAAAATGTATCACCATTAGTGTATTTGTATGATAAATGCTTATTTCTGTATCTTTTTTGTGTTTTTTTTGCAGTTCAAAATGCTTAGGCTGGGCTCCTCTGCTTCCATTGACTCAATGGGGGGTCCCCTGATTCCAATAATGATTCAGTGGGGGGTCCCCAGGTTCCAGTAATTATTAAGTGGGGGTCCACAGCAATCAAAAGGTTAAGTACCACTGCCGTAGAGCACTCCAAATCAAAGTTTGTTATGCTTTACTGTGGTAGTTAGACCTTTGGGCCTGGCAATAAACAAGTAAATCTGTGTTTATTAGAACCAAATGATGTGTCCTTACTGGGCCACATTTATATTTAAATGCATGAAATGAAAATATATGTGCCATGCTAATGAAAATAAATGTGACCCAATAACATGTTATTTAGAGAAATTGAACTGATAAATGCACATTCACAGATTTAGTACTACAATGAAAAGGTAAAATCCGTGTTACGCAGCACAGGATGCAGGACTTGAGAATGCACTATTTTGTGTCATAGAGAGTGCATGTTACAATACTTTACAGAAAACTCCAGCTTGTAAATGTCCTTTCTCTACTTTGATGAGCTGTCAATCTGATGGTCGCTTTGGTGCATCAAATCAGCCTAGAAAACACATACAAGAGAGTTAGTTATCCTTTAAAGCAGTAGCCCTATTATGGTCCTAGTGTATGAAAAATAAATAAATAAGGATTTATAGATTTCTCTCATCGACTAAAAACTTTGCATACATACTGGAAATGCGCTGAACGCGCTAAACAGTTTCTAATACTCTACTATAAATTCTAATTAGCTCTATACTCGCCCTATTTTATCTTAAATGTTCTGTCAGATTGGAAGCAACATCCTAGTGGTCCTTTACTTGTGGAAGTTCTCTCTAGCAGTTTCAAATGCTTTCCTTGCCTCAACCTGTCAGTGCAACATGTCATATCCAGGTTAATCCTTTTAACATGCATTCTGTTTCTAAACAATTACTTAAAAGTCTGATGTTATTCCGGAATGAAAGATAACGTGGTTTGTGGTCTATTTGTGCAGGTGAAGGTTGGAGACACATTGGATCTTATACTTAATCAAGACAAAGAAGCTGAGACTGTGACCGTTCTGAGAGTGGTCCTGAAAAATGTGGCAGAAGAAAAAACTGGCACTGACAAATACAAAGTATTGCTAAGACGCTGGAAAAACTTAAAACTTCCCAAGGAGGATGTGCTAAAGTAGCGGGTCTGCATGTGAAAGTTACCATGGCAAACGTGTGCACTTAAGAAAATTGAATTTTTGGGATGAGAACCATGTTTCACCATTAGAAAAAAGCCTTCTGCATGAATGGTTCTGCTTTTTTGTAACATAATCATGTTGGCAGCTTGTTCTGAAAATATTTCGAAGTAGATTTCCGCAAATGTTTTGTATGTCCCGATGCATGGTCACCTAGTGTTGCCTTATTTCTGTCATGTTCCAGAGAAAAAATAAGCAAATAAAGGTTCTGATAGATTTTTACTTATTTTTGACTTGTTTATACCTAGTAAAATTGCTATCCAAACTATAACCAAATTCTAACCTTTCAAGATCCCAGCAGTGTCTCTCCCCATACTTGCATCTCATGGCTGGTCTAAAACCTATACTGGATGTACACAGGCTCAGCATATTTCTGTCCAATGCGACATTCAAAATCGTGGTTCAGGGTTATATCTACTCCTCACTTGAGATAACTTATAGGCTGTACAATCAACCATAAACATTGCCTGCTTAAATATTCGAGTGAGGCCCCGGTATAGAAAGTGCTGAGATTAGTGGAGGGGAGAAATACTTCCTGTACAATATATTGCCCTTTGATTTCAACTCAGTACCACACGTTTTCATTTAGATGGTACATTTTCATATTTTAAGAATTTACAGTTAACCCTGTTTACACCACTGGTTAGTGCAGGTCTGCTCCCTCAAAAATAAACAGGATTGCTTTCACCAACTCCTTGCGTGGCAGTGGGATGCAACAAAGAAAGTTCCTCTTACCCACCAAGGTTGTTGGTGACCAGTGATCCCCTCAACAGGCTTGTGATACTTTGTGAAATTTGGTCCCACATCCACACCAACCCTGTGGTCACTGCACTGTGAGGGCATGATAGTCCTTTGTTTAAAGGTACTTTCTTTTGCTTGTATGAGGATGCAAAGTATTCAGCTGCATCTTGCATTTTGGTGGCATGGTTTTTTGATCCCAAGGCACTCTTGATCCCTTTTTCCCCACTATATCCTTTTCAGCATGTTTTGGAGGGCTCATACAGATCCCGTGGGGGAACTGCCACTCAGTCGTCATCATTCTCAGATGTTGTTCACTGCCGATTGATTTAACGGGGTTAGTATGACACTATAGGATCCATAGCTTCTTATTTCCAGTAGACTCCTTCCATCATATTAACATGTTGGAGTTGAAAATATATTTGGCTGTAAATCCCTCACTGCCTTTCTGCTTAGTAAGAACAATAGGTGTTGACACATAACCCCCTTCCCATGTTTACCCATGCCAATTGATGTTTGGAACCAGTTTCTAGCTCAGGGCTTCTGGCTTTCAGCAGCCCATCTGGAGAAAACTGTTGATATCCAAGCTGACTGGCCTACATTCACATGAATGAGGTCGTTTCAGGCATTGGTACATGTCGGCAGTGGATTTGTGCATCCAGGCTCAACTGCAAGTGCTGTTTTCATTCCCTTAATGGACAGAGGTACCCTCTTCCATGCGGACATATTATTCATGAACGCCTCTGTATCTTCCCAACCCCTCCGCTGAATCCCATTGCAAATGCTTTCATGAAAAGATGGCAAAAAAGAACAAAACTTGTATCAAAATATCACAAATCGTCCTGTATAATGAATAATAAGCATAAATATCATACATTAATTAAATTATAGGAGACAAGCCACATCAGGAAATCTTAAAAGGAATCTACCGATTTTGCACCAAAGGATCCTAAATATGTGCACCTGGGGAATTTCCAGAGAAGCAGTACAATTAACATTTCCATCCCACAGTCTATAAAACAGGTCCACCAAAAACGAAATTGGAGCGATTCGACATCCCACTGCAACACTTACTCTATAACCTGGCAATTGAGATCGCAGTGAATACCATCCCTTCATGTTTCAACACCACATCAATTGACACCCAAGAATTAATTATTTAGCTGATTAAATCATGTAAGGTATTTCTTTTAAGATGCTATCCCAATACTCCATAACTTGCCACTGTAAACAAACTGGTGGGTGAGATCTGTTTCCACGTCTATACATTGGAAACACAGTCTAGTGTACAGTCTCACTGCTGAAGATTTTTGGAAGCATTACACAAATCACGTATTGTTTTGTAATGCAATATTTTGAGATTAGCAGCTTACACCAAACTGTGACCTCGAGAGATGCTATCCATCAACACTTCCAACTCAACAACCACGCCCAGTTTATATTCCTTGATAATCGCCTCAAGCACACATGGATATGTAAAAAACTATTCTACCATAGCTATGCCGTATAGTTTTGTCACCTTAAAGGAGCAAAGTATCACATCCCTAGAGAGCTGGACTACATTGTGTAATTGTATTTGGCCACCAAAAAGAGTACCAGTATACCTAAAGATTAGGAGCAAGGTGGAACTATCAAAAAATAATGTATATTTAATAACACTGGGAATTTCAAAATGCACAAGCCATGGTTTCCAAATATGAGTCAAAACTTCTAAAGCTGTGACTATAACCTTAACGTATGATGTTACCAAAAGATAAGAACCCACCCCACCCACCATCAGTCTGACGTGCTATGTATAATCCAAAAGCAGTCAGTCTAATTTATTCAAGCCCACACCCTGCAACATTTTGTAGCCAAGAGCAGCCCAATTGAAATGCCTTCGTTTGGTGAGAGGCCAACCTCCTTGATTCAGTAGAAATCTCAAAACCATATTTCTCTCCAGGGTTTTCTGTAGTTCCAAACAAAGATACTCCAAATGGACATATATGGAATGCGACTCGTGTGCACATGTTTTTTGTTACATCTTCACGCCACCGCTGCACTCCTGGTGTCCTGGTGTCCTTGGCTTGTCTCGTGCTTTGATGCACAGCAATGCTCTACTCCTTACGCGTCTACTGCTCTGCAAGGCCTACCCTCCTGCCCATCCTGCGCCTCTTTGCTTCTTTATCTACATATTTTTTCAGAGACGTGTTCTTGCAATGCAGGTCTGTAACTTCCCATTTCTGTCGTGTCTAATTCTATTTCTATATTCTACTAAAGCTCGTATCTACTTCCCTCCCCCCAGGTCCTGACTCCATTTGTGCTTTTTAGTTTATATATAGACTGCTTAGGCCTGTATTTTTTCTTTAACACGTACATCTGTACGTCTTTCTGCTGATGCTTGTATTGCCTTGTGTTGGCCTTCTTTATTTTCGACATTCAATATAACAGAACCATCTTTATGATGTTACAAGGTCCTATAATCCCTATCGGAAGCCACTCCCAATTACACATCTAGTCAGTCATCCTGGCTCATAATTAAGGGTAATCATCTTTCCAGCCTTGGGGTTAATGCTAACCATAAAACAGTTAGCAGATTCTATACACCTATCACCAGAAACAGTGGCATTTTGCCCTATATTTATGCCTTTCCAAGATTCATAAGTAGACCAAGACCAACCCAAACATCTGATTTTCTTCCTAATTATTCAGCACAGCTGAACGGTGGTCACAAGTAAAGATGCCAATGTGTGTGCAGAGATCTTATGCTCAGCCCCATTGCACACTAAGGGGGAATATCCCTTGGTTTCACAAGATGACACAGAAATAGTTCTAGGTACAAAGCAAATGCAAGGGGCAATAAGTGACACCCTTGCCTCATAACCCAGGAGTTATGAGATTGGCCTATGCTCATTCCCATAAATACCACTTATGACCAGGCCATCCTATAGCATTCTTATTCTAATCTCACAGATTGAATCAAACATATTTTATTCAGTGTAAACCACAGGTAGGGCCTGGAGACCTAGTCAGATGCCTTCTGATTGTTCAACTGGATCATCCCACCTCCCTCCCCAGTTATGACAAAGAGCAGTAGCCATGTTGACATGGGCAGCAGTATTGCTAACAGGTACAAAGCTTGTTGCATAGGAGATACTAGGTACTGAATTGTGTTTGCAATACGATTGGCAAGAATTTAAGAAAATACTTTGGCGTCTGAATAAAAAGAGATCAGGTGACAAGAGTTGCACACAAGTGATAAGGACCAATCTTAGGTCTGTGTTTAGGTTCAAGAGGTAACCTTATGGACAGCATGGTCAAATCTACTTTAACCTGATTGTGATCCAATACTACCTTGGGATGGATTTGTACTTGTACATACGGCAGCCATCTAGAATAACACAGAATTCCATCTACATGTGAGAACTGCATGTATAGAAAACAATGGATCTGTATGACCTAGGATATTGCTAATAAAATGATCACTGATGCACATCGAAAGACTTTGTAATATGATTAAGTGCAGCACACACATTACACATCTTATTCCCACTACTTGTATTAGATTTATCCACAAGTGACTCAAAGGGAAATTATTTTTTGGGGAAATAATAGGAAAATCTGTCCATTCTAAGGTCTAGCAAATGAGAAAAATATTGTAGGGTCATTCTCGTTTATACCATATAAAGAACAAAGAGTTAAATGAGACCCAACCTATACTAAATCGGCAAAGACCTATCAATCCTTATCATCCACCATAGCATGCTGGCATATCCATGTGTTCCTTCTAGTTAGTTTTGCACCCTATCTGATCAACACAATCTGTGTCGCAGCAGCCACCTGAAGAAAATACTACATCAACCCCAGTGCCAGCAGAGGAAGAACCCTAATCAAGATGAAGCAATGTGCACTTGGTCCTGGCCCCCGAGGAAAGAAAAGGAAGTGAAGCCACCACATTATATCCAATTAGGATGCATAAAATAAGTGACACTGAAGCCAGCTAATATCTCTCTCAAGTGAGATCATATGCGCTGTTGCATGCAATATCTAAAAAAGTACATGCCAACTACCAAAATTAAACATTTAAAAAATGTGAACTACAACGACCCTAACCCCACGGTATAGAAAGAAGAAGGAATTTTATAAACTAAATCTATATTCAGAGCCATGGTGTCAAAACACAACATTGGAATCTACCAACTTTCTAAGACAGCAAAGAGGTACAGGTCAGAATTTATATGTGCTATTATATGTATTGGATGGCCCTTCTTTCTTCGCGAAAGAGAAGATATTATCAGACACAGTCTCCATGAATAATCTAAAGTACTGAGGCAGAAATCTGTGCCGAGATGAAATGTAAAATTATCCGTAGTGTTTTAGACCAGGATTTCTTTCCGTGGGGTCTGTAACTTTATCAAATTAAATAATATTAGCAGATTCAAGTATATTCACATAAAAAAGATAAAGTATATTTACATAAAAAAGATAAATGTAACACTGATGATTTAAAAACGTTCTGTAAATGTGAAGGACTTTGAAATAGGAAGCCACAATTAAGTTGGCATCGTTAGCTTGGGAACAGCTCAAGTACTTCTGTGTGGACAACTGGTAACCTCAAAGCACTAAAATACATCAATTTAAAGTAACCCTGGGCAGTGAACTCTGCTCCATTTGCGGAGTTTTCCGCAATCCACGGATCACACGGAGTTCCCAACTAACTCTGCTCCGTGGAGCAGAGTTTTTTTCCTCGCTCATCAACGTCAAGTTGGCGAGGGAGGAAAATCCTCCTCCTTGTGAGAATTTTCCCTGCATGCGCCCGCCAAGGTCTAGACGGCGAGCAAGGAAAATCAACCTCCTGGTGAGATTTCTCAACGCAGGCGGTCACATTTCTCAATGCGAGTGATCGCGGCAGGTCACACATGCATTACAAATATATACTTCCTTTACACATGCATTCACAATAAGGCACATTTCGTCCTTGACCAAATATATTGGCCACCATTTCTAGGTTATACTTACCCGGAACACCGTTTACAATGGAGAGTCAAAACAGGCAACTCCAACAAACCTGCTTTGCTTCAAGCTGCAATCGCCTGTAAATGTGGCCACGCAAGCCAGTTATGAATGTTCACTATGAGACATGCATGCATGCACTAACCACCATGCATGAATTTGCATACACTAGGTGTATGTAGCATGTCTGTGTGTGAATGATTGGATGTAAAGAATCCTTTAAACCAACTTGAATACATAAGTAGGCACATCACGAGCAAAAGGGTAACAAAGCCAGACACGAACAGTCACAATTATGCTTCTTTAGATGTTTTGTATGTCCTTTATGTTGTGTTTTGTCTTCCAGGTTTTAACCAGTTGGTGGGTCCATAAGTAGGGTTTCACCCCCACATGCACAGCACACCTTAGCACGTGCGCTGAAAAAACCTCATGTGGTTTCTTTTTTGCCACATCATAGTTCACGTTATATGGTCCTGAAGAAAGCCTCATTATTGTTTACAAGGCTGAAACATGTCGACCAGTATTTAGGGGATAACGAAGACCAACTTTTCATCTTCAATATATGCCCACCCTGTTTTTAACTGTGTCCTAGGACCCCGTAGATAAAACTTTTTCAGTAGGGGATCCCGGAGGCATTTTTTTATTTCACCACTCTTGAGCACACATCACATTGAAAAACCAAAACCCACTCCGCTGTAACTCAGGCATCGAAGCACAGCTGGGTTGCATTTGGCAGCCTAGCTGGGAACCCAATGATGAAGCATGCCCCCATCTAGGTTGGTGGGTGAGGGTTCTTCTTATAACCTATTGGATTTCTTGTATTCCAGTGCACGGTACTGAGTGGTCCTAGTTATATGATTCATTAGTGGGTCCGTCCACGTCGTTCTAAACTGAAGCCTTCATAATTTCTGTCCTACCAAGGAAGGGGGACAAATGGAAGGTGGGCTAGTTGGATCAGAAGTACTAGTCTTTCAGTTGTTTATGGGTCAACTTGCTGAGATAGGCCATGATTGTGTGCAGAACTTTGGTAATTGAACAAATCAATCGTATTTGCCAAAAATTCAGGATTTATTATATCGATGGGTAAGGCTAAATATATTTCCATGCTTACATTACGAGCAACAGTTGTCAACATTGGAGTCCATTTTTGATGCCCAGATTGAGTTTTCTTTTTCTGACATAGGCATTATGGGTTGACATCGGCTGCCCCTATGTTTTGATTGATCAGTCTTCTGAGGGACAAAGGAAGGACATTTTCTTTAGTTTTTTTTGTTTAAGAAGGTGGAATAACTAGTAGACAATCTCTGATGATGGTACTAGACCAAAGGAGTCTTTTTTAGAAGCCATTAAGGAGGTGTCCATTCCTTCTAATAAAAAGCAGTTGGCTTCTTTGCTTGCTGTGTGTATGAATACTATTTTAGATTTGTGAAGGTTTTTTTTATGATTACCTCATCAATAAGAAACCTCATGATATAAAATACTAAGGGGCACATTTACAAGCCCTGTGCGCCACTTTTGCACCGTCGTTGCTTCACTTCTGTGATGCAGCGGTGGCGTAAAGCAACGGATTTACAACATGACACATCTAGGGAGATGCGCCTCGTTGTAAAGCTCTGTGCCACATAAAACCTGCGTCAGGTTTCATGTGGGCGTTCCGGTGCAGGAACGCCTCGGAAAAGTGCCTGACTGAAATCTTGTAGATTTCAGTCAGTCACTTTTCCAACGCCGCTGCGTCAAAACCTTGCGCCTGCTTGAAGCAGGCCCAAGGCTTGACGCACCACGTTCTGTATGGGCAGGCCACGAGCATTGCTGGAGTTGCGTCGCGCTTACGACACAAATCCAGCAATGCGCCACCTTTCGGATGGGACATGCGTCACGCATCTGTTTATACTTGCGCCATGAGGCGCCGTATTGTAAATGTGGCGCATCTGTGATGGCGCAAGGGTAAACTTGCATGACGCATCTTATCTGGTGCATCTCTGCTGATTTGCAGGGATGAGCCAGTCGTCATAAATCTGCCCTTCAGTTTGTGTGGTCTCATCAGATGACTCAAGATTCTAATGCCCTCAAAGATAAGATGATTCAGGCTCCAGCCTTGTCACCTTTCATTGAAGACAAAGAACGTATGGTTACAATAGATACTAGTGGCTCTGCTTTTGGGGGTAGTAATATCCCAAAAATCCAAGAATAGCAATTTGATACACAGCAGTGTGCCTTTCACTTCGAGAGGTTTTTTTGGAAGCTGAACACAGTCTGCTATTGAGAGAGAGTCATTTGTAAGGGCAATCGCTTTACCCTTAAAACCACCACAAACCCTTACATTTTTTGCAGAATACAAATAATACAGGTCTGGCTTGAATTTTGTAGAGTTTATGTTAGGGAAACTTAATGTGAAAGCTAATTGCCTTTTCGGATTACCAAATCTACATAATGAAGGTACAGAGCTGTATTGTTGAAGAGTGCTTTATAGCTTCTGTGTCTGTGTTAGTGATTCATCAAGGAGTATGTGTCTGGGAAGGGATTGGGTGACTACATTGCACTAATCGTGTTTTGGAGCAGGTGGAGGAATTTGTTTGTGGGACTTGGCCAAGGGAAGGTATTTGAAGCTAGCAACTTCAAGAGTTCAGACATATGAAGCTGACATCTTAATAGATGGAAATAAATGTGTGTCTCCTGTTAGTGTTAGACAGTCTATAATTAGTGGATTATTGTGTGGTTGTGCAATATCACCTTGTAATAATGACACAAATCCCAAACCTTAGCTTAGTCCTGGGTAGCTGCGTTTTAGGGCAGTCAAGCTTTATAAAAGGAATAAGTAGTACCAAAACAGTGAATAGGAAGAAATTCAAACAAGAAAAATCTGACACCAATTTAGAAAAATAGGTTACATGTTTATATTTAAATAGACACCTCAGTGCCACTAATCCACAGGAGTGTACTGTAGATATGAATGTTGTTAAAGAAACAATAAATCACTGCTTTTCACTAAATTCAATAAATCTTTGCAATATACTGCGATGGTGGTTTAGGGTTTGGCTATTCTTTAGAGAGCCAACTCCAATAGGGAACAAGTCACAGGTAACAGTAAGGTCCTGGGGGACAATTACCCTAGCTCTTACCAGCCTCCAGTTCATTTCTGAGTCCTATGGTCAAACCACCATTGAAGTCAATAGTATTTTCCCTTATACAAGGTATACAGGGTGTGAAGATGTTCAGAGATGCTGAGCTGATGTCAGGGGCCTTCCTGTGTTACAGCAAACAAATGATGGACGGAATGCTGACAATGCAAACATTCTCCCCCAGTCAAAAGATCTGGGTTAAATCCATTGTTCTTTTGCCCACTACGCCACCCCAGGTTGGACCCAGCCATATGCAAAGGGGTCTTCCTGTGGCCATCCCTTGGTTATTCAGCTTGTGGGGTGACTTTGCCTTCAGTGGCTGAATTCCCATGGTGTCTGGGTATAGTCCAACACAAAACCAGTTGCCACTGGTCTCCAATTACAGCAAAACCAGCAGTTCTCTTTAACATGAAGTAGACTTTGTGACCAAACTGCACTCTGATAGCTTCCGGGTCCAGCAGACTTGGGTGCAACTTTTGAGGATCAGGACTCGGCCTCTCAAGCTGCACTTTGGCCTATAGCGACAGTCGGGCTTTTTTTCGCTGGGCTCTCAAGGGTGCAGGCTTCTGGGCATTTTTGACCCTGTGGCTGTAACAGGGAGTCTGCCAACTGACTCTTACAGTCACCTCTACATGGTGCTCGCTCTCAACTTTTCCACAAGTGGGGCACCGCAGGCACAGTTCTTACCTTGCTAGTCCAAGGGGCAGTCCAGTTTTTGGTGCAGCCTCTCTTTGCTAGGTTCAGCGAGCAGCTGGGCAGTTATTCAGTCCTCTCTCCAGTACAGACATGATCTGTCTCCTGGGTGCCATGGGGCGCCACTTTTATGTTACAAGCCTTGGGGAGGTGGCAACTAACTAGCCAATGGGCTATCAGGTCCCATCCCTCCTGATGACAACTTCCTACGCAGTGTGGCATCTAACTATTCTAGGGTGCACTATGCTACCCACTCCCAATATAGCAAAACCCTTCTCTTGGTTTGTGGAGCTCCCTAGCCCAAACCAGAGCTGTGGCTACATTGGGGCCATACTCCCTTCTAAAAAATCTGTTTGTCAACAACTTGTCCATCTGTGGCTGAGATGCTTGCCTGTCTGATAAAACAAAAGAGCAACCCATTCCATGTGTGAGTACAATTTGCCCTTCAAATTGACTTCCCTTTTGAAGCTCTGTTTTTGGGCTTAACACCACTCTGGTCATCCTGCCAGGAAGAGATTACACCTCTTTCCTCAGCAGGTCCTTTGTTTTTCTTCCTGAGAGTTGTTCTCATCTCTCCCCAGGAGTGCAGCAGGCTGGCTTGAGGACAGCAGCTATGTGTATCTGCTGACAGCTTCTGGACAACTTTGGGCAACTTTCTAAAGTTGCCATTTGTAAAATAGTTACATTTGAGTTTGACTTGAGGAAGAAATAGAGTTTATTGCAATGATTTGTCTGATTCTCTGAAGTACTGTATTTAGTAGTCCCATTTAGAAGTTATCACTGCTGAGTTGGCAAGGTGTCACTCCATACTTGCCAATAGGGCTAATAACCTTTCTACAGTAAAAACAATAATGCCAGGTCTTTACTGTAGGGTCACGTAAAAACACATGTCCTGCTTTCTAGTAAACTTCACTGTGCCTTAGGGCTTGCTGCGTCATCCTTGGGGATGGCATATATATTAAAAAGGTAGGTTTGAGCGTTGTCATTGGTTGAAATTGCAAAGTTGAATTAGCAGTCTAAAAATCGCCCGACCAGACTGCACTGGCAGTCTGGGAGCAGTACGTTGTCATGCTTGTGGTGACATAATCAGTGCTGCAGTCCACGAGGGACACTTAACTTACCGGCTTTAGGTACACCAGGTACCATACACTAGTGACATATAAGTAAGTTAACTTATGCCAATTGGGGTAAGCCAATTTAAACCTACACTTTTAAGGGTGAGAGCACTGGCACTGAGGCCTGGTTGGCAGGATTTGGTGCACTCTCAGAGTTGAAAAAATAGTAACAGTCCAAAGGTTTGGGGGTGATCATGAAAAAAGATGCACATCCTTACACACACACACACAAAGGCCATTTGCAGGAGGCAGCTATCACAACACTTGTTAGGTCTTTGGTTTGGTAGCCATACTGAGCTGTCTTGGTTGCTTGTTTTTGTGCCAAGATTTGAAGAGTTGTAGAACTCCATTAGTACCTATTTCTTGAGATCATTTTGATATGGATTTTGTGGGTTCCTTCCAGTGTTTGGAAAGTGATCCTAGATACTTGCCAGTATTGTCAAAAGTGGAACTCAGTAAAAAAAATCTCTCCCTTGAGGTTGTTACGGACTTTTAGAGTGTGCTTTTATTTGAAAGGTTTTTCCTTCAGTCTTACCACAGACAATGGTGTGCAATTTATTTCCTGTAACCAATTAACACCTGGCTGATCAGGGTGAAACTGATCCTAGGTTGCTTGTGTTCCGGTTTGGTGAGGACCTGGCCTGGCAGTTTGGGCTGGACTGTTCCCAAGAGGAGTAGGATCAAGGCGGTTTGCATATGGCCGGTTCCAAACTGAGGTGGCATGGTGAATAAAAGTACGATCAGTTGGGATGCTAGGATGCGATCGCCAATGGTTAGACAAATAGCAAGCATTCCTTCCATTAGCGTTTGGTGCTGTTTATTTCGTCAAGCATGAGTGGAGAAGTGTGGCTCGGGGGTTAGAGGCTGCAGACCCGGAAGCTGAGATCGGTCCTGGACCAGGGTTCAATTCCCCGCCTCGGCGGGTCTTGGGCTCAAAAATTCCACGGACTCGATAATTCTCGTTCCGATGCCTACTCGACTCACGGGTTCACACTCTGCGACTCTGGGCAATAGCTTGCTTAATCTCCACTACGGCCCCTCGCGGCGGGATGCCTGGCTTTCACCTTGTGGATACCCTGCTGGGGTTATCTCACAGGGGAATACCAGGACGGGTTCCCAAGGCAAGCACCTTGATGCCTTCGGGTGATACGTGCGCTATATAAATCGCAATACATTTACATTTACATTTACAATATTGAACAAGGTCATTGTGCAGAAACATGCACCCTTGTACTCTTTCTCCTTAAAATATTCTTGTGGAGAGAGTTCACAAGATTTTGAGTCAAAGGATTCAAAACCTCATTGCTTGTAAGAGAAATGTCAAGACGCTTTCAATTGAGAACAAGCATAAGAAATGCAATCGGGCTCGGATTTATTTGAGTTTGAGCTAATGGCATTGTAAATGCCAATGTCTTTTCGCCATGTGTTATGGAGAGTGTGCATGTGGTGTGTAGTGGAATTATGTGGGTTGGATTGTAATTTTACCAATGGTGGCATGCTGTGTTTTATATGAATATGTTTAAAAGTAAAGTGTACCATACTGCGATTGCTTGGTGGAAAAGTGCACTGCCGGCTGGAGGTGTGTGTGCCTGGTGGAAGGGTGCACTGACGGCTGGTGGGTGTGTGCTTGGTAAAAGCGTGCACAGATGGCTGATGGTTGTTGGTGTTTGTGCATGGTGAAAGCATTCATTGACGGCTGGGGGTGTGTTGTTCTGTGTGTTGTATTCTGTGTACTGGTGAGTGTGTGGCGGTGAGTCTGTGGGGGTGAGCCTGGGGAGTGAGTGTGGTGGTGAGTGTGTTGTGTTGAGTGGTGACGAGTGTGTGGTGTTGAGAGACTGAGGTGTGTGGTTTCTGTGTGCCTTATGTGTGTGTGGTGTGTGTGTGGTGTATGGGTCTATGGTGTGTGTGTGTGGTGTATGTGTGTGTGGTGTTTTCTGCACAATCACACACTGCCCCTACACATTCACACACTGCTCACCCGCACACTCCCAATGTCACCCTGCATAGTCACACACTGTTTATTCTGCACCTGCACTCACCGCCACTCTGCACTCACACACTCACCGCCACTCTGCACTCACGCACTCACCGCCACTCTGCACTCACGCACTCACCGCCACTCTGCACTCACCGCCACTCTGCACTCACCGCCACTCTGCACTCACCGCCACTCTGCACTCACCGCCACTCTGCACTCACCGCCACTCTGCACTCACCGCCACTCTGCACACATCGCCACCCTGCACACACCGCCACTCTGCACACACCGCCACTCTGCACTCACCGCCACTCTGCACTCACCGCCACTCTGCACACACCGCCACTCTGCACACACCGCCACTCTGCACACACCGCCACTCTGCACACACCGCCACTCTGCACTCACCGCCACTCTGCACACACCGCCACTCTGCACTCACCGCCACTCTGCACTCACCGCCACTCTGCAGTCCCCGCCACTCTGCAGTCCCCGCCACTCTGCAGTCACTCTGCAGTCACCGCCACTCTGCACTCACCGCCACTCTGCACTCACCGCCACTCTGCACTCACCGCCACTCTGCACTCACCGCCACTCTGCACCCACCGCCACTCTGCACCCACCGCCACTCTGCACACACCGCCACTCTGCACACACCGCCACTCTGCACACACCGCCGCTCTGCACTCACCGCCACTCTGCACTCACCGCCACTCTGCACTCACCGCCACTCTGCACTCACCGCCACTCTGCACACACCGCCACTCTGCACACACCGCCACTCTGCACTCACTGCCACTCTGCACTCACCGCCACTCTGCACTCAACGCCACTCTGCACTCACCGCCACTCTGCACACACCGCCACTCTGCACTCACCGCCACTCTGCACTCACCGCCACTCTGCACACACCGCCACTCTGCACTCACCGCCACTCTGCAGTCCCCGCCACTCTGCAGTCCCTGCCACTCTGCAGTCCCCGCCACTCTGCAGTCCCCGCCACTCTGCAGTCCCCGCCACTCTGCAGTCACTCTGCACTCACCGCCACTCTGCACTCACCGCCACTCTGCACTCACCGCCACTCTGCACTCACCGCCACTCTGCCCTCACCGCCACTCTGCCCTCACCGCCACTCTGCCCTCACCGCCACTCTGCACTCACCGCCACTCTGCACTCACCGCCACTCTGCAGTCACCGCCACTCTGCAGTCACCGCCACTCTGCAGTCACTCTGCACTCACCGCCACTCTGCACTCACTGTGACTCTGCAGTCACCGCCACTCTGCAGTCACCGCCACTCTGCACTCACCGCCACTCTGCACTCACCGCCACTCTGCACTCACCGCCACTCTGCACTCACCGCCACACTGCAGTCACCGCCACTCTGCAGTCACCGCCACTCTGCAGTCACCGCCACTCTGCAGTCACCGCCACTCTGCACACACCGCCACTATGCAGTCACCGCCACACTGCAGTCACCGCCACTCTGCACTCACCGCCATTCTGCACTCACTGCCACTCTGCAGTCACTGCCACTCTGCACACACCGCCACTCTGCACTCACCGCCACTCTGCACTAACCGCCACTCTGCACTCACCGCCACTCTGCACTCACTGCCACTCTGCACTCACCGCCACTCTGCACTCACCGCCACTCTGCACACACCGCCACTCTGCAGTCACCGCCACTCTGCAGTCACCGCCACTCTGCAGTCACCGCCACTCTGCACACACCGCCACTCTGCAGTCACCGCCACTCTGCAGTCACCGCCACACTGCAGTCACCGCCACTCTGCACTCACCGCCATTCTGCACTCACCGCCACTCTGCAGTCACTGCCACTCTGCACACACCGCCACTCTGCACTCACCGCCACTCTGCACTCACCGCCACTCTGCACTCACTGCCACTCTGCACTCACCGCCACTCTGCACTCACCGCCACTCTGCACACACCGCCACTCTGCAGTCACCGCCACTCTGCAGTCACCGCCACTCTGCACACACCGCCACTCTGCACACACCGCCACTCTGCACACACCGCCACTCTGCACTCACCGCCACTCTGCACTCACCGCCACTCTGCACACACCGCCACTCTGCACTCACCGCCACTCTGCACTCACCGCCACTCTGCACTCACCGCCACTCTGCAGTCACTCTGCACTCATCGCCACTCTGCACTCACCGCCACTCTGCACTCACCGCCACTCTGCACTCACCGCCACTCTGCACTCACCGCCACTCTGCACTCACCGCCACTCTGCACACACCGCCACTCTGCACTCACCGCCACTCTGCACACACCGCCACTCTGCAGTCACCGCCACTCTGCAGTCACCGCCACTCTGCAGTCACCGCCACTCTGCAGTCACCGCCACTCTGCACTCACCGCCACTCTGCACTCACCGCCACTCTGCACGCCTCATGTCCCACGAGCAACAAAGACAGACGTAAACACACTCACAGCAGACGACTTCCGCATTCTTAATGAGGTAACAAGCAATGGAAAGGATGTATGAATGCAGCCTTGTGCTGATGAGCCTGGAGGCATAGCCTGGAAAAACCAAAAAGTTTACTACCGCCACTCCGCACTCACCGCCACTCCGCACTCACCGCCACTCCGCTCTCACCGCCACTCTGCACTCACTGCCACTCTGCACTCACGGCCACTCTGCAGTCACCGCCACTCTGCACTCACCGCCACTCTGCACTCACCGCCACTCTGCACTCTCCGCCACTCTGCAGTCTCCGCCACTCTGCACTCACCGCCACTCTGCACTCACCGCCACTCTGCACTCACCGCCACTCTGCACTCACCGCCACTCTGCAGTCACCGCCACTCTGCAGTCACTCTGTACTCACCGCCACTCTGCACTCACCGCCACTCTGCACTCACCGCCACTCTGCAGTCACCGCCACTCTGCAGTCACCGCCACTCACCGCCACTCTGCACTCACCGCCACTCTGCACTCACCGCCACTCTGCACTCACCGCCACTCTGCACTCACCGCCACTCTGCACACACCGCCACTCTGCACACACCGCCACTCTGCACTCACCGCCACTCTGCAGTCACCGCCACTCTGCAGTCACTCTGTACTCACCGCCACTCTGCACTCACCGCCACTCTGCACTCACCGCCACTCTGCACTCACCGCCACTCTGCACTCACCGCCACTCTGCACTCACTGCCACTCTGCAGTCACCGCCACTCTGCACTCACCGCCACTCTGCACTCACCGCCACTCTGCAGTCACCGCCACTCTGCACACACCGCCACTCTGCACACACCGCCACTCTGCACACACCGCCACTCTGCACTCACCGCCACACTGCAGTCACCGCCACTCTGCAGTCACCGCCACTCTGCAGTCACCGCCACTCTGCACACACCGCCACTCTGCACTCACCGCCACTCTGCACTCACCGCCACTCTGCAGTCCCCGCCACTCTGCAGTCCCCGCCACTCTGCAGTCACTCTGCAGTCACCGCCACTCTGCACTCACCGCCACTCTGCACTCACCGCCACTCTGCACTCACCACCACTCTGCACCCACCGCCACTCTGCACCCACCGCCACTCTGCACACACCGCCACTCTGCACACACCGCCACTCTGCACACACCGCCACTCTGCACACACCGCCAATCTGCACACACCGCCGCTCTGCACTCACCGCCACTCTGCACTCACCGCCACTCTGCACTCACCGCCACTCTGCACACACCGCCACTCTGCACACACCGCCACTCTGCACTCACCGCCACTCTGCACTCACCGCCACTCTGCACTCACCGCCACTCTGCACTCAACGCCACTCTGCACTCACCGCCACTCTGCACACACCGCCACTCTGCACTCACCGCCACTCTGCACTCACCGCCACTCTGCACACACCGCCACTCTGCACTCACCGCCACTTTGCACTCACCGCCACTCTGCAGTCCCCGCCACTCTGCAGTCCCCGCCACTCTGCAGTCCCCGCCACTCTGCAGTCCCCGCCACTCTGCAGTCCCCGCCACTCTGCACTCACCGCCACTCTGCACTCACCGCCACTCTGCACTCACCGCCACTCTGCACACACCGCCACTCTGCACACACCGCCTCTCTGCACACACCGCCTCTCTGCCCTCACCGCCACTCTGCACTCACCGCCACTCTGCAGTCACCGCCACTCTGCAGTCACCGCCACTCTGCAGTCACTCTGCACTCACCGCCACTCTGCACTCACCGTGACTCTGCAGTCACCGCCACTCTGCACTCACCGCCACTCGGCACTCACCGCCACTCTGCACTCACCGCCACTCGGCACTCACCGCCACTCTGCACTCACCGCCACTCTGCACTCACCGCCACACTGCACTCACCGCCACTCTGCAGTCACCGCCACTCTGCAGTCACCGCCACTCTACAGTCACCGCCACTCTGCACACACCGCCACTCTGCAGTCACCGCCACACTGCAGTCACCGCCACTCTGCACTCACCGCCATTCTGCACTCACCGCCACTCTGCAGTCACTGCCACTCTGCACACACCGCCACTCTGCACTCACCGCCACTCTGCACTCACCGCCACTCTGCACTCACTGCCACTCTGCAGTCACCGCCACTCTGCAGTCACTGCCACTCACCGCCACTCTGCACACACCGCCACTCTGCACTCACCGCCACTCTGCACTCACCGCCACTCTGCACACACCGCCACTCTGCACTCACCGCCACTCTGCACTCACCGCCACTCTGCAGTCCCCGCCACTCTGCAGTCCCCGCCACTCTGCAGTCACTCTGCAGTCACCGCCACTCTGCACTCACCGCCACTCTGCACTCACCACCACTCTGCACCCACCGCCACTCTGCACCCACCGCCACTCTGCACCCACCGCCACTCTGCACACACCGCCACTCTGCACACACCGCCACTCTGCACACACCGCCAATCTGCACACACCGCCGCTCTGCACTCACTGCCACTCTGCACTCACCGCCACTCTGCACTCACCGCCACTCTGCACACACCGCCACTCTGCACACACCGCCACTCTGCACTCACCGCCACTCTGCACTCACCGCCACTCTGCACTCACCGCCACTCTGCACTCAACGCCACTCTGCACTCACCGCCACTCTGCACACACCGCCACTCTGCACTCACCGCCACTCTGCACTCACCGCCACTCTGCACACACCGCCACTCTGCACTCACCGCCACTCTGCACTCACCGCCACTCTGCAGTCCCCGCCACTCTGCAGTCCCCGCCACTCTGCAGTCACTCTGCAGTCACCGCCACTCTGCACTCACCGCCACTCTGCACTCACCGCCACTCTGCACTCACCACCACTCTGCACCCATCGCCACTCTGCACCCACCGCCACTCTGCACACACCGCCACTCTGCACACACCGCCACTCTGCACACACCGCCAATCTGCACACACCGCCGCTCTGCACTCACCGCCGCTCTGCACTCACCGCCACTCTGCACTCACCGCCACTCTGCACACACCGCCACTCTGCACACACCGCCACTCTGCACTCACCGCCACTCTGCACTCACCGCCACTCTGCACTCACCGCCACTCTGCACTCAACGCCACTCTGCACTCACCGCCACTCTGCACACACCGCCACTCTGCACTCACCGCCACTCTGCAGTCCCCGCCACTCTGCAGTCCCCGCCACTCTGCAGTCCCCGCCACTCTGCAGTCCCCGCCACTCTGCAGTCCCCGCCACTCTGCACTCACCGCCACTCTGCACTCACCGCCACTCTGCACTCACCGCCACTCTGCACTCACCGCCACTCTGCACACACCGCCTCTCTGCCCTCACCGCCACTCTGCACTCACCGCCACTCTGCACTCACCGCCACTCTGCAGTCACCGCCACTCTGCAGTCACCGCCACTCTGCAGTCACTCTGCACTCACCGCCACTCTGCACTCACCGTGACTCTGCAGTCACCGCCACTCTGCAGTCACCGCCACTCTGCACTCACCGCCACTCTGCACTCACCGCCACTCTGCACTCACCGCCACTCTGCACTCACCGCCACTCTGCACTCACCGCCACACTGCAGTCACCGCCACTCTGCAGTCACCGCCACTCTGCAGTCACCGCCACTCTGCAGTCACCGCCACTCTGCACACACCGCCACTCTGCAGTCACCGCCACACTGCAGTCACCGCCACTCTGCACTCACCGCCATTCTGCACTCACTGCCACTCTGCACACACCGCCACTCTGCACTCACCGCCACTCTGCACTCACCGCCACTCTGCACTCACCGCCACTCTGCACTCACTGCCACTCTGCACTCACCGCCACTCTGCACTCACCGCCACTCTGCACACACCGCCACTCTGCAGTCACTGCCACTCTGCAGTCACCGCCACTCTGCAGTCACCGCCACTCTGCACACACCGCCACTCTGCAGTCACCGCCACACTGCAGTCACCGCCACTCTGCACTCACCGCCATTCTGCACTCACCGCCACTCTGCAGTCACTGCCACTCTGCACACACCGCCACTCTGCACTCACCGCCACTCTGCACTCACCGCCACTCTGCACTCACTGCCACTCTGCACTCACCGCCACTCTGCACTCACCGCCACTCTGCACACACCGCCACTCTGCAGTCACCGCCACTCTGCAGTCACGGCCACTTTGCACACACCGCCACTCTGCACACACCGCCACTCTGCACACACCGCCACTCTGCACTCACCGCCACTCTGCACTCACCGCCACTCTGCACACACCGCCACTCTGCACACACCGCCACACTGCACACACCGCCACTCTGCACTCACCGCCACTCTGCACTCACCGCCACTCTGCACTCACCGCCACTCTGCAGTCACTCTGCACTCATCGCCACTCTGCACTCACCGCCACTCTGCACTCACCGCCACTCTGCACTCACCGCCACTCTGCACTCACCGCCACTCTGCACACACCGCCACTCTGCACTCACCGCCACTCTGCACACACCGCCACTCTGCAGTCACCGCCACTCTGCAGTCACCGCCACTCTGCAGTCACCGCCACTCTGCACTCACCGCCACTCTGCACGCCTCATGTCCCACGAGCAACAAAGACAGACGTAAACACACTCACAGCAGACGACTTCCGCATTCTTAATGAGGTAACAAGCAATGGAAAGGATGTATGAATGCAGCCTTGTGCTGATGAGCCTGGAGGCATAGCCTGGAAAAACCAAAAAGTTTACCACCGCCACTCCGCACTCACCGCCACTCCGCACTCACCGCCACTCTGCACACACCGCCACTCTGCACTCACTGCCACTCTGCAGTCCCCGCCACTCTGCAGTCCCCGCCACTCTGCAGTCCCCGCCACTCTGCAGTCCCCGCCACTCTGCAGTCCCCGCCACTCTGCAGTCCCCGCCACTCTGCACTCACCGCCACTCTGCACTCACCGCCACTCTGCACTCACCGCCACTCTGCACACACCGCCTCTCTGCCCTCACCGCCACTCTGCACTCACCGCCACTCTGCACTCACCGCCACTCTGCAGTCACCGCCACTCTGCAGTCACCGCCACTCTGCAGTCACCGCCACTCTGCAGTCACTCTGCACTCACCGCCACTCTGCACTCACCGTGACTCTGCAGTCACCGCCACTCTGCAGTCACCGCCACTCTGCACTCACCGCCACTCTGCACTCACCGCCACTCTGCACTCACCGCCACTCTGCACTCACCGCCACTCTGCACTCACCGCCACACTGCAGTCACCGCCACTCTGCAGTCACCGCCACTCTGCAGTCACCGCCACTCTGCAGTCACCGCCACTCTGCACACACCGCCACTCTGCAGTCACCGCCACACTGCAGTCACCGCCACTCTGCACTCACCGCCATTCTGCACTCACTGCCACTCTGCACACACCGCCACTCTGCACTCACCGCCACTCTGCACTCACCGCCACTCTGCACTCACCGCCACTCTGCACTCACTGCCACTCTGCACTCACCGCCACTCTGCACTCACCGCCACTCTGCACACACCGCCACTCTGCAGTCACTGCCACTCTGCAGTCACCGCCACTCTGCAGTCACCGCCACTCTGCACACACCGCCACTCTGCAGTCACCGCCACACTGCAGTCACCGCCACTCTGCACTCACCGCCATTCTGCACTCACCGCCACTCTGCAGTCACTGCCACTCTGCACACACCGCCACTCTGCACTCACCGCCACTCTGCACTCACCGCCACTCTGCACTCACTGCCACTCTGCACTCACCGCCACTCTGCACTCACCGCCACTCTGCACACACCGCCACTCTGCAGTCACCGCCACTCTGCAGTCACGGCCACTTTGCACACACCGCCACTCTGCACACACCGCCACTCTGCACACACCGCCACTCTGCACTCACCGCCACTCTGCACTCACCGCCACTCTGCACACACCGCCACTCTGCACACACCGCCACACTGCACACACCGCCACTCTGCACTCACCGCCACTCTGCACTCACCGCCACTCTGCACTCACCGCCACTCTGCAGTCACTCTGCACTCATCGCCACTCTGCACTCACCGCCACTCTGCACTCACCGCCACTCTGCACTCACCGCCACTCTGCACTCACCGCCACTCTGCACACACCGCCACTCTGCACTCACCGCCACTCTGCACACACCGCCACTCTGCAGTCACCGCCACTCTGCAGTCACCGCCACTCTGCAGTCACCGCCACTCTGCACTCACCGCCACTCTGCACGCCTCATGTCCCACGAGCAACAAAGACAGACGTAAACACACTCACAGCAGACGACTTCCGCATTCTTAATGAGGTAACAAGCAATGGAAAGGATGTATGAATGCAGCCTTGTGCTGATGAGCCTGGAGGCATAGCCTGGAAAAACCAAAAAGTTTACCACCGCCACTCCGCACTCACCGCCACTCCGCACTCACCGCCACTCCGCTCTCACCGCCACTCTGCACTCACCGCCACTCTGCAGTCACCGCCACTCTGCACTCACCGCCACTCTGCACTCACCGCCACTCTGCACTCTCCGCCACTCTGCAGTCTCCGCCACTCTGCACTCACCGCCACTCTGCACTCACCGCCACTCTGCACTCACCGCCACTCTGCACTCACCGCCACTCTGCAGTCACCGCCACTCTGCAGTCACTCTGTACTCACCGCCACTCTGCACTCACCGCCACTCTGCACTCACCGCCACTCTGCAGTCACCGCCACTCTGCAGTCACCGCCACTCACCGCCACTCTGCACTCACCGCCACTCTGCACTCACCGCCACTCTGCACTCACCGCCACTCTGCACTCACCGCCACTCTGCACACACCGCCACTCTGCACTCACCGCCACTCTGCAGTCACCGCCACTCTGCAGTCACTCTGTACTCACCGCCACTCTGCACTCACCGCCACTCTGCACTCACCGCCACTCTGCACTCACCGCCACTCTGCACTCACTGCCACTCTGCAGTCACCGCCACTCTGCAGTCACTGCCACTCACCGCCACTCTGCACTCACCGCCACTCTGCACTCACCGCCACTCTGCACTCACCGCCACTCTGCACACACCGCCACTCTGCACACACCGCCACTCTGCACACACCGCCACTCTGCACACACCGCCACTCTGCGCACACCGCCACTCTGCAGTCACCGCCACTCTGCAATCACCGGCACTCTGCAGTCACTCTGCACTCACCGCCACTCTGCACTCACCGCCACTCTGCACTCACCGCCACTCTGCACTCACCGCCACTCTGCACTCACCGCCACTGCAGTCACCGCCACTCTGCAGTCACTGCCACTCTGCAGTCACTGCCACTCTGCAGTCACCGCCACTCTGCACACACCGCCACTCTGCAGTCACCGCCACTCTGCACTCAACGCCACTCTGCACTCACCGCCACTCTGCAGTCCCCGCCACTCTGCAGTCCCCGCCACTCTGCAGTCCCCGCCACTCTGCAGTCCCCGCCACTCTGCAGTCCCGCCACTCTGCAGTCACTCTGCACTCACCGCCACTCTGCACTCACCGCCACTCTGCACTCACCGCCACTCTGCACTCACCGCCACTCTGCACTCACCGCCACTCTGCACACACCACCACTCTGCACACACCGCCACTCTGCCCTCACCGCCACTCTGCACTCACCGCCACTCTGCACTCACCGCCACTCTGCAGTCACCGCCACTCTGCAGTCACCGCCACTCTGCAGTCACTCTGCACTCACCGCCACTCTGCACTCACCGTGACTCTGCAGTCACCGCCACTCTGCACCCACCGCCACTCTGCACTCACCGCCACTCTGCACTCACCGCCACTCTGCACTCACCGCCACTCTGCACTCACCGCCACACTGCAGTCACCGCCACTCTGCAGTCACCGCCACTCTGCAGTCACCGCCACTCTACACACACCGCCACTCTGCAGTCACCGCCACACTGCAGTCACCGCCACTCTGCACTCACCGCCATTCTGCACTCACCGCCACTCTGCAGTCACTGCCACTCTGCACACACCGCCACTCTGCACTCACCGCCACTCTGCACTCACCGCCACTCTGCACTCACTGCCACTCTGCACTCACCGCCACTCTGCACTCACTGCCACTCTGCACACACCGCCACTCTGCAGTCACCGCCACTCTGCACACACCGCCACTCTGCACACACCGCCACTCTGCACACACCGCCACTCTGCACACACCGCCACTCTGCACTCACCGCCACTCTGCACTCACCGCCACTCTGCACACACCGCCACTCTGCACTCACCGCCACTCTGCACTCACCGCCACTCTGCACTCACCGCCACTCTGCAGTCACTCTGTACTCATCGCCACTCTGCACTCACCGCCACTCTGCACTCACCGCCACTCTGCACTCACCGCCTTTCTGCACTCACCGCCACTCTGCACTCACTGCCACTCTGCAGTCACCGCCACTCTGCAGTCACTGCCACTCACCGCCACTCTGCACTCACCGCCACTCTGCACTCACCGCCACTCTGCACACACCGCCACTCTGCACACACCGCCACTCTGCACTCACCGCCACTCTACACTCACCGCCACACTGCCGTCACCGCCACTCTGCAGTCACCGCCACTCTGCACACACCGGCACTCTGCGCACACCGGCACTCTGCGCACACCGCCACTCTGCAGTCACCGCCACTCTGCAATCACCGGCACTCTGCAGTCACTCTGCACTCACCGCCACTCTGCACTCACCGCCACTCTGCACTCACCGCCACTCTGCACTCACCGCCACTGCAGTCACCGCCACTCTGCAGTCACTGCCACTCTGCAGTCACTGCCACTCTGCAGTCACCGCCACTCTGCACACACCGCCACTCTGCAGTCACCGCCACTCTGCACTCAACGCCACTCTGCACTCACCGCCACTCTGCACTCACCGCCACTCTGCAGTCCCCGCCACTCTGCAGTCCCCGCCACTCTGCAGTCCCCGCCACTCTGCAGTCCCCGCCACTCTGCAGTCCCGCCACTCTGCAGTCACTCTGCACTCACCGCCACTCTGCACTCACCGCCACTCTGCACTCACCGCCACTCTGCACACACCGCCACTCTGCACACACCGCCACTCTGCCCTCACCGCCACTCTGCACTCACCGCCACTCTGCACTCACCGCCACTCTGCAGTCACCGCCACTCTGCAGTCACCGCCACTCTGCAGTCACTCTGCACTCACCGCCACTCTGCACTCACCGTGACTCTGCAGTCACCGCCACTCTGCACTCACCGCCACTCTGCACTCACCGCCACTCTGCACTCACCGCCACTCTACACTCACCGCCACACTGCCGTCACCGCCACTCTGCAGTCACCGCCACTCTGCAGTCACCGCCACTCTGCAGTCACCGCCACTCTGCACACACCGCCACTCTCCAGTCACCGCCACTCTGCAGTCACCGCCATTCTGCACTCACCGCCACTCTGCAGTCACTGCCACTCTGCACACACTGCCACTCTGCACTCACCGCCACTCTGCACTCACCGCCACTCTGCACTCACCGCCACTCTGCACTCACCGCCACTCTGCACTCACCGCCACTCTGCACTCACCGCCACTCTGCACACACCGCCACTCTGCAGTCACCGCCACTCTGCACACACCGCCACTCTGCACACACCGCCACTCTGCACACACCGCCACTCTGCACTCACCGCCACTCTGCACTCACCGCCACTCTGCACACACCGCCACTCTGCACACACCGCCACTCTGCACACACCGCCACTCTGCACTCACCGCCACTCTGCACTCACCGCCACTCTGCACTCACCGCCACTCTGCAGTCACTCTGTACTCATCGCCACTCTGCACTCACCGCCACTCTGCACTCACCGCCACTCTGCACTCACCGCCACTCTGCACTCACCGCCACTCTGCACTCACCGCCACTCTGCACTCACCGCCACTCTGCACACACCGCCACTCTGCAGTCACCGCCACTCTGCAGTCACCGCCACTCTGCACACACCGCCACTCTGCAGTCACCGCCACTCTGCAGTCACCGCCATTCTGCACTCACCGCCACTCTGCAGTCACTGCCACTCTGCACACACTGCCACTCTGCACTCACCGCCACTCTGCACTCACCGCCACTCTGCACTCACCGCCACTCTGCACTCACCGCCACTCTGCACTCACCGCCACTCTGCACACACCGCCACTCTGCAGTCACCGCCACTCTGCAGTCACCGCCACTCTGCACACACCGCCACTCTGCAGTCACCGCCACTCTGCAGTCACCGCCATTCTGCACTCACCGCCACTCTGCAGTCACTGCCACTCTGCACACACTGCCACTCTGCACTCACCGCCACTCTGCACTCACCGCCACTCTGCACTCACTGCCACTCTGCACTCACCGCCACTCTGCACTCACTGCCACTCTGCACACACCGCCACTCTGCAGTCACCGCCACTCTGCACACACCGCCACTCTGCACACACCGCCACTCTGCACACACCGCCACTCTGCACACACCGCCACTCTGCACTCACCGCCACTCTGCACTCACCGCCACTCTGCACACACCGCCACTCTGCACACACCGCCACTCTGCACACACCGCCACTCTGCACTCACCGCCACTCTGCACTCACCGCCACTCTGCACTCACCGCCACTCTGCAGTCACTCTGTACTCATCGCCACTCTGCACTCACCGCCACTCTGCACTCACCGCCACTCTGCACACACCGCCACTCTGCAGTCACCGCCACTCTGCAGTCACCGCCACTCTGCAGTCACCGCCACTCTGCAGTCACCGCCACTCTGCACGCCTCATGTCCCACGAGCAACAAAGACAGACGTAAACACACTCACAGCAGACGACTTCCGCATTCTTAATGAGGTAACAAGCAATGGAAAGGATGTATGAATGCAGCCTTGTGCTGATGAGCCTGGAGGCATAGCCTGGAAAAACCAAAAAGTTTACTACCGCCACTCCGCACTCACCGCCACTCCGCACTCACCGCCACTCCGCTCTCACCGCCACTCTGCACTCACTGCCACTCTGCACTCACCGCCACTCTGCAGTCACCGCCACTCTGCAGTCACCGCCACTCTGCACTCACCGCCACTCTGCACTCACCGCCACTCTGCACTCACCGCCACTCTGCACTCTCCGCCACTCTGCAGTCTCCGCCACTCTGCAATCACCGCCACTCTGCACTCACCGCCACTCTGCACTCACCGCCACTCTGCACTCACCGCCACTCTGCACTCACCGCCACTCTGCAGTCACCGCCACTCTGCAGTCACTCTGTACTCACCGCCACTCTGCACTCACCGCCACTCTGCACTCACCGCCACTCTGCACTCACCGCCACTCTGCACTCACCGCCACTCTGCACTCACCGCCACTCTGCAGTCCCCGCCACTCTGCAGTCCCCGCCACTCTGCAGTCACTCTGCAGTCACCGCCACTCTGCACTCACCGCCACTCTGCACTCACCGCCACTCTGCACTCACCGCCACTCTGCACCCACCGCCACTCTGCACCCACCGCCACTCTGCACCCACCGCCACTCTGCACACACCGCCACTCTGCACACACCGCCACTCTGCACACACCGCCAATCTGCACACACCGCCGCTCTGCACTCACCGCCACTCTGCACTCACCGCCACTCTGCACTCACCGCCACTCTGCACACACCGCCACTCTGCACACACCGCCACTCTGCACTCACCGCCACTCTGCACTCACCGCCACTCTGCACTCACCGCCACTCTGCACTCAACGCCACTCTGCACTCACCGCCACTCTGCACACACCGCCACTCTGCACTCACCGCCACTCTGCACTCACCGCCACTCTGCACACACCGCCACTCTGCACTCACCGCCACTCTGCACTCACCGCCACTCTGCAGTCCCCGCCACTCTGCAGTCCCCGCCACTCTGCAGTCACTCTGCAGCCACCGCCACTCTGCACTCACCGCCACTCTGCACTCACCGCCACTCTGCACTCACCACCACTCTGCACCCACCGCCACTCTGCACCCACCGCCACTCTGCACACACCGCCACTCTGCACACACCGCCAATCTGCACACACCGCCGCTCTGCACTCACCGCCACTCTGCACTCACCGCCACTCTGCACTCACCGCCACTCTGCACACACCGCCACTCTGCACACACCGCCACTCTGCACTCACCGCCACTCTGCACTCACCGCCACTCTGCACTCACCGCCACTCTGCACTCAACGCCACTCTGCACTCACCGCCACTCTGCACTCACCGCCACTCTGCACACACCGCCACTCTGCACTCACCGCCACTCTGCACTCACCGCCACTCTGCACACACCGCCACTCTGCACTCACCGCCACTCTGCACTCACCGCCACTCTGCAGTCCCCGCCACTCTGCAGTCCCCGCCACTCTGCAGTCCCCGCCACTCTGCAGTCCCCGCCACTCTGCACTCACCGCCACTCTGCACTCACCGCCACTCTGCACTCACCGCCACTCTGCACACACTGCCTCTCTGCCCTCACCGCCACTCTGCACTCACCGCCACTCTGCACTCACCGCCACTCTGCAGTCACCGCCACTCTGCAGTCACCGCCACTCTGCAGTCACTCTGCACTCACCGCCACTCTGCACTCACCGTGACTCTGCAGTCACCGCCACTCTGCAGTCACCGCCACTCTGCACTCACCGCCACTCTGCACTCACCGCCACTCTGCACTCACCGCCACTCTGCACTCACCGCCACTCTGCAGTCACTCTGCACTCACCGCCACTCTGCACTCACCGTGACTCTGCAGTCACCGCCACTCTGCAGTCACCGCCACTCTGCACTCACCGCCACTCTGCACTCACCGCCACTCTGCACTCACCGCCACTCTGCACTCACCGCCACTCTGCACTCACCGCCACACTGCACTCACCGCCACACTGCAGTCACCGCCACTCTGCAGTCACCTTCACTCTGCAGTCACCGCCACTCTACAGTCACCGCCACTCTGCACACACCGCCACTCTGCAGTCACCGCCACACTGCAGTCACCGCTACTCTGCACTCACCGCCATTCTGCACTCACCGCCACTCTGCAGTCACTGCCACTCTGCACACACCGCCACTCTGCACTCACCGCCACTCTGCACTCACCGCCACTCTGCACTCACCGCCACTCTGCACTCACTGCCACTCTGCAGTCACCGCCACTCTGCAGTCACTGCCACTCACCGCCACTCTGCACACACCGCCACTCTGCACTCACCGCCACTCTGCACTCACCGCCACTCTGCACACACCGCCACTCTGCACTCACCGCCACTCTGCACTCACCGCCACTCTGCAGTCCCCGCCACTCTGCAGTCCCCGCCACTCTGCAGTCACTCTGCAGTCACCGCCACTCTGCACTCACCGCCACTCTGCACTCACCGCCACTCTGCACTCACCACCACTCTGCACCCACCGCCACTCTGCACCCACCGCCACTCTGCACCCACCGCCACTCTGCACACACCGCCACTCTGCACACACCGCCACTCTGCACACACCGCCAATCTGCACACACCGCCGCTCTGCACTCACCGCCACTCTGCACTCACCGCCACTCTGCACTCACCGCCACTCTGCACACACCGCCACTCTGCACACACCGCCACTCTGCACTCACCGCCACTCTGCACTCACCGCCACTCTGCACTCACCGCCACTCTGCACTCAACGCCACTCTGCACTCACCGCCACTCTGCACACACCGCCACTCTGCACTCACCGCCACTCTGCACTCACCGCCACTCTGCACACACCGCCACTCTGCACTCACCGCCACTCTGCACTCACCGCCACTCTGCAGTCCCCGCCACTCTGCAGTCCCCGCCACTCTGCAGTCACTCTGCAGTCACCGCCACTCTGCACTCACCGCCACTCTGCACTCACCGCCACTCTGCACTCACCACCACTCTGCACCCACCGCCACTCTGCACCCACCGCCACTCTGCACACACCGCCACTCTGCACACACCGCCACTCTGCACACACCGCCAATCTGCACACACTGCCGCTCTGCACTCACCGCCACTCTGCACTCACCGCCACTCTGCACTCACCGCCACTCTGCACACACCGCCACTCTGCACACACCGCCACTCTGCACTCACCGCCACTCTGCACTCACCGCCACTCTGCACTCAACGCCACTCTGCACTCACCGCCACTCTGCACTCACCGCCACTCTGCACACACCGCCACTCTGCACTCACCGCCACTCTGCACTCACCGCCACTCTGCACACACCGCCACTCTGCACTCACCGCCACTCTGCACTCACCGCCACTCTGCAGTCCCCGCCACTCTGCAGTCCCCGCCACTCTGCAGTCCCCGCCACTCTGCAGTCCCCGCCACTCTGCACTCACCGCCACTCTGCACTCACCGCCACTCTGCACTCACCGCCACTCTGCACACACCGCCACTCTGCACACACCGCCTCTCTGCCCTCACCGCCACTCTGCACTCACCGCCACTCTGCACTCACCGCCACTCTGCAGTCACCGCCACTCTGCAGTCACCGCCACTCTGCAGTCACTCTGCACTCACCGCCACTCTGCACTCACCGTGACTCTGCAGTCACCGCCACTCTGCAATCACCGCCACTCTGCACTCACCGCCACTCTGCACTCACCGCCACTCTGCACTCACCGCCACTCTGCACTCACCGCCACTCTGCACTCACCGCCACACTGCAGTCACCGCCACTCTGCAGTCACCGCCACTCTGCAGTCACCGCCACTCTGCAGTCACCGCCACTCTGCACACACCGCCACTCTGCAGTCACCGCCACACTGCAGTCACCGCCACTCTGCACTCACCGCCATTCTGCACTCACTGCCACTCTGCACACACCGCCACTCTGCACTCACCGCCACTCTGCACTCACCGCCACTCTGCACTCACTGCCACTCTGCACTCACCGCCACTCTGCACTCACCGCCACTCTGCACACACCGCCACTCTGCAGTCACTGCCACTCTGCAGTCACCGCCACTCTGCAGTCACCGCCACTCTGCACACACCGCCACTCTGCAGTCACCGCCACACTGCAGTCACCGCCACTCTGCACTCACCGCCATTCTGCACTCACCGCCACTCTGCAGTCACTGCCACTCTGCACACACCGCCACTCTGCACTCACCGCCACTCTGCACTCACCGCCACTCTGCACTCACCGCCACTCTGCACACACCGCCACTCTGCACACACCGCCACTCTGCAGTCACCGCCACTTTGCACACACCGCCACTCTGCACTCATCGCCACTCTGCACTCACCGCCACTCTGCACTCACCGCCACTCTGCACTCACCGCCACTCTGCACTCACCGCCACTCTGCACACACCGCCACTCTGCACTCACCGCCACTCTGCACACACCGCCACTCTGCAGTCACCGCCACTCTGCAGTCACCGCCACTCTGCAGTCACCGCCACTCTGCACTCACCGCCACTCTGCACGCCTCATGTCCCACGAGCAACAAAGACAGACGTAAACACACTCACAGCAGACGACTTCCGCATTCTTAATGAGGTAACAAGCAATGGAAAGGATGTATGAATGCAGCCTTGTGCTGATGAGCCTGGAGGCATAGCCTGGAAAAACCAAAAAGTTTACTACCGCCACTCCGCACTCACCGCCACTCCGCACTCACCGCCACTCCGCTCTCACCGCCACTCTGCACTCACCGCCACTCTGCACTCACCGCCACTCTGCAGTCACCGCCACTCTGCACTCACCGCCACTCTGCACTCACCGCCACTCTGCACTCTCCGCCACTCTGCAGTCTCCGCCACTCTGCACTCACCGCCACTCTGCACTCACCGCCACTCTGCACTCACCGCCACTCTGCACTCACCGCCACTCTGCACTCACCGCCACTCTGCAGTCACTCTGTACTCACCGCCACTCTGCACTCACCGCCACTCTGCAGTCACCGCCACTCTGCAGTCACCGCCACTCTGCAGTCACCGCCACTCACCGCCACTCTGCACTCACCGCCACTCTGCACTCACCGCCACTCTGCACTCACCGCCACTCTGCACTCACCGCCACTCTGCACTCACCGCCACTCTGCACACACCACCACTCTGCACTCACCGCCACTCTGCAGTCACCGCCACTCTGCAGTCACTCTGTACTCACCGCCACTCTGCACTCACCGCCACTCTGCACTCACCGCCACTCTGCACTCACCGCCACTCTGCACTCACCGCCACTCTGCACTCACTGCCACTCTGCAGTCACCGCCACTCTGCAGTCACTGCCACTCACCGCCACTCTGCACTCACCGCCACTCTGCACTCACCGCCACTCTGCACTCACCGCCACTCTGCACACACCGCCACTCTGCACACACCGCCACTCTGCACACACCGCCACTCTGCACACACCGCCACTCTGCGCACACCGCCACTCTGCAGTCACCACCACTCTGCAATCACCGGCACTCTGCAGTCACTCTGCACTCACCGCCACTCTGCACTCACCGCCACTCTGCACTCACCGCCACTCTGCACTCACCGCCACTCTGCACTCACCGCCACTCTGCACTCACCGCCACTGCAGTCACCGCCACTCTGCAGTCACTGCCACTCTGCAGTCACTGCCACTCTGCAGTCACCGCCACTCTGCACACACCGCCACTCTGCAGTCACCGCCACTCTGCACTCAACGCCACTCTGCACTCACCGCCACTCTGCAGTCCCCGCCACTCTGCAGTCCCTGCCACTCTGCAGTCCCCGCCTGTTGGACAGGCCACATGACGGGCCGCTCTCCCCCGGCTCGACCAGGCCCGAGCCCAGTCATACAAGCACCACACACCACCATTGTACGTCCTACGTCCCCTCAGGGACACCTGCCCTCGAACATGATCACCTCATGGGCCCGATCCACTGCCGACCCATGCGCTCAGCCTGGGCCGCCATCTTGGACACTTCATCACGAGGCCGCCTGGCCCCCGATCGACCTCAACCCTGGGCCTAGCCCGGCCTCAGACATTCCGGCACCACCCTCCACCCAGGAGGTGAGCGAGCTACTTGGCAGGTCAATGGGAGAAAGAGGTGTCGATGGCTCTCCCCCGGCCAGTGCCGCTCGCCCATCGCCTCCCCGGGCGCTGGCTCCACCCCCCCGCTGGGTGTCTGGACTCCCTCATCCCGGACCTCCCGACCTCCAAGTGCGAGGGTCCGGACATCAAAGCCCGCCAGCCCTATAACTGGGGCAGCTCCAGAGCAGGAAGGCAGTTGTATCTTGGAGTCGAGAGACGTAAAGAGGAACTCACCCTGGACGGACTACTGGCGCTGCCGTAGCTCTGTCCTGTGCACCATCGTCCTGCCTGTTGGCGCTGCCACAGCCGTCGTAACCTTCATCCTTCATCGTCGTCCGGATCTGCTGGCGAGGCCGCGGACCGTTGTAACCGTCATCTGCATCGGGACCTGCTTGGCTTCTCCACGGCCCGTCGACCATCCGTCATCCATCCCGGGACCTGCTTGGCTTCTCCACGGCCCGTCGATCATCCTTCGTCCATCTCGGGACCGGCTTGGCTCCTCCACGGCCCGATCAGCAAACACACCGAGCTCGAGGATTGAGAGCTATTTAACTCATTGGCAACTAAGACTGTCCCGCTACCCCTTTTTCCTCAACCAGAGATCAGAACCGAGGGGACCCCTGAGTCCAGACCTCCTTGTATCATATCAACGTAACCTAAGAATTGCCTATAAAGTCTCGTTAACCTTCAATCTTGTGTGGTGTCCGTCTGTGGGGGGGGAAGTTACTTATCTGTACAGTCGTTGGAGACGGCTCTCCCTGGAGACCTCTCCCCGTAATCTCGGCCGACCCTCCCGGTCCGTCTAACATTGGTGGCCAGCGGCGCGATCCGAATCACCGCATAACGTACAGAGAGTAGCTCACCCCACAACGAACAACAATGTCAACTAAAGAGAGCGGATCAACTGAGAAGTTCCAAATGGAAAAACTCGAGGAATACAGCCATCGTGAACTAAAGCAGTTCTGCATCGAACTGGGTATCGCTACCACCGGACTAAGTACCAAGGACGATTTCAAGCATGCCCTAGAATCTTGGGCAGAGACCGGGGATGTCGAAGCCCCTGAGCAAAGCACCGCGAAAAATACCAGCACGGGCCCTGAGGGGCAAAGAACCAGTCTCTCGCAAGACGAGATCCAAGAAAGAGAAAAAGCCCGACTACACGAACTCGAAATGGCCCGACTCAAGATGGACATAGAACTCAAATTGGCCGAGCAAAAAATAAACTTAGAGCACCTTCGCCTCCGAGAAGAAAGAGAGGAGAAACAGAGGCAAAGGGAGCTCGAGGAAAAAAGACTAACGTACGAGCACGAGCGGAACCTAGCCGAGATCAACCTGCGCAAACAGAATAAAGAGTTAGGGGTGCCTGACCGACCGTCCACCCCAGGGACCACGGAGAAAAAAGTGCACATCCCCAAGGATGTGGTCCGAGAATATTTTCGAGAAGACGACATCCAGCAATGGTTTAAGGCCTATGAAATCGCGATGACTGCGCACCGGATCGATAGAGCCGACTGGGGAGCCGGCCTATGGGGCAAATTCCTTAATGAGGGCCGCGATACTCTGTTACAGCTCCCAGACCACCAGATGACCTCCTACGACCATATGAAAGCGGCCCTCCTCACCCGCTATGGCCTCACGCCCGAGATGTACCGTCAGCGGTTCCGAGACTGCACACGCATTCCAGGTACAACTTGGGTGGACTATGTAACGTACTTTAGCAGAGCCTTCGAAGGCTGGATCAGAGGGAACAACGTCACGACCTACGAGCAGCTGTTCAATCTGATGGTATGGGAGCATCTGTCCAACAATTGCTTCATTGAACTACGCCAACACCTCCTCGACAGCAAGTTAACCGATCCCCGGCAGCTCGCAGCCGAAGCTGACCGGTGGGAGATCACCAGAGTGGGCCGGAATGGGTCCTACGAGCAGAACAGGAACAACAATGGTCACCCCCGACCCAGAGGAGGAGGAGGGGGCCAAGGACGAGGAAGAGACAACACTCCGGCCGCCCCCACTACCAGCACCACCCCCCCGGCCAACCGGGGCAGCACCCCGGCGCGACCGGGATACAGAGCCAATGTTACATGTCACCGATGCCAACGAGTCGGCCACTATGCAAACGACCCAAGCTGCCCGCAGTATCAGAGTCCAAGACCCCGCCAGGTGGCCGCCGCGGCACTAGGGGAAGAACAGATCTCCGAGGAACAAGAAACAGACGAGCAAGAGTATCAAGAGTGGGAGCCAGCAGCCATGACTCTCGCGTGCTTAGGGGGAAGAGACATGGTCCCGCGGGTCCCCCTACCCGCTAACACCCAGAAGTACAGCCAATGGGTGAGCATCAATGGACAACGGGCCGAAGCCCTTCGAGACACCGGGGCCAGTGTGACAGCCGTCCGCTGTCATCTGGTGACCCCAGAACAATATCTACCGAACATTCTCTGCCCTGTACGATCCGCCGACAACTCAGAGAGTCTGTGTCGGATGGCCTGCGTCCCCTTTGAGTGGGGAGGGGTCTCCGGCATGCTGAAGGTAACGGTCCGAGACGACGCCCCCGTGGACTGCCTCCTCGGAAATGACCTGGAAAGCTCCCCGTGGGCAGCCGTGGAGCGAAAAGAACACTTGGGGATGTTGGGCGTCCCAGACTGGGCGTGCGTCACCACCCGGTCCATGGCCGCCCGTGCCAACCCTCACCCCGAAGAACCAGAATGGCCGGCGCCACCGCCCCCGGTCGCCCCCGCCGAGACCCCCGACCATGGTATCCCCCTCGAACTTGCCCAACCTTCCGACCTTGCTAATCTTGACCAGTGGGCTCAAGAAGGGGGACCCACACAAGAACAATTTCGTCAGGAGCAGGAGACTTGTCCCTCCCTTGAGGGACTCCGACAACAAGCGCTCGCCCAAAGCGCAGGGGATACCTCCGGAACTCATTGGGTCTACTGGGACAATGACCTATTGTACAGCGAGCAACGAATCGCCGAGCTAGGGGCCAACCGAGTACTAGTGGTGCCCCTCCGCTTTAGAGACTTCCTGCTAAATCTGGCCCACGATGTCCCCCTGGCAGGGCACCTGGGACAAGATAAAACCTACAGCCGCCTAGTGACCCACTTCTTCTGGCCAAAAATGAGAAACGATGTGCACCAGCATTGCCGATCTTGCCCCACGTGCCAAGCCAGTGGGAAGAGCGGCCGCAAATTAAAGGCCCCCCTGCAACCCTTTCCAGTAGTCACGACCCCATTTGAGAGGGTCGGAATAGACATTGTGGGACCCCTAGACCCGCGTACAAGACAAGGCCATCGCTTCATCCTGGTACTAGTGGACCACGCCACCCGCTACCCTGAGGCTATTCCTCTCCGGACCGTGACAGCCCCAGTGGTCGGCCGGGCCCTGATGGGGATCTTCTCCCGTGTGGGGTTCCCCCGAGAAGTCGTCAGTGACAGAGGCACAAACTTTATTTCCAAATATATGAAGTCCCTCTGGCAACAGTGTGGGGTCACCTACCGCTTCACGACCCCCTATCACCCCCAAGGAAACGGACTTGTTGAGCGGTTCAATCGCACGCTAAAAGGGATGATCGGGGGATTGGAAGAGCCCCTCCGTCGCCAGTGGGATGTGCTGCTGCCGTGCCTCCTCTTCGCCTACCGGGAGGTCCCACAGAAGTCCCTAGGCTTCAGCCCATTCGAGCTGCTCTATGGGCACCCAGTACGGGGGCCACTCAGCCTGATCAAAGAAGGCTGGGAGATGCCTCCGGCCAAGAGTCCGCCCGATGTCTTCCGGTACCTCCTCACCCTCCGCAACCAGTCCCGAAGGTTCAGAGACCTAGCAAAAGCCAACCTAGAGACAAGTCAAGAGGACATGAAGAAATGGTATGACCAGAACGCCTCATCTATTGAATTCGAGCCGGGGCAACAGGTCTGGGTAATGTCCCCCACAGAACCGTGCGCTCTCCAAGACAAATGGACGGGACCCTTCAAGGTAATCGAGCGCAAGGGTCCTGCCACCTATCTGATCGATATGGAGTCCGCCCGGAATCCGCTCCGAGTCCTCCACACCAACAGACTGAAACCCCACTTTGCGCGAACAGAACTCAGTCTCTTGATGGCCACAGACAATGGGGTTGAAGACGACTCCAAACCTCTCCCTGACCTCTTGCGGACCCAGGAGCAAGACGGCTCCGTGGATGGGGTCCGACTCTCGGAGTCCCTCACCAGAGAACAACGCCACGAGTGCCAAGCCCTCCTATCACGATTTGCCAGTCTGTTCTCCCTCACCCCAGGTGTCACTTCCTGGTGTGTGCACGATGTGGACACCGGAGACAACCCTCCTATCCGCCACCGGGCCTACCGCGTACCTGATCGGGTACGGGCCTGCATCCAGGCGGAAGTAGCTAAGATGCTCACGCTCGGGGTCATCGAGCCCTCAGACAGTCCATGGGCCAGCCCGGTCGTACTGGTCCCCAAAGCGGCCGCCCCCGGAACCACACCAGAACTCCGGTTCTGTGTCGACTACCGGGGCCTGAATGACGTCACCAGAACGGACGCACACCCCATCCCCCGGGCAGATGAACTGGTCGACCGAATGGGCGCTGCCCGCTACCTCAGCATCTTCGACCTGACGGCAGGTTATTGGCAGATCGGCCTCACATCCCGAGCACAAGAACGTTCTGCCTTCTCCACCCCCGATGGCCACTATCATTTTAAGGTCATGCCCTTCGGCATGAAAAATGCCCCAGCGACTTTCCAACGGCTCGTCAACCAGGTCCTGGCGGGGCTCGAAGAGTTCAGCGCCGCCTACCTGGACGACATCGCTGTGTACAGCCACCATTGGACCGAGCACCTCCACCACCTCCAAGCAGTACTACAAGCCCTTCAGCGAGCTGGCCTCACGATCAAGGCCAGCAAATGTCAAATTGGACAAGGGTCGGTGACCTACCTCGGACACCAGGTGGGAAGCGGCCTAGTGGCCCCTCTACAGCTGAAGATTGCCGCCATCCAGAACTGGCAACCCCCTATCACTCAAACTGAGGTGCGAGCCTTCCTGGGCCTCACGGGCTACTACCGAAGGTTCGTGAAAGACTATGGTACCATCGTGGGGCCTCTCACCGGACTCACATAAAAAAATCAGCCCAAGAAAGTGAACTGGACCCCAGAGTGTCAAGCGGCATTCGAACAGTTAAAGGCCGCCATGTGTTCCGCTCCTGTGCTCCAGGCCCCAGACTACAGCCGGGAGTTCATCGTCCAGACGGACGCCTCCGACCAGGGCATTGGGGCAGTCCTGTCCCAAGTGAACACCGAAGGCCTTGATCAACCGGTGGCCTTCATCAGCCGGAGACTCCTACCCCGGGAACAACGCTGGAGCACCATAGAAAGGGAAGCCTTCGCTGTGGTATGGGCCCTCAAGAAGCTCCGGCCCTACCTTTTTGGCACCCACTTTCGGGTACAGACTGACCACCGACCCCTGCAGTGGTTGATGCATATGCGGGGGGAAAACCCAAAACTGCTACGCTGGTCCATCTCCTTGCAAGGTATGGACTTCACGGTTGAACACCGGCCTGGGTCCGACCACGCCAACGCGGATGGCCTGTCCCGGTTTTTCCGCCTCGACGAAGAGAGTCCCCAAGAGGATGGGTAACTCTCCCCGCCTTCAGCTGGGGGGGACGCATGTTGGACAGGCCACATGACGGGCCGCTCTCCCCCGGCTCGACCAGGCCCGAGCCCAGTCATACAAGCACCACACACCACCATTGTACGTCCTACGTCCCCTCAGGGACACCTGCCCTCGAACATGATCACCTCATGGGCCCGATCCACTGCCGACCCATGCGCTCAGCCTGGGCCGCCATCTTGGACACTTCATCACGAGGCCGCCTGGCCCCCGATCGACCTCAACCCTGGGCCTAGCCCGGCCTCAGACATTCCGGCACCACCCTCCACCCAGGAGGTGAGCGAGCTACTTGGCAGGTCAATGGGAGAAAGAGGTGTCGATGGCTCTCCCCCGGCCAGTGCCGCTCGCCCATCGCCTCCCCGGGCGCTGGCTCCACCCCCCCGCTGGGTGTCTGGACTCCCTCATCCCGGACCTCCCGACCTCCAAGTGCGAGGGTCCGGACATCAAAGCCCGCCAGCCCTATAACTGGGGCAGCTCCAGAGCAGGAAGGCAGTTGTATCTTGGAGTCGAGAGACGTAAAGAGGAACTCACCCTGGACGGACTACTGGCGCTGCCGTAGCTCTGTCCTGTGCACCATCGTCCTGCCTGTTGGCGCTGCCACAGCCGTCGTAACCTTCATCCTTCATCGTCGTCCGGATCTGCTGGCGAGGCCGCGGACCGTTGTAACCGTCATCTGCATCGGGACCTGCTTGGCTTCTCCACGGCCCGTCGACCATCCGTCATCCATCCCGGGACCTGCTTGGCTTCTCCACGGCCCGTCGATCATCCTTCGTCCATCTCGGGACCGGCTTGGCTCCTCCACGGCCCGATCAGCAAACACACCGAGCTCGAGGATTGAGAGCTATTTAACTCATTGGCAACTAAGACTGTCCCGCTACCCCTTTTTCCTCAACCAGAGATCAGAACCGAGGGGACCCCTGAGTCCAGACCTCCTTGTATCATATCAACGTAACCTAAGAATTGCCTATAAAGTCTCGTTAACCTTCAATCTTGTGTGGTGTCCGTCTGTGGGGGGGGAAGTTACTTATCTGTACAGTCGTTGGAGACGGCTCTCCCTGGAGACCTCTCCCCGTAATCTCGGCCGACCCTCCCGGTCCGTCTAACACCGCCACTCTGCAGTCCCCGCCACTCTGCAGTCCCGCCACTCTGCAGTCACTCTGCACTCATCGCCACTCTGCACTCACCGCCACTCTGCACTCACCGCCACTCTGCACTCACCGCCACTCTGCACTCACCGCCACTCTGCACACACCGCCACTCTGCACACACCGCCACTCTGCCCTCACCGCCACTCTGCACTCACCGCCACTCTGCACTCACCGCCACTCTGCAGTCACCGCCACTCTGCAGTCACCGCCACTCTGCAGTCACTCTGCACTCACCGCCACTCTGCACTCACCGTGACTCTGCAGTCACCGCCACTCTGCACCCACCGCCACTCTGCACTCACCGCCACTCTGCACTCACCGCCACTCTGCACTCACCGCCACTCTGCACTCACCGCCACTCTGCAGTCACCGCCACTCTGCAGTCACCGCCACTCTGCAGTCACCGCCACTCTGCAGTCACCGCCACTCTGCACACACCGCCACTCTGCAGTCACCGCCACACTGCAGTCACCGCCACTCTGCACTCACCGCCATTCTGCTCTCACCGCCACTCTGCAGTCACTGCCACTCTGCACACACCGCCACTCTGCACTCACCGCCACTCTGCACTCACCGCCACTCTGCACTCACTGCCACTCTGCACTCACCGCCACTCTGCACTCACCGCCACTCTGCACACACCGCCACTCTGCAGTCACCGCCACTCTGCACACACCGCCACTCTGCACACACCGCCACTCTGCACACACCGCCACTCTGCACACACCGCCACTCTGAACTCACCGCCACTCTGCACTCACCGCCACACTGCAGTCACCGCCACTCTGCAGTCACCGCCACTCTGCAGTCACCGCCACTCTGCAGTCACCGCCACTCTGCACACACCGCCACTCTGCAGTCACCGCCACACTGCAGTCACCGCCACTCTGCACTCACCGCCATTCTGCACTCACCGCCACTCTGCAGTCACTGCCACTCTGCACACACCGCCACTCTGCACTCACCGCCACTCTGCACTCACCGCCACTCTGCACTCACTGCCACTCTGCACTCACCGCCACTCTGCACTCACCGCCACTCTGCACACACCGCCACTCTGCAGTCACCGCCACTCTGCACACACCGCCACTCTGCACACACCGCCACTCTGCACACACCGCCACTCTGCACACACCGCCACTCTGCACTCACCGCCACTCTGCACACACCGCCACTCTGCACTCACCGCCACTCTGCACTCACTGCCACTCTGCAGTCACCGCCACTCTGCAGTCACTGCCACTCACCGCCACTCTGCACTCACCGCCACTCTGCACTCACCGCCACTCTGCACTCACCGCCACTCTGCACACACCGCCACTCTGCACACACCGCCACTCTGCACACACCGCCACTCTGCACTCACCGCCACTCTACACTCACCGCCACACTGCCGTCACCGCCACTCTGCAGTCACCGCCACTCTGCACACACCGCCACTCTGCACACACCGGCACTCTGCGCACACCGCCACTCTGCAGTCACCGGCACTCTGCAATCACCGGCACTCTGCAGTCACTCTGCACTCACCGCCACTCTGCACTCACCGCCACTCTGCACTCACCGCCACTCTGCACTCACCGCCACTCTGCACACACCGCCACTCTGCCCTCACCGCCACTCTGCAGTCACTGCCACTCTGCAGTCACTGCCACTCTGCAGTCACCGCCACTCTGCACACACCGCCACTCTGCAGTCACCGCCACTCTGCACACACCGCCACTCTGCAGTCACCGCCACTCTGCAGTCACTGCCACTCTGCAGTCACTGCCACTCTGCAGTCACTGCCACTCTGCAGTCACCGCCACTCTGCACACACCGCCACTCTGCAGTCACCGCCACTCTGCACTCAACGCCACTCTGCACTCAACGCCACTCTGCACTCACCGCCACTCTGCACTCACCGCCACTCTGCAGTCCCCGCCACTCTGCAGTCCCCGCCACTCTGCAGTCCCCGCCACTCTGCAGTCCCCGCCACTCTGCAGTCCCGCCACTCTGCAGTCACTCTGCACTCACCGCCACTCTGCATTCACCGCCACTCTGCACTCACCGCCACTCTGCACACACCGCCACTCTGCACACACCGCCACTCTGCCCTCACCGCCACTCTGCACTCACCGCCACTCTGCACTCACCGCCACTCTGCAGTCACCGCCACTCTGCAGTCACCGCCACTCTGCAGTCACCGCCACTCTGCAGTCACTCTGCACTCACCGCCACTCTGCACTCACCGTGACTCTGCAGTCACTGCCACTCTGCACTCACCGCCACTCTGCACTCACCGCCACTCTGCACTCACCGCCACTCTGCACTCACCGCCACTCTGCACTCACCGCCACTCTACACTCACCGCCACACTGCCGTCACCGCCACTCTGCAGTCACCGCCACTCTGCAGTCACCGCCACTCTGCAGTCACCGCCACTCTGCAGTCACCGCCACTCTGCACACACCGCCACTCTGCAGTCACCGCCACTCTGCAGTCACCGCCATTCTGCACTCACCGCCACTCTGCAGTCACTGCCACTCTGCACACACTGCCACTCTGCACTCACCGCCACTCTGCACTCACCGCCACTCTGCACTCACTGCCACTCTGCACTCACCGCCACTCTGCACTCACCGCCACTCTGCACACACCGCCACTCTGCAGTCACCGCCACTCTGCACACACCGCCACTCTGCACACACCGCCACTCTGCACACACCGCCACTCTGCACTCACCGCCACTCTGCACTCACCGCCACTCTGCACTCACCGCCACTCTGCACACACCGCCACTCTGCACACACCGCCACTCTGCACTCACCGCCACTCTGCACTCACCGCCACTCTGCAGTCACTCTGTACTCATCGCCACTCTGCACTCACCGCCACTCTGCACTCACCACCACTCTGCACTCACCGCCACTCTGCACTCACCGCCACTCTGCACACACCGCCACTCTGCACTCACCGCCACTCTGCACACACCGCCACTCTGCAGTCACCGCCACTCTGCAGTCACCGCCACTCTGCAGTCACCGCCACTCTGCAGTCACCGCCACTCTGCAGTCACCGCCACTCTGCACGCCTCATGTCCCACGAGCAACAAAGACAGACGTAAACACACTCACAGCAGACGACTTCCGCATTCTTAATGAGGTAACAAGCAATGGAAAGGATGTATGAATGCAGCCTTGTGCTGATGAGCCTGGAGGCATAGCCTGGAAAAACCAAAAAGTTTACTACCGCCACTCCGCACTCACCGCCACTCCGCACTCACCGCCACTCCGCTCTCACCGCCACTCTGCACTCACTGCCACTCTGCACTCACCGCCACTCTGCAGTCACCGCCACTCTGCAGTCACCGCCACTCTGCACTCACCGCCACTCTGCACTCACCGCCACTCTGCACTCACCGCCACTCTGCACTCTCCGCCACTCTGCAGTCTCCGCCACTCTGCAATCACCGCCACTCTGCACTCACCGCCACTCTGCACTCACCGCCACTCTGCACTCACCGCCACTCTGCACTCACCGCCACTCTGCACTCACCGCCACTCTGCACTCACCGCCACTCTGCACTCACCGCCACTCTGCACTCACCGCCACTCTGCAGTCACTCTGTACTCACCGCCACTATGCACTCACCGCCACTCTGCACTCACCGCCACTCTGCAGTCACCGCCACTCTGCAGTCACCGCCACTCACCGCCACTCTGCACTCACCGCCACTCTGCACTCACCGCCACTCTGCACTCACCGCCACTCTGCACTCACCGCCACTCTGCACACACCGCCACTCTGCACACACCGCCACTCTGCACACACCGCCACTCTGCACTCACCGCCACTCTGCAGTCACCGCCACTCTGCAGTCACTCTGTACTCACCGCCACTCTGCACTCACCGCCACTCTGCACTCACCGCCACTCTGCACTCACCGCCACTCTGCACTCACTGCCACTCTGCAGTCACCGCCACTCTGCAGTCACTGCCACTCACCGCCACTCTGCACTCACCGCCACTCTGCACTCACCGCCACTCTGCACTCACCGCCACTCTGCACACACCGCCACTCTGCACACACCGCAACTCTGCACACACCGCCACTCTGCACACACCGGCACTCTGCGCACACCGCCACTCTGCCGTCACCGCCACTCTGCAATCACCGGCACTCTGCAGTCACTCTGCACTCACCGCCACTCTGCACTCACCGCCACTCTGCACTCACCGCCACTCTGCACTCACCGCCACTCTGCACTCACCGCCACTGCAGTCACCGCCACTCTGCAGTCACCGCCACTCTGCAGTCACTGCCACTCTGCACTCACCGCCACTCTGCACTCACCGCCACTCTGCACACACCGCCACTCTGCACTCACCGCCACTCTGCACGCCTCATGTCCCACGAGCAACAAACACAGACGTAAACACACTCACAGCAGACGACTTCCGCATTCTTAATGAGGTAACAAGCAATGGAAAGGATGTATGAATGCAGCCTTGTGCTGATGAGCCTGGAGGCATAGCCTGGAAAAACCAAAAAGTTTAATACCGCCACTCCGCACTCACCGCCACTCTGCACTCACCGCCACTCTGCACTCACCGCCACTCTGCACTCACCGCCACTCTGCACTCACCACCACTCTGCACTCACCGCCACTCTGCACTCACTGCCACTCTGCACTCACCGCCACTCCGCACTCACCGCCACTCCGCACTCACCGCCACTCTGCACTCACCGCCACTCTGCACTCACCGCCACTCTGCAGTCTCCGCCACTCTGCACTCACCGCCACTCTGCACTCACCGCCACTCTGCACTCACCGCCACTCTGCACTCACCGCCACTCTACACTCACCGCCACTCTGCACTCACCGCCACTCTGCACTCACCGCCACTCTGCACTCACCGCCACTCTGCACTCACCGCCACTCTGCAGTCACCGCCACTCTGCAGTCACCGCCACTCTGCAGTCACTCTGTACTCACCGCCACTCTGCACTCACCGCCACTCTGCACTCACCGCCACTCTGCACTCACCACCACTCTGCACCCACCGCCACTCTGCACCCACCGCCACTCTGCACCCACCGCCACTCTGCACACACCGCCACTCTGCACACACCGCCACTCTGCACACACCGCCAATCTGCACACACCGCCGCTCTGCACTCACCGCCACTCTGCACTCACCGCCACTCTGCACTCACCGCCACTCTGCACACACCGCCACTCTGCACTCACCGCCACTCTGCACTCACCGCCACTCTGCACTCAACGCCACTCTGCACTCACCGCCACTCTGCACACACCGACACTCTGCACTCACCGCCACTCTGCACTCACCGCCACTCTGCACACACCGCCACTCTGCACTCACCGCCACTCTGCACTCACCGCCACTCTGCAGTCCCCGCCACTCTGCAGTCCCTGCCACTCTGCAGTCCCCGCCACTCTGCAGTCCCCACCACTCTGCAGTCCCCGCCACTCTGCAGTCCCCGCCACTCTGCACTCACCGCCACTCTGCACTCACCGCCACTCTGCACTCACCGCCACTCTGCACTCACCGCCACTCTGCACTCACCGCCACTCTGCACACACCGCCACTCTGCACACACCGCCACTCTGCCCTCACCGCCTCTCTGCCCTCACCGCCACTCTGCACTCACCGCCACTCTGCAGTCACCGCCACTCTGCAGTCACCGCCACTCTGCAGTCACTCTGCACTCACCGCCACTCTGCACTCACCGTGACTCTGCAGTCACCGCCACTCTGCAGTCACCGCCACTCTGCACTCACCGCCACTCTGCACTCACCGCCACTCTGCACTCACCGCCACTCTGCACTCACCGCCACTCTGCAGTCACCGCCACTCTGCAGTCACCGCCACTCTGCAGTCACCGCCACTCTGCACACACCGCCACTCTGCAGTCACCGCCACACTGCAGTCACCGCCACTCTGCACTCACCGCCATTCTGCACTCACCGCCACTCTGCAGTCACTGCCACTCTGCACACACCGCCACTCTGCACTCACCGCCACTCTGCACTCACCGCCACTCTGCATTCACCGCCACTCTGCACTCACTGCCACTCTGCACTCACCGCCACTCTGCACTCACCGCCACTCTGCACACACCGCCACTCTGCAGTCACTGCCACTCTGCAGTCACCGCCACTCTGCAGTCACCGCCACTCTGCACACACCGCCACTCTGCAGTCACCGCCACACTGCAGTCACCGCCACTCTGCACTCACCGCCATTCTGCACTCACCGCCACTCTGCAGTCACTGCCACTCTGCACACACCGCCACTCTGCACTCACCGCCACTCTGCACTCACCGCCACTCTGCACTCACTGCCACTCTGCACTCACCGCCACTCTGCACTCACCGCCACTCTGCACTCACCGCCACTCTGCACACACCGCCACTCTGCAGTCACCGCCACTCTGCAGTCACCGCCACTTTGCACACACCGCCACTCTGCACACACCGCCACTCTGCACACACCGCCACTCTGCACTCACCGCCACTCTGCACTCACCGCCACTCTGCACACACCGCCACTCTGCACACACCGCCACTCTGCACTCACCGCCACTCTGCACTCACCGCCACTCTGCACTCACCGCCACTCTGCAGTCACTCTGCACTCATCGCCACTCTGCACTCACCGCCACTCTGCACTCACCGCCACTCTGCACTCACCGCCACTCTGCACTCACCGCCACTCTGCACACACCGCCACTCTGCACTCACCGCCACTCTGCACACACCGCCACTCTGCACACACCGCCACTCTGCAGTCACCGCCACTCTGCAGTCACCGCCACTCTGCAGTCACCGCCACTCTGCAGTCACCGCCACTCTGCAGTCACCGCCACTCTGCACTCACCGCCACTCTGCACGCCTCATGTCCCACGAGCAACAAAGACAGACGTAAACACACTCACAGCAGACGACTTCCGCATTCTTAATGAGGTAACAAGCAATGGAAAGGATGTATGAATGCAGCCTTGTGCTGATGAGCCTGGAGGCATAGCCTGGAAAAACCAAAAAGTTTACTACCGCCACTCCGCACTCACCGCCACTCCGCACTCACCGCCACTCCGCTCTCACCGCCACTCTGCACTCACCGCCACTCTGCACTCACGGCCACTCTGCAGTCACCGCCATTCTGCACTCACCGCCACTCTGCACTCACCGCCACTCTGCACTCTCCTCCACTCTGCAGTCTCCGCCACTCTGCACTCACCGCCACTCTGCACTCACCGCCACTCTGCACTCACCGCCACTCTGCACTCACCGCCACTCTGCAGTCACCGCCACTCTGCAGTCACTCTGTACTCACCGCCACTCTGCACTCACCGCCACTCTGCACTTACCGCCACTCTGCACTCACCGCCACTCTGCACTCACCGCCACTCTGCACTTACCGCCACTCTGCACTCACCGCCACTCTGCAGTCACCGCCACTCTGCAGTCACCGCCACTCACCGCCACTCTGCACTCACCGCCACTCTGCACTCACCGCCACTCTGCACTCACTGCCACTCTGCACTCACTGCCACTCTGCACACACCGCCACTCTGCACTCACCGCCACTCTGCAGTCACCGCCACTCTGCAGTCACCGCCACTCTGCAGTCACTCTGTACTCACCGCCACTCTGCACTCACCGCCACTCTGCACTCACCGCCACTCTGCACTCACCGCCACTCTGCACTCACTGCCACTCTGCAGTCACCGCCACTCTGCAGTCACTGCCACTCACCGCCACTCTGCACTCACCGCCACTGTTAGACGGACCGGGAGGGTCGGCCGAGGTTACGGGGAGAGGTCTCCAGGGAGAGCCGTCTCCAACGACTGTACAGACAAGTAACTTCCCCCTACAGACGGACACCACACAAGGTTGAAGGTTAACGAGACTTTATATGCAATTCTTAGGTTACGATGATATGATACAAGGAGGTCTGGACTCAGGGGTCCCCTCGATTCTAGTCTCTGGTTTGGGGAAAGGGTAGCGGGACAGTCTTGTTACCAATGAGTGAAAAATAGCTCTCAATCCTCGAGCTCGGCGTTCTAGATGATCGGGCCGCGGCGGAGCCAGGCAGGTCCCGAGATGGACGAAGGAAAACGACGGTCCGCGGCGGAGCCTGCAGGTCCCGGTGAAGATGACGGTTACAACGGTCCGCGGCCACGCCAGCAGGTCCCGACGACGATGAAGGTGATGAAGGTTGCGAAGGCTGTGGCAGCGCCAACAGGCAGGACGATGGTGCACAGGACAGAGCTATGGCAGCGCCAGTAGTCTGTCTAGGATGAGTTCCTCTTTACGTCTCTCGACTCCAAGATACAACTGCCTTCCTGCTCTGGAGCTGCCCCAGTTATAGGGCTGGCGTGCTTTGATGTCCGGACCCTCGCACTTGGAGGTCGGGAGGTCCGGGATGAGGGAGTCCAGACACCCAGCAGGGGGGTGGAGCCAGCGCCCGGGGAGGCGATGGGCGAGCGGCACTTGGTGGGGGAGAGCCATCGGCACCTCTTTCTCCCATTGACTTGCCAAGTAGCCCGCTCACCTCCTGGGTGGAGGGTGGTGCCGGAATGTCTGAGGCCGGGCCAGGCCCAGGGTTGAGGTCGATCGGGGGCCAGGCGGCCTCGTGGTGGAGTGTCCAAGATGGCGCCCCAGGCTGGGCGCGTGGGCCGGCAGTGGATCGGACCCACGAGGTCGACAGGCTCGAGGGCAGGGGTCCCTGAGGGGACGGAGGACGTGCAATGGTGGTGTGTGGTACTTGCGGGACTGGACTCAGGCCTGGTTGGGCCGGGGGAGAGCGGCCCTTCATGTGGCCTGTCCAACATGCGTCCCCCCCAGCTGAAGGCGGGGAGAGTTACCCATCCTCTTGGGGACTCTCCTCGTCGAGGCGGAAAAACCGGGACAGGCCATCCGCGTTGGCGTGATCTGGCCCAGGCCGGTGTTCGACTGTGAAGTCCATACCTTGCAAGGAGATGGACCAGCGTAGCAACTTTGGGTTCTCCCCCCGCATATGCATCAGCCATTGCAGGGGTCGGTGGTCGGTCTGCACCCGAAAGTGGGTGCCGAAAAGGTAGGGCCGGAGCTTCTTGAGGGCCCATACCACCGCGAAGGCTTCCCTCTCTATGGTGCTCCAGCGTTGCTCCCGTGGTAGGAGTCTCCGGCTGATGAAGGCCACCGGTTGATCAAGGCCTTCGGTGTTCACTTGAGACAGGACTGCCCCAATGCCCTGGTCGGAGGCGTCCGTCTGGACGACGAACTCCCGGCTGTAGTCTGGGGCCTGGAGCACAGGGGCGGAACACATGGCGGTCTTCAATTGTTCAAATGCAGTTTGACACTCTGGGGTCCAGGTGACTTTCTTGGGCTGGTTCTTTGACGTGAGTTCTGTGAGGGGCCCCACTATGGTACCATAGTCTTTCACGAACCTTCGGTAGTAGCCCGTGAGGCCCAGGAAGGCTCGTACCTCGGTTTGGGTGATGGGGGGCTGCCAGGCCTGGATGGCGGCAATTTTCAGCTGTAGAGGGGCCACTAGGCCGCTTCCCACCTGGTGTCCGAGGTAGGTTACAGACCCTTGCCCAATTTGACACTTGCTGGCCTTGATCGTGAGGCCAGCTCGCTGAAGGGCTTGCAGCACTGCTCGGAGGTGGTGGAGATGCTCGGTCCAATGGTGGCTGTATACAGCGATGTCGTCTAGGTAGGCGGCGCTGAATCCTTCGAGCCCCGCCAGGACCTGATTGACGAGCCGTTGGAATGTTGCTGGGGCATTCTTCATGCCGAAGGGCATGACCGTGAAATGGTAATGGCCATCGGGGGTGGAGAAGGCAGAACGTTCTTGCGCCCGGGGTGTGAGGCCGATCTGCCAATAGCCTGCTGTCAGGTCGAAGATGCTGAGGTAGCGGGCAGCTCCCATTCGGTCGACTAGTTCATCTGCCCGGGGGATGGGATGCGCGTCTGTTCTGGTGACCGCATTCAAGCCCCGGTAGTCGACGCAGAACCGGAGTTCTGGTGTGGTGCCGGGGGCAGCTGCTTTGGGGACCAGTACGACAGGGCTGGCCCAGGGACTGTCTGAGGGCTCGATGACCCCGAGCGTGAGCATCTTGGCTATTTCTTCCTGGATGCAGGCCCGTACCCGGTCTGGCACGCGGTAGGCCCGGTGGCGGATAGGGGGGCTGTCCCCGGTGTCCACATCGTGCACACACCAGGAAGTGACACCCGGGGTGAGGGAGAACAGGCTGGCGAACTGCGATAGGAGGGCTTGACACTCTTGGCGTTGTTCTCTGGTGAGGGCCTCTGAGAGCCGGACCCCATCCACGGAGCCGTCTTGCTCTTGAGTCCGTAGGAGGTCAGGGAGAGGCTCGGAGTCCTCTTCAACCCCAGTGTCTGTGGCCATCAGGAGGCTGAGCTCTGTTCGCACAAAGTGGGGCTTTAGTCTGTTAGCGTGGAGGACCCGGAGAGGGTTCCGGGAGGATTCCATGTCGATGAGATAAGTGGCAGGACCCTTGCGCTCTATTACTTTGAAGGGCCCCGTCCATTTGTCTTGTAGGGCGCATGGCTCAGTGGGGGACATCACCCATACCTGTTGGCCAGGTTCGAATTCAATGGATGAGGCATTCTGGTCATACCATTTTTTCATGTCCTCTTGACTGGCCTCTAGGTTGGCCTTCGCTAGTTCTCTGAACCGCCTGGTCTGGTTGCGGAGGGTGAGGAGGTACCGGAAGACATCTGGAGGGTTCTTTAACGGAGGCATCTCCCAGCCTTCTTTGACGAGACTGAGCGGCCCTCGCACTGGGTGTCCATATAGCAGTTCAAATGGGCTGAAGCCCAGGGATTTCTGGGGGACTTCTCGATACGCGAAGAGGAGGCACGGCAGCAGCACATCCCACTGGCGACGGAGGGGCTCTTCCAACCCCCGATCATTCCCTTTAGCGTGCGGTTGAACCGCTCAACGAGTCCGTTCCCTTGAGGGTGATAGGGGGTTGTGAATCTGTAGGTGACCCCGCACTGTTGCCAGAGGGACTTCATGTATTTGGAAATAAAGTTCGTGCCTCTGTCGCTGACGACTTCTCGGGGGAAGCCCACACGGGAGAAGATCCCCATCAGGGCCCGGCCGACCACCGGGGCTGTCACAGTTCGCAGAGGAACAGCCTCAGGGTAGCGGGTGGCGTGGTCCACTAGCACCAGGATGAATCGATGGCCTTGTTTTGTGCGTGGGTCCAAGGGCCCCACAATGTCTATTCCGACTCTCTCAAACGGGGTAGTGACCACGGGAAAAGGTTGCAGGGGAGCCTTTAGTTTGCGGCCGCTCTTTCCACTGGCTTGGCACGTGGGGCAGGATCGGCAATGCTGGTGCACATCGTTTCTCATTTTGGGCCAGAAGAAGTGGGTCACTAGGCGACTGTAGGTTTTATCTTGTCCCAGATGTCCTGCCAGGGGGACATCGTGGGCCAGGTTTAACAGGAAGTCTCTGAAACGGAGGGGTACCACTAGTACTCGGTTGCTCCCCAGCTCGGCGATTCTTTGCTCGCTGTACAGCAGATCATTGTCCCAGTAGACCCAATGAGTTCCGGAGGTATCCCCTGCGCTTTGGGCGAGCGCTTGCTGGCGGAGTCCCTCGAGGGAAGGACAGGTCTTCTGTTCTTTGCGAAATTGTTCTTGCGTGGGCCCCCCTTCTTGAGGCCACTGGTCGAGGTTAGCGAGGTCGGTAGGTTGAGCTGGTTCGGAGGGAATGTTACGGTCGGTGTTTTCGGCCGGGGCGACCGGAGGCGGTGGCGCCGGCCATTCGGGTTCTTCTGGCTGGTGATTGGCACGGGCGGCCATGGAACGGGTGGTGACGCACGCCCAGTCTGGGACGCCCAACATCCCCAGGTGTTCCTTTCGCTCCACGGCGGCCCACGGAGAGCTTTCCAGGTCATTGCCCAGGAGGCAGTCTACGGGGGCATCGTCTCGGACCGTCACTTTCAACATGCCGGAGACCCCCCCCCATTCGAAGGGGACGCAGGCCATCCGACACAGGCTCTCCGAGTTATCGGCTGATCGTACAGGGCAGAGAATGTTCGGTAGATACTGTTCTGGGGCCACCAGGTGACAGCGGACGGCTGTTACACTGGCCCCGGTGTCACGAAGGGCTTCGGCCTGGTGTCCATTGATGCTCACCCATTGGCTGTACTTCTGGGTGTTAGCGGGTAGGGGGACCCGCGGGACCATGTCTTTCCCCCCTAAGCAGGCTAGAGTCATGGCGGCTGGCTCCCACTCTTGATGCTCTTGTTCGTACTCTTCCTGTTCCTCGGAGATCTGTTCTTCCCCTAGGGCTGCAGCGGCCACTTGGCGGGGTCTTGGGCTCTGGTACTGCGGGCAGTTTGGGTCGTTCGCATAGTGGCCGACTCGTTGACATCGGTGACACGTGACATTGGCTCTATACCCCGGTCGCGCTGGGGTGCTGCCCCGGTTGGCCGGGGGGGTGGTGTTGGTAGCGGGGGCGACCGGGGCGTTGTCTCTTCCTCGCCCTTGGCCCCCTCCTCCTCCTCTGGGTCGGTGCTGACCATTGTTGTTCCGGTTCTGTTCGTAGGACCCATTCCGGCCCACTCTGGTGATCTCCCACCGGTCAGCTTCGGCTGCGAGCTGCCGGGGATCCGTTAACTTGCTGTCGAGGAGGTGTTGGCGGAGTTCAATGAAGCAATTGTTCGACAGATGCTCCCATACCATCAGATTAAATAGTTGCTCGTAGGTCGTGACGTTGCTTCCTCGGATCCAGCCCTCGAAGGCTCGGCTAAAGTATGTTACATAGTCCACCCAAGTTGTACCCGGGATGCGGGTGCAGTCTCGGAACCTCTGACGGTACATCTCGGGTGTGAGACCATAGCGGGTGAGGAGTGCCGCTTTCATATGGTCGTAGGAGGTCATCTGGTGGTCCGGGAGCTGTAGTAGGGTGTCGCGGCCCTCATTGAGGAATCTTCCCCAGAGACCGGCTCCCCAGTCGCTTCTATCGATCCGGTGTGCAGTCATAGCGATTTCATAGGCTTTAAACCATTGCTTGATGTCGTCCTCTCTGAAGTATTCTCGGACAACATCCTTGGGGATGTGTACCTTTTTGTCTGTGGCCCCTGAGGTGGGGGGTCGCTCGGGCACCCCTGCTTCTTTATTCTGCTTGCGTAGGTTGATCTCGGCTAGGTTCCGTTCGTGTTCGTACGCTAGTTTCTTTTCCTCGAGCTCCCTTTGTCTCTGTTTCTCCTCTCTTTCTTCTCGGAGACGCAGGTGCTCTAAGTTGATTTTTTGTTCGGCCAACTTAAGTTCAACGTCCATTTTAAGTCGGGCCATTTCTAGTTCGTGTAGTCGGGTCCTTTCTCTTTCCTGGATCTCGTCTTGCGAGAGAGCCGTTCTTTGCCCTTCAGGGGCCGTGGTCGTTTTTTCTACGGTGCTTTGATCAGGGGTTCCGGCAGCCCCGGTCTCTGCCCAAGATTCTAGGGCATGCTTAAAATCGTCCTTGGTACTCAGTCCGGTGGTAGCGATACCCAGTTCGATGCAGAATTGTTTTAGTTCACGATGGTTGTACTCCTCCAATTTCTCCATTTGGAATTTCTCGGTTGATCCGCTCTCTTTCGTGGTCATTGTGACTTCGTCGTGGGGTGAGCTACTCTCTGTACGTTTATGCGGTGATTCGGATCGCGCCGCTGGCCACCAATGTTAGACGGACCGGGAGGGTCGGCCGAGGTTACGGGGAGAGGTCTCCAGGGAGAGCCGTCTCCAACGACTGTACAGACAAGTAACTTCCCCCCCACAGACGGACACCACACAAGGTTGAAGGTTAACGAGACTTTATATGCAATTCTTAGGTTACGATGATATGATACAAGGAGGTCTGGACTCAGGGGTCCCCTCGATTCTAGTCTCTGGTTTGGGGAAAGGGTAGCGGGTCTTGTTTTGTTACCAATGAGTGAAAAATAGCTCTCAATCCTCGAGCTCGGCGTTCTAGATGATCGGGCCGCGGCGGAGCCAGGCAGGTCCCGAGATGGACGAAGGAAAACGACGGTCCGCGGCGGAGCCTGCAGGTCCCGGTGAAGATGACGGTTACAACGGTCCGCGGCCACGCCAGCAGGTCCCGACGACGATGAAGGTGATGAAGGTTGCGAAGGCTGTGGCAGCGCCAACAGGCAGGACGATGGTGCACAGGACAGAGCTATGGCAGCGCCAGTAGTCTGTCTAGGATGAGTTCCTCTTTACGTCTCTCGACTCCAAGATACAACTGCCTTCCTGCTCTGGAGCTGCCCCAGTTATAGGGCTGGCGTGCTTTGATGTCCGGACCCTCGCACTTGGAGGTCGGGAGGTCCGGGATGAGGGAGTCCAGACACCCAGCAGGGGGGTGGAGCCAGCGCCCGGGGAGGCGATGGGCGAGCGGCACTTGGTGGGGGAGAGCCATCGGCACCTCTTTCTCCCATTGACTTGCCAAGTAGCCCGCTCACCTCCTGGGTGGAGGGTGGTGCCGGAATGTCTGAGGCCGGGCCAGGCCCAGGGTTGAGGTCGATCGGGGGCCAGGCGGCCTCGTGGTGGAGTGTCCAAGATGGCGCCCCAGGCTGGGCGCGTGGGCCGGCAGTGGATCGGACCCACGAGGTCGACAGGCTCGAGGGCAGGGGTCCCTGAGGGGACGGAGGACGTGCAATGGTGGTGTGTGGTACTTGCGGGACTGGACTCAGGCCTGGTTGGGCCGGGGGAGAGCGGCCCTTCATGTGGCCTGTCCAACAGCCACTCTGCACTCACCGCCACTCTGCACTCACCGCCACTCTGCACACACCGCCACTCTGCACACACCGCCACTCTGCACACACCGCCACTCTGCACACACCGGCACTCTGCGCACACCGCCACTCTGCAGTCACCGCCACTCTGCAATCACCGGCACTCTGCAATCACCGGCACTCTGCACTCACCGCCACTCTGCACTCACCGCCACTCTGCACTCACCGCCACTCTGCACTCACCGCCACTGCAGTCACCGCCACTCTGCAGTCACTGCCACTCTGCAGTCACTGCCACTCTGCAGTCACCGCCACTCTGCACACACCGCCACTCTGCAGTCACCGCCACTCTGCACTCAACGCCACTCTGCACTCACCGCCACTCTGCAGTCCCCGCCACTCTGCAGTCCCTGCATTTCTGCAGTCCCCGCCACTCTGCAGTCCCCGCCACTCTGCAGTCCCGCCACTCTGCAGTCACTCTGCACTCACCGCCACTCTGCACTCACCGCCACTCTGCACTCACCGCCACTCTGCACTCACCGCCACTCTGCACTCACCGCCACTCTGCACACACCGCCACTCTGCACACACCGCCACTCTGCCCTCACCGCCACTCTGCACTCACCGCCACTCTGCACTCACCGCCACTCTGCAGTCACCGCCACTCTGCAGTCACCGCCACTCTGCAGTCACTCTGCACTCACCGCCACTCTGCACTCACCGTGACTCTGCAGTCACCGCCACTCTGCACTCACCGCCACTCTGCACTCACCGCCACTCTGCACTCACCGCCACTCTGCACTCACCGCCACTCTGCACTCACCGCCACACTGCAGTCACCGCCACTCTGCAGTCACCGCCACTCTGCAGTCACCGCCACTCTGCAGTCATCGCCACTCTGCACACACCGCCACACTGCAGTCACCGCCACACTGCAGTCACCGCCACTCTGCACTCACCGCCATTCTGCACTCACCGCCACTCTGCAGTCACTGCCACTCTGCACACACCGCCACTCTGCACTCACCGCCACTCTGCACTCACCGCCACTCTGCACTCACTGCCACTCTGCACTCACCGCCACTCTGCACTCACCGCCACTCTGCACACACCGCCACTCTGCAGTCACCGCCACTCTGCACACACCGCCACTCTGCACACACCGCCACTCTGCACACACCGCCACTCTGCACACACCGCCACTCTGCACTCACCGCCACTCTGCACTCACCGCCACTCTGCACACACCGCCACTCTGCACACACCGCCACTCTGCACTCACTGCCACTCTGCACTCACCGCCACTCTGCACTCACCGCCACTCTGCAGTCACTCTGTACTCATCGCCACTCTGCACTCACCGCCACTCTGCACTCACCGCCACTCTGCACTCACCGCCACTCTGCACTCACCGCCACTCTGCACTCACTGCCACTCTGCAGTCACCGCCACTCTGCAGTCACTGCCACTCACCGCCACTCTGCACTCACCGCCACTCTGCACTCACCGCCACTCTGCACTCACCGCCACTCTGCACACACCGCCACTCTGCACACACCGCCACTCTGCACACACCGCCACTCTGCACACACCGGCACTCTGCGAACACCGCCACTCTGCAGTCACCGCCACTCTGCAATCACCGGCACTCTGCAGTCACTCTGCACTCACCGCCACTCTGCACTCACCGCCACTCTGCACTCACCGCCACTCTGCACACACCGCCACTCTGCACTCACTGCCACTCTGCACTCACCGCCACTCTGCACTCACCGCCACTCTGCAGTCACTCTGTACTCATCGCCACTCTGCACTCACCGCCACTCTGCACTCACCGCCACTCTGCACTCACCGCCACTCTGCACTCACCGCCACTCTGCACTCACCGCCACTCTGCACTCACTGCCACTCTGCAGTCACCGCCACTCTGCAGTCACTGCCACTCACCGCCACTCTGCACTCACCGCCACTCTGCACTCACCGCCACTCTGCACTCACCGCCACTCTGCACACACCGCCACTCTGCACACACCGCCACTCTGCACACACCGCCACTCTGCACACACCGGCACTCTGCGAACACCGCCACTCTGCAGTCACCGCCACTCTGCAATCACCGGCACTCTGCAGTCACTCTGCACTCACCGCCACTCTGCACTCACCGCCACTCTGCACTCACCGCCACTCTGCACTCACCGCCACTCTGCAGTCACTGCCACTCTGCAGTCACTGCCACTCTGCAGTCACTGCCACTCTGCAGTCACCGCCACTCTGCACACACCGCCACTCTGCAGTCACCGCCACTCTGCACTCAACGCCACTCTGCACTCACCGCCACTCTGCACTCACCGCCACTCTGCAGTCCCCGCCACTCTGCAGTCCCTGCCACTCTGCAGTCCCCGCCACTCTGCAGTCCCCGCCACTCTGCAGTCCCGCCACTATGCAGTCACTCTGCACTCACCGCCACTCTGCACTCACCGCCACTCTGCACTCACCGCCACTCTGCACTCACCGCCACTCTGCACTCACCGCCACTCTGCACACACCGCCACTCTGCACACACCGCCACTCTGCCCTCACCGCCACTCTGCACTCACCGCCACTCTGCACTCACCGCCACTCTGCAGTCACCGCCACTCTGCAGTCACCGCCACTCTGCAGTCACTCTGCACTCACCGCCACTCTGCACTCACCGTGACTCTGCAGTCACCGCCACTCTGCACTCACCGCCACTCTGCACTCACCGCCACTCTGCACTCACCGCCACTCTGCACTCACCGCCACTCTGCACTCACCGCCACTCTGCACTCACCGCCACACTGCAGTCACCGCCACACTGCAGTCACCGCCACTCTGCAGTCACCGCCACTCTGCAGTCACCGCCACTCTGCAGTCATCGCCACTCTGCACACACCGCCACACTGCAGTCACCGCCACACTGCAGTCACCGCCACTCTGCACTCACCGCCATTCTGCACTCACCGCCACTCTGCAGTCACTGCCACTCTGCACACACCGCCACTCTGCACTCACCGCCACTCTGCACTCACCGCCACTCTGCACTCACTGCCACTCTGCACTCACCGCCACTCTGCACTCACCGCCACTCTGCACACACCGCCACTCTGCAGTCACCGCCACTCTGCACACACCGCCACTCTGCACACACCGCCACTCTGCACACACCGCCACTCTGCACACACCGCCACTCTGCACTCACCGCCACTCTGCACTCACCGCCACTCTGCACACACCGCCACTCTGCACACACCGCCACTCTGCACTCACTGCCACTCTGCACTCACCGCCACTCTGCACTCACCGCCACTCTGCAGTCACTCTGTACTCATCGCCACTCTGCACTCACCGCCACTCTGCACTCACCGCCACTCTGCACTCACCGCCACTCTGCACTCACCGCCACTCTGCACTCACTGCCACTCTGCAGTCACCGCCACTCTGCAGTCACTGCCACTCACCGCCACTCTGCACTCACCGCCACTCTGCACACACCGCCACTCTGCCCTCACCGCCACTCTGCACTCACCGCCACTCTGCACTCACCGCCACTCTGCAGTCACCGCCACTCTGCAGTCACCGCCACTCTGCAGTCACTCTGCACTCACCGCCACTCTGCACTCACCGCCACTCTGCAGTCCCCGCCACTCTGCAGTCCCTGCCACTCTGCAGTCCCCGCCACTCTGCAGTCCCCGCCACTCTGCAGTCCCGCCACTATGCAGTCACTCTGCACTCACCGCCACTCTGCACTCACCGCCACTCTGCAGTCACTGCCACTCTGCACACACCGCCACTCTGCACACACCGCCACTCTGCACACACCGCCACTCTGCACACACCGCCACTCTGCACTCACCGCCACTCTGCACTCACCGCCACTCTGCACACACCGCCACTCTGCACACACCGCCACTCTGCACTCACCGCCACTCTGAACTCACCGCCACTCTGCACTCACCGCCACTCTGCACTCACCGCCACTCTGCACTCACCGCCACTCTGCACTCACCGCCACACTGCTCTCACCGCCACTCTGCACTCACCGCCACTCTGCACTCACCGCCACTCTGCAGCTGCACTCACCGCCACTCTGCACACACCGCCACTCTGCAGTCACCGTCACTCTGCAGTCACCGCCACTCTGCAGTCACTCTGTACTCACCGCCACTCTGCACTCACCGCCACTCTGCACTCACCGCCACTCTGTAGTCACCGCCACTCTGCACTCACCGCCACTCTGCACTCACCGCCACTCTGCACTCACCGCCACTCTGCACTCACCGCCACTCTGCACACACCGCCACTCTGCACTCACCGCCACTCTGCACTCACCGCCACTCTGCACTCACCGCCACTCTGCACTCACCGCCACTCTGCACTCACCGCCCTTCTGCACTCACCGCCACTCTGCACTCACCGCCACTGCAGTCGCCGCCACTCTGCAGTCACCGCCACTCTGCAGTCACCGCCACTCTGCAGTCACTGCCACTCTGCACTCACCGCCACTCTGCAGACACTCTGCACTCACCGCCACTCTGCACTCACCGCCACTCTGCACTCACCGCCACTCTGCACTCACCGCCCTTCTGCACTCACCGCCACTCTGCACTCACCGCCACTGCAGTCGCCGCCACTCTGCAGTCACCGCCACTCTGCAGTCACCGCCACTCTGCAGTCACTGCCACTCTGCAGTCACCGCCACTCTGCAGTCACCGCCACTCTGCTGTCACCGCCACTCTGCAGTCACCGCCACTCTGCATGCCTCATGTCCCACGAGCAACAAAGACAGACTGTTAGACGGACCGGGAGGGTCGGCCGAGGTTACGGGGAGAGGTCTCCAGGGAGAGCCGTCTCCAACGACTGTACAGACAAGTAACTTCCCCCCCACAGACGGACACCACACAAGGTTGAAGGTTAACGAGACTTTATATGCAATTCTTAGGTTACGATGATATGATACAAGGAGGTCTGGACTCAGGGGTCCCCTCGATTCTAGTCTCTGGTTTGGGGAAAGGGTAGCGGGACAGTCTTGTTACCAATGAGTGAAAAATAGCTCTCAATCCTCGAGCTCGGCGTTCTAGATGATCGGGCCGCGGCGGAGCCAGGCAGGTCCCGAGATGGACGAAGGAAAACGACGGTCCGCGGCGGAGCCTGCAGGTCCCGGTGAAGATGACGGTTACAACGGTCCGCGGCCACGCCAGCAGGTCCCGACGACGATGAAGGTGATGAAGGTTGCGAAGGCTGTGGCAGCGCCAACAGGCAGAACGATGGTGCACAGGACAGAGCTATGGCAGCGCCAGTAGTCTGTGTAGGATGAGTTCCTCTTTACGTCTCTCGACTCCAAGATACAACTGCCTTCCTGCTCTGGAGCTGCCCCAGTTATAGGGCTGGCGTGCTTTGATGTCCGGACCCTCGCACTTGGAGGTCGGGAGGTCCGGGATGAGGGAGTCCAGACACCCAGCAGGGGGGTGGAGCCAGCGCCCGGGGAGGCGATGGGCGAGCGGCACTTGGTGGGGGAGAGCCATCGGCACCTCTTTCTCCCATTGACTTGCCAAGTAGCCCGCTCACCTCCTGGGTGGAGGGTGGTGCCGGAATGTCTGAGGCCGGGCCAGGCCCAGGGTTGAGGTCGATCGGGGGCCAGGCGGCCTCGTGGTGGAGTGTCCAAGATGGCGCCCCAGGCTGGGCGCGTGGGCCGGCAGTGGATCGGACCCACGAGGTCGACAGGCTCGAGGGCAGGGGTCCCTGAGGGGACGGAGGACGTGCAATGGTGGTGTGTGGTACTTGCGGGACTGGACTCAGGCCTGGTTGGGCCGGGGGAGAGTGGCCCTTCATGTGGCCTGTCCAACATGCGTCCCCCCCAGCTGAAGGCGGGGAGAGTTACCCATCCTCTTGGGGACTCTCCTCGTCGAGGCGGAAAAACCGGGACAGGCCATCCGCGTTGGCGTGATCTGGCCCAGGCCGGTGTTCGACTGTGAAGTCCATACCTTGCAAGGAGATGGACCAGCGTAGCAACTTTGGGTTCTCCCCCCGCATATGCATCAGCCATTGCAGGGGTCGGTGGTCGGTCTGCACCCGAAAGTGGGTGCCGAAAAGGTAGGGCCGGAGCTTCTTGAGGGCCCATACCACCGCGAAGGCTTCCCTCTCTATGGTGCTCCAGCGTTGCTCCCGTGGTAGGAGTCTCCGGCTGATGAAGGCCACCGGTTGATCAAGGCCTTCGGTGTTCACTTGAGACAGGACTGCCCCAATGCCCTGGTCGGAGGCGTCCGTCTGGACGACGAACTCCCGGCTGTAGTCTGGGGCCTGGAGCACAGGGGCGGAACACATGGCGGTCTTCAATTGTTCAAATGCAGTTTGACACTCTGGGGTCCAGGTGACTTTCTTGGGCTGGTTCTTTGACGTGAGTTCTGTGAGGGGCCCCACTATGGTACCATAGTCTTTCACGAACCTTCGGTAGTAGCCCGTGAGGCCCAGGAAGGCTCGTACCTCGGTTTGGGTGATGGGGGGCTCCCAGGCCTGGATGGCGGCAATTTTCAGCTGTAGAGGGGCCACTAGGCCGCTTCCCACCTGGTGTCCGAGGTAGGTTACAGACCCTTGCCCAATTTGACACTTGCTGGCCTTGATCGTGAGGCCAGCTCGCTGAAGGGCTTGCAGCACTGCTCGGAGGTGGTGGAGGTGCTCGGTCCAATGGTGGCTGTATACAGCGATGTCGTCTAGGTAGGCGGCGCTGAATCCTTCGAGCCCCGCCAGGACCTGATTGACGAGCCGTTGGAATGTTGCTGGGGCATTCTTCATGCCGAAGGGCATGACCGTGAAATGGTAATGGCCATCGGGGGTGGAGAAGGCAGAACGTTCTTGCGCCCGGGGTGTGAGGCCGATCTGCCAATAGCCTGCTGTCAGGTCGAAGATGCTGAGGTAGCGGGCAGCTCCCATTCGGTCGACTAGTTCATCTGCCCGGGGGATGGGATGCGCGTCTGTTCTGGTGACCGCATTCAAGCCCCGGTAGTCGACGCAGAACCGGAGTTCTGGTGTGGTGCCGGGGGCAGCTGCTTTGGGGACCAGTACGACAGGGCTGGCCCAGGGACTGTCTGAGGGCTCGATGACCCCGAGCGTGAGCATCTTGGCTATTTCTTCCTGGATGCAGGCCCGTACCCGGTCTGGCACGCGGTAGGCCCGGTGGCGGATAGGGGGGCTGTCCCCGGTGTCCACATCGTGCACACACCAGGAAGTGACACCCGGGGTGAGGGAGAACAGGCTGGCGAACTGCGATAGGAGGGCTTGACACTCTTGGCGTTGTTCTCTGGTGAGGGCCTCTGAGAGCCGGACCCCATCCACGGAGCCGTCTCGCTCTTGAGTCCGTAGGAGGTCAGGGAGAGGCTCGGAGTCCTCTTCAACCCCAGTGTCTGTGGCCATCAGGAGGCTGAGCTCTGTTCGCACAAAGTGGGGCTTTAGTCTGTTAGTGTGGAGGACCCGGAGAGGGTTCCGGGAGGATTCCATGTCGATGAGATAAGTGGCAGGACCCTTGCGCTCTATTACTTTGAAGGGCCCCGTCCATTTGTCTTGTAGGGCGCATGGCTCAGTGGGGGACATCACCCATACCTGTTGGCCAGGTTCGAATTCAATGGATGAGGCATTCTGGTCATACCATTTTTTCATGTCCTCTTGACTGGCCTCTAGGTTGGCCTTCGCTAGTTCTCTGAACCGCCTGGTCTGGTTGCGGAGGGTGAGGAGGTACCGGAAGACATCTGGAGGGTTCTTTAACGGAGGCATCTCCCAGCCTTCTTTGACGAGACTGAGCGGCCCTCGCACTGGGTGTCCATATAGCAGTTCAAATGGGCTGAAGCCCAGGGATTTCTGGGGGACTTCTCGATACGCGAAGAGGAGGCACGGCAGCAGCACATCCCACTGGCGACGGAGGGGCTCTTCCAACCCCCCGATCATTCCCTTTAGCGTGCGGTTGAACCGCTCAACGAGTCCGTTCCCTTGAGGGTGATAGGGGGTTGTGAATCTGTAGGTGACCCCGCACTGTTGCCAGAGGGACTTCATGTATTTGGAAATAAAGTTCGTGCCTCTGTCGCTGACGACTTCTCGGGGGAAGCCCACACGGGAGAAGATCCCCATCAGGGCCCGGCCGACCACCGGGGCTGTCACAGTTCGCAGAGGAACAACCTCAGGGTAGCGGGTGGCGTGGTCCACTAGCACCAGGATGAATCGATGGCCTTGTTTTGTGCGTGGGTCCAAGGGCCCCACAATGTCTATTCCGACTCTCTCAAACGGGGTAGTGACCACGGGAAAAGGTTGCAGGGGAGCCTTTAGTTTGCGGCCGCTCTTTCCACTGGCTTGGCACGTGGGGCAGGATCGGCAATGCTGGTGCACATCGTTTCTCATTTTGGGCCAGAAGAAGTGGGTCACTAGGCGACTGTAGGTTTTATCTTGTCCCAGATGTCCTGCCAGGGGGACATCGTGGGCCAGGTTTAACAGGAAGTCTCTGAAACGGAGGGGTACCACTAGTACTCGGTTGCTCCCCAGCTCGGCGATTCTTTGCTCGCTGTACAGCAGATCATTGTCCCAGTAGACCCAATGAGTTCCGGAGGTATCCCCTGCGCTTTGGGCGAGCGCTTGCTGGCGGAGTCCCTCGAGGGAAGGACAGGTCTTCTGTTCTTTGCGAAATTGTTCTTGCGTGGGCCCCCCTTCTTGAGGCCACTGGTCGAGGTTAGCGAGGTCGGTAGGTTGAGCTGGTTCGGAGGGAATGTTACGGTCGGTGTTTTCGGCCGGGGCGACCGGAGGCGGTGGCGCCGGCCATTCGGGTTCTTCTGGCTGGTGATTGGCACGGGCGGCCATGGAACGGGTGGTGACGCACGCCCAGTCTGGGACGCCCAACATCCCCAGGTGTTCCTTTCGCTCCACGGCGGCCCACGGAGAGCTTTCCAGGTCATTGCCCAGGAGGCAGTCTACGGGGGCATCGTCTCGGACCGTCACTTTCAACATGCCGGAGACCCCCCCCCATTCGAAGGGGACGCAGGCCATCCGACACAGGCTCTCCGAGTTATCGGCTGATCGTACAGGGCAGAGAATGTTCGGTAGATACTGTTCTGGGGCCACCAGGTGACAGCGGACGGCTGTTACACTGGCCCCGGTGTCACGAAGGGCTTCGGCCTGGTGTCCATTGATGCTCACCCATTGGCTGTACTTCTGGGTGTTAGCGGGTAGGGGGACCCGCGGGACCATGTCTTTCCCCCCTAAGCAGGCTAGAGTCATGGCAGCTGGCTCCCACTCTTGATGCTCTTGTTCGTACTCTTCCTGTTCCTCGGAGATCTGTTCTTCCCCTAGGGCTGCAGCGGCCACTTGGCGGGGTCTTGGGCTCTGGTACTGCGGGCAGTTTGGGTCGTTCGCATAGTGGCCGACTCGTTGACATCGGTGACACGTGACATTGGCTCTATACCCCGGTCGCGCTGGGGTGCTGCCCCGGTTGGCCGGGGGGGTGGTGTTGGTAGCGGGGGCGACCGGGGCGTTGTCTCTTCCTCGCCCTTGGCCCCCTCCTCCTCCTCTGGGTCGGTGCTGACCATTGTTGTTCCGGTTCTGTTCGTAGGACCCATTCCGGCCCACTCTGGTGATCTCCCACCGGTCAGCTTCGGCTGCGAGCTGCCGGGGATCCGTTAACTTGCTGTCGAGGAGGTGTTGGCGGAGTTCAATGAAGCAATTGTTCGACAGATGCTCCCATACCATCAGATTAAATAGTTGCTCGTAGGTCGTGACGTTGCTTCCTCGGATCCAGCCCTCGAAGGCTCGGCTAAAGTATGTTACATAGTCCACCCAAGTTGTACCCGGGATGCGGGTGCAGTCTCGGAACCTCTGACGGTACATCTCGGGTGTGAGACCATAGCGGGTGAGGAGTGCCGCTTTCATATGGTCGTAGGAGGTCATCTGGTGGTCCGGGAGCTGTAGTAGGGTGTCGCGGCCCTCATTGAGGAATCTTCCCCAGAGACCGGCTCCCCAGTCGCTTCTATCGATCCGGTGTGCAGTCATAGCGATTTCATAGGCTTTAAACCATTGCTGGATGTCGTCCTCTCTGAAGTATTCTCGGACAACATCCTTGGGGATGTGTACCTTTTTGTCTGTGGCCCCTGAGGTGGGGGGTCGCTCGGGCACCCCTGCTTCTTTATTCTGCTTGCGTAGGTTGATCTCGGCTAGGTTCCGTTCGTGTTCGTACGCTAGTTTCTTTTCCTCGAGCTCCCTTTGTCTCTGTTTCTCCTCTCTTTCTTCTCGGAGACGCAGGTGCTCTAAGTTGATTTTTTGTTCGGCCAACTTAAGTTCAACGTCCATTTTAAGTCGGGCCATTTCTAGTTCGTGTAGTCGGGTCCTTTCTCTTTCCTGGATCTCGTCTTGCGAGAGACCCGTTCTTTGCCCTTCAGGGGCCGTGGTCGTTTTTTCTACGGTGCTTTGATCAGGGGTTCCGGCAGCCCCGGTCTCTGCCCAAGATTCTAGGGCATGCTTAAAATCGTCCTTGGTACTCAGTCCGGTGGTAGCGATACCCAGTTCGATGCAGAATTGTTTTAGTTCACGATGGTTGTACTCCTCCAATTTCTCCATTTGGAATTTCTCGGTTGATCCGCTCTCTTTCGTGGTCATTGTGACTTCGTCGTGGGGTGAGCTACTCTCTGTACGTTTATGCGGTGATTCGGATCGCGCCGCTGGCCACCAATGTTAGACGGACCGGGAGGGTCGGCCGAGGTTACGGGGAGAGGTCTCCAGGGAGAGCCGTCTCCAACGACTGTACAGACAAGTAACTTCCCCCCCACAGACGGACACCACACAAGGTTGAAGGTTAACGAGACTTTATATGCAATTCTTAGGTTACGATGATATGATACAAGGAGGTCTGGACTCAGGGGTCCCCTCGATTCTAGTCTCTGGTTTGGGGAAAGGGTAGCGGGACAGTCTTGTTACCAATGAGTGAAAAATAGCTCTCAATCCTCGAGCTCGGCGTTCTAGATGATCGGGCCGCGGCGGAGCCAGGCAGGTCCCGAGATGGACGAAGGAAAACGACGGTCCGCGGCGGAGCCTGCAGGTCCCGGTGAAGATGACGGTTACAACGGTCCGCGGCCACGCCAGCAGGTCCCGACGACGATGAAGGTGATGAAGGTTGCGAAGGCTGTGGCAGCGCCAACAGGCAGGACGATGGTGCACAGGACAGAGCTATGGCAGCGCCAGTAGTCTGTCTAGGATGAGTTCCTCTTTACGTCTCTCGACTCCAAGATACAACTGCCTTCCTGCTCTGGAGCTGCCCCAGTTATAGGGCTGGCGTGCTTTGATGTCCGGACCCTCGCACTTGGAGGTCGGGAGGTCCGGGATGAGGGAGTCCAGACACCCAGCAGGGGGGTGGAGCCAGCGCCCGGGGAGGCGATGGGCGAGCGGCACTTGGTGGGGGAGAGCCATCGGCACCTCTTTCTCCCATTGACTTGCCAAGTAGCCCGCTCACCTCCTGGGTGGAGGGTGGTGCCGGAATGTCTGAGGCCGGGCCAGGCCCAGGGTTGAGGTCGATCGGGGGCCAGGCGGCCTCGTGGTGGAGTGTCCAAGATGGCGCCCCAGGCTGGGCGCGTGGGCCGGCAGTGGATCGGACCCACAAGGTCGACAGGCTCGAGGGCAGGGGTCCCTGAGGGGACGGAGGACGTGCAATGGTGGTGTGTGGTACTTGCGGGACTGGACTCAGGCCTGGTTGGGCCGGGGGAGAGCGGCCCTTCATGTGGCCTGTCCAACACAGACGTAAACACACTCACAGCAGACGACTTCCGCATTCTTAATGAGGTAACAAGCAATGGAAAGGATGTATGAATGCAGCCTTGTGCTGATGAGCCTGGAGGCATAGCCTGGAAAAACCATAAAGTTTACTACCGCCACTCCGCACTCACCGCCACTCCGCACTCACCGCCACTCCGCACTCCCCGCCACTCTGCACTCACCGCCACTCTGCACTCACCGCCACTCTGCAGTCACCGCCACTCTGCAGTCACCGCCACTCTGCACTCTCCGCCACTCTGCAGTCTCCGCCACTCTGCAGTCTCCGCCACTCTGCACTCACCGCCACTCTGCACTCACCGCCACTCTGCACTCACCGCCACTCTGCACTCACCGCCACTCTGCACTCACCGCCACTCTGCAGTCACCGCCACTCTGCACTCACTGCCACTCTGCAGTCACCGCCACTCTGCAGTCACCGCCACTCTGCAGTCACCGCCACTCTGCAGTCACCGCCACTCTGCACTCACCGCCACTCTGCACTCACCGCCACTCTGCACACACCGCCACTCTGCACACACCGGCACTCTGCACACACCGGCACTCTGCGCACACCGCCACTCTGCAGTCACCGCCACTCTGCAATCACCGGCACTCTGCACTCACCGCCACTCTGCACTCACCGCCACTCTGCAGTCACTCTGCACTCACCGCCACTCTGCACTCACCGCCACTCTGCACTCACCGCCACTCTGCACTCACCGCCACTGCACTCACCGCCACTCTGCAGTCACCGCCACTCTGCACGCCTCATGTCCCACGAGCAACAAAGACAGACGTAAACACACTCACAGCAGACGACTTCCGCATTCTTAATGAGATAACAAGCAATGGAAAGGATGTATGAATGCAGCCTTGTGCTGATGAGCCTGGAGGCATAGCCTGGAAAAACCAAAAAGTTTACTACCGCCACTCCGCACTCACCGCCACTCTGCACTCACCGCCACTCTGCACTCACTGCCACTCTGCACTCACTGCCACTCTGCACTCACTGCCACTCTGCACTCACTGCCACTCTGCAGTCACCGCCACTCCGCACTCACCGCCACTCTGCACTCACTGCCACTCTGCAGTCACCGCCACTCTGCACTCACTGCCACTCCGCACTCACCGCCACTCCGCACTCACCGCCACTCCGCACTCACCGCCACTCTGCACTCACCGCCACTCTGCACTCACCGCCACTCTGCACACACCGCCACTCTGCACACACCGCCACTCTGCCCTCACCGCCACTCTGCACTCACCGCCACTCTGCACTCACCGCCACTCTGCAGTCACCGCCACTCTGCAGTCACCGCCACTCTGCAGTCACTCTGCACTCACCGCCACTCTGCACTCACCGTGACTCTGCAGTCACCGCCACTCTGCACTCACCGCCACTCTGCACTCACCGCCACTCTGCACTCACCGCCACTCTACACTCACCGCCACACTGCAGTCACCGCCACTCTGCAGTCACCGCCACTCTGCAGTCACCGCCACTCTGCAGTCACCGCCACTCTGCACACACCGCCACTCTGCAGTCACCGCCACTCTGCAGTCACCGCCATTCTGCACTCACCGCCACTCTGCAGTCACTGCCACTCTGCACACACCGCCACTCTGCACTCACCGCCACTCTGCACTCACCGCCACTCTGCACTCACCGCCACTCTACACTCACCGCCACACTGCAGTCACCGCCACTCTGCAGTCACTCTGCACTCACCGCCACTCTGCACTCACCGTGACTCTGCAGTCACCGCCACTCTGCACTCACCGCCACTCTGCACTCACCGCCACTCTGCACTCACCGCCACTCTGCACTCACCGCCACTCTACACTCACCGCCACACTGCAGTCACCGCCACTCTGCAGTCACCGCCACTCTGCAGTCACCGCCACTCTGCAGTCACCGCCACTCTGCACACACCGCCACTCTGCAGTCACCGCCACTCTGCAGTCACCGCCATTCTGCACTCACCGCCACTCTGCAGTCACTGCCACTCTGCACACACCGCCACTCTGCACTCACCGCCACTCTGCACTCACCGCCACTCTGCACTCACTGCCACTCTGCACTCACTGCCACTCTGCACTCACCGCCACTCTGCACACAACGCCACTCTGCAGTCACCGCCACTCTGCACACACCGCCACTCTGCACACACCGCCACTCTGCACACACCGCCACTCTGCACTCACCGCCACTCTGCACTCACCGCCACTCTGCACTCACCGCCACTCTGCACACACCGCCACTCTGCACACACCGCCACTCTGCACTCACCGCCACTCTGCACTCACCGCCACTCTGCACTCACCGCCACTCTGCAGTCACTCTGTACTCATCGCCACTCTGCACTCACCGCCACTCTGCACTCACCGCCACTCTGCACTCACCGCCACTCTGCACTCACCGCCACTCTGCACACACCGCCACTCTGCACACACCGCCACTCTGCAGTCACCGCCACTCTGCAGTCACCGCCACTCTGCAGTCACCGCCACTCTGCAGTCACCGCCACTCTGCACGCCTCATGTCCCACGAGCAACAAAGACAGACGTAAACACACTCACAGCAGACGACTTCCGCATTCTTAATGAGGTAACAAGCAATGGAAAGGATGTATGAATGCAGCCTTGTGCTGATGAGCCTGGAGGCATAGCCTGGAAAAACCAAAAAGTTTACTACCGCCACTCCGCACTCACCGCCACTCTGCACTCACCGCCACTCTGCACACACCGCCACTCTGCACTCACTGCCACTCTGCACTCACTGCCACTCTGCACTCACTGCCACTCTGCACTCACTGCCACTCTGCACTCACTGCCACTCCGCACTCACCGCCACTCCGCACTCACCGCCACTCTGCACTCACCGCCACTTTGCACTCACCGCCACTCTGCAGTCTCCGCCACTCTGCACTCACCGCCACTCTGCACTCACCGCCACTCTGCAGCTGCACTCACCGCCACTCTGCAGTCACCGCCACTCTGCAGTCACCGCCACTCTGCAGTCACTCTGTACTCACCGCCACTCTGCACTCACCGCCACTCTGCACTCACGGCCACTCTGCAGTCACCGCCACTCTGCAGTCACCGCCACTCTGCAGTCACCGCCACTCACCGCCACTCTGCAGTCACCGCCACTCTGCACTCACCACCACTCTGCACTCACCGCCACTCTGCAGTCACCGCCACTCTGCAGTCACCGCCACTCTGCAGTCACCGCCACTCTGCACACACCGCCACTCTGCACACACCGCCACTCTGCACACACCGCCACTCTGCAGTCACCGCCACTCTGCAGTCACCGCCACTCTGCAGTCACCGCCACTCTGCACTCACCGCCACTCTGCACTCACCGCCACTCTGCACTCACCGCCACTCTGCACTCACCGCCACTCTGCACTCACCGCCACTCTGCACGCCTCATGTCCCACGAGCAACAAAGACAGACGTAAACACACTCACAGCAGACGACTTCCGCATTCTTAATGAGGTAACAAGCAATGGAAAGGATGTATGAATGCAGCCTTGTGCTGATGAGCCTGGAGGCATAGCCTGGAAAAACCAAAAAGTTTACTAATATTCTATATTGATTTTACAGGTGACAAAACGTAATTATTAGTACAATTTTTAAAGCAGACACATGCAAACACACAAATTGTATTGCCGTATTCCAATTCAAACTCAAAAGAAGAATGGAAAGTTAAGTGATAGACCTCTGCTACCAGCGCCTAACCCACTGAGCTAGCAGCACTGAGCGTCTGGCAGCAGAGCAGAGGTGAGGCTGAGGCTGCAGTGCAGAGCGAGCCAGCGCACGGAGCGCTGCTGAATGGTGAACGCGCCCCGGCCGTCTGCATTCACTTAATGAGGCACCCTGACAGCTCCTAATTTTTATTTATGGACGCCCGTGCGCGAAACCGCAGAGAAAATGCCTACAATGGCGGACGCAAATCACATGAAGCCTATTGCATCAAGGCTACTACAAAGACAGCACAGCGAAGACGAATCACTATGCAGATGCCATAAAACAGCCACGCGCACTAAGGAATGTTTGGAATGTTTCTGGCCAGAGCTCTAAAGAAACCTTTTTTTTTTTTTTTTTAATAACAATAGAGCTCGAAGCTCCGCCCCACTTCGTGGTGACGGAGGCCGAGCCCTAAAAATTGGTGGTATCGGCCCTCTCCATGCTGTTTTACAAAAAGAGAAAATCTTGTGTTGCTGAGAAGCCAAATTCCATGTTGTGAGTTAAAAAGAATGACATGCATGAAACAATAGTTTGGAAAGTAAAGATGAAATGTTATGGTACTACGCAATCCAAGTGGGGGATTTTGATAGGTCAAGAAGTCCCAGATTGGTTTTCGGCGGTTTGTCTAAATTCTCCAGGCCGTGTCAAATTGTGTTTCCAAGTCTTCCGAAATTGTAACTTGAATTTGGCCAGTTTAGCACAGTGTAACAGTGTGTTTGCAAGTAGAAGCGATAATGAGCCTTTGTTGCGCTTGGATTACTTTGAGATCCCTACCTATAGGGCCGGACTGGCCGTAGCGGGCACCAAGCGTTTTCTGGTGGGCCAGAAGGGTGGGGGATGGTTTTGTTACTGTGGGCTGGTTTTGCAGCAGTGCTGCAATATGGCCCCTGTAACAAAAGCAGCAGCAGTACTTGACACTAGCCTCCCCTTCACCCTCACCCTGGGCCGGTGCTCCTCAGTAGCCCCCCCCCCCCCCCCCCCCCCCTGGGCCCGGTTGGGCTGGTTTCTGTCCCCAGTCCGACCGTGCCAATTTATTGGGCAGTGGACTCAAGTAGCACATCCAGGGAGGGATGTGAAAATGACAGTCAGGAGACAGGTAGGTAGAGGGATTAGTGGAAGTGATTAAAAATAGGAAGTTTTACTTTCAGAATTCTCAACTTCAAGGACAATTGTTGTATCATTGTTTTCCTGTTTGATAGCATTTCACACAAGCTGTTTATCTTATTCAAATAAGGATAGACTGTGTTGAGTCAATGTTTTGTTCTGTTTCCCTTGTGATGCTGCTCACGTGCTCCTGCATGAGCCTCTCTCTTGGGATGTTTTTATTTGAGAGCTTCCTGTGGATGTTTTGCTAATCTGTACCCAGAGTTCTGCGGGGCTGCAAATAGCGCCTGTATTTTTATTACACACGCCTTGAATCTTTAACTCCTCTGTCCCTGGAGCTTCAACATGGAAGTTGGCAAATCACAATATTGCACTTCTTGTTCTGGAAAATGGACTTCAGAATAAAGGATTATTAAGTAGGCAAATCAAATATATTTATTAAGCATCTATCTCTCTCTCTCTCTCTCTATATATATATATATATATATTGAAGTTTATGTGCTGAAAAAAACATCAAATTTCAAGTATTCATATAAAGTCTTTTTTTCACGTTTGTCTTCTCTTCAAACACTTGAAAAAAATAATTCTTCAATTAATGTAACATCTGCATTCAAGCTTCCAAAACTTGATCAGAGTTCTTCATACAATAAGAATACATTTTTCAAGTGTTTGAAGAGAAGACAAACTTGAAATAAAAGACATTATATGGATATTTGAAGTTTGATATATGTTTTACTCAGCAGATGAACTATGATATGTACTATTCCCTGTGAGAGAAACGGGGAACTGAGAAATAGCGCCGGGCACATTTTGTATTCCCTTCTGTGAATTGTGAGTTTGAGGGTTATCTGGGGACTGTGACCTGAAGAAATGACAGCCAATAACTGCACCTACACTTGAGAGCCCAACATCAGCAACAGGGAGACTGGATCAAATTTCTGCCACTCGAGGAAATATTTAGGCAGAACAGGTGGTGTGGTGTACACTGTGGTGCACTTTCAGTCTCAAGACAACCATCCTACATGACTGACAAAGCTGAATTTACAGCGGACCTGGCTGAGTAAGGGCTGGTCCTATGCATATTGGGATTCGGAGGAAGTTACTTCATACGTGTCCTCCTACGCTGAGGATCTTCAGTCACTGACCGACTGGGGTTTCTCTTCTCAGCAGCCACCTGTACTGAATAGATGCTGTACTTAACTGCGGGGACTGAGGAAAAATAGGAAACAAACCAAGTCTATCAGACTGGGACAGCAACAGAGACTGACAAAAAAAGGAGTTATTTTCCAGGGTATGTCTCCATTGTTACTGGAGCCAGTGGAGACATGGACCCCCTTTCTCTTTCTGGGTATGGAGCTTTGCTTGATCTCCCTGTGTGTAATAGACTTGCACCACCGTGCCCAACGGGAAATACAGGCTTGAGCAGCAGCTTGGGACCCAGGGCCCCGACAGGAACTGGGCTCTGCTCCACAGTGAAACAGAATATCCAAACTAAGGGACCTAGAAAGATCATCCACTGGAGTTCACTTCACTCCCTCACCCTAGACTGGGTGAGCCAAGTCATCATGTAGATAGATGGTCTTTTTACCTTCATTAGTAGACTTGTACTACTTCTGTAGAGTGACCACCACCTGGGACGGGGAGAAACCTTCAAGGGATGGCTCATTAGCACACCAACCGAAGGGTGCTTAGTACCGCACTGGTGCACGTGACTTGAAATTACCTCCTGATTCTTGGTCTTAGTGATGAAATCCAACATCTCATTAGGGGTAAGTGCACGTATACTACATGCCTGCAAGACAGGTGATACCTGAGGGATCTTGTACTGATGGTAGCACAGAGTGCAGACATGCATCACATGACTATACTCCAAGGATTCAGACGGTAATCGGGTTCGCTACTGTAAATGATGGATTGCAACATGTGCATGTATTGAAGGAGGAAAATTGTAGAATAAGCTAGAAGGTGGGAAGAGCACCCAATAATCAGAGCTGGGCACCGTGTTGGGAATTTGCAGAGCATGAGCGAACCATAGTCTAAAGGTACTTCTAACAGCAGATTCCTCACCATAACATACTCACTCCCTAGACATCAGACTGGATCTGGAAGTGTTTTCAGGCAATGCTTCAATGCGCCACTAGGTGGTGCTGTGCGGCTTTGCTCTGGCTCCGAACCGCCCTATAAGTAACAGTGTGGAGGAGCTTATAAGTGCCACATCTGCGTGCTGACGTCAGTTAATTTCTTTTCACTCCTTCTAATTTGGTCCCGGAGCTCAGCTCCCAAATTCATTGGAAAGCACCAACTCCAAAAAACGAAATCCACTGTGCTAGGAAATGATGTTCCCTCCTGAAACTACAGGTTTCAGTCCATGCTGTGTCTGTAGAAAACAGATGTCAGTCACAGATCTGCATGGGTTATATCTCTAGTGTTTGGGCTCAGGACATAACTTGAAGTCATACAGAAAGTGTGCCCTCATGCATCTGGGTCCGATAAGCAAAGCTGTACATTGCCGAACAAAAGAAATCAAGACACTTGCTTAAATTATGCTCCTGCTGCAGGTTGTAGGTGCTGACTCGTTCTTGCTCCTGGAGCTGTTCCTGTGAGGTTGAAATCCTTCTGTAAATCCAAATAGAAGGTCAAGTAAAAACATAAATAGGAGAGGTGGAACTCAATCCTATATGATCGCGCCATATCAAAAAGAGGGCGCTTGGGCGCCACAATGTCAGTCAGCAGTGCACCCTGGGTTCCTAGGGCTATCAGTGACACCACAGCAGATCAGGAACATCTCACAGGCCATGCTGCAGATAATCAGCATAGGGGCCTCCACTCCAGTTGGATTCCATTTGCGGGTACTTTCCCCACACAGTCTGATCCCTTAGGACTCGTTCTTGGTCCCTTACTATGGTACATATGTCTACTCCGGTTCCAGGACCTGTGCCAGCTGTTCACTATCAACACTGTATCAACGGTACTGGAAGAGGATCTGATGCTGATTCTGAAGTGTCGACTGAAACAGACTTCAGCCCAATATCATCTGACAACAAAAGAAAAACAATGGTTCTGTCGAGAATCGCATATAGTTGGTTATTACCGTACTTAAAACGTATCATAAAATTACATTAATCATCAAATGTAAGAAACACACAACACATCAACCACAGCTAAGTTCAAAAGATGAGTTCTTACTTTTTAGATATATATGCAAATAATCGGCTGTCCAAAACATAAAACTGCAATAAAGCACGTGGTTGGTGAATCAATTAGTGACTGGTCTTGATCAGTGACAAGGTGCTATACAGAAGTGACATGAATAACACATATTTACGAATATGGACGGTATTTCACAAGCATGTCCACCATTGAATGCATAAGCCACAACAGGATATAATATTTCCATATTCTAGTTGAGGAGTTGCGTGGACAAGTTGAACTAACACGTCGACGTTTCGACCCTAATACTTAGTGCAGATTCATAAGCATCTGTGGCGGGTCTTCATCATGACAAAGTCGAACCTGAGCCCTTCTCAGAGACTGGCATTCATTGGAACTCTCCTGGATACAGTATAGTTCGAGGTGGTCCCTCCACTGCAACAAATCCATGACATTTAGGCTATGATCAAGCCTCGGTCCTAGATCTATGTGAGAGTAGCTTTGAAGCTTCTTGACCTCTTAGCCTCTTGCACTTTCTTAGTCTGAAAGACCTTGAGGTGAGCGATGTTAACGGTTATTTGTACACCCTTTCTGTCTTTTTATGTCTACAAGACCAGCTTCTTGTTACGAGGGTTTATAACACATTTTAAACATGATTCCTTTCAAACCATTTGTGAAGACACATTGGGACCTTAATTTGTTCTCAATGTTTCTCTTGTGCTTGCCGTTGAGCCGATGCATAGCTGTTAACTGCATCTCTTGACTGTACACAGTGTCTTCTTCATTATGATTACTTCAGCTTGTTGTGTGAGTGAGCTACAAGCACTGTCTACGCAACCGCACTATACTACCTTTTCTCCAGACACATTGGCTTTGAGAACTTGCCTAAATGTGTGACCTCTTAACACACTTGGCAATCTAACACCCTGCCTGCATTATTTTGCTCCCCACCCACCGCTCAAAAGAGGAGAGGCTTTATAGGCTGGACACCAAAAGGGCTTTAAGGTTTTACATTGATCGTTCCAAAGAACATCATGTGGACAATCAGCTTTTCTTCAAAAAAGTGTAAGCAGAAGAGGACCCTTTTGATAGTCCTTTGCATTAAGATTTTCTACTTACTGGCCAAGAAGCAATGGCAGGAAGGTCTGAGAGCTCACGGTTAAGGCTACCACCACAGTGTTGGCATGCAGAGTGCCTGTCTTTGACATCTGCTAGGCTGTGACGTGGGCATCAATGCATACGTTTACAATGCTCTACAGCCTTGACAATGGGAAGGTCATTTTGCCCGCTTGGTCCTCCAAGACCTTTTGGTCTGAGTACACTCCAAAGACCCTCCACCTGGGGAGTGCTTTGGTGACTATTCTAAGGTGAGGAATCTCCAGTAAGAAGTATTCATTCAGAAGAACAAGTTACTTAGAAGAACAAGTTACTTAGCTTCGGGGTACCTTTTTCTGGAGGATACTCTATATAATCACAGATTTCTCACTCCCCTCCCACATTCCAGTTCTGTGGATTTGTCTCTTATTAACATATAAAAAGTCCCAACTTAAGAGTCTGTACACTGGTACTTACAATGTTTCATGCTTCATGCCTGAGCAAGCAGAAAGACATAAGCAAGAAACTGATAGCGTGCAGGGGTGTGCTTTTTATATTCGGCTCCACCCTGTCACTTCTGGACGGGATGGAGCAAACATGAAGCCCCACGCTGCCACTTCGTGGTGAGTGAGAGCATTTCTGGAAAAAGTTTTCAGATCCAGTTTGCCTCATGGGAAGCATTTTTTGGTGTAGAATCTTCAAGTTAGATAGAGTTTCCACCAGAAAGATTATAATCAAAGGTAAGTAACGTGTCCCTCTGACCCACATCCTTCAGCAGAAAAAGGGAACTGGACACATGCATGCAGGAATAAGGTATGCATACCAAGTACTGACACACAAGTATCTGTATTAAAACAGCTGACGACAAAGTCTAAGGTCCACCTTTATATGCCATGGAAACACCCAGGTCGAGAATGGGAAAGAGCCAGGTCATAAGAGTTAGAGACAAAACATGAGCATGAAAAGGCATATTTTCCTTAGTTCACACATCCACATTTTTTTACCTGGAGAAGAATCTACATGTGTAACATGAATGTAATTTAGTGTGCAAAAGCAGGTATAAATGTATATTTCCTTAAGTACTCCTGGAATCGTTTGTAATTCCAATGAAAGTCATAAAGTTGCTCTACACAGGAGAAATCATTCAGGAACAACATTTCAGACTTTCACAACCAGAGCTTTGCCAATTAGCTCTACGTTTCACAATTCATTCCAATAACCTTTTAAATATATTTTCAAAATGTATTCAAGCAAACTCAAAAATCCTAACGCTGTGCTCTCTAAACACCTTTTTTGTTTGTATTTTCATGGGAACATCCAGAATGATAAGAAAATAACACACACAAACACGCCATATCAGTTTATCGTCTTTGGTAAAATAATCTCATTTTATTGATCCACATTTAAATGGACATCTCGCCTGTGCATGGCCTAGTACTGTGTTCTTGCTACAACAAGAAAAACTACAGTGAACTGAAACGCATCGAAATGTTGCTACATTCATTTCTACAATCATACATTCATTTAGAATATTGCTAACCATATTGTTAAAATGTGTGCTCGCTGTAGACTCAGGGCCTAATTCACAAAGATGTTGCTGTGAGTAAGTGGGATTCAAATACAGGAGAAAGTCAGGGTTACTACGAGAGTAAGTCACACCAAAATCTTTGTGAATCGAACTCTTCTGTTGGGAACCGAGTTACCATTGTACAAGTGCTGTATTTAAATGCAGCGGCATAACCACCATGGCTAATATTCAAAGCCATCACAAACCAATTTAAGCACATCTAGTCTAGCAATCTGAAATAGAAAACGTAGGGACAAATGATATAAAAATTATTTTGGCTCTTCTTGGTATTTTCTGCTTACCACATCCACACATCGCCATTTTGTTAATGAAGGTGTACAACTGTGATAAGCTCCAAGAACTGTATAGTAAAAAAATAATACTGCACTATTCACCATATGTTATACTTAGATGCAAAAAAAAAATACAATTTCAAGTGGCGTATTTTAAGACAAAAATATCTGATCTATTTTCTAAGGCATAGGCGTTAAAATTTAACTTAAAAAACTGGGTCAATAGTCATTGCCAATGGTAACTATAATGGTAGGGTCTCGTTAGCTCAAATGATTTAGTCGTAGGATGAGTACTGTATATAACTGCTGAGACTTTACAATTACAATGATAAATCGCACTGAGAAAATGTGATTGTCTCCAACAATGTGCACACTTTCAGTTTAAAGGAGAAACAGCTTTTACAACAAGGTTTTTACCTCGTTGTGCCTTTACCACACATTTTTTGACATGCCTATACCATGCATTTAAGGTAAGTCTGGGAGTGTGGGGGTCTCCCCCCACAAATACCTTGTTTTTAAATCTAAAAACAATGCGTGGTATTGGCATGCGTTCTAAATGCATATTCGCGGTAAACACATGCTCGCCAAAAAAGCGTGGCCAAGGCATGCAAAGTAATTACCTCAGTTGTACCATTGTACAACCGTTTAAAGGGTACTGGAAGTTTGACACAGACATGTAAATAGGATTGTAACAAGAACAGAACCCACAGTGGACAACGCCAGGATTTGTTAATATTTGTATGTAACAGTTCCAGCAACGTTCGGGACATTTTAAAAATAAAGGGAAATTGAAACACTTTGCAAGATTCATTTTACATTCCGGCACAGCTATGCTTTACAGTAGTTTGTATGATAGGAAATTTGTCTTGAAAGAGCTAATGCTCGCTTAAACAAGTGATGCCCATTGATACAGCCTGGCATGTCAACAGACCTACTGTCTCACCAACCTTCCATAAGCAAGCCTTCCTATTCACAACAATGTAGACCTGGTGATAGCAGCAAATGAGGTTACATTTATCTTATAACAACACATTCAGAGTATTTTTCTGCAAAACTTTTACCACCAGATGCAATTTCCTCCTAATATCAGGCAAGATCTGGGTGGCACTTTAAGGCAGTGACTGCGTCATGAATGTGCGCCCATCCTGCCCGTTACCAAACACCATTACATTTATGTTTCCCGGTCCGGCAAAGTAAAATAATTCATAATAATGAAAAGGAGACTAAAAGGGGGTTGATTGTTTGTCATATGAAAAGAAAACGGAACTTTGCGGACTAGTGGTACACCATTTCGTCCTTCAAAAAGGGTCTCAATATTTTAAATATGAAATGTAGCAAGACCCAATTAAATTCATGAGCTAAGGTAGAACTGAAAATTCTAACTAAGTCATACTGGAGGGCTGCAAAGCCAATACAGACCTCTGTCACATTGTCTTAGTCTACCTGTAGTAAACAAATCCACTGGACAGCAGGTTGCATCCTCCCAACTTTGTCATGGAAGCCATGCCTTCTTACTTGCTAAGTGTAACAAGCACTGACACATTACTGCAAGCTTGTAAACGAAGACAATGTAGTGAAATCTACATTTAAATATTGATGCCTATAGGAACAGGTCACCCAATGCAGCGCTACACAGAAGCAAGTTATAACTGCAATAATGAAGTTTGAGGACAGACCTTCATGATGAATATATAAGAACCATCTCTATGTTACCACCATCTCCCGATGAAAAGTGTGTATCAGCAGAAAAAGCTTTAACCCCTTAGGCGCAGCCGCGATTCTGTGCCTCTGCGGCACATTCCGATCCCGGGTGCGGTCATGACGGCCGGGAGCCGTCATCAGCACACGAGCACTGTGTGCCATGACGGCTCCCGGCCGTCATAAGCATGGAAGGGGTTAATCCTGTGGACTGACTAAAATTGTGCACCTTATGTCCAACCGGATTACAGATTTGAGTAAAAATAGTAACACATTTCACTGATCAAAAGGGTCATTAGTGGCGAAATGAGAGTGGACAGAACAAGAGCGTAAGGATGTGGATTAATAATGAAGGGAAAGTTCACACAATTCAATTCTTTGGAAGGGGTAAGGTGAATTACAACCTTCCCCACATCTTTTGCTCCCTCTTCACAACAATGTATTCATTGGAAGACTGCTTTTAACCAAATACATTCAATTTTGGGTCCTGATCATCTTAATGTTACCTGTAAAAGTCCAACCAACATGGATGTTTTGGTGCTATCTGGCACCAAGGACAGAGTCCAAAGGGCATCTTATATATGAAGAATAACACAATGTAAGAACCACGAAAAGGCCATCACAAAGTCGGCAAAACTCCATTTTGCCTAAGTACTCAAATGTTTGATCTGGGGACCGGGATGAACGAGTTTCTTCTCGGCTAGCTGCAAAGCTTTGTTCCTATAGTATGCACCATTCTGCTGATTCTTGTATACCTATTACCCACTGAGATAGCAAGGAAAAGGATAAGAAGATCCTAAAGACCCATCGGTTTGTTCGTTCCTTCCACTTAGATCTTAATTGAAGCCTTTTATCGAATGGCCCTGCTGATGACATCAGACCATTATTGTTCCTATATACCCTGGAGAAGCTTTTGAACTGCAAGGATGCAGATTCTAAAAATAGCAATGAAGGATCAATGTAATGGAAGATCCATCACAAATAAGGTTACACGGTTTGGCATCAGCAATTGGCCATAGACGCACCTGAGCTAAATGATAAAAAAGCCTAGAATTCCTTAATTGTTTAGCTTACAACATCAGAACAATTTAGGATGAGGTACAGGAATTCTTCTAACTGTTGCAAGAAATCCTCTGTTTCGTGGACGCCTGTGACCACTTCAGCACTGCATCCAGAAATGGCTTCGATGAAATATGCCAAAGATGTATGTGGGGAGAAAATCACACGAAGATACAAAGATATAGTGACACATCGCAGGAGGAGATCCTCTTCCTCTAGGTCTATGTTAGGAATAATTGCATTTGTTACCTTCCATTTTGAAAAACAACTTTCTATTAATCCTTATACAGAGGCATTATGGCGGAAACAGGGAACAATCCATTTAGTTCTTAGTATTCTTCCTGGACCACATACAGGACAAACATGGCTTCTATGGATTTTCACTCCGACCAGGAAAAGGCCACAGATCTTAAATTGCATTTTATGTATGAACATCTTTTACTTAACAGGAGCTCACCCTAAGCGGGGTTTTAGAAAATGTCCTGGCAATGAGCAAATAAAATACATTTTTTTAAAAGGGAGCTAGAAATAACCATTTTATCCCAAGAAAATATTTTGCTAATTAACTGGGGTGTTATATTTCATAAAGGGCACAGAAACGAATTTCAAAGAAAAGTAAAGGTCTGTCTATGGAATCCGCCAAACGATTTTGAGAGGAAATGGTATTTTTTTGTACATTCCAGATTGGGACGGGGTGAGCGTTGGGGGCAGTGAGTGTGCATTCTGTATTTCTAGATAGCCTGACACTGGTGGCGAATATTTGGTGGGACGTAAAAAGAATTCAATGAGGGAAATACAATAACCCTAACATGCTCCATCATCATCATTACTGCAACATTCTTTTTAATTAACAATATATAAAAAAAACTGCTACATTAAGCATCCTGAAACCAAACCTGCTTTCAAGTCTGTGATGAAAATGGCACTTTTACAAATAAAAAACACGGCAATATTTTTTTTAAAAAACACATTTCAAAATGTCACCTGTTTTCCATAGTTTCATTTTCATGAAAAATTGCCCAGAAAGGGACACAGTGTTTAAAAAATGTCTCAGTTCAATACAAAATGCTATACAACAATAACAAAGAAGTGTTCGGGCTGGCAAAACAAATTGCTGAAAAAAGTTTCTTTTCCTCAGTGAACATACTGGGCCACTTCTGTAATTAAAGTGTGGCCGTAGCTATTAGTGTAGAAAGTTGTGTCCTATTGGTTGTCTCCTTTTGATGCATTCAATAACATAAATGCAATTCAGCAGTCAACTATCCAAGCGTAAACCTAGGAATACTGCCTATGAAATAATTTACAGGCCTCAACATAATGGGAACAGTCAATTTTTCGACTTCTTTGCTTTTTTGAGGATATCACACTTTTTTCTATTTGGACGCCTACATCGTTCATCAATGCTTGGTATGCATTCATAATGCCACACTTCATCCATTTTCTCCACTGGATAAACTGCCTCAACATAATGACGGATCATTCGTAATCTAACAGGATCCAGCTGCTTCTTGTTGCAAGCGCCTGAATGGTTGTACTGCAGTCTGAGATTCTCTGTAGTAAAGAGTTCAGGGAAAAGTCTTACAAGTAGCCTAGCAGCAAAGTTTCCCACAGAGAGGCTCTGCTGCACTATTTCCCTCACCTCCTTGTCAGACAGTATATATAGCGAAGGCACAGGAAAGTCTGGGATAGTCACAATGAGTTCATCAAGGGGTATTTTGCAGAAGTCCTTGCTGCTTCTTTCTGGTGGCAAAGGAGGCCCTTCCAAAAGTTCTTTGAATCTGTCAGGGTTTAACTCAAAGCCCATTAACTCTCTTGCCTCAGGCAAAGGTGTGTGGACTTTCCGCTGTTGCTGATACGAACGTCTCTGTTCGGTATCTCTTCGTCTACACCTCTCATCCAGTTTTCCAACAAATTCCAATGTCCACACTCTATCATTCTTCGCCCTTGGGTAAAGAATTTGCACATAGTGTCTAATAAGTCTTACACGGAGAGGATCTAGTTGTTTCTTACCAAGAGACCCACTGCAGTTGTACTGCTTACGCAAGTTTTCAGGAGTAAAAAGTTCTGGGAAAAAATGAACAAGCATTCTGGAAGCAAAGTTGCCTATAGACAAACTACTGTCATATATATTTTTCATTTGTTCTTTGTTAAGTAAATATTCTGGATAAGGCACCTCGAAATCAGGAGTAGGAATTTCAAGCTTATCAAAGTCCATTGGTACAAGCCAAATTTTCTTCGACCGCCTACCAGGTCTATCGTGATCGAAACCGTCTTCTACCTTTACAATAGAAAGATCATCAGGCAAACTAGAGGAGTCGTAACAGTCATCTGTGATCTCTTCATAATCACTGTTGTCCAGATATATGTTTTCCAGCTCATCGTTTATTCTTTGAGCACATTGCTCCACCCAGACATCCTCTTCTTGGACATCAGGGAAATAGATTTCCGTGTATCTGCGGATTATTTGGAGGCGATGAGGATCGAGAGCAGAGGATTCCGAGTCACCATAGCAACTGTATCTTTCACCTGGCTTTGACTGCTCAAAGATTTCGGCAAACAATCGGTGCAACAAAAACACAGAAAACTCACCTGGAGATGATGCTTCATCTAAAAAATCATTAATGTCCTGAGCATTAACACAATCATTGGCAGTGCTGCTGGACTTGCCCAGTGGTGAGAAGTCGTCCTGCTCTTTGTCTTCCACAAGCTGAGGATTTTCGACTTGGTCAGATTCAAGAAATTTGGAAGACTGCACGCTATGCTGACTGCTCTCCATCTCTTTCTGGGCCCAAAAGCGGGTGAAGAAGTCATTCACTTGAGGCAAACATTCCATCTGCCAAATGGTGGAGTTCTTAACTGACGGATAACAAATTTCCACATAGTTCCGAATCAGCTGAAGATGAAGTGACTGAAGCTTATTTTTGCTCACGAATCTGCATGTGTTACAGTTGAGCGAGAGCTCTTCATCACCAAAGAGCTCTGGGAAAAGCTGGACCAATAAGAGACATGCTAGATCTCCGGCAGACGTACTTTGATCGGTTAACTGTTTCAGCTCTGTGCTCGTTAACTGATACTCTGGAGGGGGCAGGAATTCTGCAACGGATTCTTCAGGATTAACTATTCTCTTGATTCTGCTCACCTCAAGAGACAGCAGGTCCACTTTGCTATGAAGCTCTGACATGTTGGAGTTCAGTGTGTTAAGTGTAACAAACATTTTCTGTATTAAAGAGTACATATTAGTTTCAGATTCCACAACCGGTGTTCCCACCATGCTGCTGCCACATTCCTGTTTGTGCTCATCATTTAGAATGTCAAGCGGAGAAGGGATGGTGGGGATTATCTTGTCGTAGACTTCATGAGAAGCAAACTGATCCGATGCTAGAGGGGTTTTCTTTTCTGTTATTTTGTGTGAAATGCTATAAAGAGGTTTCTTGTATGATGCTGTGGTTATTTCACTGACACTTTCTTCACCGTCACTAAGCAAAGCCATAGAATTGGAGTTCCGTTTTCCACGATCTAAGTTTGTTTGCTTGGCAGATCGCTCCTCCCTGGTCTTGGAACTCGAATGTAGCCCCTAGGAAAGAAAAAATTTAAAATTAATAAAATGCATTGATGCCCCTCATCTTAACTGTAAAACATTATGGGAAAATTGTGCAAAGGAGAGATAAGACTTTTGTTTGGAAAATGTTCTTTTTCTGACTCCAAAAGCCGAGACCCAACAGACGGACAAATATATTTTGAAATGAGAGACTGGCAAAGCGATAACTAGAGAAAAACAAACAAGCTGTTGGAATTCACACCTGAATTGCTCTCTATGTAATGCCTTATAGAATACCTCACTATATCCATCGCAACAAATTCGATACCAGCAACCCCAAACCGCCTTAATTTAAACTTCGTTAAGAAATATTCAGAGGCATAAAATATAACCTTGATGGTTAGCAATTATGGGCATCAATTTTGAAGTGCATTCTTGGAATAATGTATTATGAATTTGAGAAGTGAACATGGAAATGGTAAGCCAAGTGTCCACATCGAGCTGATCAAGTTGTGCTATTAATAGGCTCTAACAAACATTTGATGTGTCTTTCTGCATCGTCTGAGTAGTGCCCCAAACCCATACAAGAATTCTACTGCAAAGCCGCTAAGGAAGCTGGCAATGGCATGGGGTCGACACTGCACTAACAGCAGGCAGCTGGCACAAAGCACTCAGTGCCCAAATATAGCCAGAGGAGAGGGAGGATCAGACCAGAGATCAAGGACTTTGCTTGGCATGCTGGAAAGAAAATATATCATTTGCAATACAACAGGTCTCGCATTTATGAGAGTTTGAGCTATTGGCATTGTAAATGAAAATGCCTTTTATTTGTATGGTATAGATAAATAAAAGGCATTGTCATTTACAACGCCAATAGCATAAACTCTCGCAAATGCGAGACCTATTGCATTGTAAATGTGTGCTATAGAAATCCTTTGAAAAGCATTAGGAGAGAGCGTGTTGTGCCTGCAATTTGAGAAAATAGTGCTCGGAGGTTGTAATTAAAGCCTACTGAGCAACAACACATGTAATAGGGGGTGTCGCCATGGGAGGTTACAAAATGAGACAAGGCGGTACTAATGAGGGACTACTAAGCCTTTTGGCCAATGAACAGCCACAGTTTACAGTGGACAAAGATACAAGCCAATGAAAAATGTGGGCGGAGAGTGGGTGGAGCTTCAAGTCCCTACCTAATACAGCATGCCTGCCTCGACCTAAAAAACAGTTGAACGGTAGAGAGAGTTCCTCAGGGCTTGATGAGGAGTTAAGGGACTGTAGTGTCCTCGTGAACAGAGAGCCAGTGAATACTCTGTGGTTAAGTCTGTAAACAAAAGAACTATGGCGAAGTATTTTGAGGTAAGTGAGTAGCAGGTATACCCTGCTGACGCTTAGATACAGGACAGCCACAACAGTATGATAACTTCTCAGAGTACTTGCCTGAGAAACCAATCATGACACATTTCCCCACATAGGGCTCTGTCTTCGATTGTGAATGACTGCTGCTTCTTAATTAGCTTGAGGCACCAGCAGCGTTCTAGAACATGATTTATGAATCTGGAACTTGGCTCTTAACCTTGGAAATCTACGGAACCTATACAAGTCAAAGAAAGTCAGTGGCTTCTCAGAGTAGGACTATAATTACCTCAAAGAGGTGGCAAGTCAGGTATGACAAAGAAAGAGGTTAAGTCTGCAACTCTGGAGCCTGTTCACAAAAGAATTGGTCCCACATGAGGAAGGGTGCATGAGAAAACTGTCCTAAAATGATTAAGCCCACAAACAGCAAATCACCTCAGGTATAAGCCGCCTTTTTTTAACGCTGTTGATGATCGCTTGATCATTGCTTGACTTCTCACACACAAGGTAGGTCTGCTTTCGCTTGTTAGAATGAGGTAGTAAACTAAAGGAGGAGTCCAAGGCATGCTTCTCATCTGTCCTGGCGGTCATCGAGCAGTCCAGCACATCATCATCGTCGATGCTAGTTTCTACCTTTACAATGCTACTTTTTGCTCCTGAAATAAAATAAAATATATTCAGTTTAAATAATAACAGTCATTCTAAGATTCATACACAGATATAATATTTATGCATTTCTTTTAATGGCATACAAAGCAAAAGCATCCAATAAGCCTCTAGACATCATAAAAACATTATAACAAGCATTTACAATGCAATGGTCTCAGCATCATTACAGGTAGAGCTATTGGCATTGCTCATGACATTTCTTTAAATCATAAATAAATGGCATTGTCATTTACATTGCCAATAGCTTAATCGTTAAATAAATGGCATTGTTATTTACAATGGGCAACTGCAAGACTTTGTTTGTAATATAAGCCATGCTTTCGCAGTACTGTTGAATTTCATTATCGTCGCCTAGTGCTATTTTTCAGCCGTATATAGCGTGAGTTTTGTGGAGGTGCACCCTGCACGCTCACACTCTGCTCACCCAACACACTCTCACACTGCTCACCCTGCGTAATGCAAAAACACCTAGCTCTGCCCTTCGGCCTGTGTTGTAATCGTACTGTAGGTTGTGAGTAGCTGCGCTTGATTGGTTGAGGCGATTTACAAAAGGGGGTGGTGATGAACAGAGTGTCTGAATTGAGCAGACCACTCTTACCCAGTCCAAAGATCAGGGCTTGATCCATCACCGTTATTTATCTCACTGCCCCATCCGAGCTCAGAATCTGGCTATATGCAAATCAGTCTGTCCCTGGCCCAGTGCATCATGGGAACAGGGCAGACTAAACTACCAAGCCAATTCTTTACCAGAAAGGAGACAAGCTACCGGGGACCGGTTTCTGGCATTTCAGCCTCTTCGGCCCGGCTTGCTTGAATCCTGATGGAGCAGTGAGAAAGGGACTCATGTCTGAGTATACCCTGCCACACCTATAGTGGCCAAAATCGATTTACAAAAGGGGGTGGTGATGAACAGAGTGTCTGAATTGAGCAGACCACTCTTACCCAGTCCAAAGATCAGGGCTTGATCCATCACCGTTATTTATCTCACTGCCCCATCCGAGCTCAGAATCTGGCTATATGCAAATCAGTCTGTCCCTGGCCCAGTGCATCATGGGAACAGGGCAGACTAAACTACCAAGCCAATTCTTTACCAGAAAGGAGACAAGCTACCGGGGACCGGTTTCTGGCATTTCAGCCTCTTCGGCCCGGCTTGCTTGAATCCTGATGGAGCAGTGAGAAAGGGACTCATGTCTGAGTATACCCTGCCACACCTATAGTGGCCAAAATCGATTTACAAAAGGGGGTGGTGATGAACAGAGTGTCTGAATTGAGCAGACCACTCTTACCCAGTCCAAAGATCAGGGCTTGATCCATCACCGTTATTTATCTCACTGCCCCATCCGAGCTCAGAATCTGGCTATATGCAAATCAGTCTGTCCCTGGCCCAGTGCATCATGGGAACAGGGCAGACTAAACTACCAAGCCAATTCTTTACCAGAAAGGAGACAAGCTACCGGGGACCGGTTTCTGGCATTTCAGCCTCTTCGGCCCGGCTTGCTTGAATCCTGATGGAGCAGTGAGAAAGGGACTCATGTCTGAGTATACCCTGCCACACCTATAGTGGCCAAAATCGATTTACAAAAGGGGGTGGTGATGAACAGAGTGTCTGAATTGAGCAGACCACTCTTACCCAGTCCAAAGATCAGGGCTTGATCCATCACCGTTATTTATCTCACTGCCCCATCCGAGCTCAGAATCTGGCTATATGCAAATCAGTCTGTCCCTGGCCCAGTGCATCATGGGAACAGGGCAGACTAAACTACCAAGCCAATTCTTTACCAGAAAGGAGACAAGCTACCGGGGACCGGTTTCTGGCATTTCAGCCTCTTCGGCCCGGCTTGCTTGAATCCTGATGGAGCAGTGAGAAAGGGACTCATGTCTGAGTATACCCTGCCACACCTATAGTGGCCAAAATCGATTTACAAAAGGGGGTGGTGATGAACAGAGTGTCTGAATTGAGCAGACCACTCTTACCCAGTCCAAAGATCAGGGCTTGATCCATCACCGTTATTTATCTCACTGCCCCATCCGAGCTCAGAATCTGGCTATATGCAAATCAGTCTGTCCCTGGCCCAGTGCATCATGGGAACAGGGCAGACTAAACTACCAAGCCAATTCTTTACCAGAAAGGAGACAAGCTACTGGGGACCGGTTTCTGGCATTTCAGCCTCTTCGGCCCGGCTTGCTTGAATCCTGATGGAGCAGTGAGAAAGGGACTCATGTCTGAGTATACCCTGCCACACCTATAGTGGCCAAAATCGATTTACAAAAGGGGGTGGTGATGAACAGAGTGTCTGAATTGAGCAGACCACTCTTACCCAGTCCAAAGATCAGGGCTTGATCCATCACCGTTATTTATCTCACTGCCCCATCCGAGCTCAGAATGATTGGTTGAGGCATCCCCTCCTTGCTGCTCCCTTCACAGAGGGCCGGCTGCCTCAATGAAGCTCCCACGTGTTCGGCTGTTCTTTGTTTTAGCTCCTGTGTGTCAGTGCACAGTGTAAGCGAACAAGCATATCCTGCTCTCTCTGGAACAGGCACTCACCACTCTGCACTCACCACTCTGCACTCACGACTCTGCACTCACCACTCTGCACTCACTACTCTGCACTCACGACTCTGCACTCACGACTCTGCACTCACGACTCTGCACTCACGACTCTGCACTCACGACTCTGCGCTCACGACTCTGCGCTCACTACTCTGCACTCACTACTCTGCACTCACTACTCTGCACTCACTACTCTGCACTCACTACTCTGCACTCACTACTCTGCACTCACTACTCTGCACTCACTACTCTGCACTCACACTCTGAGCAGATGCACGACTGGGTATACACACTTGTTTTTTTAAGTCCTACACTGGATAGTAGGTGCCGTTGGTTCTCGTATTTGGCATCACTGGCAGTGGCCTGAAGTAGGGCAAGCAGCAGTGGCCTCCTCAGAAATATCTTGGGCCCTGGCACTTATTATGGCACAAATTAAACACTGCTAACAAGTGATTTTGCTTTCTAGCAACCACGTCACTGCCTCATTATTTACCGCTCTGTTTTCACTTATGTTCATGGACACATCATTGTTTTCTGCTTCCGCGCCAGTGGCGCTTTCCGTTAATGTACTTGCACGCAAACCGCAACCTGTTGCATAACTTGCAGATTTCAACAAAAAACATATTGTGCCTGACCCGGCAGACTCCCGAGCAGCCTTCGAGGCACGCACCTCTGCCGAGCCGAGGCCCAGGAGGAGAGGCTGGAGTGCACGCGCGCCCAGCATCATCCAGTCCTGACACTAAATGCACACACTCCAGGAATGCCAAATACAGTTCCAAGGCTTCCGAGAACAGACAGCAAAGAATGGTGCACGCGCGCCCAGCATCTGGATTCTATTACGGGCCCCCTGACAGCTGGTAATTGATCATTTATAGCCTTCTGGTGCGCGTCTCCGAACAGAATATGCAGGAAGTGGAGAAACTCCACAAACTATGGCCTATTGCGTGCTGCCTTGTAAAAAGACAGCCATGCGATGGCCAATCGCCATGCAGCTGCCATAAATAACTAACACAATTCACGTGCTTCTCTGGAATGTCTTCGTGGGATGTAGGCCGAGCCCTAAAAAGGACAAGCTCCTCCTAAGTTATTCAGATTCCCGGTGCACTAACATAGCATATTCTACCTCTAACCTGCTAGGATGCATGCAGAGGAGATTTCTAATTCTGCAAGTTCTGGAAACAAGGAACAGCTGAGGCTTCCAAGGGGTAGGCAGACTGGTCATGGGAAGCTTTAAGAAGCAGTTTATGTTAACATACATTCACACCAGCATACTAAAGGGAATTCTGGGGAAATATTGATAAATCAAATAAACAATGAAAGTGGCATAGGGGCATTTGTCACTGGTTAGGATTTGAATTCAAAGAAAGTAATGTGACAGATTGTCTCATATCATCAAATTGGAATGTGGTTTGTCTGACTCTACTTATGTCCTGTGTTACACTGGAGCAAGGCATGTCACAAATGACAGCAGTTAAGTATACAAAAGAGTGATTGATGGAATTCTTGAATTAATCTCAATCACTGGTAATTACTTGGGTCGCATCCCAGTTAATCGTTATTGTGCACACCATGACACTTCAGTTTGGACCCAGCTATATGCAAATCAGTCTTAACTGGGCTCCAATAGGAAAACTCCAGCCCAAACTGCCAAGACAGGTCCTCCCTGTTCCAGACCCAAAGCAACCCAGAACCCGTTTTGCCCTAGTTATTAGATGAAAAGAAGGCTGTACCTGGTGATCAAATGTGAAGGACCAGTGTCTTTGTTTAAGGTGAAAATGTTTGCTAGTAGGCGGGCAATGTTTATGACTGACACTGAGCCTTGTGCATCCCTCAGTCACAGAAGTATGTGAAAGAATTAAAGTTAGATATGATATTCTACATATTTCCCTCAACTGGTTCTTTAAGGTGTACCAGAAAATAATGCTCCCTGGCTCATGTGGATGGAGGACTGGATTGTGTGCAGTTCTCTATCCCTCCCCAATTCCTGCAATAGGTGCAGACTGCTACTTTATTATTCAAGGAGGGTCAGGCTTGAAATGGCTGTGTAACACTTCACAACCAATCTTGGTCTCCTCTGGCAGGCATGTCCTTATAATGAATCAGGACTTGCCTACAGAAATGTTGCCCTTATCTGTGAGAAGCAGTTGTCTCCTCTCAGAGGTGCAAGCATTGATGGCTGGCGGGGAACGGAGGTGGCAGGGCGGGGGACACAAAAAAAAACAATACCATTTATCTTTTCACCGCCGCTGTGTCTTCTCAGCTTCAGTACTGGAAATACACAGGCTCCCCTAAGCCAATCACAATGCAGAGTTGTGATTGGTTTGGGCGCTGTGGTTCGGAGCTCATGTGGGGAATGGGAGCCTATGCATGTTCCCCACCAGGCTGTGTATTACAGCCTGGTGGGGAGCATGCAAAGTGCGCATGACTGTTTGGCTGGTCCAAGACGGCCGGCCAAACCGCCATGCGCACTTAAGGTGTGCTCACCACTGACCTTCTGATGTGACCCCCAGTCCCACCCGCCCTAACCTAGCCATGTGGCAAAAATAAAATGATAATAACGAGGTTATTATCATTTTATTTTACCTGCTCTGAGAGCACGGGGCGACGCTCCTCTGCCTCAGCGAGGGAGCCGTCCCTGGGTGCAAGGCCAGATCTGTAATTGTAGCCTCAAATTGTACAGACTGGTGCAGCTCAAAACTGTGAAGTTGTAATGTATAAATACAGCTAGGCAAAATGCATAACTTGTACAGTTATTGCAGGTGAACTTAGTATTTTGTAAATTCAACACTGGTTAGGTGCCAAGGCACTGATTGTCCAGTAATTTAGGAACTACATTTCATTTTTACCTGCAGAAACATTTTCTCTGAACCTCTAGAGCCAGTGCAGCACATACATTACCCAATTAGTAAAAGAGCAAGGCTATATCAGTTCACTGTACCTCTTCCAGACTAGTTAGGGACCCAGTAGGTACACACGCACAATGATGAATTGGATAGGATCACTAATGATACCAGCACTCAAACCTTCATCGCAAACTTGAGAGCGTAACCTCCATCAAAAGACGTAAGCTACAACCACAGCCTACACCAGGAGGAAAAATCATTACATTTATTAAAAAAAACATGGAAAGAAAAATGTAACTGAGCATATTTACTTTTGCGGTGATGGGAAATTTCCAGGATCAGGCACGTGTTACCTTCGTCTTTATTACAGAATTCAACTGAATTCATCTTCAGTGCCACTGAAATATAAGAAAAATTCATGTAAGCATGCAAATCACTTTTCAGCACAGGAATGTGAAGCCTGCACTGCAAACAAGACTCTCTTATCTCACACTAGGGTAAATATTCGCCGGAAGCAAGCACCTCTTGTAGTCATTATAGAACCACAGGCTTCACAGGTTACATAAAACATAGAAATCTGGCTGTCCAAGGCTTGTAAAACTCTGTATTTTGGTAACAAATCGAGACTGTTGGACAATTTTACTGACAATTGGACCTGCTGTCTTTTCCCCAACTATCTACCTAGCTTGACTGCACACTGTAATATGATATAAAATAAATCAATCTGGTTCTTAGTATATCACCTTCTGGTAGAAAGGCCTCTAGTTTCCAGCAGGTGCAAGCTTGCTGCATTACAAGGCCTGACCTGGTGCATTGGGAGGATTAGAAAAGCAATTCAATGAGTGGTGGAAGATGCAGTTACAGTTTGTTTCTTTTAATGCAGGACACCTGCAAAGCCAACAGGTCTGGCCTTGTTCCAAGCATACACCCTAAAAAATTAAAGAAAATAACATGCGGCCTACACATGGCAATCAAGGGCTTGCAGTATAAAATGTACATCTAAAACAATATATAACCATTGCATATAATTTTAATATAGCAGTATGGGCGCTGACTAGCAGGCTGGTACACTTACAACAGGAACTGGAACCCTTCTTAGCATTATTGTAAATATGATTTTTATTGGCACGTGGAAAAGTTAGCACTGGGTTTGAATTATTGAAGACTGACGACAGTTTAGACACACAAGCATGACTAAAATATAAAAAAGGATGCAGAATGGCAAGGAAAAAGAGCTGGCAAATACAAGCAATGACCGGACAGGGCTATTTTCAGGGGGATGTGTACAAGGGATAAGACAAAATGCCCTTGCTCACATTGCAAGACGGCCAATCGTTAAAGTGGGATGACCCATCACCCCAAGCTGTATGCGATGGGGGGGGGGGGGGGGAGCAATGGGACTGACAGATGAACAGAGAAATAGAATAAGAGGATTGTTCCAATACCCCTCCATCTACGTATTAACATATGTGTATATTTTTGATTTATGTTTGTTTTCTATGTGAGGCTGTGAAACAGCTAGAGTCTCTAAGCTAAATTTAAAATGAAATTCCAGAGACACCTAGTGGTAAAACTATCTTGAACGGCTTACACCCCAAGTTATGTCACACCAAAAAGAATAGGCTACAAGATTAGGAACTCGATAAAAAAGAATTTGAAGCGTTTCTATATCTGCAGTGGCTTTAATGTGTGCAGCCTGATCGAAACAAAAATTTAGAAATTTAGTTACAATGGAAAAATTGTATAGAATAGCGGATTAAATTAATTGTTACAATGGTTGTGTTATGCAGGTCATAGGCTGTACCTGCAATAAAATATCTGTTGAAAGCACACAAAAAACTAATAAAATTGCAAGCACAAGAACATGCTAGAACAATTCAAAATGGTGATATGAAATATCCATTAGCTGTACAGTACACAAAGTGTCATAATGGCTGCAAGGAATTTTGGTGTCATGCGATTCACTTTTTCAAGCATAGCCCTGAGGATTGAGGTTAACAGAGCGTAGTAAATTAGGGAACAGAGAGCTGTACCTCAGGATCACAGGTGAAATGGGTCAGTAGATTAAGGACGATTATGCTTGGGCACAGTACAGATTTCCAATTACATCACTTTTTATAGAGCTATCCTAACATATTGTAAGCACAATGCTTGATTAATCTGGAATACATTTCTAAATATAGAGGGTGGTTATTTGCTGTGGCGCTATATACATAAACTTGAGTTGGCAGATATCAAGTGAGGTACTCGATGGGGCACAGCATGCACCCAATGACATATGCGTAACACACTGTTTAGACTTCGGATAAATAGGACGATGGCAAATTAAAGGAACACAAATACAAGCTCAAGATGGTGTCCACTATACATGAAATGTTTGGGCTAGTTATCTGTGAAACAGAAGCAGGTTGGAGAGAACCTTATGGCACTGGAAGGCCCAGCAGAGGTATATAATAATAGGATCCATGATGGAACTCATTTGAGACTCCATGAATGTCGTTCATTAAATTCACCACTATACATGGGTAATGTGTGGTCTACTTATGGTTACACAGAAGTAGACCTCGTACATGCTGATGGCTCTGATAGGAAGCGGCCAAGGCATAGAAATACAGGATCCAAGATGGTGCCTAGTTGAGGCTCCATGAACATGTGCAGAGTGGGATAAACAATCTGAGAGCGCATCACTGAATGGGTTAAGATTCATTGCGAAGCGAATGCACTACTAAATACATTACGGTTATAGAGCGTTAAAAGAGGAATATGAAACATAAACCTTTAAAGTGTTTAAAACATGATATTATATGATAATGATTCGAAAGTAGTTTGGTGAATCTGAATTATAACACTCCATAGTATTCTGAAAGCATACTGAATTTTTATTAAGTGAGACCTTGTTTATATTGATCCTATATACCTGTTATAAGGACCTATTTAACAAACAAGAATTGATTTAATACAGTGCCTACGTTAGCTGTAAAATGAAGGGGTTTATATATATAGGTTTTCTAGGATGGCATATTTGGACATCTGGTATACCGAATACACTAATTGAAGCTTTACATTGAGATGCCTCATTAGAAGGCATTGGCAGTATAAAGAAACATTAACAATAAGAGCCCTCCTCTATGTTATATATTTTTGTTTGTATACCTGCTTATCATTTAAATGAGGAATTAAAATCAATGTCAACTTGCTTGAGATGGGACCTTCGGCCATTAAACAGCATTTATAGTGTAATGAAAGAAAAGATTCAGGGCCTGGTTATGAGTTTGGTACCTGCGGTTGTGGTCGGACCGCTGCGACCTCGGTAGTCCGACTGCCGTATTACGAGATTGCTGTTGGAAAGACGACTGGCGCTCCACTGACACCGCCACCCATCCGCACACTGCTGCGAGTCGGGTCTGTGAAAAGCAGCTGCCATAGGGCAGTACAGAGAGGTTTCAATGCCATCAGTATTATGAGTTGGCTTTCTGACAAGCCGACCACGGCAGTGGGACCACCGGCTTTCAGTCAGAAGTATCAAAGGATTTGGGTTGCATACTCACCCCTTTCCTGTTCTTCCCGTCAAGAGTTCGATGTGGATCCCTTTCACTAGGTTCGCCATTCACAGCAGCTTCTTCACCCTGAAGAATACGCCGTTGTTTGCGGTGAAATCTAGTTAAGTCCATTCTGTACCATATACACATTGACTGCACTGGCCACATAGGGGCCAGACTCAGACAATGGGTAGGTGGTATTTTTCCACATGTATCACACATATGAGTAAATTCGACACAAGTGCAGTCAAAATTTACACACAGGCATCAAAAAATATGGAAAACCATTGACCATTGCCAGGAAGATTGCAGCTGGCCCAGTGGTCAACTCGTAATATAGCGGTCGGAATACCGCTGACGTTGCTGTCTTCTAAAGGCTTAGGTGTTTGGGCAGTTGGACTGCAAAACTAGTAATCAGGCCCTTAAATACTTGTGTTTAAAGGAACCAAAGTCTTCTTAAATCATATATAATTTGATATTAGAATGTGTTAAACTGCGTTAGGACAAATAATGAATCTAAATGAAGGTTAACGAAGATGGATAGAATTATATATACACACACACACCATATCCTATTTCTTTTCCTCTATGCTTATATATAAGATACTGGGTTCTCACCAACCAACACTAAAATGTGTTAAACGTTTCGAGTGAGAACAAAGAATGAAATTGAAATGTGCTGGCTGAAATAATTTTGTTTGGAATATGAAATAAAGACTGACATTCGAAGAGCTGCAGAACATTTTTATTACTGGACTGCTCAATACGGACTATGAGCGCATACCAAGCATATATATGTCTACAGTGTGCCTCCCACTATATACTAGTGCAATTCTTTTCTACAATGTCAGCTGTAGTTACAGAGATTGGCACTGGGGAGTGTAGAGGCTAATCTCTGATGGTGATGCACTTTGAAAAATAATAATATTGACTGGGCAATTGTGGGTCTGTCATAGACAACTTACAGTAACATGCCAACAGTGCCACAATGGAACTGTGTAGCCAGCAGTTTAGATCGTTGAGCAGTGACAGGATACAAAATACACAGATCTGAAATGACTTGGAAAACTGCTGAAATACAGACAAAATCAGTATTTCGATGGTTGCAGATAATAATCCATTGTAAGGTTTTTCAAAGGCCATTAATAGCCTCTTCTCATGATAGTTTACTATTATATACAAAAACTGTGACAAGAGCCAGCAGAAATAAACTGCACTTCATCAATTAAAAGTCTACTAGTGTAAGTTCTGTTTCTGCTCCTGATGTCTTTAGTACAAAACTCACATTTTGCTGCTCCAACCAACTTCCTTCATGCTAACACAGTCTCCACATTTCATCAATGACACTTAAGGGAACTGGCTTCTGATTAACAATGCAGTCAGAAGAGAAACCTCCAAAGCCACCAGGGAGCATCACTGGGTCATTTCTGAAATAGATCACCTTAAAAAACGTTGGCCACGAAATCAAAGGGACATACTGATAAGCAAGCATGCTGTTCAAAGTCACCACATAATAGATGTTCTAATTTCATCAGTGGCCAGGAGCCTGTACATGAAATACAAAAGCACTAAATATTATACACATTGGGTCTCAGATCATACCACTGCAAAAGGGCCACAAATCCACACCATCGGTTATGGCACACCAGGACTAAGAGGCTGTGGAAACAAAACTTCCCAGAAGTGTGACCTAGTACTCGGACAAACAAAGCTTCCGGGGTGACATCTGCAAACCTGTTTCACAAGGCACAAATGGATGCTTCATCATATTCTTAAAAATAGTAAACCTTCTGTAATACTCCCTAATGTCCTGCTTTTCTACCTTGAAACAGATGTAGTATTTCTCATTGGATTTAGCAGCCAAAGGTAGATTACTCCCAATTATTTTCAAGATATATAGTCACAGAAATCTTCCTCACTAGGCCAATATACACAGGGTATGCTAATTCATTTTTAGGTCTGGTCTGCACACAGTTGCGCTCTCTCGCCAGCCTGATATAATACAAAAAATCATAACCAACAATACATACATATCTACATTACACAAGGGCCTTAGATCAGCTCTCTCCATCCACTGCTCTGTTAAATTGTGAACCACGAGGGGCGGGGCCAAGATGGGGGCGAGATAGGACGTGGGTTCCTGTCCCTCCGGCGCCACCACACTTTAGCCTTGTTATATCGCATGATTTGATGTCCATCTGCGAGCTCCCACGAGCGGATCGATACGAGAGGTCAGTTCAGCGTCAGCAGCTCGCTTCTTTCTTGCCGCTGCCTGCTCTTTGCGGACTTTCCTGCCTTTGAGCTGCGACGGCCTGGTGGGCCCAGTTCGAGCTGTGACTGCATGGGTGCTCTGCGAACTGCTGATTGGGGAGTCGCTGGTGGGCAAAGAACGGAGCGCCTGGCATGGTAAAGCGGCAAGGTGGCTGGCGGCATCGCGGTGGTGCGGAGCTTGGAACCGGCGCCATCTTGGAGTACGCCGTGACTGCCTGGCCTGATAGCTGGCAGAGCACGCGGAACAGGGGAACGCAGACCTAGCAGTTTGGCGAGATTGCCTCCGCTCGCTCCCCGTTTCGCGAGACGAGGAAGACACCAGAGACCCTGGGGGCTATGACGGGGCCCTGTGGTGTTTGCTGCATAGCCTAACAGTGCTAGAGAGGGTCAGAGGTAGGAGCGGCGGCCGGGTGTATGAGTCGCCGCTTGGGGAGGCAGATTTCGGTCCACGCGTTCTGGCGATTGAATCCGCCTTCAACCCCTGAGTGGTGTCCTCCCAGCGCAGCCGGCAGTGAATCTAGGCATTTCTGTGGGCGACCATAGGCCCGACTACGGATTGTAACTGTCCTGTGAAGCTGTAGGTGCGCCCCCGCCCAGGGATCTGTTTAAGTGGCAGAAAGGGAACAGGTGCGTTGCAGGGGGACTCGGCCGGATAGTGCCTCGACGTGAACCATGAATGACGCCGGTGTCCCCCTTGAGAGCAAGTGGTGCGACGGCAGGAGTGGAGCGCTGAAGTACTTCCTCAGGAGAGAGGCCTAACTGAGAGCCCTTTATTGATCCCACCTTTATCTGACCGGGGCCGGGTCTGTGACACAGTAACCTTTGTAGGGCGTAACGGAACAGATGGTGGCACTAGTCGGTCTGCGGTCCGGCGGACGGTGCATGCGTGGGTGGTAACCTCCGGCCTACTTTCGCCCAGGGTGGAGCGCGCACCAGTCTTGCCCACAATAAGAGGTGTTAGCTGGCACTAGACCTCGCAACGGTGTGGTGACCTGAATGCAGGGACTCGCCAATAACAGCAGAAGTGGGGACCAGACTGCGGCCCAGGAGATCTGTCTCTGCCCTACGGACCCGTGTGGTGGGTGATACCGGGAGGCGCAGTGGTCCTGCAGACCCATCATGGCGAGGGCCCGGAGAGAGAAGTCGCTGAAAGAGCTCCTCCAGAAGTCAGCGGGGCAATTGAACCCCCAAAACGAGATAAAGGCAAGCCACATGAAAGGCGACGACTCCCCAGCTACCAAAGCTTTCATGGTCAAACTGTTCTCGGCTATAAAAGAGGACATTCAAGAACTCCGCTCTCAACTAACTGCTGAACTACGGGAGGTTAGACGCGGCGTCGATGGCATCGGTGAGAGGGTGGCGACCCCGGAGGAACATGACCTCGGTAGGGAGGAGACCTCCACCAACTGCAGCAAGAGATGATACGCCTTCGTGAGCAGAATATCAATCTCCAGGCCCCTGCAGAGGACCTGGTGAACTGCTCCAGACGGAACAATATACGGATTAGAGTGGTCCCATGGAAGGGGGAAGATGACGACCTGCGTCCCTACGTCTGTGCCTTATTTCACCAGATCCTCGGCGAGGAAGAGTGTTTGGATATCCAAATGGATCGGGCATCCTTCCTCCGGAAAGCGCGTGATCAGCACCCTGTGCAGTTTTGCGGGCACCAACCCGCTTTCTTCCAGGATTTGGCGGCCTCCACGCTTCTTAAGCGCAGAGCGTTCAAGCCTGTAACCAACCAACTCAGAGAAAAGAATAACCCGTACTCTTGGTGCCACCCGTTTTGTCTTATTTTCAAGTACCAGGGCCAGTTCCTCCAGATCAGGTCCTTGGAAGAAGCGCTGGAATCCCTGGGTCTCGAAAGAGTCCCATCTACGGAAGGGGAGGATAGACCGACTCCTAGACGAAGATGACGCACCTCAGAATGGCAGCAGGTTGGGAAACCGTCATCAAGCCCACTGCCTGACCTATCTACAAGCAAAAAAGAAAGGGAGGCAGTTCTTTCATCGCTGTCGCAGGTTACAGAGCGCCCAGACATCCCTTGATCCTCCTAACTAGTGCCATTCAATTGGGTTCAATAATGTGCGTCTGAGAGTCGGAGAGGACCGGTTGTGAGGAGCGGTCAACTTTCCCCTGGTACCGGAGTGGTAAGAGAATATTAACTGTTGGTTTGACTATTTCCTTGCCACAACCCCGCTGGACTTTAACCACTTAGATGAACTTTTGTCATGTTTGCTAGATTATACTTCTCCTTCTCAATATTTAGTTGTTTATTATTGTTTGGGGATGGGGTTTGTTTGGGTTTTATTAGGGGTTCCGCATCAGTTCTTAGGTGGGAATGGCAGGCGATAGGGCTCCTCATGTCGCCTCTGGAGGCACAAGAGCTGCTTAGACTTCTGCACGTGTTTGGCTTCACACCCCCCCCCCCCCAACGATCCAATGGGTAAAGATTTGAAAATAATTAGTCTGGATGTGCGAGGGTTGAAACATCCAGTAAAACGCTCGGCAGTGGTTTCCCTCATGAAAAACATCAATAGTGATATCTGCTTACTACAAGAAACTCACCTCCTCGCTAAAGACACCATGGGCATGCGTGATAAAAGATTCCCGCAACAATTCTGGTTCTCTGGGCCATCCAAAAAGAATGGAGTAGTGGTCCTGTTCAGCGTGCGAAGCCAATGTAAAGTTATTTCGACAATTGCAGAAGTCAAAGGCCGGCTACTGGCCATCAGGGTTCAATGGGGTGAATCGCACCTTACACTAGTAACTTTATATGCCCCTAATGAAAAACAAAAACCTTTTCTGCGCTGGCAGAGATGCTTGCTTCCCCCGATGCTGCGATCCTGGTTGGGGGCGACTTAAACTTAGTGATGGATCCGGATTTAGACAGATCTGGGCAGAGGTCGCACCAAACAGGGGCGCTCTCACCGACTGGGAGGGAGTGGTGGAGGACTGTGGGCTGAGCGATCTTTGGCGAACATAACACCCAAACGAGCGCAACTATACATACTTTTCCGCAGCGCACAAGACATGCATGACTTGATCACTTTTTAGCCTCCCCTTCCCTTATGGCTAGCCTACACTTGGAGGAGATGACACCCCGCTCTCTCTCAGATCATGCCCTCATTTCGGTTCTTTTGCCTGTGCGGTGCTAGCGTTCGGCTCCCCCAGGTTGGAGACTTCGAGAAAACCTCCTACACTCTGAAGAGGTAGTCAAGCGGATATGACATACTAAAAGTACACTACTTCCAAGACAATGATGTGGGGTCCACCCCTCTTGCGGCAGCGTGGGAGGCGCTGAAGATGGTGACGCGGGGAGAGTTCATTGTGGTCGTGGCTTCATACTCAGCCCTGCATAGGGAGAAGCACGCAGATTTAGAAAGAGAGGTGGGAGAACTGGAAGCGGTCCGCAAACGTACGGGTACGCCAAGGGTGTGGCGGGAATTAGGAAATCGACGACGAATGCTGAAACACCTAGACTTAGATAGAGCAGAATACACTCTTTTGCAGCTGTGACACAAATTTTACCTTAGCAGCGATAAATGTGGGAAAATGCTAGCACACAGACTGCGGGCAAAGACGCAGATGTCTGTAATTCAATCAGTACAAGATCAGGATGGGACAGAACACTCCGCAGACGACCGAATTGTGGACACCTTCCGTATCTTTTACCACCTCCTCTATGCAGATCGAGGCGCCCCCTTGCACGACCCTAATGCATATTTGAGTACCTGTGACATATCCCCCATACCCAAACGTACATCAGATAGTCTGGATTAAGCAATCCGCATAGAAGAGGTTATATCAGCCATCTCAAGGTTAAAAATAGCTAAGTCGCCAGGACCGGATGGCTTCCCAGCCACTTTTTACAAAACATTTTGCATAGAGCTGGCTCCCTTTTTAACCCGGCTGTTTAACTCTTTCCTCGACACGGGGCAAGTAACGCCTCCGATTTCGGAAGCATTGATCTCTGTCATTTTGAAGGCTGGGAAAGACGCCAGGGATTGTGGGTCCTGCCGACCCATTTCACTTCTTAACATCGACGCAAAGTTGTTCATGGGCATTTTAGCATTGTGCCTTAACCCCTTCAGGGCTGATCACTCAGGTTTCATACCTACTAGACAGGAGGGAGACAACACTAAAAGACTGCTACACCTCGTCGATCTCGTGCATCGCTCGCGGAAACAGGCCTTTCTGCTTTCCATCGACGCAGAGAAAGCTTTCGACCGCGATTGGAGATACTTGTTCACAGTGCTGCGCAAATATGGCTTTGGAGACAACTTTGTCCGTTTGGATTCAGTGCCTATACGCTGCCCCCAAGGCCTCTGTGCGGGTTAATTAATGCAGGTCGACCCTCTTCCCTGTCGCCCGGGGAATGTGTCAGGGCTGTGCTCTATCCCTGCTTTTATTTGCGCTCTATTTGGAGCTGTTCACCCAGCGGATTTGGTCAAATCCTGACATAGTCGGTCTAAAATTTGGGTCGGATGTGCATAAAATTAGCATGTACGCCGATGACGTGATCCTTTCGCTTACTCAACCCCGGCTAACTCTGCAGTCTCTAACCAGCGAACTTACAGCCTTTAGGAATGCTGCGGGGTTCAAGGTCAATTTTGCAAAATCTCAGATTCTTAACATCTCGGTTCCTACGAGCGAGATGCTGGACCTGCAGCAAGATTTTGCATTCCACTGGGAGCACACAGACATTACCTCTTTAGGCCGTAGGCTTACCTCGACCATTGATAAGACGGTCTCCCTCAACTACTCTTTAACATTGGATCAAACGACCAAGGCGCTGGATGACTGGTCGCGTCTCAAGCTGGCATGGTTCGGGAGAATAGCTGTGGTGAAAATGACGGTGCTACCACGCATCCTCTACATCTTACAGATGTTGCCGCTGTCTCTGCCACTGGGCACAATAAAGAAACTGCAATTGCTCATTACGAAGTTCGTATGGGAGGGCAAGAAGCCGCGTTTCTCATTAACACACATTACTTCCCTGCAAACACAGGTTGGGAAGGGCCTTCAACTGGTAAGCGCGTACTAGGAAGCAGCTTGTCTGCGATACCTCGTTAAGTGGAACAGGCCCCTCGCCAGTAAACACTGGAATTTTATGGAACAATCCGTAGCGGGAATGAACATCTGGCGGGAATTGTGACTTCTTCGCAAACATAGGGTGAGGGGACTATATTCATTGCCCGTCACCTCGCCAACTCTTAGGGTCTGGGATCGGTTGGCTGTTTCGAAAGGCTGGACAACATTCCCCTCACCCATGTGTCCCATTGTGGACAATCCTGATTTTCCACCGGGACAAGCGTCTCCGGTATTTCACCGTTGGAGGGAGGAGGGGTGCAAGAGAGTGGGCTCCCTTTTTGACACCGAAGGATTAATCCCCTTTGCCCAATTGCGTAAAGACTATGACTTACTACCTACTGACGCATTCCACTACCAACAAGTCGCACACTGGGTTACACAAGCTGCTAATTTTGCCCAAAAGTCCCTACCCCGTACTATGTTTGAAAAATGGTTGGTCTGCAAAAAAGATGATCGTAGACTCATATATTCTATGATCATCGCACACAGGAAGGGACACTGTGCAAAGGTGCAAGTGTGGTGGGAAACTGAACTGGGGAGGCCCTTATCGCCCAAGGAGTGGGACCATATACTATACAGAACACATCACACTGCATACAGCACAGCCAGGGCAGAACCCGCTTATAAAGTGCTCACATACTGGTATTACACACCGGCAAGTGTGCATTGCTGGTATAAGAGCAAGACGGACCTCTGCTGGTGGGGGTGTGGCTCAACGGGCGCTCTAGTTCACTTGCTATGGCACTGTCTGAAATTGGTGCGCTACTGGAAAGAGGTTCTTGATGACATTGAAGCTGCATTTCAGATTACATTGCCGCGTTCCCCAGAATGCACGCTGCTGGGTCTCTCCCATCCTCAGTCATTCGCATTGAAGTCGTTGAGGGGCAGACAGATCGCGATGGCACTGCTTGCGGCGCAACAGGTTATCCTAGCGCAATGGGGGTCACCTTCACTGCCTGAGGCTATTGACTGGATACATCGCCTTTAGCAGCTTTTGGCCATGGAGCGACTTTTGATCAGTGTGGGAGGGAAGGGCAACGAGTTAGCGAAATTGTGGGCCCCTTACTTACAGATATTCACCAAAGATTTGATAGAAGTGACTTGTCCTAAATATTTGCAAATTCTCAAGCTCATACCGCTAGAAAGATTGGAGTGTTAAGTAATGCCTCGATATGCTATTGGGTAAGCAAAGGTTCCTGAGGGCAAACGTTGGAACTGATGCGGAGAGAGTGTGGGTGGGGCGGGTGAAGGTGGGTTGGGGTGTTCTATTGTTTTGTTCGTTTTCTTTCTAAAATGTGGTTGTCACTGATGGGTGAACCAAGCTATAACCTACGCTTGCAAATTACCGCGAGGTCGACCTCCGGGTTGTAGACCTGAACACTGTGTATTTCTGTTTATGTCATGCTCTGCCCGCACCCCGATGTATGCAGCATAGCTGTGTATATATCTATTGGATACCACACAATAAAAACGACTGATTCTAAATTGTGAACCACATTTTGCTTCCATCCATCTAATTTCATTTCCTCTTTTTATTTGTTGTTACTATTTTCAAACTTGCTAATTTTTTTGAAGGGCCTAGCAATTACCCAAACCCTGCTACCGGGCAAATTAATGACCTCAATGGAGGATTGGCCACCGCTCCTCTGTTTCCCACCTGCCATGATATTTAAATTAAAGAGCTGAGGTGGAACATTTTGTATCTTTTATGCTCCAGTTGACCTGTTTCCCATAGTGTGAAATGTGTATTTGTGCAAGCTACAAATGTCTGTACACTTGGATTTAACACAAATAGGTATTAGCATATTTAACTATCATGTTTCTTTCTCAAAATATTTTTCCCTTTGGTGGAACTATTTTATACAGAAGAGTTCCCTCTCAATTGCTACTCTCCAACACAGTCCTTGACAAACTACCTGCCTAGTTTGACAAATACTTACAGACCTATGTGCTCACCAACTTTTAAAAGGGTCCCATCCTGCAATTAAAATTGTGACACCAGAACTTGCACATTCAAGAATGCACAAATGTAAACCAAGATTAGCAATTTCCTTGTGCAAAAGTGAAGATCTAACCACAAAGGTACAAATGATGTGCTAAAACTATTTGTAAACTGATAGAGCAGAGATAGATAGAGAGCAGGACAGTCCTAGCACCAAGCTCTGGTTCTGCCCATCTTAATAGAGTTAATGCAGAGCATACAAGCCATAAGCACACTTTGCTGCCAAGATCAACATAACCAGACAATCCCACTTAGCCCGCAGAAGCACCATCGCCAGGCTTGAGACCAAAACGTGTAAGGAAAGACGAGACTGTAAGCCTTCTCCGCCTAGGCCAGATAATCTGGAACATCATCTCAGTTAAAAATGGACAAGCAGCCATTCGCATCCACTCCACAAGGAACAGCAGGCTCTGGTCTTTAGTTAACATGTGCTACATGTAGATCAGTGTGTCTTGTCTTGCTCATGTTGGGCATCCTTGCTGCTGATTTTCTATACCCTCACCACAGTCTTCACTCCCTGTTTCTTTCACGTACAACACCCTGCCTGTAGCTAGGTTTGCACAATATAAATCCAGAGTGTACATCAGAGGTGGGATGGCCAAGCAACACTTGAGCCTGACTTGTGGCTGGCTTGGGAGAATAACTAGCTCTAATCTGGCACTTTTCCCATGGAGTCTGATGACCTAAATAATATCTGAGGGAAATATTCCATTCAAATTCACGCACAACAGTTGAACACAAAATCTAAAATGATGCCTTGGTATTTCTGCAACCGAGCTGATCTACTGATTGCACAAGTGGCTCTGAAGATCTGCGGGAAGTCAGAGTTGCCCATTGGGTTTGTTTATCACAGTAACTGCCTCAGGGAGGTGCTGACCCTCTACTTTTTTACTGTGTTAAATTAGGGGACATCAGTGATATTAACATTAAAATAGTTTCTTCCCGTCCCTGAAATGTAAGTTTGCTCTTATTTCAAGAAAGACTTGTTGTAGTTTTACGTACATGACCTGTCAGATTAAAACAGCATGTAATACTTGTATTTTCTAAACATTGTGAACAAATGTAGGTCATGACATTATTGAACTCAAAGCACTGTAATGAGTAAAAGTAAGAGAGAAGGAGGTAGTCATCCAGTGGGTGAATAGCTCAATGAGTATTCAGGAACTTGGTTTCAACTCATGGATTATCCACTTGATCCAATTGTATGAAACTACACAAAACACTTTACTTCACTGTGCCTCATTTTAATTGCATAAAAGCAAAAAGAACAATTGATGGACAGAATGCAGAACAATGTGATACATTCACCCCAGTACAGAGATCTGGGCCTAAATCCATCGTTTTTTTGCTCACCATGCCATTCCAATATGGGCCCAGCCATATGCAAATCAGTTGTGACCCTGCGCCCAATGGGAACAGTCCAGCCCGAACTGCCAGGCCTTTTCCTCCCTGGATTGGAAACAAGCATCCTAGGACTGGTTTCGGGCTTTCAGCCCTTATCAGCCAGGATAGCTTGACTCCAGTGGCATGGAGAGCACAGAACCCACGTCTGGGCATACCCGTCCCACTCAGGGTGACAAAAGCAAAAAGAACAATTGATGGACAGAATGCAGAACAATGTCATACATTCACCCCAGAACAGAGATCTGGGCCTAAATCCATTGTTTTTTTGTTTACCATATCATTACAGTTTGGACCCTGCCATACGTAAATCATTTTAATTGTATGTCACATCTGAGATCACCATAAAGAAACTCAAAACCAGGTGTATGCTATATAAAAACCTCATATATATATTGTTTAATAGACAATAGTGTTGCTCCACAAGCAAGAACATTCTAGGCCATGTATAGAGAACACATGACAAACTAACATCTCTTGATTAACTTATGGCAGAGTTGGGGAAAAACAAGTGTTCAAGAAACATATTTTTAATCTGAACTATGAAAGAGTCTTTATTATATTTTAAATGTATGATGTATCATTTACATTGCAGATAGAGCGATGGCTAAGCTTGTGCTTTGTCTGTTAGAGCCAGACCCTGGCTCCCTTCTCTCTATGAATTTCCTTACTGGCCCACCTCTAATGTACACACAAAGCTATACGAACTAGGGAATTTAAGTATTACGTCAATTAATAGAAAGACAAAAAATGGTTGCAATTGTAAAACAGACTGCTGATCCACTTTCCTTCATTCTGTTCCCTTCATAATCTATTTATTTTATTCACTAGAAAGATCAATGAGAGTAGAGGGACAGAAAGCAAAATTGTCTTAAATAAAGACAATTTTGCTTTCTGCCTCCCTACTCCGTATGCTGAAACCTCAGATATTTGCCCTCATATAATTTGCAGAAGTGCACGGGATGCATGAGGTCGCTAGACTTCAGTACCAAGATGGAAGATGGGCACTTATCTGTCACTCAATCAATCAATTTAGATTTAAAGTTACTTTTTGAATGGCAAATGTACCTAGGTGTGAGTTTGAGTTCACCAATGTACCTCTGTATGACTTGAGAGATATCGGGACAGGTGTTCACATGATAAGATCAAATGGAAGACTTCTTAAGGATTCTGGAAAGGAAAGTTGAAATTATGAATGAAAATAGTATGAATAATCTGATGTTTTGAATCCTGTAAAACATATGTAACTGCAAGAAATATTACATTAATTGTCACAAACATCAACAAGAATGTTAGAGACGTGTTAGGCTGTATAGGGTCAAAAAGAGAGCTCAAGATGTGAGACAATTGAGCAGTTTTCCATATCAATCTACAACAAGCTTGTATGTTTGTATAATATGCGAAACGCGACTGCAGAATCTGAGGTTAAACAATCATTTGAACTATGCATTTAGGAATCTTGGAGCACTACTGATTTTCATATACATTAATTTCCAGTTTATTTTGGTGGCCAGCAAGTCTAGGCAGAAATGGTAGTCCTAAATTAGATTAAGCTATAATGATCAACTAAGCTAAATTACAGAGTGTGACACAGTTGGTCATACACCATCCCAGGCCTCAAGAAATTTATCGCTCACTCACTATGGTGAGTCAGATTGTCTCGCAAAATAGCTTGGGCTGCCAAAGAACAAATGTTCTGTTCATTCTGAAAGCAAAATGAGCAATTAAGATGCTTTTAAAACTTGTTTTTCTTTGTCACATTTGCTATGTGTTCAAACAGAGGTCAAACATCAGTTATGTCTTCTAACAAATACTGCTAATTTTATCCTGGAGATTGGTGCTTACATTTCTTACTCTGACTGCCACGTTAGAGGATTTTGTAAAGTGAACTGTCTGACAATCATGCTGGTCACATAAAATTTAAATAGCTAGTAAATGAATTGTGCAAATATTTGAAAATACATTTCAGTAGTTATTAAAGCACTTTTTTGTAATAATATAATGAGATGGAAACAAAGATTTTAATGGGATCAAAACACATGACATTTGCTGAAACCCGATTTCCACACTTTATTGTTTGTACGCGGTATAGTTTTATCAGCAAAGCTGCATATGAGTGGAAATGTTTGAGGCCATTTCAATCGCAAATGTCGGTCTGTAAATGACAGCACACTACAACATCATGTTTTTGTTGAATATTTATTGAAAGTGCGAGCTTCTAAATATGAAATGAGAAACATTCCTGCCCCGTCCTGATGGCAATACTATTAGTGATCTAAGAGGAAAGTCGGTCATGTGTACCCTGTATGTGTGCTACAATTTTACTATACATGGAACAAAGGTTTAGTCTGTTAACTCCAACAAGAGTTTTTTATACAGCAGACATGCTGAAACCACATATTTGAAAGTGTTCTCATATGTGATAATGAAGAAAGAGATGACTCAGCAAAAACATTTTTTGCCTAGGATCACGCAATATGAGACAAGTTTGTGGGTCAAGCGTATTACAATTAAGACGAGTAGATAATTCAAGGTCTAGAAATATTTCTCTGACTTTCCGAGGCCTACATCCAAACATCACAGGGATCAAAATGTATGCCTGTAATGAAAGGAACTGACCCTCTAATGTTAAAGATACCAATATGATAAATCTATACATTTAAAAACACACAAGATAATGGACGGAATGTTGCACCGGTTTCTGGCTATCAGCCTTCCTCAGCCAGGATAGCTTGACTCCAGTGGCGTAGTGAGCACGGGACCCACGTCTGGGTATACCCTTCCCACATAGGGTGAACAGCAAAACACACAAGATGATGGACGGAATGTTGCACAATGGCAAAACATTCACCCCCAGTCACAGATCTGGGTTTAATCCATCATTATTTTGCTCACCAAACCACCCCAGTTCAGACATGGCCATATGCAAATCTGTCTTGACCCTGTGCCTCATGGGAACAGTCCAGCCCGAACTGCCAAGCCATGTCTTCCCTGAACTGGAATCAAGCATCCTAGGACCGGTTTCTGGCTATCAGCCTTCAATAGCCAGGATAGCTTGACTACAGTGGACCTATACATATTTCATAGGCAGTATAGCAATATGATTTTAAATGTGTCAACCCAGAAATGGTCAATATTAAAGCCGAAGCTCGAAACGTCATGATAATGATTGGAAAAGGTTTAGTGCAAATGTTCTATATGGCGGGCCCAAATAGAGGATCATGCAGCTCAAGGTGCAATATGGAAAGCACCTCCAACGGTCACCTAAACAAGGAGAGTAACTGCTTATTTGGTTAAATAAATGTTCTTTGTGTTATGAATTGAAGGAAGTATGGGATATATCCTTGCTAATTCAACAGATGTTTCCACTAGTTCGGTTTCTATTAAGATAAATAGAGAAAACATAATGTATTTAGCTCCTTGGAGGTAATGTTGCAGGACAAAACAGGCAATCACACCCTTGTTTGTAGTTTTGATATTGAGGTGGACCTAGTAAGGCATCCAAGAATAGTGACATAATATTCGGGTGCAGAAACTTCACAGAATAGTTTGGTGTCAGGCAAGTTGCCCTGAGCCTTCTGGAATTTCCTGGGGATTGTCAAGTTTACTTTCCTCACCTGTGGAGTCTTCTCCTTGACCCAATGGGCAACAGATGTGAAACGATCCAGCTTGAATCCCAATTGGATAGTGCGAACGTTCTTGGGTCTCAATGCCTCCCAGCAGGCATGTCGTGAAAGTCTTCTTCACTCATTTGGGGATCTTTAGATCTAGGAAAATCACATAATTATTTGAGAGAGCTTGTTAGACAGTATGACTAGCCCATATACCTAAAGGACATGTTAACTATTATAGATCCTTAATATGGGAAGCAAAAATGCCCTTTGTTTAAACTGAATTTTGTGTGCCACTATTTTAAAAAGATATATAACAAAGCACTAACCCTTTTACCCAGGCAGAAAAAAGGAGGACAGTTATGAATAATGAACAATTGTCGTTTGGGGTTTCTTTTCATAGGTACCATACATATATCTAACTCTAAACATCAGTGAGGTCATTTGAACAAATTCATACAAATGTCCGCATAAGCCTCTCTTCATAATAAAAAGCTCTTATATTTTCTTTGCTTCAGGGATTAGGAAAATCAGTAAAAGTACAGAGTTGCACTGCTCAGTATTAGTGAATGTGTGACTTAAACAATCTTACACACAAATCAATAAAGGGGTGTTGGATCAAAGGTAAACATAACTAGTCCAAAATTTGAATTTTGAGCTTCCTTGAGTGTAATCGATGGTCAACCCTAAATACAATGTTGACCATTTGACTCAATAATGTTAATCTGTAATTCTCATCAGGACGATAGCCATCTGTCGCCTATTCTCATTGTAAGCATTAAATCATAGCGTCAAGAGGGAAACCACGTTTGTACCCAGAGTATTATGTTCTGTCATCAATGTTTAAATTGTTAAACATTTGAAAGACGACTCAGTACAATGTGTCAGAGTCCACGTTTTTCTGCTCTCTTCCCACTGCATTGTAGCAAACAGCCATCAGTTCCGCAATGTGATGCACACGAAAAGAACAATTGAAACTAATTTGAGGAATCTATAGGTATGTGCCAATGATTTCTCGCGCATCCCAACTGCTCTGTGATATTACCACAGACCGCAAAATAGTTTAAACGAAAATAACACAAATATGAGGCAAACTGAATATCCCAAACACATAACCATTAACAAAGAACAAGAAGCATGGGTTCATTGTGTTAAAACCTAAATTACTCACTCTGACTACTTTAAAGCAATTACACCTTTGCTCTTAAAAGAATGAGTTAGCTTCAGCTCAGGCTGGCCACCCGGCCTTTGCATCACAACATATTGATCTTCCTACTTACAAAATTCTGCAGAAGGATCCTTTATTACTTACTACACCTTGGAAAGCCCCAAAAGAATATAAACCTTCACCTAATTTTTCTACTTAAAAACCCTGATTTGGACCTAAATATCCTAACAGATGCAGAATTATCTCTTATATGGGGCTAAACTTGAGTATGCAATGATCAACAACAATGTTGCCTTGAAGCCAATAGCGTACCAGAGGTAAGCCCATATAGGTTTTAGACATTGTAATATCACAGATGCAGCCCTTCTCTACATCTGGGTTGATATCAAGAAAAAGGGTTACCTAGATTGCATGTACTTTCTTGTACTCCTTGACCTCTATGTGGTCTGTGTGTTGCAAACCGCAAAATGCTCTTAATGTGCTCATGAGGTCTGGGAATCAACAATGGTGTTCCAAAGAAGATACAGTCCCCAATATTATCTCATGGAACTTTCTACTCTAAATAGTATTGCTGGGATTGTGGAAGTTCACATTGGTCCACTTTGTAATTACTATATTTAAACAGTACTACTTTTCAACATTTAACTGAGCTACTGACATCGTTAATTTGCTCTCTGCTACAATTTACACACAATTCATGTACACCATAATCTATATCTGTTTAATAAAAAATAAAAAAATAAACAAATGGCCTCAAAGAAGTAGAATGTTGGATGTCACAATATCAACTCAAATTGATTGCAGATATATTGAGATAATGTATTTATTTACATTGAGATTTTTATAGCACTGCGTGTTTCCGCTTGGATGCTTCTGAGCTATGACGAACAGGTGGTATAGTTATGAAAACAAACATGTTAAAATGAATTACAATTTGGTGGATATCACCTAAATGCAATGTTTTTAATTGTGACACACGGCCACTGAGGAGTTAAGTGACAAAGAATGTGTGATTAATTCAGTTTTTAGGTGTTTCTTAAATTGCAAGTAGTTGGGTTCAGATCTCAGAGTGGGGTATGCCCAGCACTCCCAAGGATCAGCGTCTCCAAAGAATCTGCATCCGTGAAGATGTAACGATGGAAGGTTTCTGGCTGGGTGTAGTGGGGAGTGAATTTCAAAAGATAATCTGAGTCTCTGCCCCTATGGGTGGTACATAAAATCCTGAATGGAATGAAAGTGAGAAAATTCATAGCATGTTTAGTGTGGTCACATTAGCAAAGATTTAGGCAAAGTCTGAGGAGCTAAAATGATACCTTTGACTAATGAATTGACTTTGAAGTGAGGGTGAACAAGAACTCAAATCAAAAGTGTCCCTAGATCCTGGCTTTTTAGACGTTTGATGGTGCTTTCAGACCTTGGAGCCAACTGAAAGTTGGTAAGCAAGGTTCAGTTAATCCCACTACTGCGCTTTCAGTTTTGTCTCTGTGCATGCACACAATGCTCTTCTTCATGCAGTACATGGTTCAAGCATGCGCCATTGCTGGTGCAACTGTTCAGAAGAATGTTGAGCTAGAAGTGAAATTCAGTATCATCCAAAAACATTTGACAGTTGATTTGGGGTTTACGCATGGAAATGTTGAACAGCAAGCGAGCAAGGGAAAATCTTTGGGGGATGTTGCTAGGCAACGGGGACGTTGATGATTCAAACTACCCAATTTTTCTGTGGTAAAAAGAAAAGAATACACCTGATCCAGGACAAAGCAGATGCAGATACTCCTTTCCCCTGTTCCAACTATTCCATCAGTATTGTGTTGTAGATAGGTCCATAGGCCGTAGAAAGGTCAATACAAGTAAGGGCTGTTTTTTGGTAATCATCCATGGAAAGGAGGAACTCATCTTTTATGTTGGCTGGTGCCGCCTCCGTGCCCCTAAGAGGTTTAAATATTTAAATTCAAACTGAAAGTCATGGAGTAGTACATACTACTCAAATTATTGTTACAGGTGTCTAGGTGTCTCATCGCCTTACTTTCTGTGATATTGAGTAAAAATGGGAGGTTGGAGATATGGCAGTATTTAGACAGGGCATTTGGGTAATAGAGATTTGCTTAAACAGGGGGTAATGATAGTGGGTTTCTGAGGGCTGGGCACAACTTCAAACAGTAGGAGACATTTATCCGGTTAGCTGTGTCTGTTGGAAGGAAGGAAAGGCAGATTTTTTAGCATGTAGCTGAACATGGATTCATGGGAGAATTTGATACTTTAACCTTGGGGGACAGGCTTATCTCTGTGGTCTCAGGGATTTGAATGAGCGAAAACACACAATAGCAGAGATGAGGAAATGGTTAGGAAGGTAGGTTACGCAGTGCTGGAGGTGTGTTACCAACATCCAAAAGAGCAGCACTCACTCAGGGCGGCTGCAGAGCAGTAAAATACATTTATTGCGAATAACACGGAGAAGACGCGGTTCGGCCATGGCGGTCTTGATTACATGACCACTTGACAGACACAGTGCTATAAATAGGGTGATGACACAAACAACATCCTGCCTGCGTATCTTTGGGATGATTAGAAAAAATGGTTCTGTTGGGTAGATGACATTGATTCAAAGTACACTGAATGTAGAATAAAAATGGTATGCTCTCTTAACACACAAGATAACAATCATAAACACAGTACTCAATAAATCAATTCTATGTTCCAATGTTTTTCAGTGTTACTTCATTTCATTATAAGCGATACAGTTATTAAAAAAAGGACCGTGAAACACAATTATGTACAAAGAAGTTTTTCTTATAGTGTCTATGGGTGACAGTTGTGCATGGTGATAAAGTGGACAATATGTACAGTGTCAACAAAGTTCTATCTACAATCGTTTCCTCGAGAAAGGCCAGAGCTTAAGTTTGATCCAAAAGTTTCTTCCCTAGTATAGAAACCCGGCCAACCTGGACCTAAAAGTAGGTCGAAGTTTCGACCCTGTGGTGCCCCTGTTGGTGGTCACAGCGGGTCTTCCTCAAGACAAGGATATGGGGATTAAATGTACACAGTCTGAAATAAATAATGACACTGTGTGTGTAAGAGAGGCTGTGTGGTGCAGTGATTTACACCTGTAAGTGAAAGGTAGAGCTAGGTTACTCACCCTTGCAGGCTGGAGGATTTGAAGCCAGTGGCGTTGTCGCGCAATGGCCAAGTAGTCTGTGTGGTTCGGCTAGAATGAGTTACAGCACGATGCAGATTAGCCAATCTGCTATTGGTCTGCTAGAAACATAGGGGAAAGACTGCGTATCTTTGGGAGCCATACTGGAAAATACTTATGTAGCTTCCATCTAGCCTCCATTTTAGTTACTCGTTTTAACTTAGCATCATTTTCTACTGGTGGTTTGCACATGTTTTTCACTTTGTGAGACTGGCCCATGCGTGCATTTATTTCTGATAGGCATTTCCCCCCTGTAGTATGCACATTTAATACCAGGGTTGCCAAGTTGAGAATATGATGCCTTGTTTTATTTTATTAATTGGAGAGGAGTATTTCCCCCCAGACAAAGTAAGACAATGTTCTGCACCTTTGGCACAGTGTGCTATTTGTAGTTTTATCATTTAAACAGCATCCATGTTGAAGTCGGTGAGAGGTTTACTTCCTTCCTGAGTCATCATGGAACGCTGCTGTGAACTGTGACTGGGATGGAATTCAGCTGTTCCAGACCTTCATCCTAAGAAGGAAGATGCACTTAGACAGAAGTGCATTCGTTAATGCACGGAGACCGGCTTCCTGACATACAGTACCAAAGCATGGAGTTGGGTGGTTCCAATAGGACAGGCAGATGGGTACTCCCAATATGTTCTCTTCAGTATAGAGAAAAGTAATAGATGAGCATTACCTTAGTAAAATTATGAACAAATAACATGGTTGAATTGTTTGTATTTTTCACCATTCTACCAATGATTATAACAATGAGGCATCTCATCTTTCTCCTAATAGCTGTTATGTTTTATATAAATAAAGAATAAAGCTTTTCAATAAATGTTTGAAAATGCAACAATATATTTTCTTTGTGAGACACAATCAAAGGGTTACATTTGTTACTATGATTTCCTTGGGAATCCGAGAGGCATGTTCTAGGTTACTGACAACATCTTTAAGTCTGTAGGTTTAGGACTTTAGATGCAATGCTGTGAGCAAGGCAAACGGACCAACATTTACTGATTATATAAGAAGAATCAGTCTCTGTATTATGTAGCTTTGTTCTATATACACAAGCCTACTAGTTTCGTACGAACCATATAACAAGATAAAACAAGCTATTTATCATGGAAATAACAGAAGGAGATCTCCAACAATAAATTACGAAACAAGTCAAGGCGATTATATGTATAAAATTCATGTAATATCCTGATGCAACCCAAATCGGAGAGCCATCCTCAAAAGAAAGAACAACGTTTGGCCTCCATCCCGCAAGGTGTCATTATAAACAAGCATTGGCAAAGCCACAAGGGTTTTGCTTCTGCGAAATCTATTGGTTTTATCAATGTTTTTTAAGATATGTATAACAGCAGCGCAAGCTAGAATGCAGCATGTCTTATCGATTTTTAAAAAGCGCTATGAAAGGCCCAGTGTTGATCATCTTATAGCGATTTGTTTAAAACTTTGAGAAATGTAGCACAGCAGCTCACGCTGCTGTGCAACATATCTAAAAAAACACTGACAAAACACTGACAAGACCAGTAAATTTTGCTGAGGCGAAACTTATTGCCTTTGCCAATGCTTGTTTAAGAGTAAAACGACCTGCAAATAAATGGTAGCTACGACGCCCTGAAAAAATATAGGTATTTTTCTAATTACCACAGGTTTGTGGAACAATGAAAGTAAGCAAGCAAGCATGATAAGGGACAGGGAGAGCGAACAAAGAGGCGAGCAAAGAAAGTGGGGGTTGGAGCTCTGCCTTGAGCCGCCTATTTAAAAATGATTGTAAACATCCATTTGCTTTGGTAAAGAGATTGGTGGAGGGTACTATGCAATGATGTGGGGAGAGCGCCGGGGACGAGAGAGATGGCCTGCAGATGCATAATTAAAGCAAGCTTGGAGGAGAGGAGACAGCCTGCAGATGCACTCGCATGGAGTGCTCATTTGGAAACGGAAAAAAAAGTACCTTCAAAGTGAGTAGCCAGTGGAAGGTACTGGCCTGTAGCCAGTGACCAGAAGCTGTACTTGAGCCAAGCAACACGCCACAGCATGGATGGCAAAGCACAGCAGGAAGTGAAAACAGACGACGAGCTTGCCTATCAGAAGCATGTAAATTAGAGCGACATTGGCATCAACGAATGGAAAGTACAGGTATGCATGGGGTGGTTGGGTTCTAAGCCCCTTTTAAGATTTTCTTTTAACACAAGGATTTCGCAAGCACTGTGCAGACGAAACCTAAAAAGGCAAAGTGTTCACTTGCATGCCACCCATGTGAGGAAATCGTTTACAAAAGCAAATTCGCACATTTAAATGGTCACCCTAAATCTCAGCAAATCCAATGTCACATAAACAAAGTTTGAGTATAACGAAATCAGCAAACTGTGCAAGAAGAAAATATCTGCACACTTTAGCATAGAGATCTTGGCATATAGGGTATAAGATCCAGAAAACTGAACAGAACAGAGAAACTGTGCATGCTCAAAGGTAGATAATAACCGTGAGATCATTTAAAGGGGGTGGCAAAAAAATAGTCCAATTATGAGACGCAGAGCCTCAAACAAAAAAGCATGTATAATGACAATCAGTGTCCCTGGTTAAAATGAAGACCAATTAAAGAAAAATCAACATACAAGAGGTCCCTCTGTCATATTGTCCTAAGTTGCTCACTCATAAAACAGAGAGTCTGTACCCAACAGTTCATGGATGATAGAAAATAACGCGGTATGTACAAAACATACGAATGAAAAAAGACTAAATAAATAAACATTAAGCCCAAGTGAGCACATTAAAGGCAACAAATCATGAATCTTGCTTCCCTTCATGCATGTCTTTGCATATAATTAAGAAGCATTATATAAAGTTTTGCAAAGATGTGTAAATGTTTTTACAATGTAATCACTGTTAATAATGCAAGCTGAACTTGCTGCTGGATATGTTGTAATGGTAAATGTTTTACATTTATGAACCATATATACTTTAAACATCTTAGTTGTGTGGATTCATATCGTGCCCTAACAGCAGACACTTCTCTTCCCAATAATCATACAGAACACTGCAATTTAGCAGCCAAAGAATTTGTGTTGAACAAGGTTGGGTCTACGTGTTGCCCTTGACCCCAACGAATATGTCCTGGGTATTTAGTAAAAGTATTCCACATCCCTAACTCAACAGTATGCATGTTTCTAGGTTGTTCATTTTCCTTTCATCTGAAAGTACTTCTTGGCACCGAGCACCTCAGTTACTCCTGGACTCAATATCTGTGCTTGTTTGTTAGTCTGAATAGTTCTCAAACTTCCACATTTTTACCATTAGAGTGTAAATCGGATACTGCTTCGGATGTTATGTCCAGTCTACAGCACATGGCTGGTTATGATATTCAGTATTTTGCTCATTTGTCATTATATTACAGACAGGTTTTATTCCTGAGACATATAGTTCTGCCAAACGCTCGGTAGTAAAAGCAGACATGCTCTACTACATAAAGCTTCCACATCAATGTCAGCCTTACTAAGGTGATATTGGATTTGGAAATTGTACATTGGTAAAGCACTGAGTCATCTGTGCCCAGTTGCGTCTAATAAGATTTCTTTCGTATATACTTTAAAGGTTTATTGTTGTATTTACTCTACGTTTGGCTTCGTAGAGTTGACCATGTAAGTGGTCTTTCTTGCCTTCTCCTTGATAGAGCTTAGTGCCTAGACCATCTTCACTTCCATTTATATGCAGACAGTGTGGTAACAGTAGATCAGCATAAGTCAATGCTAGGGCTGTTAAAGGTTCCTTGTTCAACTGATTGAATGCTTGCTGACAATGTACAGTCCAAAGGGTTCATGCACTTTGTGCTATGGTGTTTTAGTTTCCTCTTTCAAGGTGATTGATTTTGGCCATGTTTGAGGTCTACATTTTCATGTGCTCCCCAGCTATTCCTTCTACTGATACAGTATGTCAAATGTACTTGACACTGCTTTGGCAAAATGGACTTTTGTCAAGAGACAGTTACATCCCTTGTGCTTTCATCTGTCTAACGCGTTTTCCAATTTAATGTTGAGTTCACCCCGAGTCCTACCAATCACAATGATATAATTTAGATATACGAGCACTTCCACAAGATTCACATCTCTGACAATGTTTTACAGTAGGTGAAGGGGGCTACTGATATGCTTCTGGAAATTTCATGGAATTTGTAGAATTCAACATGACAAATGAGTACAGTTTTCTCTTTCTTTTCTGGAATCGTGGACATTTCCTAAAGTCCATATTTGAAATGTAAAACACAAAACAAGTTGTTTTCTGTTAAGCAGATTAATGGACCTTCAACTCTAGGAGTTGCATCTTTATCAGGGACTGTTCAGTATTCAGCCTGTGGTAATCAATGTACACTCTCACATCATTGTACTGCTTCCTGCAAATGACAATTGGGAAAGTGTTAGGACTTTTTCTGGGTTCTTATATAATTCCAGATGACATTAATGCTTCTAAACCTTTCTCCATGTGGATAGGATAGTAGATCATCACACTGCCAGAATTGTGCTCTACTCTTAAGTGTGTGTCCAACATCCCATTAACATGTTAGTAACCCATCAGTTTCTTTGTATAATTTTACCATATTTGTTCCATTTCCCACTCAGATGAAGAATCTCAATCGTACAAGTTCATAGAATGTATCCTCGAAGAAACTTTAAGTACCCTGGCAACTTGACATAGTGCCATAGGGTGGGAATTCTGCTATCTTTGTTCCATCTCATCAGCATTAAGTCAAGTTTATCACAGGGACATGTATAGTCTAGCTTCTTTCCTTCTATGGTGTGAAGAATGTTCTCTTCACCACCAGTCGTCCAGCTATGGTATCTCTGTATGTTAATTACATCACCAGTGACTTGTATTGTGATATTCACACATACAGACAACTCATAACATCTTTCTTTGTCGTCTGTGACATCTTCAAAGGCTGTTTGCTGAAAAAACACTGGCCCTTCAGGTTTTACTCTTACTTCTTCCTTCTTCTTCAGATAAGCGTACTGACACAAAGGATGAATGTTCAAGGCTGAACATAGTTGGGCCCAGCAATGTGTCAATAAAATGTGGCTAATGTTCAAAATATATTGCGGTTAGTTCACACAAAATTCAAGGCCCTTTTCACAAAAGTAAATTTGCACGTGTAGATTTACTTGCATGCAAACGTGCTCCTGCACCAAGTAGTAACCTTTTTTTTTTTTTGCTATTCACCAATCCTGAGTGTAAGTTTGCCACTAGGTGCAGACCTACACATTTCCACTCATTAACACAGGAGGTGGTGCCAACCAGAACAGGATTTAAAAGTGTAAGCTTACTACTAGTAATTTTTCACAGGTAGGTGGATGTCTCCACCCCCAAAGCAGCGACTTCCATATTGTGAAATATAGGAAAAAATAATCACTGTTTATTAATTTATAAACAAAATGGTGAAAATATTTAAATGTAAAATAAATATGTAAATTATTTAAAATAATTATGCATCCAGGATAAAACAAATTAATGCAGCAGAACAATAACTCCACAATTAAATGTTTAACAATTACATTTTTTTTTAATTATTTCATTATATTACTAATAATTATTGTTTGAAATAATGTTTTTAAAAAAACACCCTATCAGTCTTATATTTAATTATTGTTTAGAAAAAGTTACTAAAACGTATGGGTTTAGTTAATTTTAATTAATTGCATTTTTTATTAAAAGCTTAAAAGTATTATTTCATTATTTTTAAACAAAAAATGTAATATTAATTACATTTTAAACAAATTGAATACAACTTAACACTTACGAATATTTTATATGTAATTCAAAACTTTAAATAATATATTTTATTAACATGATTTCCTCTGGGGTGTTATAAGTCCCTGCCTCCATTATTTTCTATGGGAGTGCATTGCAGTTCCTGTGCGTGGCCGTGTGTGGTGCTGTAAAGCTGGGTTGGAGTACAATCATGACTATTTTGGGTCTTTTTTTTACTATAGTAATTTTAGAAGTGCAGTTTGTGAATAGAAATGTAATTACTCTTTTGTGGTGGGTTAAAACCCTTCACTTTTCCCCTTCTCTTTAGAAGTATTCCCCATTTTCCAACTACTCCCCAGGTTCCTTTCACATTTTATTAATAAAACGTACTACCTAGGTGTTCAAAGGACTCTGCAACTTCCGACAGATGGTGAATGTTCACCTTGATTAGTCTAATCCAATCACAGACAGCATCTCCAAATCTGTGATAAACCAACCATTCTAAGGGTTCCAAAAATAATCGTTTCAGGTTATTTCTTGGAGTAGATTCACAGATGAGAGTAACTTGGCTTTCACTCCATATGGGTGCATCCATCTTTCTTTCAATCAATCCGTATTTAATATCATTGGGTTGAGAGGATCTAAACTCTTGATAACAATGTATAAACCTCAGATCCCTTGTCTGAGAGTTGGGTTTTTGCTAGCCTAAACCACTTACTTTTTGCCCAAAGGAATGGGTTCAGTTTGTGTCATTTTCATGTAATGGGCAGCATTTTTTTTATAGTTAGTACTTTTACAGAATTTGCACTTCTTCACCATATTTGTGACAGAAACACTAAGGCTTGGTGTCCTTCCCTGGATTGTCCTTTTAAGTTATGGTTGATTCTCTTGGCTCCTGAGCTCTGGAAAGCTCTGGCTTCTTTCTGTGAAGGGGGTTTGTGAGCCTCTTCCGCTATCAGGCTTGGTAAATGTTTGTGCATACACTTTCTAAGAAAATCTTGAAATAAGCAATCGCATCCCAGTTACAGCTATTGCTCTGATTTTACTTTCTGTAAACGTGTCCATTTCAATTTTAGTTGAGTGTCTTTTTTCTATAGCACTTATCTGTACTAAGGAATCTGGCTGCTTGAAACATTTCACTACTCTGTGAAGTTTGATTATAGAGTTATAATGTTTGCTTCACTTTTGATGTTGTGCCCAAGTTAAAACTCCATAGTAAATCTTTCACTTTAAAATATTTTACACAGTAATCAATCAATTGCATATTGCCTTTATTTTTCATTCTTCTGTTTTTCTACAGTTTGCATTTCACCAATTAAGTTCTGAATTTCTTTACAACTATGAAGCACAATCACATCTGGCATATCTGGATTTACCCCTTCTATCTCTGTATTTTTCTAGAACCATATTCTTATGTGTGCTACTTTCAATTATGCCGTGGAAATTGAAATCTCACCAGTAGTTTCTGACATACCGAAAATCGTTTGTATAGTACTTGCAAGGCAGTTGCGAATCTTTACTTCTTCGGAGTACTTAACTGAAATCTTTCTGCACAGACAATTCACTGAAAGCATGTGTTCTCTACTGAATAGTATAAAGTAACTTTGCATTCTCAACCGTATGTGATATGCTTTATCTCACAATATTTACAAAAAACACCACTGTCCTTAAATTTACTTAAAGGTGTTTTTAGCATCTAAACAAAGGTCGTCTTTGCACATCCCTAAGATGAAACATTCTAAAAACAAATACACAAATAGAATATTTCTTACTCTGAGAAAGCTTTGATAAACTCAATGATAAGTGTTTCTTGGAAGTAGTTGAGCAAGCTGTTTACCTCCCTCTTTCAATAATGCAAAAGGTCAGTCTGCCTTCTTGCAGGTTTTTGGAGGAAGGAAGGCCAAACTGTTTTGAGATTTGAAAGCCTATATTTTTGGAAGAATCTCTTCTGTGTAAATAAAAGTTCTAAAGAAATTAATATTTCAGTACACTAATCACCTTAGATTGTCAGCTGAACATCTTTAGACAGTGATACAGTGGCCCAGAGCCAAATAGAGTCTGCAATTTGTACTGTTGCGACTTCACCATTGTCAAAAAGATACGAGGTATGTTATGGTACATACCTTTTATTTTGTGCTGTATGTCATCCTAGGGTGCAGGATTTCTTCCAGCTAGACTAATAGAGATAAACAGCAACCATCAAGCCAAGAAAGGTGGCTGTGCATAGGAGATCTGCAAGGTACTTTCATTTCCTTGTTGGGGAGGGCCACGCAAATCTCTCTGCTTTAGTTATCACCATAGACCAGCATAATAAATCTGTATATTCTCAAAGAATAAAGGGAACCCAGAGGTCTTCACTGGGCTTCTCTGTTGCTACCTTGCTCGATGCTCTTTCACTCTTTTTTTCTCTCACCTGCCCGGCAAGCTCCGTACTTTCATCCTACCATTCAGCTGCATGGACTTGCTCTCACGCCTCGGTGCAGGTCTGCTCTTGGGAAAATGTTCTCGCATCTCTCATGCTGTGCTTTGCATGCTGAGTTTTGAGATGAAATGACAGCCAAGGGTTCATTGCTCCGACTATAATACGTCTTTCCTAAAACTCCTGATTTGCCTCGGCAAGCAACCATAATGCTGCTAGATGAACTTGTAGTTATATCCACCAAGGAGGTTATATACAGCACTGCCACCAGTATCTTGCATTTCGTTTGAACATCCTGCTAATAACTGCCACTAAGCCAATACATTTAAGGCAGTTGCTAACTGTTTTCACAAAGTAAAAATAGGTTACACTTGTCTACCCCTTTTCCACTTCAACAATGGGTCCCTCAAGACTCTATTCAAGAACCGACTCTCTTTAAATTATATGTGAACCACTAGGATCCTTGCTAACTGGCTGTTTTATTATATTTGTGCTGATGATACTAAGTTCTACAAAGTGGTATGTTCACCTGATAATATGAACTTGTTTTCAAATTTAAGGCCTACATGTCTCAAAGTCACCTCAAAGTAAACTCAGTAAAAGTATATATTTTGCTTATCTCATCCCATTAAAGTGACAACCTATCTAGTCTTGGCTAAACTCAATCAATATTTTCAATTGTAATACATCCACAGTGAATGCTCAAAATCTCTTGACTTCATTCTTAACAAACAAAATCTCTCTGCACATTTTAGAAACTTGGCTAGGAATGCCAAATTTTAATAAATACTTTTACCCATTATAAAAGCTTGTATCCCAGAACTCGTTTCTACACTGTGGTACAATCATCAGTCTTATGGCAACTTTATTTTGGAAATTCTCTAAGAATGGTTATTCCTTAAATTCACCTTGCTCCTATAAAAAGTACTGTGTAGTCCGCTAGCAGACTGGCCACATGGAGTAACAGCTGATAAAGTAGCATAGCTAATCTCAAGTCTCTTCTACAGTTTACTATAGAAACAAGGAGCTTACAATGTATGTAAAGCCTTACACTCAGCCACCTATAATTATCTGGCTCTGAACTTTTCCTTTCAGGTGGTCGAACCCTGCTGTGAGGCTTCCTTTGAACCACCCAACTCCTGAAAGCATACCATCACTCAGATTTCTCTGGGAGTATTCCTCAAATCTGGAATTTTCTCCCTCTTGCTAGCCATATTAGCTCCTCCTACACGACCTTCAACAAAGTTCTTAAATGCTTTTTTTCAAAGATAGCCAAGTATGATTTTCACCTGTACAGACAACCTGGAATCGACATTAATGAAATCTCAAATTTGTGTACATATTACAGATAAGTTATTTGTGAGAGGTCAGATTTTTGCACAAAATATAGATGTTACGTCTGATATTTTTAAATTGTTCTCTATTTTTTTAATTACCTTATGGCACAGTCTTGTTTTTAATATTATTTGCATTTGATACATCTATATATCTAGTAATTTGCTGTCAGTAAATAAGTAATGAAACATTTTGCTTTGGCTGAAAGGCAAACATTTGTCATCATTATATTTATGTTCTTGATGGCAAATGCTCTGATGCCCCTTAGATCGGGTGCATATTATATGAAACTTCAAAATAAATACATATGGAACTCTAATTAGGCTTCTTAAAATTGATAAAATGTATTCACAATTAATTTTCCTCAAATATCGAGAATGTTGATGTCTATGTAGTCCACTTGGGTTGTAGCTTTGTCTGAGGCTAAAACGTTTCGGATTATCACTCATCAGACTGAGCAGGTTTGTGTTATCTAAGTATTCCCTCTGCTCTTTTTGTTTTTGGGACCATCATTTTGAGTAGCTCAGCGGAAAACGGGACAGTAAAAAAGCTAAACAAGCACCGGCAAAACCAAAACAACTGACTTATAAATTGAAGTAAGTCTTCATAAATTGTAGTCAATCTTCACGAATTGTTTGCGTGTGGTTATGTGAATGTGAGAATGATTCAGTAGTTGGATGAATGAACAGATAAGTGAGAGCACTGCCTTATGAATGAAAGAATTAGTGAGTTATTGAGTGCAATGGTGAATAGGTAAAGGAATGGGTGAGCACATGAATGAGGGAAAGGCCACTGATGGATAGGTACATGAATAAGTGAGCACATGAATGAGGGAAGGACCAAGGGCTGTATATAACAAGTAACAGCAGATTGGCGGCTCGGGCATGCTGGTTAGGCAGGGGAAGTAAGGTGGAGATTGGCAGAGTGAACTGCATGTAAAAATAGGACAGGCTCACCAGTGTTAGAGCACAGAGGCGGAGTCTGGAGTTGCACATTCAGGGTAAAGTTGGAACGCAGGTACAAAACAGAATGACTGAATTTATGAAATACACCAAGATGAAGTGCAGACGATGCCTGCCCCACTATATAAAGGGCTATTTAATGCTAAACAGTGCATCAGACACTGCAGAGAGGAACTGTGAGACATAGATGGCAGCTGGTGTCATCCACACGGTCGGATTTTTGTCACTGCAGAGACTGTGTGAAAAAAGTTTCTCCGATTTGATTCACTAGGGATGGTAGCCAACGTTTCAGGCCTTTAAGATGTATGGCTTAGATAAGTATAAATACAGAATCTGATCACAGTCGATACAAGGGTGAAAACAATATACTGAATACAGAGTAGCAAGCCTTCAATAACATGATAACCCCTCTGCAATTACACAGGAGGTAGCAATGTTTCAACACCTGGCATTATATATTACTGTAGTATGGGTGTACTTGTTTGATTGTACATTGCAGTAATATGCCAACAAAAGACTGTTGGCAGAGAAATAGGGAATTTATCTGGCAGCAGGAGTGAACCTTTCTGCTTAAATACACTGATCTTGACAGGAAGGGTCAGCCACTGCTGACAGAGGCCATGCATCTCGAGTGGACTTGCACCCAGTAAGCCTGTTAACAGCTGGAGGTGACATGATTGTGGCATTGAAGTGAAATTACACAACAAACATGTCAAGTTAGTTGAAGTTGTGATAAAAGAGTTGTAAAAACAGGCTTCGCTACCAAAATATGAATTATGCCAGTTTTTATTCCAAATGTAATTGGTCAGCCCATGTAAAATGAGTTATTGTACAACAATGCTATAAAGAATATTAATCAGCTCACACCTGGTTACTTGGGTCCCGAAACAATACTCCAGCGTCCTTAGGTCAAAAGGTCTAAAACCTCTTTAACCTGGTCCAAAGATCAGGCTTTTGAACTCAAGAGCTAGCCATGGCCCTTATTATGCCTAGTAAAGTTAAGCTTCCCTATTCCTTTCGTTAGGTAGCTGTATCCCTCATCCATTTTTTATGTACGCATCTCATACTGGGCATTAACAATTGGTCACAATATCTATTCAAGTTGTTTCCCTGCGGTCTTCGACAGCTGGCCACTGCTACAGTATAGCACATGTGCAATCTACAGTTAGCAGTACTATCATTCACTCACTGCTTCTGGTGTTCACCATCCCTGAACCACGAGACCAGCACTACCAACCGTCCCTGCTGCACTGTGGTTCCCTCCACTTCTGTTTCAGTCTGCTTTCCATTCCCATCAGCCGACTGTGCTCATAGATCCACAGAGTGAAGAAGGATTTCCACTCAGAAACGGCCCCAATGATGAATCATGCTGCTATTCTCACGAGAGGACACTCAAGCTATTTTGTACCTGATATTACAGGTTACACTCGCGGCTCCTGGGCGACCCATATGATTGACAGCAAGATTATAGGTTGCACAATACAGGGCTGCTGTATCCGTAAAGGGTCACCACTACCCTTTCAGCTGCCTCACCCTCCACCAAACTATGGTAATGATTAGAGAGTGGGATGCTATCACTCCTGTGTTAGGACCCAGTCTGGCTGGACAATCTACAACCACTCAGACAAGATTAGAGATGTTTGGGCCCATGGGCTTTGGGGACTTGACAGTTATGCCTACCAACATATGATTGTCCATCTAGTATCCATTGCGCCATGTCACCACCCATCACCATTTCACTATGCTACTGAAGCTGCAATGAGTCTACCTGGCAACCTCAAGTTAAAGCGGGTGCAAAAACACCTACCACTCTTAAGACTCACTCTGTGAGACACTCAGTTTCCATCGCCCTCACTCAAACATAACATTCTAGTTTTGTCAGACATCAGGAACAATCAACCATACACCTGGCAAATCAAGTCCACCAGCTAGATGAACGTGCAGCTAAATCGCCCAAGAAGGTCATAGCACTGTCACCAAGGATCTCGCTCAGAGTTTGAACATCCTGCTAATAATGGCCATTAGCACACTGATTTTGAGTCAGCTATATAATTAACCCACTTGTGTTAGACACCGAACAGACTGTGACACCTGCATTATTTAATTAGAATGATCTAGCTGTGAAACCACACCTTCTGGCTCCTCTATCATGTTATATGATAGTCATGCTATCAATGGCTACAAAAAGTCCATGTGGGGGGTGCTTATTGTTTTTTAGATACTTACGTTAGACATAGAGCTAGCTTTTCATAAAATCTAATCTTAAAATTTAGCATGATCCAAAACACATAAACAACTCCACATAATATCCTTTTCCACACTTCCAGTTTAATCACTCGGTCCACAGAATGGAACATGAATAAGCAGCCAAAGTTGCCATAACTACTTACAAGAAGCAAACAGACTATGCTTAAAGCAGGAATACTTCTGCATACAGCCATTCCAGAAACAGACTCACCACCGTATGGTAAGCACTATTCACTTGCATCAGCCACCAGACACATGCATTAGTGAATATGGGAGTCTTCTTGCACACAATTCAGCTTGTATTCATGAATGTGCAATCATTTACAAATCCAACTTTTAGAATGGTTTATGAATGGTAGTAGTTTGCACAATTTCGAATTGTGTAAATCATATTTTTGCCACTTCTATTTTTCAGCAATTCGACCTCACTGTTGCCCTGCAGGAAACATGGCTGTTACAGATTACCTCTCTTTAAATTGTCCACTCAGAAGTACCTTTAGTGTATGCCTTTCTTGAATGCTCTTTAGAAGAGTCTCTTAAAGGTGTGAGATTTCAAGAAATGTAGCTCTTCAAATAGCAAAGCATTTCAAACTCAGCATACACGCCCATGCTTTGTTCGATCATAAATAAAAATTCACCAGCCCATTTAGATCTTAAATAGCCTGAAAGCATAAAAGATCAAATAGCTGTGCGAAGTCTCGAATGCTGCATTAGGATCATTGTTGTTAGCGTGAAACAGTTAGTATGGGGCTATCAATGCACTGTAATAGTTGATTGTCAATCTCTTAGTGCAAAGCATGCGAACATATTGTTAAAAGGCACTGTCTAATTTATATATGGAGTCTGGTGATTAAAAATAATAACGTATGGTAAGGCAGGATCAATAACTGAACCAAAAAACTGCAACAACACATTGCATTGATTCACTGTCACAAAAGTGTACATAGGAAAGTATGTGTCTTGACTCAGGAGCGTTAGGTGTGAGAAAGGGCTAAATCTGTGCAGGATATACTGCCAACGCCTGGCAAAAACTTAGCTCTCAAATCATTGCCAACCCTCCCGAATCAGGGGGAGGTTCCCGAACGTGGGCCTTACCTCCCGCCTCCCGACAGAAGATCTATAAAAATCCGATTGCCTCCGCTTTGCTTTCGACTCTAACCAACATCAGTAAGTGAAGGCAAGGGGAGGTAATCGGTACTAGGAGGGGTCTTTGTGGCTGTACTTCCCCATAAATCTAGCCATTGGTTAGAAAATATGGCCCGCCCCGGAAAAGTCGGCCCACCCGGCCCGGAAGAAACCGCCCCCAGCTGCTGCTCCGGAAGCGGTAACTTGACTACACCGGAAGTAGTTGTCCAACTACTCGTGGACTGGTCCGCGAGATTTTCAGCTGACTCTTAAGACGCTGTTGTCCGAGGAGGCGTGTGAACAGACTGACCCCAGGACATCCGGTCCGTGGCACTGGCAGAGCAAGCCCCACCTGCGGGAGAAAGACAAAGCCGGCAGTCAGGACATCAGAGCGAGGCCATGCCAGCGCCCGGAGCAGCTGGACGAAAACTTGTCACAGTCCGGAGTCGGAAACGAACCATGCAAAATCATCTTATGAGGAGGGGGATGGCGAACACTGCAGGAAGCAGCAGCATCCCGTGGGCTGATAGGATTAGACAATGACGATGTCAAGGCAGATTTTCAGGCGTTGTTTGGAGAAAATGTAAACGAGCGGCGTAAACAGCAGCCTGCTCTTTACAGCGGGCCGAGGTGGTATTTGTGTTGGTTGCAGATTTTTGTATGCGGCACATCATGTTCCCGAAGTAACTGCCCATGAGTTACCGAAGGTGGATTGTGTAAATTGTGCTGGCCGTCGCTGAAAAGGAACGGGGGGAGTACCTGCTTAGGGCAAGATGCTTCATAAGCTCCCCCCTGCGTCAGTTTTTCGGCATCCAGGAATAGGTGTGGAGGTACAGCGTGAGGTGTGGAGGTGCCGTGCCCCCCTCTCTGTCAGGCTCAGGGCATAAGCATAGCTGCCAAGGTTTCAGATTGCTATGTGTGACACATTCTTAAAATCGGTGTAATCATGAGTGACATTTCAACCATTATGAGTGACACTTTTTCGCGAGCAAAATCAAGCAAGGAAATAAAGCCATGAAGACAAATGAAACATATAAATATCAGTAATGACACCCATTTGAACAACAGGAAACTCTAAGAAATTCTTAAACCTGCTGCATATCACCAGAAATCCAAGAGAACTAACCTATTACCCTTGTAAATGAATGGTAGTTTTGGGAATATGCGTTGCATCATTGGTACAATCAAGTACTTTTAACAGGGATATTTACCCCCTCCTCAGTGTGACGTTATTGTGGTAGCCTTAATTTAATAATACCTTGTGCCTAGTAAAGTGTAAAGAAGATGAAGTTATCCAAAAATGATGGCAAGCAGAAACAGGAAATAATCCAAAAGAGGTTTTATTCCAAATATGAGTCAGCATCAACACGGGAGTGCTACCGCCTTCCAGATAATCCAACAGCTTAATAACACTAACTACAACTGTGGCTCTAACTGGAAGATCTCTCCGGAGGGATGCATCTTCAAACATAAACATGATTGAAGATACACTCCTCTGCGAGGAATCAGCTGGTGGAACAATAGAGCGTGGCAGCTGGTGGAATAATGAAGCGTGCAGCAGAATGTAAATAAATAAAACATAGAAGAAAGACTATACCTTACATCATCTCCCTTCCTATAACATTAACACAATTTGAAAAAATATAAAGTTAACTTATGACATATAAAAATCTTTAAACCTTGAAGGGACAGAGCAATTACGATGAGCCCTAGGAGGTTTAAACATTTCATTTGTAGAAGAGCTACTCTGAACAGTAACAGGAGTAGAATGCAAATCCGTACCTTCAGACGAAGTAGAAGGAAAAACAGAAAAAGAAGCATTTGCCGAAACATTGTCAGAAGGGGTTCCTAAAGGGAAATGTGAACATTCATGAAGAGCAGAATCAGATTTGTATAAAAGAATTCTTTTAGCTTGATCATTGGAAATTTTCACAATAGCTCTCTTATTCCACCACCCTCTCCCTTCAAGGAAGACTGACCCTTTAGAAACTTTTACAACCTGAATGGGAGATGAAAACTTGGGCATACCCTTCTTAAGCTTATTTGGACCCAATCCCCAACATCATACAAAATGAGAAGAAGCATCAAAATATTTCTTTTGCAAATTCTGTTTTTTTAAAACATTCTCCTTCCAAGTGTTTTTATCCTGACATGAAATACAAGCAGAATTGTCTTTCCTCAAATCCTTTAATCAGTTGGGGCAAATTACACCATTAGGATTCCTCTTTTTCAAAAGTCTAAAGGGCGAAATCCCTGTCGTCTAATGTGGAGTGATCAAATATGACCATACTTTCTTTCTTAAAAAATCTTCAACTGCAAAATTGCTTGCCAAAGCTGTCTGAACACCCTCCTTTAAAAACCTATTCATCCTTTCGATAAGGTCGTTGGAAGCAGGAGAATAGAGGACCACCCTCAAATGCTTGATGTCATGCTTTTTGAAGTACTCTTGCATGGACAGGGAACAAAAATGTGAGCCATTATCTGTGACTATTTCTCTTGGAAAGCCTTCTGTAAAAAAAACTCTGTCTAAAAATTTAATAACAGCAGAAGAAGTGGGTGAGTCACAGAAATCCAAATCCACCCATTTAGAGTGGTAATCAATCAAAGCCACTATAAAGCGTTCATTACTTGGCAGTAAATCAAACGGACCAGCAAAGTCCAGTGCAATTTTTGACCATGCTTCCTGTGGAATAGTTACAGGGTGACGAGGAAGTTTATTAATCCTCCAGTGTTTATCTGACAATAAACAAAAATCACATTTATCTATGAATAAGGTAACATCCTTGTCTTAAGGCGGGCCACCAGAAATACTCTTTAAGCTTCCTAGATGTGCTACCTATACCCAAATGACCTTCATGTGCACATTCCACCAACTTCATGCGAGTAGAACAAGGCGGAATGCATTGGTCTCCACGCATCAAAACATCCTTTACAATCGAAAGTTCTTGAGATACCTGGGCATATGACTTAAGTGAAGCCGGTAATGAACGTTCCCTAGGCCACCCATTAATAATCATGTTTTTCACAGCTTGTAACACCTCATCATCTTTATACGCATTCAACCAAATATTTTGTGTTAAGAATGGAAAATCTTTTCTTGCATCATCAACTGAGGCTACTACGCATTCAACATCGCTAAATTTTGACTCTAAGTAGTTTTCTTGAAGAGGGAGCCTAGACAGACAATCCGCTCTAACATTGAGATCACCAGCAATATGCCGGATGGTAAAATTGAATTCATGTAACCTTGAAAGTAACCGCACAAGACGTGCAGAAGCTTTACCAGTTCCATTACCATTCAACAAGTTAAGTAAAGGTTTGTGATCACTCAGTAAGATGAAGTGTGTTCCCCAAATAAAGCTCTTAAATTTTTCCACGGCCCACGAACAAGCCAATGCTTCTCTTTCAATAGTCGAATAATGCCTCTATGCAGAGGAAAGGGACCTAGATGCAAAACCTATTGTACGCTCACTTGAACCCATATGTTGACACAAGATAGCGCCTAGACCAAGCTGGCTTGCATCAACCGAAATTGTGCACATAACTCCTGGGGTGAAAGAGGACAAAGCTGGAGAATTAAGAATTGCCTTCTTGATTGTATTAAAAGATTTATCAACAATTTCAGACCACTCAAACTTAACATTTTTCTTAAGAAGATCCCTTAAAGGTTGTACAACTTGTGAGTACCCTAAAATGAACCTAGAATAGTACTCCGTCATACCTAGGAAAGATTTTAATGTATTTTTATTAACCGGTACTGGGACATCAGATATAGCCTTTGTAAGGGAAAATTTAGGTTTTATGCCACTTGAAGAAATGCAGTGACCAAGGTAATCCACTTCTGTTTTAAAAAACGTACATTTTTCCTTACTTAAAGTGATACCTATATTCTTAAAACGTGAAAGAACTTCTTTCAAAGATTTAACATGCTCTTCTACATTCTTTGAAAAGATTAAAACGTCATCTTTATAAGCCTGAACGTTAATAATCTTGTTAAGCAGGGAGTCCATACATTTTTGAAAAACGCTTGCGGTCGACACCAGCCCAAACGGTAATCTCAAGTACTTGTAGGCCCCAAAAGGCGTTATAAATGTTGTCAAATCGGTTGACTGGGAAGATAAGGGAATCTGATGGTAAGCGCTACGATTTTGGGAATGGAATGACAATCAACCAGTATATTCTTATTTAGTGACCAAAGGTCCGCACAAAGGCGAATACTTGAATCCTTTTTTCGTACAATCACGATCGGACTAACCCATTGTGATGAGTCTGTAGGCTCAATTATTTTATCTGCAACCATATTTTCTAATAACTTCTTCAAATCTTCCCTAACGCTAAGGGGAGTAGATCTCAGTTTATGTGAAACTGGAATTGTGCCAGGTTTCAATTTAATGAGATGTTCACATTTTTTAATTTTCCCAATTTTTTAATAAAAAACTTCTGGAAACTGTTCAATGATGCCATTAACAATGGAGCTACTGTCCTCATCTATTAGTGATATCTCAATATCATTCAATTGAACTGGATTCTTAGAACCTGGGACAAGTTTCAATCTCATCTTAGCCAAATCTTGCCAACCCTCAATATTTTTTCCCTTAATAGCAACGTAGACTTTTGTATAAGTTTTCCTCCCTAAACAAATTATCCCCGACATGAAATAGCCAAGCATATCAATACTCTTCTCTCCATATGCTTTTGGAATAATGTCAACTTTTGAAAGCTTAGTTGAAGATGCCCACAATTTGTCAAATGTAAGATCAGAAATAATTGTGACAGGTGCGCCAGAATCAGCCATCATGTCAAGTGCATGTTTTCCAACAAGCACTTCACAAGTTGGTTCCGTCACATGTTCATTATCAAGCAAGCTTTCACATGAGTCAATTGCTAACATTTCTTTTACCTCATTTGAAAATGAAGGTACATCTATAGTGTTAATAGTCATATCTTGCAAACTAGACTCTAAAGGAATTACATCAAGCCCTGACATAACATCATTCTGAACATCAGCTTCATGTGTTATTACATTCCTGACGTGAACAGTGCGCTTAGACTTACACACACTACTAAAATGGCCAATCCTTTGACAGTTTGTACACCTCTTTCCTAATGCAAAACATGTGGGACTGTTACTGAGATGTGTTCTTGACCCACACCTGAAAAAACATGTGTTAATTTTTCTCTGTTGAGGTCTACTAGATCTATTTTTAAAGGCTACAGCATTAACAGATACATCATTCTGCACCAAATTACCAGGTGAGACATTTTCAACCACTATACTTTTTGAAGAAACAATGCTCCTTTCGATGCTTTTAGCCATGTCAATCACTTCAGCTAACGTTGGATCTCTGCAACTCAAAATTCTTTCTTGAATTTTTTTATGACAACAGCCATAAACTAATTGATCCCTGATGTAGATGTCTAGATCACCACCAAAGTGGCACTCAGATGACATGTTCCTCAAGACTGAGATAAAGTCTTGTACACTTTCTTCAATGTTTTGCTTTCTTTTCCTAAAATTAAAACGCCCAAGAATGACGTTTGGTTGTTCCAAGAATTTCCTGTTTAGTCTTTGAATAGCGTCTGTATACACATTCCAGCCCTCACCTCTCCCTGGAGGTGGAATTGAAGTAGGCAAGTTATCATATATTTGTCTTCCAGCCCTTCCTAAGTGGCTGTAAAGAAGAGCTAGTTTCCTCTTTGGAGCATATTCCTCTGCATCAACTGCTACTAGATAATTCTCGAAGCTACAAAACCCTGTTTTCCACGGTTCTACTGGTTTGCCATTGACAGGTAAGAAATTGTTCAATATAATCATTTGTTGATTATTAGCCATCTTTGTAAAATAAGAGTAAATGTAACCAGACTTAAATTAACACTCCTTTAAACCTTCCTCCTTCAAATGCCTCTTCTTTTCTTTAAAATTGTCTATTATATTGTACTTTCAAAAAAAATATGCTTTCAATTTTATGCAGGAAACATGTCTCTTAATGTACCTCTACTCTCTTCAGAGTTAATAAGTTAACAGTCTTTAAAATATCAAATGAATGTATCTCTAGTCTCCTCAAAAGAAAAATGCTTCCTTTTAACTTTATGCACTCTTGTTAACTCGTAAATGAAAACTTTTACATACCATTCCGTAGTTTCTATTCTTGTAATGAGATATACTCAGAAATGAATATTTGCGCAACGACTTTCAAGTGAAATATCAATTTAAACAACTGAATAAGTGCGCGTTGCGTTTTTCCTTTCCAAATCGGCTTCAGAAATGGTTTACTTCGTTGCGTGATGATGTCATCACGTTCAAATCTCGCGTGGTTTCCGACTCTGAAGCTCAGTCTAAAATCACAGAAACACTCAAAAATGCACTATCGGCTGAAATCTCCTCGGTTTTCTTCCTTTTAAAGAGGTACGAGATAACTAAACGTTTTGCTTTAAAAAGTGCGCAGTAGAACAAATTAATCTTTAGATTCAGATCTTTTTTGACCAGTGTAACGTTCCAAAGATTTTGGTGAAGATGCTCAAATTCCTCATTTTTAAAATGAATCCCGTCGCCAAATGTAAAGAAGATGAGTTATCCAAAAACGATGGCAAGCAGAAACGAGAAATAATCCAAAAGAAGTTTTATTCCAAGTATGAGTCCGCATCAACACGGGAGTGCTACCGCCTTCCAGATAATCCAACAGCTTAAAAACACTAACAACAACTGTGGCTCTAACTGAAAGATCTCTCACGAGGGATGCATCTTCAAACATAAACATGTTTGAAGATACACTCCTCTGCGAGGAATCAACTGGTGGAACAATAGAGCGTGGCAGCTGGTGGCAGCAAAAGGTATCCGGGACAGAGCACTGGGGTGGTTGCAATCATTTCTGTCGGATAGAGCGCAATCAGTGCGCATGGGTAACTTCTCATCCCCTCATCGGAACATCAAATATGGGGTCCCACAGGGGGCCTCATTGAGCCCAACGTTGTTTAACGTGTTTGTGTCTTCCCTTGCAGTGATAGGAAGAAAGTGGGGTGTCGAAATCTGTTCTTACGCAGATGACACCCAACTAACTGTAATCCTGCGTATGGATGCTTCCCCTTGCTACCGAAAAGACCGTAGTCAACGCACTTATAATATCTCGTCTTGACTACGGCAGCATTCTTTATCAGGGTTCTAACCAGGCAGTCATTAAACGGTTACAACTTGTTCAAAATTCAGCTGCAAGACTCTTGTGCAGAATTCCAAAAATGACCAGTGTGTCGAAGCACCTGAATGACCTGCATTGGCTCAGGGTGGAAAACCGCATTAGGTTCAAAGCCCTGAGCTACATGTTCAGGATTAAATCCAGAACGGCACCGGAATACCTGCAATCACTAGCTACTCCCTACATACCGGGAAGGAATTTGCGCTCCCAAACCGCAGCAAACTTTGTGGTCCCCAGGTTCAGACTGGCAAGAATGGGAGGAAGATCCTTCTCTGTCCTAGGGCCTATTCTCTGGAATACACTCCCCCCTCACATTCGCAAAGAAGAAAACTATGCCAGGTTTAGGAAGAACATAAAGACTTGGCTTTGCCTACAAACAGGGAGTTTTCGTAGTTTTGATTGTTCAAGCATATTTTTTTGTTTGGGCCAAGGTCACTTTTCTTTTAACTACTTTCCTTTGTCCCGCATCTATCTCTGTTTACAACATTCACAAACATGCTGACATTTTCATCTCGAGTATAAATTGAGAACCTTAAAAGAAAGCATTGATTTTTCTGTTCCTTTGGCAATTGCAATAGTTTATTCTAAACTGGGATTAGTTCGAGCCAATAAATATTCTTGCACTTTCTTCATAAAACAGTGACCTACTACTTAGTTTCTTATAATTTTATCTCCAAAGCGTCTATAATCAGAATGCAGAGTGCTGCAACATATTGACCAATTGATTTGTGAAGTGGTTGATATCATAATACTTTTTTGTTTCTACTGTGATGCATGCTTCAGTTATGAAGTGGCTCTTTAGGTGTGAAATAACTTCTTCGTAAACCTTCACGGCTACAGTTTCAACTTTGTACTCTGGAAAATGAGCCAAGATATTCTGACCCTCTAAGTCTAAACGGTGAAATACAATGGTAAAATTCCTTTGAGCAGAGTTTCCCACCACCAGTAACAGTTAAATAAAAGTTAAATGCACTAAACCATTTCCCACTGATTTCTTGGTGTATCTGTCGTTTCAAGAGACATGTGCACTGGACTATGTTTATTTCCCATAATTTCTTTGCCACATCACAAGAAAAATAAAGGATTAAATAAACTTACACATTAAGTTCTTCTAGCTCCCGAAATTCTGGTACTATCGTCCCGTGATATAGTGAGGGTACCAAAGGATCAATGATGATGACAGAACTTGACATCAACTTCATTCAACTGTTTAAATATACATAATATGGTAATGTTCACTTAAAATTCAAAGAGAAAATAACTGTTGCATCAAAGTACATTATAATAATAGTTTAATGCTGGTTGTTGTGCATCTGTCAGTAATATAAAGGATGCTATTGCTTGCACATCGCACTGGAATTTATAAAAAAAGGCATCAAACAACATTGCATGCCCATCGCAGAATAAATGAAACCATATTATACGAGGCATCATTTTTGCATGCGCGTTGCTGAAAAAGTAAAATGTTCTTGTTAAACAAATGAGGTCTCACTGTGTTCCAATGGAAACTCAAAGTGGTCTTCTGGGGGGCGTGGTCTCACTACGAATGGAGTGAGACGCACGCAGCAGGAGCTCCGGCAGACAGTCGCCTTTAGACTCTTTTAAAGCGAAGTTGGGACTCTACCAGTGCTGCTAACCGAAGTGCACAGGCAGCGGAACGGGCAGGACACCTCCCGAAGTGCGGACGATGGCTTTGGTGGGTCCGTCACAGCGCCTGACTGTAGTGGCTGCCATCTTGCCTGCTAAGATCGTGAGCCATCTGAGCACTGCTGTTTCCCCCCCGCCCCCCCCCCATGGGCCCCGCTGAAGACTTTGCCACCCTGTGGAGGACGTCTGGCTCTGTGTGGACGCCCGCTGCGACTAGGGAGCTGACAGGGGCTCGCTCCGGCATCATCATCTGCAGCGACCACCATCTTGGGCCTGTCCACTGCCCCGGGCGAGGCAGGGCCAACCGGTTTGCTGGGGGGCTCTTCGAGGCCTGAATCCTTTCTTTACATCGCCTGGTGCACCCGGGCGGCCTGCGACAACAAGAGGGGGCGTCTGAAGGGCGCTAGCCTGCAGAGGAACCAGTTTCGTCTTCGCTGTGGCTTGGACTGAGATCGCAGACCCTCCGAACTGGTGAGCCTGCGGCCGATCACAGTCCTGCATCTCCCCCTGCCGGCCTCACTCCGTCCCTGTGCTGGGCCCCCATGGATGCGGAGTAGTGGCAAGGCACGCCACATACAATAGCTCCACTTGGCAGTGATTACTGGGCTGGACCCGGCGGACCCCCACAGTAGACTACTGCTCGCTAGCTGCCCGACCCACTCGAGCGCCGAGGATGGACTGGGGTCTACCATAGCGGTGTGCTGGTGTTTCCCCCTCCGACCTGCTGCCTGAGCTCTTGGAGGATTGGCTGCCTTTAGGAGCGTAAAGCTCTCCAACTCTACGCCTTCCGGTAGCGGGGGCTCCTTGCACGCCTCGGACTCCTGGGACCACGCTTGTCCGGGCTGGGACACTACCACCATGGGGATGTGCCTTGCGGATGTGCTGTCTGTCTTGGAGTGTGGGACCCTAGCTGCAGGGGCTTGCAGACGATGAATTTTGCGCAAAAAGGGGACCTGTGGTAAACTTTATTATTCTCCAGTAACCAGCAATGCTCTGGCTGGGATATTCCCCTCCATCTTGCCTAGTGCAACTGATGCTGTGGCCCTGGACATTGTGGCTCCGAACGGGCACTCGCCTCCTGTACCCTCTTTTTGACTCGCCTGCATTACGCTTGGTATACAGCGGCTCCAGTCCTCCAGCTTTGATCATTCAGGAACTGAACGCTGTGGTGGGGTGGCACCCACAGTGGGACCGACTCTTGCACGGTCACTTGCCCCCCCTTCTGCCTTCTTGACGGTGGGACCCCACTCATCGTGCCATTCATGGGGCCCTACATCTTGAAGTCCGTTGATCTTCTTTGGACGCTGTTGGTGCACGTGACTGATCTCCCGTGCCCCCTTGCCCAATTTTACCATCTTATTTGGTGCCGGAGTGCGTTGGGCTGCGAAGGGTGATGACGTGCACTAAGGCAGTGAGGATTCTGCGGTCCCCTCAAAGGACAATCCGGTTATAGCGCTTTGGAATAAACCGGGCACTACAGCTCCTGGAGATATGGCATCATCGGCTGGAGGAGATTCGGCACCAGTCACCCAGTCCTTCATGGCCAACTTCATGTTAGAGCTCAAATCTGAAATCGGCTCCTAACACTCAGAGGTCCACTCCTGTGTTCTTGAACTCAGAAAGGAGGTTACTGATATTTGGGAAAAGGTGTATTGCCTTGAAAAGACTGTAGACATGAGAACAGAGGACCAAGAACACCTCTGGCAACGCTTGGACGCCCTAGAAGAACAACAAATTGACCTACAGTTAAAGCAGGAGGATTTGGAAAACCGGAGCCGCTGGAATAATCTCCGCCTTAGGGGGGATTCCTGTTGGGGCCGAAGGAACGGACATCATGACATTTGTTGCCCAGCTACTACATGAGATCTGGGGGGTCGATGATGCCTCCCCACCAGCTCTGGACCGGGCACACCGCGTGTCGTTCCTCATCCCTGATATTCTAACCCAGGTCCATTGTTTCACTGAAAAGGAGGTAATTCTTAAAGCGGCGCGCTCCAAACTGGAGCTCACTTATAAAGGTGCCAGCATGCAGATATTTCAAGACCTTCCACCCACTATGCTTCAGCGGCGCCGGGATTTCAAACCAGTGACGGATAAATTGAGAAATTTGAACATTCAGTATCAATGGGGCCACCCGTTTGCGCTTATCTTTCGGTGGAAGTCTAAACGCCGGATGGTACGATCCTTTCAGAATGCTGCACAACTTCTGCATCTCTCCCTTACGCCGCCACCTAGCCCTACACGCCTACTCCCCTTGAGTCGGGAGCCTGCAAAGCTGTCCTCATCCAAAGTACGAGGGTGGGGGTGCCCCTTATGATTACCTCTCCATTTGCACGAAGGTGACCTCCCGCTGACCCTTCCTATTGTGAGCAGATTTTATTCGACAAATGACACTGAAATGCCCACTGGAGGGCTGTGAATTAAGAAATTATTTTATATGGCAGTGCACACCTACTAAAGGAAATGAAAAAAACTGTTAGCACTACACATTCCAGCATGCTCTGTAAAGTTTGAAGCTCACTTGAGAGCCCACTAGAGGGCAATACTACCAATTAACATGCTAATAGGAGGTGCTGCAGGAGTGTCTGTGCAAAGCTGTATTTCTACCTGTAACTAGGACCAAGGAAGGTCTGAAACACGTTAGGCTAAAGAAAGGAACTTCAGTGCGAAATGTCGTTTTTTTAGCCTCATTACACACATCTGCCTGGAAGTGCGTCTTCAAACTTGGTTTGGAGAGAGATAGATAGATATATATATATATATATATATATATATATATATATATATATATATATATATATATATATATATATACACACGCGCACATCAAAGTACCTTTTTAGGCTTAGAGTGCTGCATCACTTATGGAAAAAAGGCATAGAGTACTCTGGGTAGTTCCCAAGTTTAGGTCGAAAGCAGCTCCTGTATAGAGCACCCTACAACACTAACAACACTCTGAATCTGCTCACCTCAAATATCAGTTTTTCTAGCAAAGTTTCTGAGCATGGGATTAGCACAGTTCCATCCATGCATGCTAGAAAGAGACAAAGGCGGATATTCTCAAGAGTGTGCGATAATCATTGCCAAAATAGGTTAACGCAATGTTTCATATCGCTGGAAAATAACTCAGCGTTAACGTCCTATTCACAACACGGTGGTAACATGCGATAGTTACCCGATACCGTGTCAAATTTCCACGATAAAAGTCCCTGGACGGTGAAAAAATCTAAGCACCAACGTGAAAAAACTTGCGATGGGCACAACTGCGATAAAAAAACAAGCAAGAAGCAGCGCCAGCCTGCAGGTCCCACAAGTCAGGCAGCCAAAATCACTATAAAAGCGGCAAACAAAAACCACAAACAAGACCCAAACAACTGCTAAGCATCATGGAGGTAGCCGGAGCAAGTACAGAGGACAACCAGAACCTCACAAGCCCCACGGAGGACCAGCCTGGGACCATCATTGGGGAGACTGTGGCAGGAGTTGTGGGACTGGATACTGCACAACATGACCTGAGCCAACAGCAACAGGGTGAGTAACAACCAGGGACTGGGGGGATGAGGAGATGGGCACAATGTCACATATGCACAAGCATAGCACAACTGCGGACAAACCATGCCCAAGAGTCACAACTCTGACGTAGAGCTCAATTTACGCAAGTCTGCAACATCTCAGCACTGTATAAACACAGAAGTGAAAGGCACACCGCCTGAAAGGGATATGGACCAGCCAAATCAGAGCCGAAGGGGCAACTCACTCACAATGCAACACACACACACGATGCAGTGCACCCCAACATTGACAACAATGTGGTACAAACTGCAACACTTTCACAACAGAACAGAGGACGCAGCTGCTGCCGCTTGTGTGTAGAATATGGCCATTTGCATTTGGCATCGCAGGAAACTGAGATGACAATGTACAAGTACAACCTCACATGATGGTTTAGAAATGCCAACTGTCCCGCTTCAAATAGGCATCTCCTCATAAACAGTCATAATGTACATTGCAATTCAGTCTGACAGAAAAAGTGTACAATGCGTGAAGATACATGTGAACACAATGTCAATCTACATTTCCCCTTCACATTGCAGAGGGAGAATCAATACCTCCTGCAGAGCAGGCCCGACAACTATGCACTGATGATGAAGAGGACCTCCCCAACATCTACACCAGCGCACTCCAATAGCTCAGGGACAGCTGCAGCACTCCACCTCCTGGAGCAGGGCATCCCAGCTGCATCCATGAGACCCCACCCCCTGCACATACCACACAGCAGGAAGCACCCACCACCACGGCTGTCTCCCAGGACCCCCACGACCAACACATGGCCTTCCAACGTTGTGTGTTAGGGTGCCAGGAGGAGCTTTCTGACCAGCTGCGGGTGGGGTCGGACCTCATGGCAGCCAAACTAGATGCCATACGTGGGTGTCTAAGTCCCATCAGGGACCACTCACAGTCCCTAACGGACACCCACTGTCTGGTCCTTGCTCTACAACAAGCCATGGCTGACCGCTGGAGTCATGACTCTGATCCAAGAGCAACTGTCTAGTCAGATTGGCCCCAGTGATGTCAGCAAGGAGTTGCGTCACATGCGAATGATCATGGAGAACATGGAGCGGATGCAAGCCTCACAAATGGCTGCCACGGCTGCACACCAGCGAGATGTAGCTGTGGTCTTCCATGCCCTGCAGATCCTCATCATGGCATCGCCACCACAAGGCCTGGCGCGGGTGGTTGCTGGTGCTATTACTACATCCACATCTCCACCCCCTGAAGTGTCAGTGCCACACAGTGCAGCAGATTTTCCATCTCCGTCCCCTGATACACCGTGATGCAGACAAAACACCACCACCCGCATGTGAGGCACCTGACACATCAGAGGACGAAGATGATGATGAATCTGGCTTTGAGGCTAAAATGAAGTGGTAGCATTCATCTACGCCATATGGCAGGGTTCAGCATGGTTCTGCCCTCTGCATCATGCCCTGGAATAACACCTCCCACTGTCCCTCTATACACTGAGCGACACTCACCTTGGTCCTCGACATGGACTGCCATATTTGGTTTGGTTACCAATGACACAGTATTCATACTGCGGACTGTTGTCTTCCACTCCATATGAACTTGTCAATCCCGAAAGCACTCTGGCTGGCCCTCCACCGGCAAACAATGTAAAGTGGTGTTTGCATGGCCCTGTACTGGTCCAGTGTCAACACTCCATGAATGTGAATAAAACATTCCAATTCACACAGATGTGTTATGGCCATGACCAATCAAGTATGAAAGTATGGATGAATGTAGGAACAGTGATTCCACAATAAGGTACTCCCTGGGTAATGCTATCAATGTGCAGGTATGGCCGTGACGCAGATAGGCATTGAGACACACATTGTCATTCAAATCAACACTCATCACAGTTGAATACAAGTGAAGGTGCGTAGACTTTATTAGCACATGCGTGTCAGTATGGGCAAGATAAGTGCCACAACATGCAGACCAATGCAGCAGCATGTCAGAATGAGGAATGTTGCCAAACGATGCTGTCCACTCCGGGGGAGTGCCTCACCTTTCACAGGTGTGTGTTAAGCCACATTGTTGTCCACTCATGTAGTCGGAGTTCAGACGAATGCGGCCATGTCCACTGTTGTCGTGGGATATGTTACCAGATCTCCAAGATGCAACAAGGTTTGATTTGATTTGATTTGATTTTATGTTTTCTAGAGCGCACAGCTACCCTAAGGCATCCCGGCGCTGAGAAAAAGACCACGGTACTGAGGGAAGGAATGGTCAGGAAGGCGAACTCAAGGGAAAAGTAGGGTTTTTAGGCGTTTCCTAAACCTGAGGTGGTTATGTTCTTGCCTCAGGGAAAGAGGAAGGGCGTTCCACAGTCTAGGAGCGTTATAGGAGAACAGGCGGCCGCCTGTTCTGGCCTTCCTAATTCTAGGGACATTGGCGAGGGAAAGAGAGTTGGATCTTAGTTGGCGACTTGACTGTTGTTGAGTCACCAGTGTCCTGAGAATGGGAGGGCCTTCATTGTGCAAAATTCTGTGAGTAATGCACAGGGTCTTAAAATTGACCCTCTACTGGCAGCCAGTGCAGACTTCTGAGAGCTGGTTTGGCCGAATTCCTCGTTGAAGTTCCTGTGAGGATTCTCGCCGCCGCGTTCTGTGCGCATTGAAGTCTATGGATCACCGAGGCTGGGGCCCCCAGATACAGGACATTTCCATAGTCCAGTCTGGAGTTCACAAGCCCCTGCAGCAAGAGTTTCCTGGACTGGAGCGGAAGTAGATGTAAAATCTTTCGAGCCATTTTTATCAGGCCGAAGCAGGTTCCCGCCGTTTTTCTCGCCTGAGTTTTGAAACTTAGATCCTGGTCAAGCCATATCCCTAAACTCTTGACTTCGGACTTGGGAATGGGTGGTGTTCCCATGCATGGTGGCCAAGGAAGGGAAGTGGGAATTTTGTTGGAGGTTCCTAAGAGGAGTATTTCCGATTTCTCCCCATTTAGTTTTAGCCTTGATTCGCACATCCATTGGTGCACCTTCTCCAGACAGCTGCTCAGATTGGACAAGGCGTTGTCAGCCTGGTTAAGGGAGACGACCAGCTGGGTGTCATCAGCATACATTATTGATTTAATGCCAAACGGCTTTACAACATCCTCAAGGGGAGCCATGTAAGCATTAAAAAGTGTGGGGCTCAGGGAAGATCCCTGAGGCACACCACACCTAAGAGACTGAGCAGTGGAGACGGAGTACCCGTCAGCCACTTGGAAGGACCTGTCTTTGAGAAAGGATGATATCCAGGCCAGGGCGGAGTCAGCCACTCCTATTAGGCCAAGGCGCTGGACAAGGGTTGCATGGTCCACCGTGTCGAAGGCGGCACTCAGGTCGAGGAGGATCACTGCCACTGATCCTCCTGCGTCCAATATGCCCCTGGCTTCCTCGACAACGGCTAACAAAGCGGTGTCGGTCCCCTGTCCTGGTCTAAAGCCTGTCTGGGACATGCGGAGAAGATGGTTAGTCTCTAAAAAATCCGAAAGTTGATGATTTGCTACTCGTTCAGCTATTTTACTCATAGCTGGTAGCAATGAGATTGGTCTGAAATTGGAAGGGTCTGTGGGATCTAAGTGCGGTTTTTTTATGAGAGCCTTAACTGTGGCTTTTTTCCAGTTCGCCGGGACTATACCGTTTTCAAAGGAGGCGTTGATCAGCTTAGTAAACAGGGGAGCAATAGTGGGAGCAACTAGCTTCAGTTTACTAATGGGGGCTGGGTCTGATGGGGAGCCACTTTTGACTTTCTGTAAAACGTTGAGAAACGTTTCAATGGTGATTTGGGAGAAAGAGGTTAATCTCGGGGTGTCTTGGAGAGGGTGGAGCCAAGGAGTGTTTGAGTGGTAGGTGGGGCTGGAAGGGAATTCAGGATTTTAGCAATTTTTGCCGAAAAGAAATCTGCCATTTGGTTGCATTTTGCGCCATCCACGTCTGGGGAAGATGGAGGGTCTTGTATTTTGGTGAGGAGTTTCACTATTCGATAGGTCTCTCTCGCGGAATTAGCGGCGGAGGCTATTTGCTCCTCAAAATAGTTGGCCTGTGCAGTTTTTAATGCGTTTTTATAAAGTCTAATATGGGTTCTATAGTCGCTTTTGTCAATTGTGTTCCAGTTCTTTCTCCAACGGCGTTCAAGCCTTTTGCCCTTTCTTCTTAATTCACGAAGTTCTTCAGTGAACCATGGTAGTTTGGACGATTTCCTACTGGAAGAGAGAGTTTTAAGAGGTAAAACTGAGTCGAGGGAGTCTTTTATCCAGTTATGAAGTTGGATTTCAGCTGACGAGGGATTAGGGTCTACTAGGGGTACAGTGGACGTCAGTGCCTGATCCCATAAAGTTGTGTCCAGTTTTTTCCAGGGACGAGAAGGGACTCGAAGGAGGGGGATGTCAGACGATTTGCCTGGAAGTTGAAGTTTAAAAGGGACCAAAAAGTGGTCTGACCAGGGAAGGGGCAGAGGGGTTTGTACAGTGAGGGTGGAAAGGTTGGAAAAGATAGGGTCCAGTAGCCGACCTTTCGTATGGGTGGGTTCATTGTTAAGTAGATGAAGATTAAGGGAAGCCAGATCGGCTTTTAGGTCAGTTGCGAGTTTGTTGCCTTGATCGTTGAAGTGGAGATTTAAGTCTCCAAGGATTGTAAAGTTAGGGGTCACACAAGCACGAGAAGAGATGGCGTCCGTGAGTGAGTCTATGAAACCCCCTACCTGTCCCGGAGGGCGGTAGATTAGGGCCCCAGAAAGTGTCGTAGATGGTGGCAGGTGAAGGGAGAACAGAACGTTTTCACTATCCAGAATGGGGCTATCTTTAAGTTGGCATGAAAGATTATCACGGTAGATGATCGCAATACCCCCGCCAATACCCTTCGGTCTATTTAATGTTTTAATGAGGTATCCGGGAGGAAGTGCTTGATTGATGTCTGGATCTGTGCTAGGGGAAAGCCAAGTTTCTGTTAAGAACAGAGCATCTAAGTCCAACTCTGATAGTAGTAAGTGGATTTCTGTCTGATGCTTTGGGAGTGACCTACAATTCAGCAGGGCCATCTCGAGATGAGCTGGTTCGGGTTGGGGGGATGGGGATAACCTGTAGTCGCAGTTTGGGCAGCCCATAGGATCGGTTTCTGGCATGATAGTTCCATTACATCTAATGTTCACTGGTTCCCGGAGCTGGTACAGAGTATCGAGTGAATATTTCAATCGAGGGCAGTTATGACCAGCCTGGGGTATGGGCTCAGGGCTCGGTCTGGCGCGGACGGGCGCAGACGGGCTTACCTTAGGCACGCCTTCGGCGCGCAATCGTCGCGCCCGCTGCGCTCGCCCGCTGCGCTTCCTGGCGAGGCACATGATTTATAGTCAGGAGAAGAGGCGTCAAGGGGGCGTGGCCGCCTGAAGTGGGCGTGTCTCTAGTCGCGCCTCGCCCTCGAGAATGGCGGTGGGAGTGACAAGCGTTGCAGCGATGAGCTCGCTGTTCGTGAATCGCTAAGTGCAAAGAGGTGATTGTTTTTAAAAAATTACAGAGTATCACACACAAGCGTTTTTAAAAAGAGGGTTTGTCTCAATCTCTCCCGGCTTCCGCCTCAGGAGTCTCGTCGGTCTTAGTGTCGCGCTTTCCAGCTGCGCGCACTATTTATAGTGTAGTCAGGGGGGCGTGGCCGCCTGAAGTGGGCGTGTCTCTAGTCGCGCCTCGCCCTCGAGAATGGCGGTGGGAGTGACAAGCGTTGCAGCGATGAGCTCGCTGTTCGTGAATTGCTAAGTGCAAAGAGGTGATTGTTTTAAAAAAATTACAGAGTATCACACACAAGCGTTTTTAAAAAGAGGGTTTGTCTCAATCTCTCCCGGCTTCCGCCAGGTGTCTGGACATGTGCAATGTGTTCCAATCTGTTGTGGCTGCAGATACGTAGTTACTCGTCCATGAAAGTGATTGCAGCTTCGTAGTCTAACATTTCCAACATGAGGTAGTTGTCGACTTCATCAAACAGGACGGCGAGGCGATCCATTAGCAGGTCTGGACACATGTACTGCGTCCACTCCCTTACACCAATTTGCACTACAGCCCAATAGGGGTGCGGTTCAATGTGGTCACTGCACACAAGGATTTATGCATTCTCCCAGCTCCAGCTGCCAGCATGTATGCCAAGAATCAAGGCATCCTATAAACGGGTATCACAGTGACACTCCTTGTCGTGGACCAACAGGGGGCGCACACACATGTCAAAATCCAGTTCAGCTACCGTCCTGTTGGATAAGCAGACAGCCATGGACCACTCGAATATGCACGATTGACAATGCAACACAGGCTGAACGCAGATGACGTTGACAAGGCGGAAGCTTAGCCGGTAACTGATCCGCAGCACTGCCAATGCAGTGCCCCCAGTAAACGCAGCATTCGTGCATGGTACATTTCCACGTGATAGGGGTTGTGCATGTGTCCGGGATGTTCGGCCATTGCGTTAGTGGCTCTGGTTGAAGTGCCACTGTTCTGACCTGTGCCAGTTCTGTGGATGTAATGCCACATCTCGGATCAATGAGTTGTTTTAGTGTGCATCAGTTGTACGCCTGGGATGTTGTGGGAGTAAGTGTGAAGGACATTCCAAGCAAGATAACTTTGAGCAAGGACTCCTGTGTGTGGGGTGTGTATACGTTGGTCTCTCGTTTGGCTGTGCGTAGTGTGGGAATCGTCATCAGCTGCTATTGTATCTGTCAGGGATTGCCGGGCACATGCAATTTCGAGGTCGGAGGTGTAGATGTGCTCCCGCCTGATACTTCAGACAAAGGAGCTTTCATCCCTAGTGTAAGTTTGTACTCAGCTTGCATTCATGAAATGTGAAGTGGCTTGTTGGGGGTGGGGTGGGATGAGTGCGACTTTGGGATTCATTTTTGGCATGTCTTGCATGTGGCATATGAGTGGCATCACTGTGTGTTACGTTGCCTCACAACTGCTCCTCCCTCCCCCGAACCCATTTACTTATGTGCGCTGCACGATTGCATCACTTGCACTCCTACTGCACAGTATTGTCATGCCTGTCTGCACATGTCCACAAGCCTGACAACGACACTGTGATGTTGGCCGTTGAAGGTGGTGGGCCATGGGAGTGTGGGCCTATGGTAAGGATAGGGCGGACACAGATGTAGAGTACATGCCTGGCTGAGCTGGCGCTGCTAATGTGGCTAGGCATTTGGCTCATGATGCAGCAATATAGATACACACAACACTTGTCATGTATGATCCTGGACCCGAGCGGTCTTGCGCTCGTTCATTACTCCGTTCGTGCGAGCCAGCCCTCTGGGTGCATGCTACATTGCCACATTGTCGCTTATAGGGGGGAACGACTTAGCTACACGTCCAAGCTCTTACCCACTGCCTGAGGTGACATGGTTGGGTCCGTTGTCCACAGCACAATGTAATGTGGTAGGGCCCAGGACCATCATTCATACATAATGACCACACGGACAAACTTGGATAGGTAGTAGAACTGGCTACAGGCACGTGCGCCCAGCCCCTTTTTATTACCAGGATCACATATCCAGTGACGCCTGTGCTGGATGGGTGTGGGGTGTGTGTGAGCCAGCCCTCAAGGAGTGGTTGGTGCTGGCAACAACTTGAACAGTGATCACTATTAACGCAGAAACAGAAAAACACCAACATAACACAAACAACTGCGAAGCATCATGGAGGTAGCCGGAGCAAGTGCAGAGGTCACCCAATATTCAATCAGAAGGGGCCATTACTTGTGGTGCACTGAGGTAGGGGCACCAGAGCTGAGCGTGCTCATGTGAAGAAATTGCCAATGATTGTGTCCCTTTGCGGTATTCCTGCTGCAGCTGCAGTGGGGTGTGTTACACCTGCCTCATCTTCATCATCATCGTCCCCAGTCTTCCACACTGCCTGAGGTGACATTGTTGCGTCCGCAGTACATAACTCAATCATAAAGGGTCCATGGGTTGCGGTACACAGAGTTAGTGGTACCTGTGGCAGTCAGCGGGTGCGCAGCCTGCGATGATGCATCGTCCGTGAAGGTCAGGAATGGATTTGATGTGTGTGAGCCCTGCTGACTGCAGTGTAGGCCGGAGGCAGAGGTCAGCAGGGGCCCACAGCCATGTGGCATTGACTTGTGCTGCACAGAGTTAGTGGCACCTGAAGCGCTCAGGGGGTGCACAGCCAGCAATGATGCGTCATCCGGGATGGCTGCACTAGGAGCAATGTATTTTGCCTGCTGAATTCTGCCTCAATAAGGCCACGTGCCGTTGACTTGTGGTGCACAGAGTTAGTGGCATCTGTGGTGCTCAGCGTGTGCTCAGCCCGCAATGAGTGACCGCTGCGCCTCTTACCAGGCCGGGTCACCCCCTTGCTCCTCCTGCCGCCTCCTGCTCCTGCCTGCTAGCCTTGCCGCCTTTTTCCGCCGCCGACGCCCCCCTGACCTCCGAGCGGCCCAGCCACAGCAGAGCCGCCCGCTCGCCAGTTTCCCGCCGCAGCCCGCCACAGGCCCCGCCCACCACCGGCCCATTGGCCGAGCCGCTCCCGCCGCCCAGCTGACCCGCCCTCCCGTCCCCCTTCTTATGACGCCCCCAGAGCGACCGCGCAGCGGGCGCGCGCAGCGGGAGCGCCGACTGAGAGCCAAAGGTGCGCCAAAGGTAAGCCCGTCTACGCCCGTCTACGCCCGTCTACGCCTGGACCGCGCCCAGCGCCAGGACCCCTGGCCCCCGCAGACCCCAGCCCACCCGCCGGACGTACGACGCCGCCACCCTTAACGCACTTAACGCCGGCCGAATCCCAGGATGCTACCGAGCCACCCCGAGACGCACCCTCGGACCCTTCTGCTGCAACTCCTGCAAGTTCACCTGCATCCGGACCTGCACTACTCCAGCACCAACCAAGACCAAGACGAGCAACAGCAGCAGCCACCTGAAATCCATCCTGCTCAACACCCGCTCCGTCCACAGACACGCCGTCGAGCTCTGGAACCTGCTCGACACAACTTCACCAGACGTCGCCTTCCTCACGGAAACCTCGATGAACGCCTCTTCAGCGCCTGACATCGCCATCGCCATCCCAGACTGCTACAAGATCATCCGAAGGGACCGCATCAACCAGACGGGAGGAGGCATCGCCATTATCCACAGGAACACCATCCGCATCACGACCAACACCGACGACACCATCGCACCCGCCGAGCACCTGCACTTCCAGGTCCACATCAACCCCAAGACCACCCTCAGAGGCACCCTCATCTACAGACCCCCGGGACCACGCACACAATTCAGCAAAGACATCGCCGACTTCATCAGCCCGCACGCCCTCCTCTCCACTGACTACATCCTCCTCGGGGACCTCAACTTCCACCTGGAGAACAACAACGACCGCAACACCACCACCCTGCTGGACAACCTCGCAAACCTGGGACTCAAGCAGCTAGTCACCACCCCCACCCACTACGCCGGACACACACTCGACCCCGTCTTCACATCCAGCAAGGACATCGCCTTCAGCCACGCCACCGGACTCCACTGGACGGACCACAGCTGCGTCCACTTCAGCTTCAGAAGGACCACGATCCACCACCACCAGCAACAGGTTGCACGCAGAAGCTGGAACAAGATCACAGCCGACCAGCTCGCGACCTCCCTGAGCATGAACCCTCCCACCAGCGCAACGAACCCAAGACAGGCGGCCACCAACCTCGCGAAGTGGATCAGCAACTGCGTAGACGACCTCGCCCCTCTGAAGACCCCGCCTAGCAGACCCAGTAGCAAGAAAGCCCCATGGTTCACCAACGAACTCAAGAGCTCCAAGAAGAACTGCCGAGCCCTCGAGAGAACCTGGCGCAGAGACCCAACACCGGACAACATGACTACCCTCAAGCTCGCCACCCGAAAACACCACCAACTCATCCACGCCACCAAGAAAACCGCATTCAAGGAACGACTGGACAACAACGCACACAACAGCAAGGAACTCTTCAACATCGTTAAAGAGCTCTCCAACCCCAACGCCGGAAACAACGGCATCACCCCTTCGCAAGACCTCTGAAACTCCCTCGCCTCCTACTTCCACAACAAGATCGCGGACATACACAACAGCTTCAGCACTCAACCGACACACGCCACGACCAAACCACCGCCCCCAACACCACCCTCCGCGCCTGGACCCCGATCAGCACCGAAGACACCGTCCGCACGATGAACTCCATCCACTCCGGATCTCCAACCGACCCCTGCCCTCACCACGTCTTCAACAAGGCCGACGCTGTCATCGCATTCCACCTGCGGGACATCATCAACACCTCCTTCGACACCGCTACCTTCCCGGAGAGCTGGAAGCACGCCGAACTCAGCGCTCTACTTAAGAAGCCATCAGCCGACCCCACCGACCTCAAGAACTACTGCCCCATCTCGCTGCTCCCGTTTCCTGCAAAAGTCATCGAGAAGACCGTCAACAAGCAGCTGGCCGCCTTCCTCGAGACGAACGGATCCCTCGACCTCTCGCAGTCTGGCTTCCGGGCCAACCACAGCACCGAGACCGCCCTGATCGCAGCCACCGATGACATCCGAGCACTGCTTGACAACGGAGAAACAGCAGCCCTCATCCTCCCAGACCTCTCCGTGGCCTTCGACACTGTCTGCCACCGTACACTAGTGCAGCGACTCAGCAATGTCGGAATCCAGGAGAAGGCACTGGAGTGGATCATCTCCTTCCTCGCCGGAAGGACACAGAGAGTCCGCCTCCCCCCGTTCAGATCTGAAGCCACCGAAGTCATCTGCGGCGTTCCCTTAAGGCTCCTCGCTCAGTCCAACCCTCTTCAACGTCTACATGAGCCCCCTCGCAGACATCGCACGCCAGCACAACCTCAACATCATCTCCTACGCCGACGACACCCAGCTGATTCTCTCCCTCACCAACGACCCCGCCACCGACAGAGCCAACCTTCACGAAGGGATGAAAGAGGTAGCCGAATGGATGAAGAACAGCCGCCTGAAACTGAACTCGGACAAGACGGAAGTCCTCATCCTGGGATCCTCACCCTCCGCCTGGGACGACTCCTGGTGGCCCCCCGCCCTAGGCAGCGCACCCAAACCAACAGACCACGCACGCAACCTGGGCTTCATCCTGGACTCCTCCCTCTCCATGACCAGACAAGTCAACGCCGTCTCCTCGTCGTGCTTCAACATCCTGCGCATGCTACGTAAGATCTTCCGGTGGATCCCCACCGAGACCAGGAAGACGGTCACCCAGGCCCTCGTCACCAGCCGTCTGGACTACGGCAACTCCCTCTACGCCGGAACCACCGCCAGACTCCAGAAGAGACTCCAGCGGATATAGAACGCCTCAGCATGACTCATCCTGGACATCCCCTGTCGCAGCCACATCTCCGGACACCTGAGAGACCTGCACTGGCTCCCGGTCAACAAGAGAATCACCTTCCGACTCCTTACCCACGCACACAAAGCCCTACCCAACCAAGGCCCAGGATACCTCAACAGCCGCCTCAACTTCTACACTCCCAAACGCCAGCTTCGATCGACCGGCCACGCCCTCGCCGCCGTCCCCCGCATCCGAAGAGCCACCACAGGGGGACGGTCCTTCTCCTACCACGCCGCCAAGACATGGAACTCCCTCCCGACCCACCTCCGCCTGACCCAGGACCACCTCGCCTTCAGGAAGCAACTCAAGACCTGGCTGTTCGAGCAGTAGCGGACCCCCCTCCCCTAGTGCCTTGAGACCCTCTGGGTGAGTAGTGTGCTATATAAATGCTTTGATTGATTGATTGATTGATGCGTGGTCCGGGCGGGCCGCACTGGTAGCAATGTCTGTTGCCTACTGGAGTGCGTCATCTGCAATCGCGATTCGATCTGAATTGTGAGCCCTGCTGACTGCAGTGTAGGTCGATGGCAGCACGCAGCACAGATATAACTCTGCGATACTGGGTGGGGGCCTGTGTCGAGGAGGCCAGTGGTCACGGCGGCAGCCTTGTGGCAGGGTGAGGGGCACCGCTCTGGCAGATGCGTTGGCCATCCCGGAAGTGAACCACACCCAGAGCCCCGGCCTATTCATTCACGCTCATATGCTGGACTGGTGTACGCCGGACCTGCCCACTCCGCTTACGCTTACAGGAGGGGACGACACAGCTACATGACGGAGGTCTTCCCCACTGCCTGAGGAGACATGGTTGCATCCACTGTCCACAACACTACAATCACCAGCAGTATATGTCCACATGGACAGGTCTGTGCTCTGCATACTGAGGTCTGTCCAGCACATCAACGTCACACTTGGGATTTTGTGCATTCTTATTCATGGGTGACTTGCCTCCTTCACATATACTTGGTTCCCACCTCTCCCCACATTCTGCTATTGTGTGGCTGAGGGGCCATGCCATTTTCGGAAGGTCCGCTGTCCTGTTCTGCGCTGCCTCAGTGGTAGTCGGGTGGAGGAGGAGGAAATGGGGTGGTGGCGGTGGGTGTTGTGGACTTCGTGGGTCTCCGAGCTGCATGATCAGTGTCTCCATGACATATGTTGGTCTTTAGATGTTGCTCTAGGCTGGGCTCCCTTTCATACTCCTGCTTTACACCAGTAAAAGGCAGGTGTTAAATTCAAGCTGCTAACGCGCCTTATCGCCTGCTTTTGGATTGCAGACCTGGATGGTCGTTGAGAATATCAGAAAGTGGTGATTTCGTGTGTTTTTGCACGGGAACGCCTACTCTGCATTAGCGTTAGTTGTCGCTCTCATCCATGGCGATGTTTTTTGCGGAAGCTATTGTTGGAAAACTGACGATATCAGCAGTTTGCACCAGCTTGAGAATGGCCCGATAATTCTTTCGCCACTTTTGCTGCGCTAAAGTGCCGATAACTCAGTCATAACTCCTTGAGAATATGCCCCAAAGTCTTTTGCAATTTTTAGCAAGTCCCTTCCTACATTTCTACAGCAAAAGCAACCCTTGACATTTCGGGGGCTGCTTTTGTTTATTCTAAGTTGGCTTTAGTGGTATTTTACCAATCCAAGCTGTAATACTGTGCTTGGAGTGGTAAAAGCCTTTTGCTATTTTACATCTCGGCGTGGATGGCACGGTGCTAATCCTGTGCTAAACCAGGCATCTTTTAGCGTGATTTCCCCTGACTTATTTTTTTCTTTCTGATCTGGTTCTGCTGACTTTAGGGCCCTGAGCACTTTACCACTGCTGACCAGCGCTAAAGTGCATGTGCTCTTGTCTAAAATGTGATGAAAGTTAGTTTAGCCTGGATAGGTATATTTGGTTCATTTATAAGTCCCTAGTAAAGTGGTATACCATATACCCTGGGCCTGTAAACCAAATGCTGCTAGTGGGCCTGCAGCACTGATTGTGCCACTCACATAAGTAGCTTTTCAATTCTGACTCGGGCCTTCCACTACAAGGGGCACAGTTTACTGCCACCTCCACTTGGCATTTCTAACAACACGCCCCTTTTATTACATATCGGCCCTAAGGAAAGCTCTATGTAGCCATAACAGCAGGGTGCTGTGTAAGTAAAAGATAGGACGTGCACCTTTTTGTTTTACATGTCCTGGTAGTGACAACCTCCCAAATTTGTGCTGTTGGGCCTGCTCCTCTCATAGGTTAACTCTGGGAATTCCTTAAATACCCTTTTTAAGTGTAATTCCTGATTGCAGATGATTAGCTGTTTTATATCATTGGATTGGTAATGTTATGTTTTGTTACCCAATTTATAAAGCGCAATGTATACCCTAAGTTGTCTTGGCGCTAATTCTGTGAGAGACAGTGAGCAGAGTTATGGAGCGTACTGATTGAAAAGCCAGGTTTTCAGAAGTTTTCTAAACTGAAGCAAGGAAGGGGCAGATCTTAAGGTGAATGGCACGAGGTTCCATGATGTTCCTGCTCTGATCGCAAAGCTGCTGCCACCCCATTTTGATTTTTTTAATCTAATGGGGTTTGACCTCCAAATGCCTGCTGATCTTAGGTTTCTGATTGGAGTGTATCAACTAAAGGTTTCCCTCAGAAAGGTGGACCCACAATCATGTAGCGCTTTATAGATCAAACAGAGGGCCTTAAACTTAATTCTGTTTTTGACCTTCAGCCGGCGGAAACTGAATGATGCCTGGGTATCTCCAGTAGACGTCTGGCTGCAGAGTTCTGGAGGGCCTGCAATTTGTTTAAGTATTGGGCATGCAGCCCCATGTAGAGACCGTTACAGTAGTCTATTTTTAACAATACTAAGGTGGATACCATTGACTTCCTAACTGAGATAGGCAGAAAGATGAGAATTTTATTTGCATTCTCAGGATGTTATAGGAGGAAGAGACCACTGTATTTACTTGATTGCCTAAAAGTAGGTGATCATCTATGATGACCCCCAGACCTTTGGCTTTCTAGGTGGGAACAGGAAGGGGTCCCATGTCTGCAGGCCAGCACAGGGCAGACCAGAAATTAGGGTTATTGCTGAGTATGATCACCTCGGTCTTCCCGGGATTGAGTTTAAGGCAGTGCATGTTCATCCAATCAGAGATGTATTTCATGCAGTTATGAATGTGCCGGCTTATGTCATATGTATTTTTAGTGGCTGATAGTACAATTTGTGTGTCGTCCGCATATGATGTAAGAGTGAACCCGAAGGATTGGTCCATAGGAGCTAAATCTGCAACATAAACATTACAAAGGGCGGGACTAAGTGAAGAGCCCTGTGGAACCCCGCAGGGCAGACGGAAAGACTGCGAAGAAAAGGCATCAATGTTGATCACATTTTCCCAGTCTCACTGGAAGGAGGAGACTAGTTTCAGAGCATGGTTTTTAATGCCTTTTGTTTCCAACCAGTGAATCAAGATGGAGTGATCCACCATATAGAATGCCGCAGACAGGTCCAGCAAAATTAGAGCAGCTGAACACCCCCCCCCCCCCTCTCCCTCCCAATGAATATGAACTTTAGTTATATTGTGCTCTCCATTTCCTCTCTTGGCGTCTGCAGCCTTATTTTTCACACCTGAGGGCCTCAGAGAACCAGGGGGCATTGGTCCTTTTTTCTTTATAGGGACTATTTGGGCAAAGGTGGAGTTGAGCCAGTTAGTATATGCCTCTGCTGCAAGCTCAGGAATGTCGACAGCCGGGGTGATATTAACAGCTGTTTTAGATGGTTTGGGTCAATGTTAGCCCAAGCTCTAAGTTGAGCTGAGCAGTGCCCCTTGCTCTGGGGAGTGTTAACTGCAGGGCAATTAATCATAAAGAAGATGACTGAATGATTAGACCATGCTAAGGGAAGCACTTTGAGACTAGTAATGTCTTAGAAGGTAGAAAAAAGTGCATCTAGCGTGTGCCTAGCTTTATGTGTGGGGATCGTGCTAAGAAGCTTAAGATCTACTGCATCAATAATTTCTAATAAGGATGAAGTGTCTTTGTCTTCCTCCTCTAAATGAAAGTTAAAATCTCCTAAAATGGTAAAGTTGGCATTACAAATATCAGCCTCAAGAAATGAGCTGATAGAACTTAGAAAGTCAGCTTTCTGGCCTGGAGGGCGGTTGATGAGAGAGCCCTTGAAGGTATGTTTTTTTTGTGAGCTCTAAATTGAATGATAGGGCTTCACAATCCTCTGACTGTATAGTAGTAAAATTGGCCCTAATATTCTCACAGTAGATGACAGCCAGTCCCCCTCCTCTTTTCAATCGATGGTCCTGCCTATGTAAACGGTAACCTGTGGGCGTGGCCATAAGCAGTTCAGGCATAGAGAAGTCAGTAGCCATGGTTTCCATGATAAACATGACATCAAATTTGTAAGAGTCAATAAGTTCTGCTACTTCGAAAGCATGTTTCACTAGAGAACAGGCATTAATTAACGTGTAAATAAAATCAATGGAGTCATCTTTTATATGTGTATTTGGGCTGGAGTCTATGAACTTAGAAGGCTGGAAAGGCCCAGCAGCTGAAAGCCACAGATCCTACAAGCAACCTCCAAGACCTGACAGAGAACTAGGTTAAAACAGTCGCATATATGGTCTTAGTAATGACAAATCCTCTTTAGTACTAAAGTTGGATCTGGTATTACTAATCTAGAAATGCCACTTTTAGAAAGTGGACATTTCTGTGCTCTTAGCTCTCTTGTGTGCCTTACAGACTGTCTTCAATACACTTCTGGGGTACGGTGACAGCTATACTTCGTGCATTCCCTTCCGACAGCCACAAGAACAGGGCACTGTATCTGCATACTGATTTGTCTTCCTGGGCAGTGTGACCCGTTGTGCACTCCAGGACCTTCGAGGTTCCTGCCGCTCACCAGCACTCTCGCGGGCGGCCCAAGCAGAGTGAGTAGATCAGCCTCCCACAAACCTGATAATGCATTTTAACTGTAATAACTTTGGAAGCTTTGCTTCGTGCTGACCCAGGGAGAAAGTCTGTTTCTGGTCCACAGTGTTGATCTTGTCATTTTCCCAGCGTAACCGTAAAGAACCTAGTTAAAGCGCAAGCGCTCTTTCAGCATTGTACATTCTTGAAGTATTAAAACTTGAGATGCTTTAATTGGATTCTTATCGTTTTTATCTTGATTTGAAGAGTAAAAGAGATACTATTTTCATACCTCATTGTGTAGTCTTTTTGTAGTTTTTTCACTATGTTACTATATCCATGCATGCACAACTGCTTTACACATTGCCAAGCTACCAGAGGATGAGCATGGTCTGTCTTAACCTGACTAGAATTCCGGGCCCTACGTGGACAGGGTACCTCTGCCAACTAGAGACCCGATTTCTAACACTATGCTATTCTCCCGGTGGGCAGAGGTAGTTTTGGAAAGACATGTTGAAACAAAGAATGTGATTGAGTTCTTGAAAGACGTTTTTGTCAGAGAAGGAGTTCCTACAGAAATTGCAATGGATAATGGAGTTCAGTTGGTATAAAGTGAGATGAGATCATCTTTGAATGGATTAGCTCTTCGTCATACTAGAACATTTGTCTGTTATCCCCAGGGTAATGCTGTTCTAGAGATTAAATCGTTTTAACCCCTTCGTCGTGGGGGTAATTCCCCCACGGTGCGGGGGAGGGGGTCGCGCACGGTGCTCATGACGAGCTCGACTCGTCATGCAGCACGATGGCGCTGTGCTCATGATGAGCTGAGCTCGTCATGTCCACGCCCGTTTCTGTAGAATGCTCAGCACAGCAAGGGAATTATCCCCGGGTGGGAGCGCTGCGGCGGTCATGACGAGCTCAGCTCGTCATGAGAACAGCGCCACCTTGCCTCATGACAAGCTGAGCTCGTCATGACCACGCAAGGTGTTAAAAGAAGGTTTGTGGTTGAAACTGAGTAAAGGTTGTGATTGGCAGATTGCTGTGAGGAGACTGGTGTGGGCCTACAGAACTATACCCCTCCGTGATGCAGGTGAAACCCCATATAATGTGATGAGGGAAGACCTTTATCTTTGAATTTGAGGCCAGGATGGATGCTGAAGCTTAAGTCATGGAAGAACCTGAAAAGTGTGGATGAAAGAAGTAGAATGATTGTTGAACATGATTTGCACGATAGAGGTTGGGTTAGAGTTAAGTTGGGACATTTTGTGAGAAAATGCATGTCCCAATTTCCCAGTCCCTTGCAAGTGAAGGGAGTTGGTAGGTTTATTGTTGAACTGTCTGATGGTAATGTGGAATATAAAAAAACAAAATAAAGTTATCTGAGTGTCTGTTGGTGCTAGAAGTTGATTACGACTGCATTAAGGAAAATGTATACAGTGAGACTAGGTTGTCGAAGGAGTTTACCAGGCATAGTGACGAGCAGTCTGTGACTGATAGGTTGTCGGGAAGAATAAGGAGGAGACCAGTGTGAATGAAAGACTATGAACCATTTTGAGAATGTTTTGGAATTACATGTATTATGTATTGAAAGATTATGATTACATTGAAAAATGATTGAAATTTCATGTATTATTTGGTATCTTATTGATCTTGTGAAATATGCTATATTGTGGTATGGTTTTGTTGTTTTTATGCGTGGTTTTGCTTCCCACTTTATTGTTCTATTTTATTGTTTTATTTGTATTGTTATTATTTAACATTGTTATTAAAGAAGGGAGATATGTGGCATTCTGGATATGGTTAGAAATGTGGAAGACAGTGAGCTTGTGAGTGAAGCAGGGCTTGATGGAAGAACGTTGGCGGCAGTTACAGGGAGAGGCAGTTACGGGCAGAGGTTTGGTGGTCCCAGTCCTCTGTATAGTATTGAGTAAATAAAGAATATTATTGGACTTACTACATTTCACATTGCACAGTTGTTTCCTTTAAGGCCTGTCAACAATTGACCAGTTATATTCTACTGCATCTGGTCACAAAGTTCAGCATGGAAAAGAGATAACATTTGTAATTGTAAGCTGTGCCTTCATTCTTCAGGGCATCTTGGTGCTGACTAACAAGTTTAATGTTACTTCACTCAATAGTTTGGAGCCACCAGACCTTGCCCTGGATTTTGTGTTCAGCGATTATAGGGTAGCTTTCAGTACTATAAACCTTAAGATCATACAGATCAAAATTAAAAGTGGGGTGGAGACAGTTATGGGATCAACAATGCTGAAGCTAAACACAAACAACTCGACTCAAGTAAGGATTGGTCTGAATGCTGATATGCCAAAGTCATACCATGGAGTATAGTAAGTCTGCTCGCTTGTACCTGCCCTGTAACCTATACGCCAATATCATCTATGAAGTCCTGGTCACTGTAATAGAGGGTGTTTCACAGATTGGGCTAGATCAAATCCTTTACTGAGGATGTACACAATTCTGTACATTAAAACAGAACTCCAAAATTGAGCACATGATCTTTTGAAAGAAATAATGTGTACAGAATTAATTAACCATAAAGGAGAACAAGACTAAGATAATTGGTCATGTCAACGAAAATAATTGAAACTGGACCTATCCGTTTTCGAAAAGAAGAATGTGCAAAATGTGTTATCTCATACCTACCTCAGTGTAAAGATTATCAACAACTGCTGATGGTCTGAACATTTAGATGAAGCAATTAGATGGGCCTAGAATGCTTCTGGGAATCGGAAATGTGCCCACAATGCACTAATCCACCTGGGTAAGGTTATGAGCATCTTCATTGGATGAATTATTGCGAATGGGGCAGATATAGGAATATCTCAGGCAGGTAAAGACTGAATATGGAAAGCCAATAGGATTATCTGGAAAGAAATGCTTCAAGCCCCACCCCCCACTCGAACCTATCTTGAGCCACCATGTAGCCTACACAAGAATTGAAGAAAGAGTGTATGTGGTACCTATAATCTATGGCATCAAAAGAGCAATTTAGTTGATAGGTGCTGAAAGAAAAGGCAGCTGGACCCACACTTTTGCACGATACAATCTACAAAGAAGCCAAAGTGTTTAGTATTGCAAAACTTCTCCAGCCCAAATATCATGCCCTATTCTATACACAGCACCTTAATGCAGACTGTAAAAACAAATGTGTATTTTGCGTACAGAAAATGCCAATGAAGCAAACGTAAACAAATTATTTGAAAATAGGTATTTATTTATGGTTACATCGGCCTGTACATCCTGACATTGAGATCCCAGGAAAATCACCATTTATTTTTGAGAACTAGATACATGCACGAGTGATAGCTGCTTCTGTGAAATGGAGATGAGAAAATCACTTGAACATATTATTCCCCACTGCCAATTTAACAAGTACATCTGAAAACAGAAATCACTGCAAAAAGTGAGAAACTTACATCACAAAATATGATGAAATTATTTTCCTCTTACTATCGGATCAGAGTCTTGACATCACACTTCCCACCATTTTAAGGGACTGCTAGATGCTTCATTGTAATTCACAGAATCTGACCAGACATAAACTGAAGGACACAGACCTACAGTTGACTTTGTCAAACAGGAAGGATGATGCCTGTAGTTGAAGACTGAAAAATAGATGCAAGGAGCAGTGAAATAGAGGGTCCAAATCCGAAATGAAACAATTAATACTTAATTGCTTGGGCTGCAAATATCCACAGGTTCTCGACTTCAGATTAATAAAATGGGCTCTGACTGACTATGTCCCACCTCCCATTAGCATTTCAAGGTGTAAACAATTATGTTTTAGAAAACAATGTTCCTTTCCTTTTAACTCCTATGCATTCTTTTTCTTTTGTTACATGGTGTTTGCTTCCATTATCTTCTTCTGTGCGAAAGCCAACTTCTGAAAGCATTAATACAGAATGTCTCTGTGCTGTCAAGATACATATTTCTGGTGGTCCATAAAATATTTTGAACTGAACATATCTGTTCTCTGAATAAGAACAATCTGCGAAATGTGTTATCTTATACCTAGTTAAGGAACCTTGATTGCTGCTTGTAAAAGTGAGATTAAGGATTTATAAATTAGTGGACCGAAGACGACGAGCTCTTGGATGTTTTGAGGCTTCAAAGGGAGTCTGAACTTTGTCTTCTTCGAAACTGCTCACAATTGACTGCGTGAAAAACTTTGGAATCCATTTTTCGATGACTTTATCACAGGCTTCTTTCCTTTCACTGAGGTATTCTGGGAGGCTGGATATTTTAAGACTTGCCTTTCTGCTTTCTAGCTCTTACAAGTATTAACTCATTGTCTCCAGGTTGGTTTCGAAACTTAGGTTGCTCTTTTACTGCACAGTGGAGAAGTGTGGCTCAATGGTTAGAGCGGCAGACCCTGATGCAGAGGTCTAGCTCGGGACCAGGGTTCAATTCCCTGCCTTGGCGGGTCTTGAGCTCAAAATTCCACGGACCTGATAATTCTCTCCTCCGTGCCTATTCCAATCATGGAGTCCCACTCTGCAACTCTGGGCAATAGCTTGCTTAATCTCCACAACGGCCCCCACAACGCTAAGGATGCCTGGCCTCCACCTTGGGGGTGCCCAGGAGTGGACGCCTCACAGGGAAAGCCAGGATGGGTTCCACAGCGGTATTCGTACAAGTGCCTTGAGACCCTTGCGGGTGAGTAGTGCGCTATACAAGTATCAATTTACAATTTACATTTACACAGAAGATTCTAACTTGGTTTTCTGCTTCAGTGCCTGTATATTCTATCTTTTTCGCTAATTCAGTGGGTAGTAGGATGTCGTTGTTGATTACATCAATTCTCTTGTGTCCACAAATTCTTTCATGATTATTTCCCTGTTTAGGCTACATGTTGGAGGTCTGGTTTTTTTTGTATTTGGAGGAAGGTTCAAGTTGATCTTCTTTGAATCTTTTGTGGCTGCTTGTATTCCTTTTTTTGTTTGTGCCATCTGCCATATTTACAGAAAAGTTTAAAGATTTGTTGAGTATTTGCTTGATGTAATTGACTTTGATCCATTATGGTTACATAAATTACTGCAGCAACTCTTTGTATGGTGTCTTGAGATGTTATATTTTGTACCTTATCATTTGTTTACTGTTGTGTGCTCTCAGTTCTTGGCTGAACACAGGGTACTGTTGTCAACTTGCTCAGCAGCATAAATTAGAACAACTTGTTTAAGCGCACTTGTTTGTTGTGGTGCCAATATATTCCGCCTTCCTTAAAGATGCTATTTGAAGTGCAAAACCAATTTGGCGGGAACGGGTGCTGTTATTCAGTGTTGGTAGACCTGTTAGTATTAGCCAGTGGTCGAAGTGGGCGGGGTCGGTAGGGGTCGGCGTGCCCCTACATCATTAATTCTGTAAATTGCATTCCCCTACTTTTTTATTTTAAACATGTATCCCAGGACGGCAGAAATATCAGAGGCCTACAGATAAGGCTCGGCATTCGTGGCCGTTCGTGGACGGGCGGGTGGGCTGAGAAGGAAAAGGATTCTGTCTTTTCCTTCTTGCCTAGAGAAGACAAGGATAGTGTCCACTTTGGCTCTGCCAATTGGAGCTGCCCCCTCCCTCTTTCTGCCTCTTAATCCCTCTTTCTGTCTAGCTCCTCCTCGCTTACTGAAGCCAACACTTCTCACCCTCTATATCCTCCTTTCATTTATTTGCTCCCCTGTGAAATGGATCCGTCCCAAAAACACTTTTGCTGTAAATGTTGTCTTTTTGAAATTTTTCTATTCGAAAGTGCAGCCTCTGGAATAAAAGGTTCGAAATATGATAAATAACCAAATAAAGCAAGACAGAGTGGTTGTAAAGTGGCCAGATTGATTTTATTCACACCCAAACACATTAGCGTCCATTTACAGAGTGTGCCAGTGAAGCACTACTTTTCATTTCTTGTCTTTCTTAGAACAGCATTGTTTTCCAATGATGGGAAAGTGCACCAATCCTGGAGGTACTGCAATGCCTGATTGATGGGTGAAGTGGAAAACGAAATGTGTACAGCGGCTCTGTTCACGGATGTGGTCTTTTTAAACAATACTGCTTACTTTTTGGAAGGATATAAGCAATAGACATTGAAACAGATCCCTTCCGGGCCCTGTAGCCATGTCCTTAACTTTTCATTTAAAAGCACTCACTGATTTCTGAATAATGAGTGTAAAAGGGTTAAGGTAACCATGTTGTTCCTGCTTATATTTAACATGCTTTAATTAATCTTGCATTCCCAATGAGTGCTTGCTCTTTCCAGGATGTTGTCACTTTATTTAGGCAATATATTGCTCTTGTCTAGTGCGTAATTTGAATTGAGTTGCATCCAGGTGTTTATAGCGGGCACATTTGAGTTGTAGTTGAAGGCAGTGTGAGTTTCTCTCAGTGGGGCAGTATGGTGGTCAGTGGGGGAGAGGATGTGTCACCATGGTCGGAGCTGCCGAATTTGGAACTGGGGAACCAGGTTCAGCCTTCATGGCCAGTCCCCCAGACCACTCAACTGGGGGAGTACATTCTCATGCTAGACCTTAGAAGGCCCGCTATACCTTAGAAGCCCTGGGGCCCGATGTAGGACACCAAATACCGGTCGGTAACGGCCGATTTCGTCCGTTACCGACCGGTATTTGGTTTTTGATATGTAGGAGCCTTTAATTTTACAGAATCGGTAAATTTACCGATTCAGTACATTTACTGATTCAGTAAAATACTGAATCAGTAAATCTAGATGTAGGTGGCACTGAAAACAGTGCCACGGGCCCTTAAGAATTCGTTATTTACCACAAAATAATATTTTGTGGTAAATAACGAATTCCAGTGTACATGCACATCTGTGCATGTACACCTGTGCCATGTGGCACACATACGCCAGAATCAGGGGTGCAACAGGGTGTCAAAGTGACACCCTGTCCCCCTTGACAATTCGGTAATTTTACCGAATCGGTATTTACCGATTCGGTAATTGACATTGATTCCTATGGGCTTCAAGGCCCATAGGAATCAATGGCAATTACCAAATTGGTAAATACTGATTCGGCAAAAATTACCGAATTATTTCCTACATCTCATTTACCGAATCTAGAATACCGAATCGGTAAAATTCGGTATTCTAGAGTCGGTAAATGAGATTTACTTACATCGGGCCCCTGGTGTCTTAGCACCAGCAGGTGGACCCTAGCTGTGGCAAGTATGGGTTAACATTGAAGGCCTGTCCACCACAATGCATACTGGAGTTCACCTCCAGTCTTGCGGGCAACCCTATGAAGCAGCACACCCTAGAGCGACAGTGATTCTGTCACTGAGGTCACAGGACCCTTGAGAAGGGCCGGCCCTAGGGCGGTGTGACTGCACCGAGAGCTGACTTTGGGTGGGCACGTTATGTTTGTAAGTATATTATGGTTTTCAATGAGTTTGTTGCCTCCTTCCTGGCCTCCTGCAATTTTCAGCAATATAAGTGTCCTGATATCTCTGATGATTAATGTTCTACCTAGAGGGAGATCAGAGATTTGTCTTGTAGAAGTTTTTACTCATGGAAAGGTAGGGCAGTGGGTTAATGTGCCTGTTGCAAAGAACATGTACCAGGCATATCACAAAGTGCACATAATATAAATAAGTCAGTGGTTTACTGTTCTTGTCAGAGATATCCTTTTGTTACTTGCATTTTATAAGTTAAAATCCTGACAGAACAATGAGCTATTAAAATATATTGCCTACTAGTATGGTTGTCATGTGACTCCTACATCTTGTAGTCCTTTGTCTTATGTAACATTTCTTATACTGTGATTTACACACGAATAATTGATTGTGTGTGATGTAAAGTGCTCTGACACCCTACACTGCTATGAGTGGCGCTGTAAATCATATTAAAGCAAAACCAAAGGGGATGCAAAAAAAACATGGATTTAGGCCCAAATCTCTGTATTGGGTGAATGTATGAAATTGTTCTGCATTCTGTCCATCAATTTTTCTTTTTGCATTTGTCACCCCGAGTGGGACGGGTATGCTCCGACGTGAGTCCTGTGTACTGTGCTCTCCATGCCACTGGAGTCAAGCTATCCTGGCTGATGTGGGCTGAAAGCCCGAAACTGGTCCTAGGATGCTTGTTTCCAGTCCAGGGAGGACCTGGCCTGGTAGTTCGGGCTGGACTGTTCCCATTGGGCGCAGGGTCAAGACTGATTTGCAAATGGCCGGGTCCAAACTGGAATGGCATGGTGAGCAAAAAAACTATGGATTTAGGCCCAGATCTCTGTACTGGGGTGAATGTATGACATTGTTCTGCATTCTGTCCATCAATTTTTAGCGTAAATCAAATAAATGCATCTGAGAGAGATTGTGGTTATGGAGACTTGAGGGGCACTGTTAAAGGGTGTTAGTGAGGGAATCTGTGGCAGCGGTGGTCATTGGGGGCACCAATAAACATTGTTGCACAGGGTGCCACCAGTGCTAAAGCCGGTCCTGCCCTTGAGGCCAATCTGCCTTGCCAATTGGTACCTCCATTGGCCTTGTTTCCGCAGTAGTAGATGCAACTCACCAGGGATCGGCAATGCAGGATTTGCACGCACACCAAACTAAGTTTGCACACTTCACAGTCTCTCTGCTTCACGCACAAGCATTTGTAACATGTGCTGCCTGCTTTGGGGCCACTGGAACTATGCAGCAAAAGAGGACGAAATTATGCTGCAGTATTGACTAAATTATGCAGCAAAAAAAGGCTGCAACGTAATGCAGTATATTTTCCGATACTTTATTAGTTTGACATTTTTACACATGGTAATAATCTCTGGAAAGATTTTGCCTTCTCTGGAAAGATTTTGCCTTATTAGTACCAGTATAACATACAAATGCAGAAGTGAGTAAGGTGACCTTTGCAAAGGGCCGTCCACTTCACAGCAACACAAGTCAAATTTTTTAGCAACTTTTGATCCGTTTGATCTACAAACAATTTATTAGTTAAAATTGTCAGATTATGCAGCAGATGTTGTATTATTTGGCACAAATGGCAGAGCCTTTATGACATAGAAAACATTTGTAAACTAGGGTATTTTGCATTCATGTTTAAGCTGCTCTTGTGGAAAAAGGAAGGATAAGTGCTGATGACAGAAACTCCATCGCTTGGAGACAAATGGCTTGTGATTACACTTTTAAGCATATTTGGGACATTCCATGATTGAAAGCATATCCCACTTTGTGAATGTATTTTAATGTCAACTCATATAAAACCTTGAAAAATATTGTGTATCCATTAGTTGAATTAACTAACCTAATAAACTGTAACTAATCTGTGAAATGGCAAACAAATACTAAAAATTGGGACGTTTTGCGCATTCTGGCCTCACCTCTGACTCTGCCCACTGATCCAATCCTTGGTTTATGCCCGCCCTCTGATTCTCCGCCCACAGTTCCCCTACTTTTTTTCCCCCACTTTGACCACTGGCATTAGCTTAGGAGAATATGCCCGTCAGTTTGTTTTCATTGCATTTAACATGTTGAGTTAAAACATCTTGTTTCAAACTTTCTAGAATGTTTGAAAGTCAGTCTGATATTTCTTCCTTATATTGCTTGAGGATGGTGTAGTAGGTTTGTAGCGATCTCAGCAGCATTTGTTATACATAATTCAGTGCAGATACTTATAAATTCATGTATCGCTGATGCATATGGTATTCGGACTTTAGTGCAATATTTGCATGCAGGGTCCATGTTACTTAGATTTTCGATTGTAGTCTTTCTGTTGTCAGTGTATCTGGTATTTTCTCTACAGTCCTCAGTAATCTTCTTTGCGGGCTCAGACAGGATAGATCATTCCAATTGTTATTTTGGCTCCTCAGTCAGTATTTGGATTTACTGGTTTATATGTTTTTACCTCTCCTAAAGGCTGAGATCAGCACACTAGTTGGTACAAAGGGTTTTTCTACTCTCCATCTGGAGGTATGCCATGTTTACGTAGGACGCACATAACAGGGTGGAAGAAACTGAGCAGAGAGAATACGGGGTCATGTACAAAGGTTTTTTTCATTCACAAGTGGCCCGATTCTCAGAGTCAGGCTGCTTGCAAACAAAAAAAAGCATGTTTCAATGTATAAAGGCCCATAATGTGATTCAGTAACCAATTACCAATTCACACATTGGGATTGCGATTCTGTATTAAGAAGGGGTGTGTTTAGGGCGGCCCTTCCTAATACTGAATTGCAATGGTATGTATGAATGTTTTGCGACTGAAATGCGGTCGCAAAAAATTTGCTTTTTCCTACCTACTTCAAGTAGGTGGTAACTCATTCGCAAATGGGAAGGGGCCCTCAAAGGACCCCTTTCCCTGTGTGTATGTTTATAATAAAACATTTTAAGAGCAGGCAGTGGTCCCACAGACCACTGCCTACTCTTAAAAATTTTTAAATAAAACTTTTCATTTTTCTTTTTTGAAACTCATCTCATTTTCCTTTAAGGAAAATGGGCTAGATTAGAAAAAAAATTGCTTTATTGAAAAGCAATCACAGACCCCAGCAGGCCACCATCCCTGCAATGTTTGCAACTCTCAGTAGGTCTCAAACTGATCCTACCTCTTGAATATTAATGAGGTAAGTCTCTTCACGACTGGGATTCACAAAATGTGTCACATTCACATTTATACTTTGGTATTTGTGATGAACTAATATCAAATCAGGAAAAATCCACAATTTAATAATCGCAAACGATTACCGCTGTAGATCTGGCCCTATATGCCCATCTTAGCTAGATGCAAGCCACAGCTCCCACACCACAAATATATCAAATAAGGTATAGAAATAAAGGTGATAAAGATATAGGGCCCGATGTAGGTGGCCCAATACCGATCGGTAACGGCCGAAAATACCGATTTTCGGCCCTTACCGATCGGTATCCAGCCATCGGGATGTAGGACGCTGAAATCCGTCCGATTCGGTATTCATACCAAATCGGTATAGGTACCGAATCGGTAATAAACCGATTCGGAAATACACCGAATCGGTAAAAGAACGAATCGCTAACATACCGAATCGGTAAATATACCGAATCGGACCATGTACCGAATCGGTAGATATACCGAATCGGTAAATAGTCCGAATCGGACTAGCTACCGAATCGGTAGAGTTACCGAATCGGTAAATTACCGAATCGGACAGGCCAAAAATTCTGATAGAGATGTAGGGAAGCACAGAAATACCGATTTTGCCTCAAAATCGGTATTTCAAATTCGGTATTTACCATGGATTCCAATCAGGTGGTAACCAACTGCAACCTATAAAAAGAGACCCAAAATGCAATGCAACTTGCAGGATGGCGGCATTTTATGTCATTGCAAGGCGGCTACGGCTACAGCAGGAAGGAGAGAGGGAATGGCAAAGAGAGGAACAGGTCTACAGACAGAGGATCACCCTGTTCAAGCTCACAGAGGCAGAGATCCTACAGAGGTACAGGCTGCACTCAGACACCATTCTGGAGCTCATCAGGGACCTTAAACCACTGTTGGACCACCCCACCCCAAGGGCACACGCCATCCCAACGCACGTGCAGGTGCTATGCAGCCTACACCTGCTTGCGTCTGGCAGCTATCAAAGTGGAGTCGCTGCGGTAGGAGGGGTGACCCAGAGCAGCCTGTCAAGGTTTTTCAACAAATTCCTTGACGCCATGATACAGAGGATGGACCAATACATTTCGTTCCCTGTAACCCATGCGGAACTGGTACAAACAAAAGCAGACTTTTACCAGATGGCACGATTCCCCCACATCATCGGCTGCATTGATGGCACGCACATTCCGATTTGCCCCCCTGCTGACACAGAATACATATACCGCAATAGGAAGTCTACGCACACCATCAATGTGCAGGTGATCTGCAATGCTATGTGCACCATCACAGACCTGGTAGCAAAATTCCCAGGGAGTACCCACGACTCGTACATTTTCCAAAACAGCGGCATCTATGCACGGCTGACGGCTGGGGAATTTGGTGAAGGATACCTCCTAGGTGAGACACATCATAAGACCCCCATAACAAAAAGTAGCACTGTAAAGTACATGTATGCATGTGAGTAATGTTACCCCTTTTCCTTCTAGGCGACAGTGCATATGCCCTCCGCTCATTCATACTCACCCCCTACCTCAACCCCTCTACACCCAGCCAAAGGAGGTATAACTGGGCCCACAAAAGCACAAGGAATGTAGTAGAACGGACCTTTGGCATCTGGAAAAGCAGGTTCAGATGCTTGCACAAGAGTGGAGGTGCAAGGCAGTATACCCCCATCACCTGCTGCAAGATCATAGCTGTCTGTGCAATGTTGCACAACCTTGCGGTGAAGAAGGGCACTGAGGTGGAGTTGTCAGACTACGAGGACCATGACGACGACGTTGCTGTGCCACAAACAGAACCTGCTGGGGTGTCTACACCAAGTGATGGCAGATACAGACGTGAGGAGATAACAGAAAACTATTTCTGAGTGAGTACAGATGCACAGACAGGTCATGGATGTGAACAAAAAGAAATTTAATAATGTTGGCACAACGTTACAGCACTGATGTGCAACAAATTAAATAAGTACAGTAAAGGTGGGGAATGTAAATGGGCCGGGATGCCCCACCCACCCTGGCAGTCTCACTTCTTGCTGCGCTTTGCTGACCCACTTGGATGTGGCTCACCCCCTTCTGCGCGTCCGGCTGCCTCAGCGGAGCGCCTGGTGCTCCGGCGCGGCTCAGACACAGCGCTGGCCGGGCTGCTGCGGCTGCTGCTGTCCCCAGCCTCGGCCACGTCCAGGGCAGGATTCACCACCGTGTTTGAGATTATGAGTGCCTCCATGGCAGTGGTGATGCGGGCCATGCCCCTGGTCACCTCTGCAGTGTTCTGAGTGAGGCAGTCCTCCATGTTAGCCCCTCGGCGGCATAGCAGGGCGGTTGCTGCGGCAAGACGGTTGATTGCCCGGTTTTGCACGCGGGCATCCCTGCGCCTACTGTGCTCATGCTCCTCCATCTTGCCACACAGCTGGGTTATGGCAGTTGTCATGCGCCCCAGTCCTGTAGCTATTTTCCTGTTACTTTCAACGAATTTCACAAATCCCTTTGTCATCTCCCCCATCTGCAGGTTGTGTTCCTGCAATTGGCGCTGGCAAGCCAGGATGGATTTGGCCTGCATCCGCTGTATCCGCACCATGCTCCCCTCCAGCCCTTGGAATACGGTGCCCTCCCGTGCTGGTAAAGCATTGCTGGAAGTGCGTGGCCGGCGCCGATTGCTGCTGCCCTGCTGGGTGGGCTGCTGTGCCACAGGTGTTGCAGGTGTGGGTGCTGGTGCCTGACCCGCTGCTCCCTCCATGATGGTCAATGGGGCGACAATGATCCTCCTGGCAGGAGATGTGGCATGTGCTGGCTGGGTCTGTGTGGGTGAGTTCTCCGGTGAGAACTGCAATGGGGGAGTTAGTGACAGTAGGGGGGAGTGGGGAAATGAGAGGGTATGTCCTGTGTCATCCTCATTGCCCACGGCACTGCTGTCCTCCTCCTGTGAAGGAACCATGCTGCTTGGCCCTGCCACCGCACTGTCCGATGGTGCTGGAGCTGGAGCTTGTGGAGCTGCTGCTCCACTGCCTGATGGTGCCCCTAGGTATAAAGAAGCATTTGTGAACTGAGTGCAAATGTCTTACAGTCACTACAATAAAAGCATTGCACATCTCATTTTCAATACTCTGATTCTGTTTTTAGGTGCATTTCAGTTCAATGTGCACTGGCATTTGTTACTACAATAGCTGACTATATTTACCATGATGCATTGCTCATGTATGTTGCTAGCAGTACTGGGCTGGGGTTTGGCTGTGCATTGGGGCTACAGGGGAGGTGTCTGGTAGGGTGTGTCATGCTGCGCATGCTTCTTACCTTTTGATGTAGCTCTGGCTGAGCTGTCCAGGTCCCCAACTCCAACCACACTCTCGGTCTCAATCGTGGTTGACACCAGTTCCTCCAGTTCTGTGAGGGGTGGCGCGGGGTTCCTGCCTCCACCTGTTAGACCTGCCTGCTTGTGCAGCTCGGCCAATTTCCTCTTGGTGAGGCTGCGTAAGTCATAAAACCTCTTCTTGAGGTCGTCCAGGCTCCTGGGGGTGACACCAACTGCATTCACCCTCTCACCGATGCCACTCCACAGCTTCCTCTTGGTGGACTCAGGGACTGTGAGGGACAGCCTCCCAAACAGCTGCCTGTGGACCCTCACCACCTCCTCCACCAAAACTTGAAGCTCCATGCTGCTGAACTTGACTTTGCATTTGCGCTCAGCCTTCTGGCTCTCAGAGCTGCTTGCCATTTCCACAGTGATCAGGATTGTGCTACCACTCTCTCTGCTGCTCACTCTGAATGCTCAGCTCAAGCTGCCTCTCCAGAAAGTTCTAATGAGTTGCACCTGCCTGGGTAGCCACTCCCTGCTAGGGTGGGGGAGGGTGGTTCCACCTCATTGGCTGTTGTCATTAGTTTCACTTTTACTTGCTCGCCGATTCCGTATTTACCGATTCGGTATTTACCGATTCGGCTAATACCGAATCGGTAAATACCGATTTGGTATTTACAATGCATTCCTATGGGCCTTTTGGCCCATAGGGTTGTATTGCCATTACCGATTCGGTATTTACCGATTCTGTATTCACCAAATCGGTATTTACCGATTCGGTGAATAACGATTCGGTAAGTATCGAAACACGATACCGATTGTTTCCGAATCGGTATCTTACCGATTTTTCTTTTTTCCTACATATCATTTTCCGAATTCAAAATACCGATTCGGTAAAAATCGGTATTTTAAATTCGGTAAATGACTTTTACCTACATCGGGCCCATAATCTTTTATAATGAATATGATATACATATGTGAATCGGCAATACATTCCCATATGGTTGAGGCAAAACTAGACCTAAATTACTAGATGTAACAAACAACACTTGTTCAATCCCATTCATATATGCAATTTGTTATTATGTTTCAATATATTTAACACGTAGAGTTGATGAATAATTTCTATTGCTTTGAGAGATGTCTCATGCTTATTGAAAGAATATTTGGTAAATGTATATTATGTCTGAATGTATAGTAAATATTGAATTCAGTAAAAGACAATGGGGTTGAAGTTATCTAATATTTTAAGATCTGGTGTCCAACTGAAAGTAATATTTAATAGGCTGTTTGTATCAATCTAATTTCAGGGTTGCAAGATAAGGTAGACGGCCAATCTCAATGAAAAGTGCAATTGATTGCGTACTGATTAATAAAGCATAGCAATTGAATCAACTTTGAACAACGTCAAGACATATGTACGGGATTGCCACAGCACCTGAGCACAATGTTCTGATCATGAAGGATACTCCATGTTTGTTTGGTAGGTGAAAAACAGTATAGAATAATCTATAAAATAAGAGTTTGTACTGACCAATAAACATGTAACATTGGTCTAAAAGATGTTGTGCAGCTGTGTGTCCACTTTACTGTGCATTCATGTTTAAGTTTTGAAATTCTTGGAGTAATTTTAATTAAGATGTGTTTATTTCTTTCACTGTTATTTTAATTTGCTTTGTTCTTCCAATACTCAACTGTCTCTGGCAGAGCTGACTCTCCTGTTAATGCGTTTGTGTACATCCAATCTTCTTCTTACATGCAATCTGCCTACTCTTCAAAAGTCAAGTGCAAGCAAACAACAGTGCACTGAAGGCCCAACCCAGCCAGCAGGATCAAGGCACTTCAGTGCCTCATATCCCTTTTTTTATATTGCTTACAATAACAAAGAGAAATAAGAAACAAAATTGAGACATACATTGACATTGACCACAGTGTACATCAATGGTGACTGAACTATGTGACTGGGTGCATGAATAAGAAACAGTAGAGGCACTCAGATCATACAATAATAGATACAACTCCTATTGCACTATAAGTAAACTTGTAATAAGAATAAGAATGATTTGTTCTACTGCACCCCTGCCTTATCCTGCGTCCCCTGTGGCATTTGCCATTTATTGCCTCCTGTTATATGCCGGTTCTCTTCCATGTCCTAAATGTTAAATTGTAGAACTCATTCTCTCACACAGTTTTGATATTCTGTCTTTCATTGAAACATGGCTGAACAACTCCTCCAAGGCTTGAGATTGCCTTGGCAGACACTGTATAGACTGTACCAAGTGGCATGCTTGCTATTTTATTCCATGACTTGCTCCTAGTTATCTTCCCTCGGGCATTTCAAATGGCATTTTCTAATTCCAGATAGTATATACGTATTTGATCAAACTTGAAGGAACTGTACTTCATATTTGACCAGAAAAAAAGTAACACCCAACTTCTAAGACACAGGTGGTTGTGGCTTGATGGTGGCTTGGCCAAGCAATAAACATTTTAAGACTCGAGTTTGTCTGCGAGTCTATTCAGACTTTTTGGAATTCCAACTTTACTCTGGTGAAGAAGTCTTAGGATTTGCACTTCAACATGCTTACTGTCCGAGAAACTGAAGGAGAGATTGTGTAAAGAGCCAAAGGGTAGAACGGAACAGTGAGGCACATCCAGACTTTTGTAGCAGAGCATGGAAAATCAGAACTAATGGGTTTTTAATTGTCAACATTACAAGGAAAAGAAGCTGATAATGGTAGAACAGATGTACCAGTGCGCTTCAACTAGGTATAATGTCATGCATGGCGACACCCATCAATCAATCAATCAATCAATCAGGGATTTATAGAGCGCACTACTCACCCTGAGGGTCTCAAGGCTCCATCATGCAGCATAGTGTGCACAGAGTGGACTTTACAAGTGCCATGCAAAGAACTGCAGCGGCTTATGTAGTGATGTAAAGGTGATGTACTATGTCACAAAGCCAAGCCGATACATCGAAGACTGACTTGTAAATCTTTTTATATAAAAGTCATAATTATAATTCAGAAAGAGAGTAATCAGTTTTCATTATATAAATCAATTATTAAGTGTGTGATTACTCCCATAATGCGCTCACGAGATTGTAGAGTTCTATAGTTTGTTTTAGTCTACAGTTTAGAGTTCTTTGTCATGTGTTCAGTTAGTATTTAATGTTACTCTGTAATATGAGAGTCCTTAAAATATGGTTGTAATATTATTTAATTCATTTTTTTGATAAGAGATGGTGACTCTCGCAAGAGGCCTGTGGAAGTCAAACACAAAATCCATTCCTTGAACACCGAGGGTGCAGTGCTTCCTGGTATGCTCTTGTTGGCCTCTTGGGAGACCGTACTTTTTATAATGGAGTTTGCATTTACACTGAGTATATCCTGATATAGTATGTATAATTTCTATACACCGGAATACTACCAGTATGTTTAGTTTAATGGAATGCAATACATTATATAATTGTGAGTAAAAATAAATCACTTAGATATATAAAGAATAAAAAAAACTTGTTTCATGAGCATGAACCAATGTTGGTACACAGTTAACATTGATACTCATTTGTTTGTTTTAAGGTCATTTATTATTATTAGAAAAAGTTCAACCATTATATAGTCATTATCGCTGGTAGGCCACAGAACTATGAACGTATCTGCCTTACTCATATACATGAGTGGCGTGATTCCTGAACCCTGGTTCCCTCTGCTTGCTCTCTGCCTTGGCATACTGTCATCTTGTCTCCAATAATTCTCCATTGTGCAGCGCAAAGGAAAAGTGACATTTCTCCCAGTGGTTGGGCTTTCATATTTTATTTGGCATATTTTCCCGCTTTACTTCTCCTGCACCTCTAGTCCTGAGGTGTGTGCCAGACTGCGGCATGGGCTGTAAAGACCCGAAACAGCACCTACTTACATTCGACAAAGTATCAGGCACTACACAGGGGCAATCTAGCGACATGGCAAAGGGAGGGCAGAAAATGTCCACCACTGGTGACCCCTCCACTCAAATGACCTCCCTCTTGCAAGAAATGCATGCTGGCTTTAGGTCGCTGGATGTGAGGTTTGATTCATTGGACAAACACATGGCAGACATGGGGGTCAAAATTCAAGCACATGACAGGCTCCTGGATGTTGTGGAGTCTCGCACCTCAGATCTAGAAGTTGGCACCGCACAGACGCTTAAGAGGCTTGACCGTGTGGAACGAATCCTAAAAGAGGTTGCTATCAAAAACAAGGACATGGAATCGCGCAGCTGCCGTACAATGTGCACATTCTTGGCGTGCCAGAATACACCACCGCCGGTCGCATGGACACCTTTGTGGAAATGGTCCTCATTGATCTTTTTGGCAGAGATGCATTTACAGCTGGATTTGTGGTGGAACACGTGTATCGTTCTCTTGCACCTAGGCCTAATCCTGGTTGCCCGCCTCGACCTATCATAGCCCGCATTATGAACTTCAGGGATTGAGACACTGTGCTTCGTATAGCACATGAACGCGGCAAAACAATATGGAAAGGCTCCAAATTATCACTGTTCCCGGATTTTACAATCATGGTGCAGGAAGGCAGAAGGAAATGTAACGGGGTGAAAGCTACACTGAGGAATCTTGGACTGAAGTATGGCATGCTGTATCCAGCACGCACAGTGTCAACATTGGGGCTAGTTCATCCACACATCGTACTACGTATACCAGTCATCCAAGACAGGGGTGTCAGCCAAGAGGCGAGTTGCTCCTCAAACCCTGCTATGTATACTCATCACTGTGGAGAGAGATATTGGCACAGATATCCGTGCTGAGCCCAGTCACTCCCCACACTCTACTACAAAATTAGCCATTCACGAGAAGGGTCTCAGTGGAGAGGCAAGTCCCTCCATAAACTGTACTATGGTTACACATCACCTGAGACCGAGGTCTCAGAAGAGAGGCAGTCTCTCCTCATATCCTTCTATGCGGACCTGTCAGCCCAGAGAGTGGTGTCAGCTGAGAGGTTCATCTTTTCCCTCCCCATTCCTAAAATAAATTATATTTCCTAACTTTTATGTAGATATAACAAAGGGCTAAAAAGAAAGAATTAGCTACCTAAAAAACATGTTTTGAGCTTGTCCGAAATAAAAGCTCTGTTTTAGCTTGTCGGAGATGCAGCAGAAGAGAGGTCCAAAACTTGGAGACAAGAGAGCTAAAAGAGCTGCCCCCAATTCGAACCTTCCTGAAAGTGGGAATCTCTGCCAGCAAGGACCTGAAGACCTCAAACTCCTTGAAGGAAGGTAGGGTTTGATAAACTGATTGAATTAGCTGGCACCAGCTTTGTTAATGGCCCTATATCGATACCAGAGAGCCTTAAAAGACAGACGCTTCTTGATCGGAAGACAGTGCAATTTCTGCAGAGCCGAGCTCATCGAAGCTTGTCTTGGAAGGTTCAGCAATAGTGGAACCGCAGCGTTATGTACATGTGGAGCCTCATAAGTCGAGCTTGAGAGTCTCCCAAATACAGGACATTACAGTAATCCAGCCATGAGATGATGAGAACCTAGAATACTGCTTTCCTTGCAGCTTCAGGCAGAATTCCAATGATCTATTTAAGGGATTTCTACATCCCAAAACATTTGCTTGCTAAGGCAGTGATCTGGTTATCAAATGTCAACCTCACGTCAAACAGGATGCCCAGATTCTAGACCTTGGGCTTTGGCACTGAAGGGGAGCCACCTGATGGTGGCCACCAGTCGGGCGTTCAAATAGAAGCCTGACCCCACAGGAGAAGGATCTCGGTCTTGCCTGCATTTAGTTTCAGGTGACTGAGTTCCATCCAGAGGCCCACCTTGGACAGGCATGCCCTGAGAGAGGCTCCAGCCGTTGTTGTATTCTTAGACAGGGTGACAATGATCTGAGTATCATCGGCGTATGACGTGATATCAAAACCATACCGCTCAATGATATCCACAAGGGGGCGCATGTAGAGAGTGAATAAGGTAGGGCTCAGAGAGGAGCCCTGTGGCACCCCCTGCTGCAGTGGTAAGACCTCAGAATCAAAAGGTTTCTGCAGGACCTGAAAAGTACAGCCCTGCAGATAGGGCGCAAGCCACTGCAGGGCCATATAACATAAACTGTCGCTCCACAGTCACTTCAACAGAAGGCTTTAGGACACGGTGTAAAAGTCAGTGCTCAAAATCAGCAGCAGTAGCTCTGCTGTGTCACCTATATCCAGAATATGGCACAAGGATTCAGAGGCCAGAAACAGAGCAGACTGTACTGTACCGAGGGCAGAAGTCCGACTGTGTACTATGCAGTAGGCTCATGGTCTCAACAAACATTGACCGTTGGTGGCTGACAAATGTTTTCCAGACCTTGGTGGAGAAAGGGGGTAATGAAATAGGTCTAAAGTTCTCAGGTCTTAATGGATCCAACAAAGGCATAGTCGAAAGCGGCACCACTGAGGCGTCCTTCCAACAGGTGGAGATCTCAGCAGAAGCCAAAGAAATATGAATCAACTTTCCCAATACAGGGGAAACCTCCTTGGCTCCCAATTCCAAAATATCAGGAGGAGCCACATCTAGAGGAGTTCTACATTTAACAGAGTGCATCAAAGATTGTAACTCATCAGGTGCATTTTTGTCCCTAAGAAATCGAGCCATAACATTACAACTTTCCTCGGAGCTAGGAGTGTGAGCTAAGACACGATCCAAAAAAGACAGAGTCTTTACAATGGAAAAGATTTCCCAGGATGAATTCTGAGCCCCTTCTACTTTGTTGGTATAGAATTCATGTCTCACTTGTTACATACACTTATGATACATTTTGAAAGTATTGCGATACTGGACTTTGCTAGCCTCATCAAAAACATTATGCCACATACGTTCCGACTGTTCACATTGCTTTTTTAAGTGAAACTAGTTCATCATTGAATCAGTCAATCATAGGCTTAGTTCTCCAAGCTATCTACATTATTATCCGGCTGTAGATAAAGAGCAGTGCTCCACTCAAATTTATGACCCATGTGGGTTACAGACGTTCAGAACTGAAGCACTGAGGTATTTAACTCTTAAATAAACGTCATTCTCAACTCAGTATTGGAACATGAGAACAAAATGATATCTTTGAATGCTTTTAAATAAGAGAAAATTAAAATGAAGAGTTATCTTAATGATTAAGTTAACTCTTCATTTGAATTTTCTCCCTTTTCAAAGTGTTGCATTTACACACAGTGTCTGGTAGACGCGCATCCATATTTGTAACTGAAAAATACAGCTATTTTTTTTTAAATGGGATTGTTTTGGGAACTTTTCTGCAGAACATGTTTCTGCACTTTAAAATTCTCCCAAGTTCAGCCGTCTGTTCATCATACCTTTGTGTTGCTATGGTACTTTCAAACTCTCATAAGTTCCAAGAAAGATTTGTTGTTGGGAAAGTTTATGTGCCTGTCAAGGATGATGAGATGTTAGTTTGGCCTTACCAGAAAAAAATAATGGAATGCTAGTTCTCAATGCCACTCCGTAGTAATAGTCAAGACAAGGTTAGGAAAGTTGATTTTGAACATACATTTCCTGCAATTGTCAGTGAAAAGTTAGCGTGATTAAAATCTTACTTAGATATGAATAAAGCTCAAATTAGGAGCTACGCCACTGATGCCAACAGTAAGGAAGTTGCCTGTAGCAATGCATAAAGCAGGGGAAGCTGAATTTTATCAACTTTGCAAGACAGGGATCATAGAACCTGTGAAAGCCATGGAGTGTTAGGCTCCAATAGCAGTGACACGCAATGCTATTGGAGAGAAAAGATGTGTTTATTTAAGAACAATCATTAAAGAGGTGGTGGAAGATACATTTTCCTCTTCCCTATGTTAAGGAAATGTTTGTTGCTGTTGTTTGCGGACAACATCTTCACCACTTTCGATTTGGTGTCTGCATATCACCAAATCAACCTGCAGGAGGAATCATGTGACTTTACTTTATTCACAACTCTAATGGGGTGAATAACGCTTGTTAGAATGCCCTTTGGCATTTTCTCAGTTGTGTCTATGTTCCAGAGAAGTATATCATCAGTACTCGGAGATTCCAAAGAAGTGAAGTTTTAGCAGGATGATGACGCATTGATTTATAACAGATCTTGAAATTTACATAGTGATATGGATAAGAGTGTTCTTAAGAGGTTTTAAGGAGTATGAGTTAACCTTAAGAGCTGGTGAATGCAGAGTTGGACTGAAGGAAATAACCTATAGAAGATATACATAGAAGACCTTAGCTCTTTACATCAATGCAGATTGCCCCTTCTTCAGGATTGATCAGACAAAAGCAGCCTAGAGGAGTGGCCAAGAAACCCTGATTACATCCACCTAATTCATCCTATTGAATGTAAACATTTTGCAGGAAAAAAATGATGTTTTACACTTTTAATTATCTGGATTAACCCCTTCCATGCTCATGACAAGCTCAGCTCGCCATGAGGCACAGTTGAGCTGTGCTGATGACGAGCTGAGCTCGTCATGACACCAGCAAAATGGCAATTTCCAGCACAGGGCAAAAATTACCACAGCAGCGATGTGGTTAAAGAAAAGTAGGAATTGTGCTCTGGAATGAAACTGTTACAATTAAATACTCTATCAACTGAAAAAAATCACTTATGGTTAAATACAGTAGAGAAGGAACATGTAGATGGTTTGTAACTCACACACAGCATGCTTCAAAACATGCAAGATCTGCAGTTAGGTCAAGGTTGTTGGATCCCCCCCTGCCTGTTGGAGTCAAAACTCAGTCTGAACTCTAATACATTTCTATCTGCGCGTCAAAAGAAGAAAGCAAGCAAAACCTTCTCTCAACCAATAGGAAGGTAAGATAGCCATCAACACAGGGAGTTACAAGAGATGATGTTATAGACATCCAAAATGTTCTACACATCAAAACAAATAGCCACACCATTGGCATAAAAGAAGGAATGCCAGCCAAAACCACAAAACAAGTGCTGATTTTTAATAGAAAATAAAGACAACCCACCATTGCAAGCATTGTAATAAAACTAGAAGTTCACAGCATGGACATCGAAGACAGGCAGCCAGGTACAATGTTTTGGACACCCACTTCTAAGACAAATGCAGGCTTCAGGAATGTTTGTTAAGCAGATACTGACCAAAGTATCAACATCTACTCTCATCAATAATGTGTACACATACCATGGTTTGGTGATAGCCATCAAGAAGCCATTAAACAGAGGTACTGTTCTCCTAAATTTCTGTGACTCTCACTAGTAGGATGGCATTGTGTTTAGGTGTAAGAAATTCACAGAAGCCTGTGTTATGGGGAGCACTATTCACTTATTCACAATTACGTGATTCGTTTTTTCTTATTTTGCATGCATTTTCAATTCAATTTAAACATAGTAAATTTGTCAACCTTACACTTCATCAAAAAGTTCAAACAAGATGTCTCCACAGTCTTATTGATCAGACTGCAAACATAAACCAGCAAAAAAGCAAAACAATAAATTCTCATCAAACGATGATTGTATTTCCTTTCTTCAAGGTTGTTTTTATTCTTCTTTTTTCATCAGTAAATACGACAATTTGAGTTCTTCAAACAACTCTCCATCATTTAACAAATGAAGACATATCCCAATGCATTTCGGTATGCACCTTCGTCAGGGGAATGCACTATAAGTAACAAGAAATCTGTCATATATATACCAAAGAGGATACATTATTTACAATCACAAACCAACAGTTTCATTATATTGTGAACTGAACAAAAACCAGAAGATCTCCTAGTGTCATAAACACATCATATGTGTGATTAAAAATCATGCTCACAAAAGTTCACCTGTCACCTTATAAACCAAACCGAAAATCAAGTGAGCAACCCAATGTTGACCTCACCTCCTACTAACTGCATGCAAGAAAGTAACCTAGTTTCAACATAAAGCCATGCCAATCACCAAACATTCCGGAATTTCAGAAGTGCTGTGTCTCTGCACTCTTACCTTCGATTAAAACAATAAAGCCGGCAAAAGTCAAAGTCCGTAATTCACTTATTCTGAAACAACATAGTCGCAAGACACTTAATACGCTGACTTCATAGTAACGTAACTAGTTTGTATATTGCTGCTGGAGCCGGTACTTACTCGGTCTTCCTGATCCCACTTTTGAATCCTTATACCGCTACTCTAGTAGAGTCATACCATCGATCTGTAACACATCGGATGAAAAACTCCTTAGTATTTACGTAGTTTGTGTTACACTGTATAGTTGTCCCTAATCTTTGCTGCGTGGCCTTACCTTTCTCTTTCTATTCAATTGCGCTCCGTTGGAACTCTGAAGTGCTCTCACTATGTCGCTCTATCGCTAGAACGAACCGCGTTGGAAACGCCAGTATATGGAGTCTGACGTCAAGTTGTTAGAAACATAGAAAACGGACTACTAGCTTATTCGTACTCATCCAAAATGGCGCACGTGTGTTTACTAATCGGGAAAATACGAATGAAAAGTCGCCTAATCCCATTCCATATTGCTAAAAATGAAAATAGAGTTATACTCACATTACAATAGAAAAATTGAAAAATAATAAATGAATATCCCAGTAAAATTCGTGTAATTAAGCTGTGTGAGATTTTATGAGCATGAATGTCAATGACACCTGAATATAGTAGAAAAAACAATTAAAATACTATTAGCAAGCATATATATTACAACACAATTTCATAGGAAACAAATCATTTCAATCTTGTCATTGAGACCATAGGGGGTCAGCGTCCTAAGGGACTTTATCCAATAAGTTTCTCTTTGTGCCAACAGTCTAACTGTGTCAACATGTGGTTTTTCCACCAATCTCTCTAACACAGTAAATTTCAATTGAGGTATCGTATGCCCCCTCTCATGCCAGTGCACAGCCAAACATGATTTCATGTTTTTTGTACGTATCATACTCTTATGTTCGGTCATCCGAACCTTCACCTTCCTTGTGGTGCGTCCAACATATACAAGTCCACATGGACATTTAATTGCATATACTAGAACACTTGAATTGCAATCAGATGTATGTCTCAAGGATAGGGAAGTCTATGTATTGAAATTTTCCACAGCCACAGCGGCTATAAAAAAATGTATAAGGAAACGATGGGAAATGATTGAGCAAGAACCCGATTTCAAGTAGGTATTTCTAGACAAACCTCTATTTGCACACTCCAGATCAATGAATATTAAGGAGATTTTGAAAGGTCGTAGGCATGGAAGTACAGACCTGGGTCAGAAAGGTATGATGAAATGTCAAAACTGTGGCCATTGCGGCAATGTATTGGTAGGAAATTCATTTGCCCACCCCCAAACAGGAAGACACATAACCTTGAGACATACATCTGATTGCAATTCAAGTGTTCTAGTATATGCAATTAAATGTCCATGTGGACTTGTATATGTTGGACGCACCACAAGGAAGGTGAAGGTTCGGATGACCGAACATAAGAGTATGATACGTACAAAAAAACATGAAATCATGTTTGGCTGTGCACTGGCATGAGAGGGGTCATACGATACCTCAATTGAAATTTACTGTGTTAGAGAGATTGGTGGAAAAACCTCATGTTGACACAGTTAGACTGTTGGCACAAAGAGAAACTTATTGGATAAAGTCCCTTAGGACGCTGACCCCCTATGGTCTCAATGACAAGATTGAAATGATTTGTTTCCTATGAAATTGTGTTGTAATATATATGCTTGGTAATAGTATTTTAATGGTTTTTTCTACTATATTCAGGTGTCATTGACATTCATGCTCATAAAATCTCACACAGCTTAATTACACGAATTTTACTGGGATATTCATTTATTATTTTTCAATTTTTCTATTGTAATGTGAGTATAACTCTATTTTCATTTTTAGCAATATGGAATGGGATTAGGCGACTTTTCATTCGTATTTTCCCGATTAGTAAACACACATGCGCCATTTTGGATGAGTACGAATAAGCTAGTAGTCCGTTTTCTATGTTTCTAACAACTTGACGTCAGACGCCATATACTGGCGTTTCCAACGCGGTTCGTTCTAGCGATAGAGCGACATAGTGAGCGCACTTCAGAGTTCCAACGGAGCGCAATTGAATAGAAAGAGAAAGGTAAGGCCACGCAGCAAAGATTAGGGACAACTATACAGTGTAACACAAACTACGTAAATACTAAAGAGTTTTTCTTCCAATGTGTTACAGATCTATGGTATGACTCTACTAGAGTAGCGGTATAAGGATTCAAAAGTGGGATCAGGAAGACCGAGTACGTACCGGCTCCAGCAGCAATATACAAGCTAGTTACGTTACTATGAAGTCAGCGTATTAAGTGTCTTGCGACTATGTTGTTTCAGAATAAGTAAATTACGGACTTTGACTTTTGCCGGCTTTATTGTTTTAATCGAAGGTAAGAGTGCATAGATACAGCACTTCTGAAATTCCGGAATGTTTGGTGATTGGCATGGCTTTATGTTGAAACTAGGTTACTTTCTTGCATGCAGTTAGTAGGAGGTGAGGTCAACATTGGGTTGCTCACTTGATTTTCGGTTTGGTTTATAAGGTGACAGGTGAACTTTTGTGAGCATGATTTTTAATCACACATATGATGTGTTTATGACACTAGGAGATCTTCTGGTTTTTGTTCAGTTCACAATATAATGAAACTGTTGGTTTGTGATTGTAAATAATGTATCCTCTTTGGTATATATATATGACAGATTTTTTGTTACTTATAGTGCATTCCCCTGACGAAGGTGCATACCGAAATGCATTGGGATATGTCTTCATTTGTTAAATGATGGAGAGTTGTTTGAAGAACTCAAATTGTCGTATTTACTGATGAAAAAAGAAGAATAAAAACAACCTTGAAGAAAGGAAATACAATCATCGTTTGATGAGAATTTATTGTTTTGCTTTTTTTGCTGGTTTATGTTTGCAGTCTGATCAATAAGACTGTGGAGACATCTTGTGTTGCGTGCTTATCTAGGTTCCTGATCGATACTGTGACCTTATGCCCCTATTCGGCTATAAATCCATTTATTCCCTATATTGGCATAACCGTTCAAGTGCGATTTTCTGAAAAGTCATCTCTGGCCTCACACGAACAGAGCCACATTCCAGCATGACTCTCTGCTACTTCCTTTGCGACCAATTAGTGCAATGACAGAGCAGCAGTCACTATCTGATATTCCTAGATAACACTCCGAGTTCTTCAACAAGATAAAAACTTAGCAAACCTGGAAATCCCCGCTTGCTATGTTTTGATTAGTAATGGAACTCTAATGAGCAACTGATAACTGTCACTTCCTAGTGACATCTTTAATTGACGTCTTATGTCCAGCAAACTTGCGTCAAACCCGGCACCTGTCAGGTATAAATATTACCAACGTTGCCTTAAGCAATGTGAGCTGAGAGAGATACGAGCTGCGAGTTCGTTCCCTGTTGCTGATGCCAGCTGCCTGCATGACCCTGTGTTGGTAAAAACTAGCACTCTGTCGCTGCAGCCTGCTATCCTGTGGTGGTGAAGCTGCTGATTACCATTATCGCCGCTACAGCGCGAACTATGGTGCAGTACGCTTGAGGAGCCGTGCAGCCGTCCTCTGCGAAGACATCCAGCCCAGCTGCCCGCGGACGCTGTCACCCCTCCTTCCTCGACGCGCTGAGAGAAGCCGCTGCATTTCTCGTGCAGAGAAATCCAGTCCCGGCGCTTCCGGTTTACCCTCGCAGGTGACTGGGATATCGAGAGAGACCCCTGAAGGAGATACCAATCCTCCATCATTCTATTCAGAGGTATGGTGTTGACTAAACCCTTAGACGAGAATTCTTGAAACAAACCTTGGCAAAACCAACTTAACTTAAGCTACTTACTTACTCCCCTTCTCACGTGTTAGGCTTAGGTCAGGCACACTGGGGTAGGCTTAGTTAGAAGCACCAGTTGAGTATGTTAGCCTAATGTATATAAGACTGTATATATGTTTTATTACTTTTAAACCATTGTATGGCTAAGAAACCATATCAATGCTTTTACAGTTCTATTTCGCAATACTTATCTTACTGTACGTACTTTTTATAATAACAATTATTGCAATTGTGGCAATACATTTCTCTTGTACGAGAAGAAAGACTGTTCAATAAATGTTAACCTTTATTGATAAACGCCCGTCTCTCTATTCTCTACATACTGTGAAAGTAAACTGCACTAGACTGACTGAGTGAAATACATGTCTATTGTTTCACACGACCCTAGAGATCGACTCTTGATCTGAGGAGCAAAGTTGTCATGTTGCACGGTTGTTGGAAAACTGAATCCCTTCTTGTCTGTGCCAAGGAAGCTGATCACTTCCTATGCAGAGAAGAAAGTTTCCAGTGACCTCTGAGCTAGTTGGTAACACAACCCAATTAAGTTTAGCATAGTCAGTGGAGGCCTGGAATATCCGCAGTTCCACGTCGATACTACTGTTTATGTTATTCCAATGCGCAGGGCCTAGTGGGAAACTAGGAACTACACTACATGGCGCCCAAACGTTTGGTAAGGCGATAAACTAACGCAAGACTTATAGAGTAACTCAGTCGTGCATATTTCACAGACCCCTTTCTCCCGTAAATACTCCAATAGACGTCTGGAGTGGGTGAAAGGTTAAAATCCGCCCGACCTTAGTAGGAAGAGATTCCTATGTAAAGCTCTGGTATATTCAACGTTGAAGGATACAGTGTTCCAAAATATTGTGCACCTAATCTTTGTCTCCTTGGAGACCTACTCTGCAAAAACTGCATTTATACAATGTCAGTAGAAAACAACGGCACCACTGGGGCCGCAGCAGATGCGACTCAGCAAGGTCCCGAATACACAGACCCGGGTGCTATTATCATCCCGGTCCAGTTAAGAAGATCTATAACTTTAAAACTTATAGAAAACGGACTGACACCTCAAGGTGATACAGTAATTTTCGTGATAGAGGGTCACGAGTATCGGCAGACAGAGGTATTCTATTCATGGATAAACTTTCCAGCGGTAAACGCTATAACACAGGAGTTTCACTATTACAAAATAGAGGAACCTCCGGGAGAGTACGCTCCTTTCGAGGAGATTGAAATCCCACTTAAATTTCAAGAGCACCTGCTCTGGTTTAATGGCGCCCTAAAACACACTGATCAAATAACTAGGCTCGGTCCACTAGGTAGACCAGGAGCCACGTGGCCGGTTCTAGCCAGCTACACACCACATCCTGACATTGCAAAAATGTCTAAGGAAGAGCTGTTAGCACAGCTAAACACATTAATAAAAATACATAGGCAATTAGTCCAATATGTAATGCGGACTGCAACAGTCCAGCCAGCTGTTAATACGCCACAGCTGACCCCTCATCAGGGGAACACAAATAAAATTACACCACAGAACATACAGTCATGTCTTGGTAAAACACCCGTAAAACGGGAACAAATTCCTTTCTGGTTAGCCCAGAAAATCACTCAAATAGAGGCAGTATTTCCTGATACTACCCCTATTGAGAAACACAGAATCTTGACCATCTGCCTTCCTATGGGAATCGCACCACACGTGGAGGACTGTGACACTTGGGGTACAGTCTTTGCTTCCATTTACACAAAAACACACGGTGTTCCGTCTATGGCGGTAATACCAGAAGTGCTAAAACAGATTCAAAATGAATTCGGTCCAGAGCCCGCTTTAAATCTAGGTATGAAATTACTGAAAGACTTCAAGCAGGTCACGGCTATATTATTAGCCAACGTAAAGGGAGAAGCAGCATCTGTGGCGATCCGCCAGAAGTTGAGGGAAACAGATATAAAAGATCCTGTTGAACTAGCAAAAATCATAGAAAAATGCTATGAAGAATTAGGTAGAGACAGCTTGGGTGGGAAACCAGTTAAGCCCCAACTGCTCGAAAATCCTGAAAAATTATTTATTAAAAATAATTCAAACACTCCTAAAAAGAGCTGGGATGGAAATAAACAATCCACTCCCAAGGAAAAAGTTTTCCAGTCCAGAGGAAGGTCTCCTCGACGGAGGGAAAGAACTCCGACTCGAGAACGCCAGTCTCCCCAGCGGGAGCCCTCTGAGAAAAGATATAACCTTAGAAATAGGGATAATCTAAAAAAACCTGATAGATATCAAAGTATTGATACACGTCCCTCTCGATCTTTTCCACAGAATTCGGAAAGAAGAGGACGGTCAGACCCAGGAGAGCACACCAAGTCCAAAGACAAGGAACCTGCTCAAAATAAGAAATCTCAATTTCAGAAAAAGAAGGTAGCCAGTATTAGAGTAATCAACCATGCCGAGAATACTGAGGACACAGTTGAAAAACGGGGAGTGGGCATTGACAATGTTGGACAGTGCAGCAGAAATCAGTATAGCGCGCAAGATCTTGATGAGTCATCTGGAGACAGTGGACACGAATGAATACATTCAGGTTGAAACTGCCGACGCCAGACTTAGCGAGCCCCATAAAATATACGAAATAACATTGCGTATGGAGGGTGATAAGACTAGGAAAATTAGGGGTCTATTTTGGGATAAGCTCTCAAAAGGCTATGATATTCTGTTAGCTGAAAAAGATTGGCCCCCGGAGTTTGTCAGGGAGTGCCCTCGTGGCGAAGAAGTAATTATGCCTGCCTTCTCGAATCACATTCCGATTCACAAAAAATACACATATGCAAGGAAATGGGCAGTAGCCCAGGCACCTGCATTATATAAAAATCATGTAGGATGGGATGAGGATTCACCGCCTCACAAAATCCAATTAAAAAGTGAACCAACTGCCCAACGGCAGTATCCCATAAAGCAAGAAGCTAAAAAACAGGTCAGGGAGATCTTAGATCAACTTGAGTACCAGGGGGTGATTGAAACATGCACCTCTCAAATGAACAATCCTTTGTTTCCTGTCTCCAAGCCAGACAATTCATATCGTCTAGTTTTGGACTACAGACACCTTAATACTTGTTGCAAAACCTTTGCAGTACAAAACTCGCATAGTGCAGCCCTAATGAATAACATAGTTAGGAAAAAATATAAAACGACATTAGACATTTCTAATGGTTTCTTTTGTCAAAACATTGCACCAGAAAGCAGATACTTGACCGCTTTCTCCGCATTTGGGTCACAGAAAAAATTCTGTCGACTCCCACAGGGGTTCAAGAACAGCCCAGGACTATTCTCAGCTAGGGTAACAGAGTTACTACAAATCTATGATGATGAAGCATTGTCTTACGTAGATGATATTTATCTCACAGACGACGACTTGGATACTCACTTGAAAAGAGTGAACACCATTATACTTGGGTTCGCAGCAGAGGGTTACAAATTCAACTTTAAAAAGTCCCGAATTGCCCATCTGACAGTACTGTTTTTAGGGTACGAATTATCAAGTGAAGGGAAAAGCCTAGCGGACAACTTCTTAGAGAAGTGCGCTGTACTCCAAGCTCCAAAAACGCTGAAGAATTTACAGTCAATACTAGGTTTTCTGAATTTCGGAAGAACTTACATCCTAAATTACGCAGAGAGGGTTAAACCTCTCTACGAACTAATTAAACCTGATTTAAAACAAATCAATTGGACTCAAAAACACACAGAAATTTTGAGATCACTGCAAACAGACATGTTAGCAAAAACAAAATTAGATACACGTGACAACACGATCGATCTTGTAATCCGAGTCATCCAAGGAAGATGCGGATTCACGTACCTAACCTCTAATGAGGGAGAAAAGGTACCAATTTCAATTAAATCTCACTTGTACACACAAGCAGAAAAAGCATTCAGTCGCACAGAAAGAACTGTGAACGCAGTGCAAATCGCATTAGCAAATGAACGAGAACTAGCACACGGCAAACGGATTAATATCCTCACAGCGGAATCCGCCTTCGAGGCGCTATTCAGCCCAGTAAACTTGCCTACAGTGTCACTGGATCCGAAATGGATACAGTGCATAGATTCTCTAGGAGCGGAAGACGTGAAATACTATTTCGCCCCGCAATACAAAGAACTGAATGATTTAGAATATGAAGAAGAATATCCTCTGCCAATCGAAATTCTGCCTCTCCCACTATATGCCTGTATAATCTATACAGATAGCTTTGTACAGCATTTCAACGTAGAGAGAAAATCCTACGATGCAGCATGTGCGATCATTAAATGTCGTTGGCTGTGCGGTAAAATCAAACCGAAAATAACAAAAACTGAATCAGTAAAGTACTGTTCGGCTCAAAGAACTGAAATCAGATCTTTAAAGATGGCGCTCGAAAATGTAGAACGCGAATTCCCCACACTTATAGTGTGCGATTCTCATTTTTGCGTCAACTCTTACAACAATAAACTGCAGAGTTGGATTGAAAACGACTACAAAGATGACACAGGTGCCACAATAAAGCATAAAAAGCTCTGGAACGAGGTAGCTCTTTTAAGTAAAGAACTACAAAAGACTCACGTGATTCACGCACAGAGTCTTCAGCGTGATGGCGTTCACGTTGCAGGGAATTCATTGGCTAATACAGCCACAGCGGAAGCAACTAACCCGGCTTCCGTAGCCACAAAAAAGCGTACAGATAAATACATAGACGGGGAAACCATGCTGGCAGTAAAAACGACCGTAAAAGGCGACTGTGCAGCACTACCCGTAAACTATCCACTCAATTATGCATACATAATCGATGCAAACTCCGTTCCTTTTGCTCGAATCCCTGGAGTGGGGGACAGAGTAATTCCAAACACGAACAGGAGAATATTTTTAATAGCAGACGCACACATGGGTTTGGGTCTAAGGCACAGAGAGATCAAGGAATCACTGACTGAATTACAATCAGTATTCTGGTGGCCGGGAATGAGTGTAGAACACCAAATATATGCAAACAACTGTGAAAACTGCAATAGGGATCGCAGTAGCGAACCTTGCTACCGGCTACCCATCAGAAAGAGCGTAACGCTGCCTACACCCCATCCTGCGTCCTATTAATAGTTAAGACAAAAAGCACTTAAAAAATGAGGTCCCCAGCGCTCGGCTGACGCTAGAACGGTTATAAAAGATTTGCGAGTCTTTATCGGCACATACGCAATTACCACGTTCCATTCTGACCAGGGTCCTGCTTTCAGCTCTCGAGCCTATAAGGAGGCCATGGCCAGCATGGGAATTGGGTTGCGGTATTCTTGTCCGTCGCACCCCGAAGGGAATAGTGTGGTAGAAAGAAAAAACCGTGACATAAAGCAATCTATAACAGCGAAGGTATTAGTTTCAGGCGCTGGGTGGGTCAAACATTTAATAAGTGTCCAGACTAGTCTTAACAACATGCCAAGAAATTCTCTAAAAGGTTTCAGCCCATACGAACTATTGTTCGGAATTAGAATGAACGTTCAGGACCTCGATAGTCAGATGTCAGTGGTACAAAAAGGAACAACGCACTTTGATGTAAAAGACCGTTTGGCTGTTTTACAGGAACTGAATGAAACAAGAAAATCATTAAGCAACATAAAGTTAAAGCAACAGCCAAGTACCACTGACGAGGCACCACCCGCAACAGCCCCAGCAAGGCCTGTCTGGATTCCAAAGATTGGGGATCTAGTCAGAGAAAAGATCGCGGTGAAGAAGGAATTTGGGCCTTCTTACAGAAAAGCAGTACCTGTCTTAGCAGTCACCGGAACAAGATCAGTTGTGCTACCGCCCCTTGCTGGTAAAAAGGAGAACAGAGTCGTGTCTATCGATCTGGTAAAACCACAAGCATGTGGCCTATAATCAACAGTAGGCCCAGTGGACTCCCAAGAAACAACAGAATACCCAAACTTGCAACAATCCAAGAGGTTCAAACTGAAAGACTAATCACATTCGATCAGCCTGCAGTGCACAATGAAGGACTATGCAATAATGCCATGGAACTCGTGCCTCTTGAAACACAGATTGAAACAGTTCGTCAAGAAACAGCACCAGTCTACAATGATGTGGCATCAGAAAGTGCTACCGAGAGACAGATTGAAAGAACAATCCCATCAATTGACAGAACTGCCTCTGGTTATTTCATCAACTTCGACAACTTCTCTGAAGATTTAAACGACCCCGAAGTGATGCCAGAAACAAAAAAGTCTTTTAAAGAAAAAGCAACGGAACTCTTTCATCAACTGAAGGAAATCGACCTAATTTCCCCTTGGCTAGAGTTCTGGTTCGGTCTAGGTGTATTTTTCCTCCTGCTTTGGCTCATCATGGTACTGTGTTTGGGAAAATTCATTGAAGGAAAATATATTACAATGGACACAGCAAGTCAGAACATCAACCTAGTCCTGAAACCACACAGATCATCCCACGTGAAGAAAAGAGAACTGTCAACAGTAAATGTCACAGCAATTCCAATACCTGGTGGGGTAGTATGGGAGAAAACAGACTATGAGATCTATGGTCCGGTCGAAATCCTGAAGTATCCTCATCAACTAAAGGTTTCCTTAAGTGACTTTGTGACACCTAGTACATTCTCTGATGATTGGGACTTTAACAGTATTAATGACATGATGTCTGATTTAGTAATGTCAGCTAGATTCACAGATCATGATTATTTACAAGGTTCATCTAGTTATGAGCAGTTATTCTGTTACACCCATTATGGGGATCATTACTTGCATAAATCTGCACAGCCTAGAAATGTTTTTATGTATAATCAATGGGAACATTGTTCTACACCACCTAAAAGCAGTTCTAAAGCATTTTTTGAGAAATTCAAATACTTCTCAGGGTTTAACACCAGTGATGCAGAAACATTTTATTATAAACTGTTAGATAAAACAGGAATGAAAACAATGCTGACAAATTCTAAATTGATATATTCAGAAACATTTTATGACAAAATGATGACATTTGGTTTTGATTATTGGAAAAATAATATTGAAACGAAAACAATTTGGGGTACAAAAGATTGGCAGGTGCAAGGCATAGAAGCACTATTTAGAACCTGCATGATACCAGAACAAATGTTATTTTTAAATGACACAATACACCAAACATCTTGTCTTGGCCTAGCCAAGAACAAAGACCTTAAAACACCGTCTATACCAAAGCCAATACCTGAAAATGCAACAGCTGATATTGAGTTAGACGTGTCACAAATTTTACATTTCGACAGAACACATCCAGATTGGAAAAAGTGGTTAATCTGGCCTACAGACACAAATAGCTGTCAAGATAGGTTCCTGAATAAAACACAGGGGTTAAAAATGACCAGATTAGACCCTAGATATTCCCAGAGACAACATCCAGGGATTATAACAACATACAGTGTAGGGAAACTCTGCCTAGAATGGCTAACTACATCCACACTGGCTGAAATTAAGCGACACTTGTCTTTATTAAAAGATGGTGCTGATTTGCGCGACTTCATTTTTGGACCACGCAAACAGCGTCAAAAGCGTTTCATAGCGACCAGTATCTATGCTGCTTACAACGAGGCTTGGAAAGTAAAGCAAATTGAAACTGCTGAAAAAATACGAGAAATTGATTGTATTAATTTGGAGAAATCACTTTCTGTGATAGACAATGGGTTAATGACTCTGTCTTCCAGAATATATTCTTTGGACAATATTGTATCCTCTGCCTTTGATGTGATAGACCGAGATTTGCTAATGTTACAACATGGCCAATCTCAATTGCGCTCTATTATAGAATTAGGCTGGACGCTGCAAAACCTTCGTTCAGGCTATGTGCCTTGGCGTTTAATCAACACAACGTCATTGTTTTCCAGTTTTAACCTTACTGATAAACAGATCAGTTTGGCACAGAAAGGAGCAGACTATACAATCCTGAGCATCGAAAAACTCGAGAGATTATCATTGACAATGTCAGAGAGTCCTGTCATTGAATGGATAATACACGGAATTATCACACTTCCGATAACAACTTTCCGATTTCATAAATGCCTTGAGTACATACCTGCTGGCCAATATGAACAATTGGGTAAGGGATATGTAAAATCCGAATGGAAATTACCATACACTCATTCTTGCTATAGTGACAGCGACAAAAATGTATTTCTTAGTGGTAATAACTGTAAACACTCACTAAGCGGTATACTTTTGTGTCAGGGTATTAATCTACACGGAGCATGTGATGGAAATTCAAACAACCTCTCATGCCACCAGCTAGTCACACCTGCAACTCAGATAGAGCCCTTCTTTATGCAACTCGCAAACGGGAGTTACATTCTTAGAACGGATCACAGGTGCTGTGGCCTCGCGCCAGGGAAAAGTTATCTAGTACAAGTTACGTCCATGGTCAAATGTTGCATGCAAGCATTGTTCCCGAGCGGGCCTCCAGACATAGTGACTCCCCTCTGGCCTCGTCTGAATCTCTATTCTATACGAATTGATACATTAAGCAAAATGAAATCTGTACTTTTACAGACAACAGTGCCTATAACGTCATCTAAAGAGACGTATGATCTTCTAGTCGCAAGGACGGCTACTGAAGTCCATGACTTTTTATCAACAAATTGCCCCGTGCATTTCGTAGAAATGTTCAGCCAACTCCTTAACATGTCTAGTGCAACAAGCATCCCAGGCATATTTAAGACAGTCTTTACGGGACTGCTAACACCCTTCCAGGCAATTTTGGGAATCTTTCCTAATTTTGTGCACTCCATTTTTGGCGGCATTCCACTATTTTTGGGACTCGTTGCAGGGATTCTATTTTTGACCATCCTGCTACGATATGGCAAGCCTCGGCTCAGACATAGCTCCCATGGGAATGGAAGAGACAATCCTAGCAATGCGCTACAGGGACAGGATAACTAACGTCCTCGGATTGGCCAGGCTGAGAGATCTAAACATGACCTGGTTCCTTTCATTCAGACCGATATGGCAAAATTGCATTTTACCTGTGCTACGGTGTATGCTTTGCGGCGATGAATGCGTGTTGGACATCTGTCTTTCACTTCCATCAGCAGTACCAATGGACGTCGATACTTTGCTCAGTCCAATAACGGCTCACGCATTGTGTTGTCCCCAGCGGCTACCAATCCTGATGACGGCATTTGTGGAGACTCCTGTACTACAGCCAAGTGGTAACAGTGGAGCGAGTGACAAAAGCAACATCATCCAGGTACAACGTTCTGTGAGCATTGCTGGTCCTGCCTTCGATGACAGCAATCATTCTCACACCTGCCAAGTTACAGCGCTATCTAATTTGGTTGAACTATCACCTGATTTTGTAGACCAATTCTTTGCGAGCCTGTCTGATACGATGTTCTCACCCATAGAGAAACAATAACTTTTGAAAAGCTTTCCGACACACAGCGTTCCCATGAACTCTGAATTCGGCCTTCAGTTTTGATCAACAAAGACTGCAATAAGCTTTGGAACTCTATGTTTCCCCGTTCAAGCATTAAATTTTTTTTTTATATTGGACATTTTTAATAATTCACCCTTTTTGGCACGAACAAATTCTTTGCTTAACGTAAAAACTATTCTTAGAGAACAGAAGCTTCACACTTCTATTTCTAAGCACATCTAGAGACATAACAAAATAACACCAGCCTCTAGCACACATGTTATTACAATGCATTTTTATGTGATGATTTATCTCGCATTTCTTCTGTCAGAGATACTTCATGTGTAATTCCTTTTGCATAATCGTTCATTGATTTCATATGCAATACCTTTTGAATGATTACTATGCTTTAAGAAACGTACAGTACCTAAAATTCCATGTATTACAAGTACGCCTATTTCCAATGCATTTATGTATTTTGGGGTGGGCAATGTTACACATACATCTAATTGCTTTATTTTTAGTAATTTTGATGGACATGAAAACGTGGAGTGGGTGTTGCGTGCTTATCTAGGTTCCTGATCGATACTGTGACCTTATGCCCCTATTCGGCTATAAATCCATTTATTCCCTATATTGGCATAACCGTTCAAGTGCGATTTTCTGAAAAGTCATCTCTGGCCTCACACGAACAGAGCCACATTCCAGCATGACTCTCTGCTACTTCCTTTGCGACCAATTAGTGCAATGACAGAGCAGCAGTCACTATCTGATATTCCTAGATAACACTCCGAGTTCTTCAACAAGATAAAAACTTAGCAAACCTGGAAATCCCCGCTTGCTATGTTTTGATTAGTAATGGAACTCTAATGAGCAACTGATAACTGTCACTTCCTAGTGACATCTTTAATTGACGTCTTATGTCCAGCAAACTTGCGTCAAACCCGGCACCTGTCAGGTATAAATATTACCAACGTTGCCTTAAGCAATGTGAGCTGAGAGAGATACGAGCTGCGAGTTCGTTCCCTGTTGCTGATGCCAGCTGCCTGCATGACCCTGTGTTGGTAAAAACTAGCACTCTGTCGCTGCAGCCTGCTATCCTGTGGTGGTGAAGCTGCTGATTACCATTATCGCCGCTACAGCGCGAACTATGGTGCAGTACGCTTGAGGAGCCGTGCAGCCGTCCTCTGCGAAGACATCCAGCCCAGCTGCCCGCGGACGCTGTCACCCCTCCTTCCTCGACGCGCTGAGAGAAGCCGCTGCATTTCTCGTGCAGAGAAATCCAGTCCCGGCGCTTCCGGTTTACCCTCGCAGGTGACTGGGATATCGAGAGAGACCCCTGAAGGAGATACCAATCCTCCATCATTCTATTCAGAGGTATGGTGTTGACTAAACCCTTAGACGAGAATTCTTGAAACAAACCTTGGCAAAACCAACTTAACTTAAGCTACTTACTTACTCCCCTTCTCACGTGTTAGGCTTAGGTCAGGCACACTGGGGTAGGCTTAGTTAGAAGCACCAGTTGAGTATGTTAGCCTAATGTATATAAGACTGTATATATGTTTTATTACTTTTAAACCATTGTATGGCTAAGAAACCATATCAATGCTTTTACAGTTCTATTTCGCAATACTTATCTTACTGTACGTACTTTTTATAATAACAATTATTGCAATTGTGGCAATACATTTCTCTTGTACGAGAAGAAAGACTGTTCAATAAATGTTAACCTTTATTGATAAACGCCCGTCTCTCTATTCTCTACATACTGTGAAAGTAAACTGCACTAGACTGACTGAGTGAAATACATGTCTATTGTTTCACACGACCCTAGAGATCGACTCTTGATCTGAGGAGCAAAGTTGTCATGTTGCACGGTTGTTGGAAAACTGAATCCCTTCTTGTCTGTGCCAAGGAAGCTGATCACTTCCTATGCAGAGAAGAAAGTTTCCAGTGACCTCTGAGCTAGTTGGTAACACAACCCAATTAAGTTTAGCATAGTCAGTGGAGGCCTGGAATATCCGCAGTTCCACGTCGATACTACTGTTTATGTTATTCCAATGCGCAGGGCCTAGTGGGAAACTAGGAACTACACTACACTTGTTTGAACTTTTTGATGAAGTGTAAGGTTGACAAATTTACTATGTTTAAATTGGATTGAAAATGCATGCAAAATAAGAAAAAACGAATCACGTAATTGTGAATAAGTGAATAGTGCTCCCCATAACACAGGCTTCTGTGAATTTCTTTCATTTGTACTAACTTGACTAGGGGCTAGTCAATATATGGGCCAGCACCAGGTATAATTGTTGAAAGTTATACAAAACTGTTAAAAATAAGGAGTGCATATCACATAATATTGTTTGAATATTGTGTTTAGGTGTGCCAGGGAGTCAGTCTATCATCTGCCCCTAGGTGTATAATAACCTCTTAAAAGACAAAGCTCTCACTGGTGCAAGGAAGGAGAACCCAAACGCTGTTACAAGCCAATGCTGAAGCACCAACCAGGTCTGCTGAACCAATGGAAAGAAGGATAGGTCAGAAAAGACAAACCCAAACTCATTAATAATGTCGCTTCCCATAATGCGATATTCCCCTGCATCTGCAGCAATGAAGCAAAGCCGCCAGCATTTATCAATAAGAACCATGGACAGGAACAAAGGAATGGTCCATAGGAATGTACATCCTATAAAATGGGACTCTGGGAGATGTTACAAAGCAAGGTAGAGGTACATTACCAAGATCTCTCTTTTTCACAGGCAAGTGGGGCTAACCATGGGTTCAATAGGGTGGATACATACTTTACAGACCTTTTTCTCTCTTTTACAGGGTACATGGAGACCATCTTCAGAGTAAAGAAGAAGACCTCTTGACTACTCCCTATCTTCCAGGCTCCAATAATAAACTAAAAATTGTGTATCCCTACCTATGCACAGTGACTTTCTAAGAAAATTGACCCTGAAGTAATATTCTGACGTTGAAGATAAGCTTATGAAATGAAGAATAAACAAGAACTTTGAAACTTCAGTTCATGTACAATGCTTGTTGAGAACATTCTAAAGAAGTGCCACAATTAGTTATCAAGTTTGTTATTTTATCACATGGAATGTGTTGCTTTTAACCTGCCTGGAGCATGATGGTGAGAGAGGACTATTCCTCTGGACTGATCCAAAATGTATTGATAATGCATCAAAAGCAATGACTGAAGGATATTGGCCCAAATTAACCAACAAATGAACAGACTTGACCTAAAGCCCTCTCATTATTTACATAATGTCTAGTAGAAATGTACAGATGAAAACCAGATATACAAATCATTTTCCAAAAGTGTATAATTTACAATAAAACAGTTGAATTAACTACCAGTAATCTGAGTGCTCAGTTTTTAACATTTTCTTTTCTTTTAAAATCTTTTTATTAACAATTTTTGTTATTATACAACGATGAATGAATTTGTATATTCGCTTGTGCACACAACATATTTCAAGATCACAATTCTTTTGGTAACATTTCGTTAGATTCAAACGGTACATTTTCAGGGTTTTTCTCTGGCACCCTTCACCTCACGTATGTCAGTGTTCATCGTCTCCTGTAACATAATCTCAATAGCTAATCATTCGCTATCCTCGGATTGTGATTTCTCTCGAGGGGGTTTGCAGATATTACCCCGGTATCTATTCCATCCTCCCCACACCCGGGTCCACTTTTTAGGGCACCATCTATGTAAGTATACAGATTTTCCGGCCATCATTACACCATCCATGTCCTGGGACCACCGTCCGAGGGTTGGGGTAGGTCTGGATCCCCAGAGCTGCGCTATATTTCTCTTCGCTATTGCCATTCCCAGGGTCACCCAATCTCGAGCCGCAAGGTTAAGGTCCGTGGGCTCCCAAATGTTAAGTAGACACCTCTTAGGTTCCGGCTGAACCGTTACCCCGGTCACCTCTGATATCGTACGCATGATTGCTTCCCAGTATGTCACAATTTCTATGCAGTGCCAGATTGTATGCCAGAACGTCAGTGGCGGTTTTACCATGGGGGCGTTTGGGCGCCGCCCCCCCTGCTTTCTCGCCGTGCGAGAAGAAGGCAGAAACAAATGGTAGTTATTTATTTATAACTACCATTTGTTTCTGCCTGCCCTTCTCGCACGGCGAGAAAGCAGTCAGCAAAACTTCCTGTTTACTCGAGCCTCAGGGCAGGGGGGAGTGGCTTGGGGGAGTGGCTTGCCCACTGTTGTGAATACGGACTGTTTGGACAGCCTGTGGGCAAGCCGCTCCCCCCTGCCACCTCCCACTCTCCGTTCTGCAGCATGCAGACTAGGAGAAATGACGTGTTTAGGGCAGCCGGCCGAACCAATCAGCGACGGCTGCCATGGAGGGGAGGGAGGCTGCCTGCAGCCTTCAGTGACGACTCTGGTGACGAGGCATTCAAAAAAATCCAGGATGGCGCGCGGGAGTCTGCAGTCTCGGGACAGGACTCGAGTCGAGAGTCAGAACGGGAAGCCAAGCCAAGGTAAGTTTTTTTACATTTATTTTATTATTATGAGTCAGTCAGTCCGAGTCTGTTATTATTGTCCAATTAGAAGCAGCGTCCCTTGCCAATGAGGTGCGGCAGACTGCTGCTTCTTTTGAAGTTTTTGAAGAGTATTTTTTAAAACCCATAATTTAAATCAAGTGCGTGGCAATGTGCGATACTAACTCTGACTGCGAGATGTGGTACAGTCAGCTGGGAAAAACAGTCCAAATGTGAATGTACCCCCCACAGAGCGCGGAATCGTAAAATATATTTCAATTGTGCTGTTTTACACTTGCACACTGGTGTTTGACCCACGAGGAGCATAATTTTCATTATAAAATCGGAACACTGCTGAATGTAGGGCTCATTAAATTGTAAAATATGTTTTTCTAAGCTCACAAACTGTTTGTTTACTCTCCATTCCTCAATAAATTACTCATGTACCATAGCAAAGAATAAAAGAGCAGCCTGAGTGTGATGTGCCTTGTGCTTGTCACATTGAAAACTCCCTTATGCAACACTTGCACCAACACTTGAGCACCATGACTCGAAATCACGTTTGCCCCTCTTTCATGTTTGCAGTTTGTTTTTATTTTATCGTCTTCGTTTTATCGTGTATAGGTTTTCACCTCAGTAATAGTGTGAAGGTGTTAAGGCAAGCTTGTGCAAGAGTCAGACAGATTTGAAAACATGGCATGCATTTAAAAGAGGTTTTAAATTAGAAGTCTCCGGAGTGCCAGAACGGGCTGCAGCCATCCTCAGAGACCCGGCAGCCAGTGGAGGCTTAACAGACTGTAAAGCTTGTACCCCTGCTTTATGTGCTGTCTTTTTCATGTGTGAGTGTGTGGGAAGTCTGCAGGACTGTTATCTCGTGTGGCGCATATTATGAAATCACCTGCCAACTTCTCTAACATTCTAATAGCCTCTGGTTTTTGTTCCTGTATGGACTTTTCTCCACCGCCAATTTTACGCCCCGCCTATTTCAAATGTCACCAGCCGCCACTGCAGAACGTGCCAAGCGCATCACATTGTCGCAGGCAAAGAGGGGTGTCTGTCCTGCCCAGTTTGTGTAACAGTATTCTTGTGTAGTAGGTGCGGTGTAGCACCTTCAAGTGTATGAGTTTCAGCCTAGAAGGGATTGCCACCTCTTTAGGGGATGCTATTGCTTCCTGCCAGTCATCTTTGTCTAAGTAATCCTCCTATATCTTCCTCCCATCTTGTTTTAAGAGTCGTTGTGGGGTCTGGCTGGTTATTTATTATTTTCTTATATGTTTGTGAGACTGCTTTTTTTGTCATATGACCTGTGAGTAGTCGGTCTTCCAGGGGTGAAGATTCTGGTAATTGCAAACCTGGCGGGATCAGGGCCCTGAGTGCATGTGCAATCTGTATGTATCTGAACGTTTCCGTCGTCGCCAGGCCATAAGTCGTTTGCAATTGTGTGAATGGAATAACCCCACCCTTTCTCCACAAGTCACCCACCCTTGAAATGCTGATCAGGTCCCACTGCCTGAATCCTTTAGTGTTACGCAGCTTCCCCAACTTTTGTCCCCCCCATAGTGGAGTTGCCTGTGTCGTGACTCCCTCCCATCTCAATGCTCGTTGTGCCTCATGCCATATCTTATCTGTATGTGCTGTTGGTCCTGTCAGGGTCATTTTCCTGATATTATTATAGAGTGCCCTCATCCTCCCGTCTACTCTCAAGAGATGTCTGTCCATGCGATAGGCCGTTTCACCTTGTGGCTCGTGCAACCATTGATTTATTACTGTAAGTTGGGACTGTAAGTTGGGACGCCCAGTAGTATGTCTTATAGTAGGTGGTGCGATCCCCCCGTCGTACCAGCTCTTTATCAGTTTGCGCGTGGCTATACGGGTTGATCTGCCATCCCATAGTAATTTATTTACTTCAGAGCTTATTGCTACAAAATAAGCAGGGGGAATGGGAATGGTGTGTTCTGTAAGGCATATAGGAATCTGGGGAGCGCCATCCTCTTAAAGAGGGCCGCCCTACCCAGCATTGTGAGTGGTAGGGATCGCCAGTGGCTAACATCCCGGCAAAAGCATGTCAGGGGTTTCATAATATTTTCTTCTGTAAAGAGCTTGTCTTGGTGCTTTTTGGAGATTCCCAAATACTTAAACCCTTTGTCAACTATTTGTATATCACAATTACGTGGGAGTCTCGGGGGGGGGGGGGGATGTAGTATAAAAATTAGCGGTTTTGCCCAATTTATTGTGTAACCCGATACCCGGCCGTATGACGCACAGATGTTTAAGAGGCTATTAAGTGAGCGTGCAGGTGAAGCTAGATATAACAACACATTGTCCGCATAGAGCGAAATGCGATCTTCACATCCCATGGCCCATTTGAGTCCGCGGACTACCGGGTCTTGTCGTACCCACGCCACCAGTGGCTCCAGTACTATGGCGAATAGGAGCGGCGACAGTGGGCAGCCCTGCCTTGTTCCTTTACCCAAGGGGAAATCAGCCGAGATGCGCCCGTTTGCCACCACCTGCCCCATGGGTTTAGTATAGAGCAGTTTTACCCATTGACAGAACTTGGGGCCAAAGCCAAGGTGGTGAAGAACTGCAAAAAGAAACGGCCATTCGATCATGTCGAACGCCATTCTTGCATCCAGGGACATAGTTATGTCTATAGTGGATCTCGGCACCATCACACTGTGGAGCCTCCTCAGGTTTAATGCCGTATTACAGTTCGGCATAAAACCGGATTGGTCTGGGTGAATCACCGTTCCCGGATATGGTTGTAATCATAATGCTAGCGCTTTTCCCAGTATCTTAGTTTCAGCATTTATGAGGGATATCAGTCTGTAGGACATGCAGTCTTGTGGCGGCTTCCCAGGTTTAAGTATAGCGACTATCGTGGCCAAGTGCTGGTCTCTAGGGAGTTCCCCCTGTTTTCTACTGTCCTCGTACATATTAAGTAAGTGTGGTGCGAGAATGGTGGCCGTTCTTTTGTAGAAGTCTACTGGAATACCATTTGGTCCTTTGGCCTTACTGGCATGTAGGGTATTGATTGCTCGTATGAGCTCTTCCTGGGTCAGGTCTGCTTCTAAAGACTGGGAGGCCTCGTGGTCCAGTGTTGGCCTTTTGATATCTTTTAGGAAGGCTAAGTTCTCTTCCAGTGTATTCGTGGCCAATGGTGTGCATATTGTCTCATAGTGGGTCGCTAATGTGTCTACTATTTGTTGGGGATCTGAGGTCGTAATTCCCTGTTCTGTCTGCAGCTGGGCTATCCATCTATTATCTCTTTCTTTTTTTTCTAGCCATGCCAGGAGCTTGCCTGTGCTGTTTTCCACCTGCATTGGGGGTGCAATATGAGCCGCTTGCAGAATTGCGTCGCGGTCGCGAAAGTTAAACATTTGTGTCAGTATAGGCCTGGGTGGGGCGACCGGTCGGGGCCTTCCGCCGGGCACTCGGTGTGCCCGTTCCACTGGACAATCCACGTGGTTGCAGTTTGGTCTTCCATCTCTTTTCTCCTCAACCGCTGCATCACATCTATGCCAGGTTCCAGCTCAGGAGTACCGTACAGGCCACTAACTCTCCACACGGTGTTTCCCTCTTCCGGTTTTTCGTCGCTCGCTGAAATCGGCAGCGATTGTTACTGCAGCGTTACGGTGCCCATTCCCGGGTTCGGATGGCAATGTGTATGCGGATTTTTGTCAGGATTGATAGGGTGAGACTTTATCGGCCTCTGAGCTCTCGCAGGCTGCTGCCATCTTCGTTAGCTGCTAGCCACGCCCCATCCATTTTTAACATTTTCAAATACCTATGCATCAAATGAGTGAGGAGGCCAATCCCAGGAGAAACACATATATACACCAACATAACAATGCAATGGTATTTGCACTATTCCAGCACCAAGTTAACTAAATATTATTGTTATGAAATCCTATGTTCACTGCCAAACCAGTCATAATTGGTTTCCAAAGTATGACACTGATAAAAGGAGAAGACAAGCGTCCTTGACAAATGCCTCACTGTATTGTATTTTAGGTAGAGTTTATACCATTAATATGAGTAGTTTGATTGAGTTATTTTTTTTTTACAATACATTTTTATTCGTTTTGAAACCATCAAACAAGATATATTGGAATCTCATTGCCACTGCAAAACTAGCCGTGAATAAGTCTCATTCCCGGTCTATAATATACCCCACATTTTGTCGTGCGCGGGGCCAACTGATCTCCCCTCCAATCCGCCTCAGGTTGATTCAGTTATTACACATAGACACGCACACACACACACATACTTGCCTTATTCCACATTTGCAAGCATTGTCCCTGAGATGTTGAATCAAATGTTTTGGAGATATTTATTGCCTTCAAACTGTTTTTATTCTGGGTGGTACTACACAGAACAATGCCTTGGGCATGCATGATGCTGTGATTTGTCTTCCAGATCAAGGCATGTCTATAGCGATAATACTCTCTGTGCGAGAATGCTAGCCTAGATCTTCTTACCCTCATTAAAAGATAAAATGTGATGATACAAATTACATTAAAGTTTTCCTTTTATCAAGTACAGGTGAATGTTTTGTATTAATCACTTAATCTGGAAAATTAGTCGTTTTTTTCTATTCCGTCCACAAAGGTGCAATTTCTGCTTTATGGTAGTGCTAGAATGCAGCATTGAGTCCATTGGGTCCTGTTAATTTATGACATCATCATCGATCAATTGCAGTTTTAGTTTCAGTAAGAGTAATTGGTTGATGTAGTTCTTATTGAATTTTATGTAAAAGTATTAATGTATGCTTCTCTCTGAGCCATTGTATTGTAGGCCTTTAGATAGAGGGTGGTTCATATACAAATTGATTATTTTGAATGGAAATGTATCAACCGAGTCAGGCATAGCTGTAATCTCCATGCAAGAAGTTTATCAACTTTATTCCTGGCACCAGTCTGAAGCTGTTGTGCATTGATCTGTGCAATATTATTAGTACCTCGTGTGTGACAATCAAGAGTAATTCTACGTCTTTTATCAATGAGACTAAGTTATTATTTGATGTCAAGACATCTGAGTAAGCATACAGACTAAAGGGGAGTGATCTGTTAATGTCCATGGGAGGTGTTTTACTTCTTTACATCTGTTAAATGGTTTAGAGGTAATCATAGAAAGATCATCTTGAGGGCCTGGTTTACAAAGGGGAACTTACACTTTTGTCTAAGATGAATTTTTTTTATTTTCACAAACTATGACAAACTACGAGTTAGTAGTAAGTTTAAAACTACGAAGACTCTTCAGTCGAGGGCAGAGAACTCCACGCATAAAAAGATAGACCTGTCCTATCTTTTTATGTGCACAGTTTTCCGGCCAAACTGTGGAATCTCAGAAGTTATAAACTTACTATTAACTCGTAGTTTGCAAATACCAAAACATTTAAAAGTACACTAAAGTGTAAGTTAGTGCAATTTGTGGCAGTTTATAAAAAAGCAAATACAACTCTTTATTAGGTTGGGGGGGATCACCAGGGGTTGACAAAGATGTATGTAGTCAATATATCTTGTATTGGTATGAAATCATGACTGTATGCGAATACATTATGGGAACCCCTATCTACATTTAAATCTAGTAGCAAATCAGAATCCGTGCCCCATAAAACTTTAAGATGTTTCAGTTGTTTGGCAATTGCCATCATGTTACTCACCCTGTAAAGGCAGGTGTTTCAACGCTAAAATTGCTATCTCATACACATAAAACAAGTAATTGGCCACTAACACCCTCTTGTGTAGCTTTCGTTTCAATTGTCCTGTATTATATTAAGTAAGAAAAGTTTAGTGTTTGAAGATGTTGTGAACTGTGAAGAATGTCATGAATTTAATAAAAAGATAGTCTTGCTTCAGAAACTTCTGACATTATTATTTACTGAGGTACATGCCATTCGTAGGTGTCTTTTAGATTTATAATATAATTTCTTATCATTGACCACCTCATCAGTCATATATCAAGACTCTCTCCGCACACATACACTGCAGTCATACCATCTGTATCATTCATACCACTTTTCCAAGGAGGAAAGAGGAAATATGAAAAGAACCTACAATATCATGGCATGATGCTTTTAGAAAATGAAAATAGTAGAGGTAAGAGAAAATAAAGTAGAACCAATTTAAGTATTTGAGTTAAGCGCAAATATCTGCCAAGAATCAATTATATATCTATAAAAAAGATTTCTAATTAATGTGCAATGTATACTGTATCATCGTCTATTTATTATAAAGAACACTAATATTATGTGCTAATCAATTACTATAGTTAACATCAGTCACAATATTCCAATGCTTACCAATAAAGATTTGTAGGGAGAATGAAAGAATACAGACAAGTATAGGGTGAGTGTTAGAACTGGCTATTTCTGGTTGGCTAAGGCTGACGCCAAAGCTAGGTAGAAACCACCATTCTAGTCAGGGCAAGGGAGTCACACGCCAATAACCCCTGCTCACCCCCTTGGTAGCTTGGCACGAGCAGACAGGCTTATCCCGGAGGCAATGTGTAAAGCATTTGCGCCAGCACACAACAGCAACAACATCCTAGGCACACCACAAAAGGAACTCCACACAAGGTTATATAAAAATAACTTTTGTATTGTCAAAACACATCAGATAGTAGTCACACATGTACATTGTGCCAACTGGCACGGGCAATATTCACAAGGGATTATTTACACCAGGACAGGGCCACATGGGCCACTGCCAGAATCTGCACTTAGTAGAAATAGCACTTCTAGAACTTAGAATAAGTATAGCACAAAATAACAGTTATAAATCACAACCAGTAAAATGTAAATGTAAATGTTGTATACTTGTAAAGCACACAGCTGCCCACACCGCGGGCGTCCCGGCGCTGTATACCGCTGGGGAACCCGTCCTGGCTTTCCCTGTAAGATGGTCCCTTCTGGGCACCCCCAAGGTGAGACCAGGCATCCCCGCCGTTGAAGGGGCCGTTGTGAAGATTAAGCAAGCTATTGCCCAGAGTTGCAGAGTGGGACCCAAGGTTAGAGTAGGCACCGAGGCGAGAATTATCAGGCCCGCGGACATTTGACCCAAGACCGCGTTGGGAATCGAACCCTGGTCCCGGGCCGATCTCAGCTTCGGGGTCTGCTGCCTCTAACCATTGAGCCACACTTCTCCACCAACTAGTCACACCAACTGTTACCAGTAACTACTGGTAACAGGTAGGTACCACCTACGCAACCCTAACCACTTTAGGAGAATGTCACGCAGGGAACCAGGACCTCACTAGGACCACCTGTACTAGAAAGAACAACCACCTAAGTATCACAATACAATTAGTGGTAAGAAAGAACACATTACACATGATGCATCACAACATTCAGAGGTGTAGGGAAGGAAAACGCATGATGCATAAAACATACATTCAGCGGTGTAATAACAAGGCACATGATGCATCAAAAACACATTCAGAGGTGCAGGGAAGGAAAAACACATGATGCATAAACCTACACATTCAGAGGTGTAAAATCAAGGAAGACACATGATGCATAAAAACATTCAGAGGTGCCAGAACATAACTCAATAGCGCAAAAACACATGATGCCTAAAAACATTCAGAGGTGTAAGATCAAGGTGCGTAATCATATTACATGCATTACATTTCCTAGCACCACATCACATTGCGCAAAACTCACATTAGGCAATTACCATCACGTAGATAATCACATTGCGCCTAAATAAAATCACATACCAGCCCCCATCTAATAAAGGGACAAAAGAGCCCTGCATCCAGAATGTCAGGGCGCGCTGCCAATGCAGCGCCAGTCAGGGGTGCGCCACCGGCGCAAAACCTAAACGTTGCAGGTGCCCACTACTTGCTGGGCACCTGGGGACAATCACACGACCTAAACGGTGCAGCTGCCCACTAATTGCTGGGCAGATGGGACATCAGCCAAACTGCGACCAAAACTGCGCCTGTCGCTGGAGCCACCAAGGCTCTGGAAACCACTTAGGTAAGGGCTGAAGCTCAAAATAACATAGGGGGGGCTCTAGGAACAATGATGCCCCGCGTGGGCAGGAGCCTGGGCCTCTCTGGCTCTCAGATCGACAATGGTGCCTTCACTGGCACTAGAACTACACTGGCCTCGGAGGGGGCGGGCATCGACACAATGCCCCGAGGTGCCCTGGGCGCCACCAGGCTCTGAAAGCAATAATAAGTGCCCCCATCACTGGAGCCCCTTGTGGGCTCACAAGGAGAATGCCTCATCGGTGGAGCGCACTGGCGCTCTGAAGCACATGGGGCTCTAAACATAACTTGGCCCTCCTCGTGGGCACTCGCAATCGGCTCAGAGCTCCCCCCAGCCAGGGGTACTCACGGGCTGCTTCCTTGGGGGGATCCGCTGCTCTGCTCCTCTCCGGGCTGCAGGACTCTCCTTTGGGCAGAGCGGGGCTCTCCACGACACCAGAGCCCCGCCTGCCTCTACAGCTGCCACATCCCCGCGGGGCTCTCCTGTCCACATGGGAGCCCCGCGAAAGCTCACGCCGGCCTCCGCTACCCTCTGGCACATCTCCGGTCTCCCTCCATCGTATGGGAGACCGGCAATGAAACGAAAGATTCCCCCGGGCAGGGGGAAGCGGAAGTTGGATCAATCAGGCCCCGCCCACGACTTCCCTGAACTTGCCTGTCTTCCTGTGACTGGGGGCCGCCAATGGCAGCGCGTCCCTCGGTCGGGAGGCAGGCCCAGTGCCCTCGAGGCAAACTCCGGGCTGGCGGCGGCGATTTCGAGGGGTTGGCTCCCTCGTGAAAAGTAAAAATATAGCGTCAAGGCCCCCGGCGGGGTGGGCACCTGCCAGGGGCTTAACTGGGCATTAAAAAGCGGGCAAAAATGCCGGTGGGCACCGGCTATGGTCATAAAGCGCTTCCTCAGCGCTAGTGGGAAATAAAGCGCTCCAAAGCGCTAAAAGGGCACTAAATCAGCGCTTCCAAGCACTAGAAGCATAAATAAAGCGCTCCCAAGCGCTGTGACATCAGGCAGACCCCCAAGAAGCGATCCCAGCGCTAGGGCAACAAAGGTCCAGCAAAAAACCCTTCAGGGGTCCAGGACAAGTCCATCAGGGGCTGGGCAGGGCCCAGGGATTCCCCTGGGCCCAAGCAGCAGCACGCCCCTGGCACGATTCAAGTCAGAAACAGGAACATTTTGTAAGGGGACACAGCCCCTTTTTATACAGAGAAATCCTTTGTGTAGCAGGGTGCAGGCAGTGTGAGAACCAGCTAGAACTGGTTATAGGGAATCCCTTTCACTGGCCAGGCTAGGGACATCAGACGCACCCCAGGGGGTGGAGCCAGCATTGTGTGGGGAAAACCCAGCCTCACTCAGGACCCTCAAACCAGACGGTCAATCCACAAGCAGGCCCAGGCTCACTCCTCCCCTCACATCAGCATGCTAAACACTCCATTCACCACCGGGGCAGACCCTCCCAGACTCTTGGAGCCAGGCTCACCAGCCAGCCTCAGCCAATCACACGCCAGACACAAATTACACAAATATTCCAACTTCTAGAAGTGGCACTTCTACACTAGACACAATCATGCCGCATATATCATTGCGCAGCATTCAATCTCACGAGTTCGCACATACCAAACTCAACCCTGCACTCCCCACACATCAGGAACTACCATGGGCATACATATTCCCCATTCATTCCTATGGGAGAACAGGTCACTCACCACACATACACAGAGAGCTTACGCACTTTACTCTGTACCACAGTGAAAAAGTACGCAGAGGCCTAAAATCACCAACACCAGGTCACAGAAACAGGCTAGAAAAAAGCAAAAAGTTTCGGGGTGAACCTGCCAAAAGGGCCGGGTCCAACACAACCCCCTTGCAGCCAAAACGCAGGGTAGACCAATCACTCAATTGATGGGCTTCCTTGCTTTGGGCGACAAAACACGGACACGGACCCGCACGGCAAGGACACCCTCTGGTTTTTCGCCATTCTGAACCAACATGGTTTCCTCCAAACAAGAACTCTCTGACCCAACTAGGATACCCCACTGGTACTCCCTAGTCATCCAAATGTCACAGGTCCTGTCCAATCGACAGAGTGGGGGGCAGTAACCCCTGGCACACAATAGCCATTCTCCACTCTCCCTCTCAGTGTAGCTACAACAACCACTGATCCTTCAACCTCGGGACCATACCCTCAGGCTGACCAGAGGTCACGGGCAAGAATGCCCCACCCTACCTCTACTTCTGGGTTTCCGCCCCCTCACAGGGAAGCACTCACCAGAACACAATTCTCCTACCAGATCAGGGCCTCACTCCATCACTGGTCTACCACCTGGAAACAATTTCACTTCTGAGGTACAAAGCACACAGCACAGTCCCTATTCAAGCAGGTGGGGGGACACAGCACACAGCAAAGTCCCCTTTCCTCTACCTTAGTGGAAACAACAAACTGCAGGTGAGCCCCAGATCACACAGCAAGGGCAGCCCCTTCAGTCTCTTCAGCTGATCCACTTTGGTAGAGATTCCTCTTGACCTGGAAGCTTCCTAATCTCCCAACCTAGGATCTAAACCCTCAGGTTGCACCGGGGTCAGAAGTACACCGTCCCTCTGCACCCCCTTCCAGAGTTCTGCACCCTCCCACCTTGGAGCGGTACCCCTGGAAGCCAAAACCGGTCAGGACACTGATTACAGATGCCCTTCCCTCCAGATCAGGCTGAACCTGAACCTGAACCTGGCCTCCCCCTCCTCGGGGAACGACCTCCAGAGGCCCCACAAATGGTCAAGCACTCTAGACGGTCAAATGCCCAGCGAACCAGGACTTCTGCACCCTCCACTTAGGAGCGGTACTGCCCAACACTAGGACCGCCGGAGTTCTGGTTACAGACACTCCCCGTCCTCTAGACACAGGAAGATCCTCCTCAAATGACCTGTAAATACAGCCTAGGCCCCTGACCTGGTGCTCCCTTAGGGAGCCCTCCAGGCCCTGAGACAGGGTTTCGGGCCAACGTGGGACACACCGTCCCACACTCACTCCGCCTCCACTGAGACAGGGCGTGAGCCCCTACACCCCTAACATCCTACTGGGACCTAGCTGGGTTACACATGAACCTCTTCCCCTACACAGGATCATCAGATACACAAGCCACTACTTTTAGAATCACTTCCTAATGCCTCTGCAAGACATCTAGCACACCGCCAGACGTCCACCTTCTTATCCAGTGCCTTTGCAGGACCTCCTGCACACCACCAGAGGTGCACCTCCTGTGCAAGCTTCTTTTATTACAAAAAAAACTCACACCAACTCCTCCAGTTCAACACACCACTCATCCACACACTCCCCCTCCAGACTGGTGAGACAGTTCCTCACTGCCCCTGACTCTCAACCTGTACCCCTCTTACTGAGCCCCAGGCACCATACTCTGGGAACTGGGAATGGGACTTCACACACTGGACATATTTTAGCTGCCACCACTGGATCCTACCATACTGGGGAATCCAGACACACACACTACACTCAGGGGATAACCACCCTCCCGAGTTCGCCATTTCTCCTCCACACTCCCTCTCTTCCATCTATCCACACCTCTGGGGACAAGAACAGGGATTGGGCACTGGACCCAGCAAGGAATTCCACATCTATGGGAACCTCCCCCTCTACTGGCGTCCCGCCCTGTCATTTTCTCTCATCTGCCACTAAATATAAAAGCGCAGAACACATCTGAAAATGACACTCTTGAGGAAAAACCAAATCACAAACAATAATCCCAAACATGTGACTATCTAAAAAATGCAGTTTTGTAATGTAGCCAGCTGTCGCTGTGGCACTGCGCAAACACAAGTCCTAATCCTCACCGCTGTCCAACAATGTTAGAACTGGCTATTTCTGGTTGGCTAAGGCTAACGCCAAAGCTAGGCAGAAACCACCATTCTAGTCAGGGCAATGGAGTCACACGCCAAGATAACCCCTGCTCACCCCATTGGTAGCTTGGCACGAGCAGACAGGCTTATCCCGGAGGCAATGTGTAAAGCATTTGCGCCCGCACACAACAGCAACAACATCCTAGGCACACCACAAAAGGAACTCCACACAAGGTTATATAAAAATAACTTTTGTATTGTCAAAACACATCAGATAGTAGTCACACGTGTACATTGTGCCAACTGGCACAGGCAATATTCACAAGGGATTATTTACACCAGGACAGGGCCACATGGGCCACTGCCAGAATCTGCACTTAGTAGAAATAGCACTTCTAGAACTTAGAATAAGTATAGCACAAAATAACAGTTATAAATCACAACTAGTAACTACTGGTAACAGGTAGGTACCACCTACGCAACCCTAACCACGTTAGGAGAATGTCACGCAGGGAACCAGGACCTCACTAGGACCACCTGTACTAGAAAGAACAACCACCTAAGTATCACAATACAATTAGTGGTAAGCAAGAACACATTACACATGATGCATCACAACATTCAGAGGTGTAGGGAAGGAAAACACATGATGCATAAAACATATTTATTTTATTTATTTATTAGCAATTTGTAAAGCGCCTGGTGACCCGAGGGCATCCCCGCGCTATGAGAAATTTGTATCCAGCTGAGAGGGAGAGGAGGGGAGGGCTTTATTTGGGAAATAGAAGGGTTTTGAGCTTTTTTCTGAAGGTCAGATAGCTGGGTTCCAGTCTGAGGGAACGTGGGAGGGAGTTCCATCCAGTGGATGCTTTTACAGAGAAGCGTCGGCCTCCGGTGCGCGTCCTTTTGAATTTGGGGACGTTGGCTAGGTGCTCGTTCTCGGACCGTAGAGCTCTGGGTGCTTTGCATGGCGTGACCAGGCCGCTGAGAATCGCGGGACCCGAGCCGTTGATTAGTTTGTATGCCATGCACATGCATTCAGCGGTGTAATAACAAGGCACATGATGCATCAAAAACACATTCAGAGGTGCAGGGAAGGAAAAACACATGATGCATAAACCTACACATTCAGAGGTGTAAAATCAAGGAAGACACATGATGCATAAAAACATTCAGAGGTGCCAGAACATAACTCAATAGCGCAAAAACACATGATGCCTAAAAACATTCAGAGGTGTAAGATCAAGGTGCGTAATCATATTACATGCATTACATTTCCTAGCACCACATCACATTGCGCAAAACTCACATTAGGCAATTACCATCACATAGATAATCACATTGCGCCTAAATAAAATCACATACCAGCCCCCATCTAATAAAGGGACAAAAGAGCCCTGCGTCCAGAATGTCAGGGCGCGCTGCCAATGCAGCGCCAGTCAGGGATGCGCCACCGGTGCAAAACCTAAACGTTGCAGGTACCCACTACTTGCTCGGCACCTGGGGACAATCACAAGACCTAAACGGTGCAGCTTCCCACTAATTGCTGGGCAGCAGGGACATCAGCCAAACTGCAACCAAAACTGCGCCTGTCGCTGGAGCCATCAAGGCTCTGGAAACCGCTTAGGTAAGGGCTGAAGCTCAAAATAGCATAGGGGGGGTGGCTCTAGGAACTATGATGCCCCGCGTGGGCAGGAGTCCGGGCCTTTCTGGCTCTCAGATCGACAATGGTGCCTTCACTGGCACTAGAACTACACTGGCCCCGGAGGGGACGGGCATAAACACAATGCCCCGAGGTGCCCCGGGCGCCACCAGGCTCTGAAAGCAATAATAAGTGCCCCCATCACTGGAGCCTCTCGTGGGCTCACAAGGAGAATGCCCCATTGGTGGAGCGCACTGGCGCTCTGAAGCACATGGGGCTCTAAACATAACTTGGCCCTCCTCGCGGGCACTCGCAATGGGCTCAGAGCTCCCCCCAGCCCGGGATACTCACCGGGCTGCTTCCTTGGGGGACTCCGCTGCTCTGCTCCCGTCCGGGCTGCGGGACTCTCCTTTGGGCAGCACGGGGCTCTCGACGACACCGGAGCCCCGCCTGCCTCTACAGCTGCCACATCACCGCCATCACCGCGGGGCTCTCCCGTCCACATGGGAGCCCCGTGAAAGCTCATGCCGGCCTCTGCTACCCTCGGGCACATCTCCGGTCTACCTCCATCGCATGGGAGACCGGCAACGAAACAAAAGATTCCCCCTGGCAGGGGGAAGCGGAAGTTGCCTCAATCAGGCCCCGCCCACGTCTTCCCTGAACTTGCCTGTCTTCCTGTGACTGGGGGCCGCCAATGACAGCGCGGCCCTCGGTCGGGAGGCGGGCCCAGTGCCCTCGAGACAAACTCCGGGCTGGCGGCAGCGATTTGGAGGGGTTGGCTCCCTCGTGAAAAGTAAAAATATAGCGTCAAGGCCCCCGGCGGGGTGGGCACCTGCCAGGGGCTTAACTGGGCATTAAAAAGCGGGCAAAAATGCTGGGTGGGCACCGTCTATGGTCATAAAGCGCTTCATCAGCGCTAGTGGGAAATAAAGCGCTCCAAAGCGCTAGAAGGGCAATAAATCAGCGCTCCCAAGCACTAGAAGCATAAATAAAGCGCTCCCAAGCGCTGTGACATCAGGCAGACCCCCAAGAAGCGCTCCCAGCGCTAGGGCAACAAAGGTCCAGCAAAAAGCCCTTCAGGGGTCCAGGACAAGTCCAGGTATCACGGGCTGGGCAGGGCCTAGGGATTCCCCTGGGCCCAAGCAGCAGCACGCCCCTGGCAGGATTCAAGTCAGAAACAAGAACATTTTGTAATGGGACACAGCCCCTTTTTATACAGAGAAATCCGTTGTCTAGCAGGGTGCAGAAGTGTGAGAACCAGCTAGAACTGGTTATAGGGAATCCCTTTCACTGGCCAGGCTAGGGACATCAGACGCACACCAGGGGAGCCAGCATTGTGTGGGGAAAACCCAGCCTCACTCAGGACCCTCAAACCAGACGGTCAAACCACAAGCAGGCCCAGGCTCACTCCTCCCCTCACATCAGCATGCTAAACACTCCATTCACCACCGGGGCAGACCGTCCCAGACTCTTGGAGCCAGGCTCACCAGCCAGCCTCAGCCAATCACACGCCAGACACAAATTACACAAATATGCCAACTTCTAGAAGTGGCACTTCTACACTAGACACAATCATGCTGCATATATCATTGCACAGCATTCAATCTCACGAGTTTGCACATACCAAACTCGACCCCGCACTCCCCACACATCAGGAACTACCATGGGCATACATATTCCCCATTCATTCCTATGGGAGGGCAGGTCACTCACCACACATACACAGAGAGCTCACGCACTTTACACTGTACCACAGTGAAAAAGTGCGCATAGGCCTAAAATCACCAACACCAGGTCACAGAAACAGGCTAGGAAAAAGCAACAAGTTTCGGGGTGAACCTGTCAAAAGGGCCGGGTCCAACAGTGAGCTACCATCATAAAGTAATAAGTTCGCAGATTAGACATTGATAGCGGTAATATACAGACTCATTGCTTGTTCAGACTCTGTTGACGAGTAGCACCCAGCAATTATGTAATTTGTTCAGCACATTCAACTGACTCCTCAGCATTAGAGAAGACATCCTTTCCCAGGAAACATTATAATTAAGATCACTCTGGCGTATTGTTAAATATTACAGAACGTTTCCCTCTGCACATTTTCTTAACTTGCCAGAAACTCAACAAGTATTTAATTTCATCCCTATTGTAAAAAAGAAAATAACTGTACATCTTTCACCTGGCGAAATACTTAATTTTTTCTGTTCTCACATTATAGTTGTGCTAATACATTTGATGGTCACAGAGTGGTATAAGGTATACCTTTGGAAGTTTATCGTTTACATGATGGGGATCAAACATGAAATATTCTCCCTTTTCCCGGCAAATGACACCTTGGAACAGTCTGAATCCTGAGCATATGCTGCTCCTGGTTTTTGACTGTGCCTGCAGATGGGAAAGGTTTGCCTTACCCAGCAGTGACCAATCCTTAAAGGTGCAGGGCCACACCCTTCCACCTTTTGGCCGACATAAAGAGTGTGCAAAGGTCAGTGTGACAGACTCTCTTTATTTTCAAGTCATGCAGCTGGGCACTGTACATGCACTAAATGTGCTGACGCCTGGCTGCCTGAGTTGAACTTTGCCGGACTGAAGATGTTGCAGCCCTGTGGGTGTGACCTCCTGATCCCAGCAAAGAGCCTCAAGGTCCTTCCCCTCCTGACGACAGGTGGCGTCACTGATAGCCTCGGACGTGGGTGCTTCAGTTTTAAGCCCTGAAGTGCTGAGGGTGGAGTATCTATCACTGATGCCTCGTTACAGAGGGGGGGGGGGTTACCAACTCTCACTGACCCCATCCCACTCTGTAAAGAGTAAGGGACTGCCGCCTCCTCTCATTGGCTGACTATAGGTCAGCCAATGAGAGGAGCCGGCTGACGGAACCCTTCTAGAACCAACTAGGTTTCCCTTCCCGAGAATACAGAAAGTAAGGTTTATGTTTGGTAATGTTATGTTGTAGTGTGTATGAATGCATGTGTATTAGTGAGTGCGTGCTGTGAATGGGTTGTGTGTACGTGTGTATTTGCTTGTGAATAGTGAGTGTATGTGTGTACGCTTGTGAATGCATGGGGGTATGAGTGAGTGTGCATGCAGATGGATTATATGTTTGCATGTGGATCGCCCGCCACTCCTCCTGCTTGAATTACTGCCGCTGTCGTCTGCGGCGTCTACCTCCAGATTTCGGCTCGCAGCTTTTCTCCCATGCCACATCCTACTCACTAGCGGAGTGGAGCATGGAAATTCCGACTTTGAGAGACCATTCCTCCACATGCAAGAGCCCCACTTACCAAGCTTCCACTCCAATGTCATGCAGAAAGGCCTTAGACTGCTGGTAATCTGGAAGAGGGCAATCTCAGCAGCCATGGAAAGTACCACTATGCAGGTGGAGGACAGGTGCCTCCCACATTTCAAACCCCGACTGTGACACTTGAGTGCTGCAGTAGGTGCTCCTTAGCAGCAGTGGGCGTATTAATAGTACAGCCAGACGATCATCCTATTCTTTACAGCCCTAATCCATATGATCTCTGCCAAGAAATACTTCACCGCCGCAGATGAGGCGCCCATTTTAGCAGTACAATTAAAAGGTTAGTAAAAACGATTTCGAGTCTAAATTAATGCCTGAATTCATAACAACGAGAGCAGAGATCAGTAAAGCCAATTGCTCTCCTCTTTATAATGAGATGCCAAGCTTTTGGATTTGCCAATGTTTGTTTGTAAAGCACTGTTTAAAAACAAAAGTAAAAGGAACAAATTAAAAATACTGGAGGAAAACAAGCATATATGTAGTATCCTGCATGTTATACTGTAAGGAGTTTTACCAGCCCTGCTCAGCCAGTGCTTGTGCTCTGACTCATTGGAATGCTGGAGTCTGATGATGCCTCTGAATGTTGGGACTGAGAGAGGCAGAGTGACAGTTGGTCATGGGCTGAACAGCTGACAGGCAGCTCCTGGTGGGGCTCTGATCTACTACATATCTACTTGATGTTCTGAACTTTACTACCTGTTAACTACTTGAATAAAACGTCTTGAAATACACCTTCCTGTGTGGACCTTCATCACTACATATTTTGGCGACGAAAGGTACGTTGTAGATCAGAGCCCCACAAGAAGCTGCCTGTCAGCTGCTCAGCCCATGACCAACTGTCACTCTGCCTCTCTCAGTCCCAACATTCCGAGGCATCATCAGACTCCAACATTCTAATGAGTCAGAGCACCGTGCTTTCAGGGGTTAGTCTTTGGCGCGTCTGTGTCCTTCTGCAACTTGTTGTTTCCATCTTCTGGTTACTTGTTTTTTCCTCACACCTTTTCTATGTTCGTGAGTCTGAGTTATCTCTATTGGTTTCCGCTTAACTCTTCTCTTCCTCTTCTTCTTCTTCGTCCTCGTTTTCTTCCACCTGTCTCTTCACGCTGCTTTGCTTACTCCTTTCCTTGACGTTGTTTCTGTTTCTCTGCTGTTCTTCCTTGTTATCTCTTCCTTGGTTCTTTCTCGCTATTTGTTATTCACATATTGGTTTTATGCTTCTGTTAGAACAAAAGGGGATATGTAGTATTCTGCATATTATACTGTAAGGCAGTGGTTCCCAAACTTTTTTGACCTGTGGCTCCCTTGACCTAATCGGCAGTTGGCCGTGGCTCCCCACCATTTTTTTTTACCGGTGGGTAGGTGGGGGGGGGGTGTAAGCCCAACCTAGGGAGTACTTCCTGTTGTCTTCCTTAAAGTAATTGGGACGCAATGAAGGTATTATAATCATATTAGTAACAAAATAAGAAGATACATTTTTATTAAACAACTGTTAGTGAGAAACAATACAAAATTAATAGCCAAGTTTCCATGCAACTTTTTTTAACTACATCAGTCCCAGAGTGGAGTTGGACACGCCATTGCACAATATGGCAGCTTTTGTCCACCCATGCCCACAACTCTAGATTTATGAAAGATTCTAAAACATTTGTTGCCTGCAAATAAGAGTTCTGCTGAGAGGGCTAGACCGCAGATCCATGAACATTGAATGACAGGCTGCTTGAGAAATTTAACCCATCTATCTTAGTCTTAAGGTGTCAAACATGCCAGATTTACAACTGGTGTCTTGGTCTCCACTTGCCTTATGGCCAGGGCTCCAGGTCGTGGACACATTGGTCTGTTTTACAACTTAAAATAATGAAAATCCTCCCTATAAAAATTAGCAGTAATGATACCTCCAACAAAAGAATTTGGAAGTTATAAGTGAGAGGAGTATGTCCTCTGCATCTAACAGTAGAGCTCCTGGGGAGGCCTAGGCAACACCCCACTTAAGCAGCCATATTAGAATAAATACAATGTCACTTGAATGGCATGAAGGAGCTTGCAGTGAAGCTACGAAGAAGGAGGCAAAGTTTCCGCTCCCCACCATCAGCACTCATTTTTTAAGAACCGGACACCTGAATAAATGTACATTTGAAAGAAAGATTTTCTCTGAGGACTGATAGAAATCGATCCTGTTACCATGGCAACATTCAATATTTCCACCTTTGGTAACTAGGCCCTTTTTTATATAAATTAAATACTTGTTATCAATAGTTGCTTTTAATTGCTGTTTTTCCAGTATCAGGTTCGACAAGCATCAGAATGTATGATTTGAAGTGTGAATATATTAGCATATGAAAGTATTATTGTGGCACGTATATGAAAAACAAAGAACGATTGGATTTACTTATTGGCTCTCAAATGTTGCAAACTCTGGGTCTTAGGCCAAATTCTGCAGTGTCATCGGTTTCTTCTTTGCCCATGGTCTTTGATCAGCTGTACTCTTCACTATCATCCCATCCCTTACAATACTCTCACTCATACAAGCACCTCTCTACTATAATGCTCAGTCACTCTCATTCCCTTGTCAAGTGCGAAGGTTTTTTCTGTAAGTTTCGGATTATATTAGGCATGAAATGTTAATTATATCAGAGAAATGAAAACAATTACCGAATTTACTGTTACGTGCAACATTGCTAGAAAATCTCCAATACGAGATTTATTTTCTGATTTTCCACAGGCAAGAGTCTAGTTCAGGTGGATAATGACTTGCTCAAACCAGCCCCTGGCAGTATCTCGCATTACGTTTTTACGCTGGGAATGCCTGCGCATGAAAACAAAGTCAGCAAGACACCAGCAAACTATATTTTTCATTAATAGTATCATAAACATGTCACATAAACGCAACTTCTCACACCTCCGGATCAGAACATCTGTTGGTGCAGGTGTGTCCAACACAGGCCCTGGAAGGCTGGACCCAGACATATTTTCAAGATATGTGCACGAGCTAGATATACAAATAATTAACTAATATAGCAAATTGGCAAGGTTCTGGCTCTACTTGGTCGCCAGGGGCTATTAAAACATTCAAAAATATTGAGCAAAGTTTAAGAACTGTCGCGCAGCCTCGTGGGAAGTCCAAATCTGCATACAGTTCTTTTAAATGTCAGCACTTCTCTGGGTGAAGTGTTGCAAGAAATACTTTAAATAATCCGCACCATGTGCAACGCCCTCTCCATATTTTCTTTGCTGTCATCTGTTTGCCGCGCTGGCAGACTCACTGTCTGTACCAACAAACGAATAAACTGCACAGAGGTATAATGACAAGGATGGCGTCACTGAAAAATCCAGGCTGGCCCTTTTCTAGGCTTTCACACTGCATTCAGATTTTAGAAGCATTACTCGCTAACATGCTGCAGCCGATTCCTGGCATGTAGGAGGACTTCACTTACCTATTTCCTTGTGCAGAGGGTCCCACGAGGCACGGCGGGCAGCAAACACGCTGCTGCTATTTCCCACATTGTGCTCGCGGCGCCCCTGGCACCTCATTACGGCGCACCGGGGCGCCGCGGCGCACAGTTTGGGAACCGCTGCTGTAAGGTGTTTTACCAGCCCTGCTCAGCCAGTGCCTGTACTCTGACTCATTGGAATGTTGGACTCTGATGATGCCTCGGAATGTTGGGACTGAGAGAGGCAAAGTGACAGTTGGTCATGGGCTGAGCATCTGACAGGCAGCTCCTGGTGGGGCTCTGATCTACTACATATTTACTTGATGTTCTGAACTTTACTACCTGTTAACTACATGAATAAAACATCTTGAAATACACCTTCCTGTGTGGACCTTCATCACTACAATATACCTTGAGGATCCCCAAAACTTTACATTGAATACAGGGAACTCCAAACATCATTTTAAAAGAATAGCCAAGTGTCAGACTGTAAAGCAACGTGCTTGTCCAGGCTTAATTTAGATTCCACAGGATACAAAATTAATTATTCAAACCTCAATAAAAATATACCCCTCGGTGTGGTTTAATGGACGAGCTGGAAAAGATGGGGTACAACACTGAGAGTGCGAGGAGCGGATGGCAGGGAGAAGCAGCACGTGGGGAAGAGCAAGAAAACTCATTGCCCTCCCATTGATTGCTTAAAGACAAAGTAAAAAGACTTTCCCTGATATAGCCACAGATTAATACCAGTCAAGGTGAAACTCCGTTACCATGGGAGTTATACATAGTCTCTCTGTGCTGGTATTTGGGGCAGCAGTGGCGTTCATACATAAACCAAGGTTCAGAAATCTTCAAGCCTGTCCCAGTACACGGTGGGGAAGATTTACTAAGATTTTGCGCTGTGTTGGCATCACAAAAGTGACGCAAAACGGCGCAAAATCTTTTTTTCCTAATTTAAGTTTGAGCGCTAAACTTGTTAACTGCTGGAAATAACTTAAAAGTGATGCGTAGCAGCGCTATGCGCTGCTTTGCATTACTTTGCGCCATGGGGTGGTGCCAAGGGTGGTGCATGGGCGTTCCCATGCAACCTCCCAAGATTTCTCACGCTGAACCCAATTTACTAAACAAAGTAGATTGGGTTAGTGTGAGAAAACTGCGCCCTTTTAAACTAGGCGCAAGGAAGGAGAAATTCTTTCATTTCTCCTTCATTTTACGACTTTGCATGCGTGCTGCGATGTTCGGTGTGCATTCAAAGTGGGAAAAGCTTTCCCTCTTGTCTAGGCATAATATTTTGTACAGGAAGGGTACCCTTACTGTACATAACCTATACTAGACTAATGCACACACCCTAGCGCTATGGCAATAAGGTGTGTGCTTGCGTTCGGCAGCTGTAATCGGTGCCGGCGCAAGGGAAAGGGAAGGAGAGAGCCATATCTTTGGAAATATGATGATCTCCTGCTCTCTCCCTGTCACGCAATGCAGCGCAGCCTTGCGGGGGGCTGTGCTGTGTTGGGTGGAGATTTGGTAAATCTCCCCCTGTGTCTATTTGGAATAGTTTCTGTGCAGTGACCACTGGCTGCAGCACCAGAGTTAATGGCACACAAATTCTTGGGGTTTCTAGGGGCATCAAAGCACCAATCAGGCAAACAGTACTACAGGCATCTTACCTCTGCAAGGAGGCAGGTACTCTGAATCCATCAAAGAGCTGATTAGTTCAGCTGGGATATCCAGTCTTCCGAGAAGATTAACCATTCTTTCTTGTACACGGTGAGGGGTAATCTGCTGCCATACGGGGACACACATAAGTGAGGAGAGGGTCAATGTGTCGGAATCTCGGGCTACACCAGAGAGTCAGGCTAAGGGCCACTCTGAGGCCCAAACACACGAAGCTCACACAGGACCGAGGTGAGCTGGGCAAGATGACGACCAGTGGGCTGGGACAGGAGGAGATGCAGTCTTGGAGGCACACATAGAAAGGATACTTGCCACAATACATTAAACAAAGACCATAATAGAGGCAGTAGCATTAGAATTGGGATTACTATGAACTAACAAATTGGAGTCTTCTTCTTGAAGCAACAACGATGCGTGCACCCCCGACGGCCTTGGGGTGACTCAACGATTCTTCTGAGCTGCGACAGGCCCTGCAACACGCTTCTCCGGTGATGCGACGGCATCTGCTGTGACGGCGACACTCTTCTCAGGTGATGCAAGGCACTTTGGGTGATGGAATGGCGGCAGCGGCGGCATGCTTCTCCGGTGATGCGACAGCATCTGCTGCGACGGCGACACTCTTCTCCAGTGATGCGACGACGACTGCGGCGGCAACACGCATCTTCGTCTTGAGTCGCGCTTCCAGCTCCTAGCGACCCGCTGTCTCTCAGAAGGCCTAGCTCAAGAGTATGCACTTCAATTCCCAGCAAGGGAAGGCAGGGGAGCTGGTTGGTGAAGTCTGTTGTCCCTGAGACTTCAGCAGGAGGCAAATTCTATCTCAAGCCCTTGGAGATTCTTTATACGTTGATTTTAAAGTAGCACAAAGTCCTTTCTCCTTTTTTTGGCAATCAGGCAACTACTGCATGCCAATCCCCCAAACAGCACTCAGCTTAGGGATAGTCTCCTCAGTTTCTCTGGTTCCTCTCCTCAGCAAAGGTTCTTCTTGTTTCCCAAAAGTGATCTAAATTTCTGGGGTCTGGGTCTCCATATTTATACTAGCAAATCCTTTGTCCTCTGAAGGCAGAGGGTCCTGTACACAGTCCAAACCAGTTCTGTGCAGTCCTGGAGCACTTTGTTGACAAGACTCCTTCTTTCCTGTGATAGTGTGGGCTAGGGACATCAGACGCACCACAGAAGGTGGAGCCAGCATTGTGGAAGGCAGACACAGCCCTATTCGGGTCCCAGGTGCAACTCCTCCCACCCATCTACATGCACATGGGTCTATTCAGCCCTGTGCTGACTCACCCTGTCTCCTGGAATCCCCCAGCCCCTGTCACTTAAACTCCAGACAAGGAATACACAACCTAGCAGAGGCAGGCTTGGATAGTTAGGCAAGAAAATATCCACTTTCTAAAAGTGGTATTTTCAAACACAGAATGTCAAAAACCAACTTCACTAAAATATGTATTTTATCATTCTGAGTTCAGGCATACTAAACTTGAATTTCCACGTAGTTCCCTGAGTCAGTTAGGATTATAAGGTGTTATAATCAAACTGCCCATTCTGGTCTATGGGGAACAGGTAGCCTTGCAATAGTGAAAAATGAAAATGGCTGTAATTCACTATCAGGACATGCCACACACATCAGGGCATGTCCTACCTTTTACCTACAATGCACCCTGCCCTTGGGCCTACCATAGGGGGGACTAATATTCAGAAAAGGGAAGGTTTAGGGACTGGCAAGTGGGTACACTTGCCCAGTTAACATGGCAGCCCTCAATTGCACACAGGCTCTGCAATGGCAGACCTGAGACACACTTTTACAGGCTGCTTCTGTGGGTGGCACAACCAGTGATGCAAGCCCACCAGCAGCATTTGATTTACAAGCCCTGGGCGCACACAATGCACTGTACTAGGGTCTGACAAATAAAACAAACAAGCCAATCATGGAGTCGGCAATCATGGAGTCACTAATCCATACATCAATTTAACATAGAGAGCATATGCACTTTAGCACTGATCAGCAGTGGTAAAGTGCCCAGAGTCATAAAACAGGCAACAACAGGTCAGAAAAAATACAGAAGGAAGGCAAAAAGGTTCAGCGATGATCCTGCAAAAAGGGCCAAGTCCAACAGTCTGCTATACCCCTGGATGCTCTCGCATCTAGAGACTAGTCAATACACGTACGCTTCTAACCTTATCCATGCCCCACCTAGACTATGTCTTAGTGCTGATGCGCCACATGGGGCACTACCTAGACACAAGTTACCTTCTGAGTAACATCTCAGACCATTCGTCCGTGGTCACAACCCTGAGACAACATAAGCCTAGGACTGGGATAAGATGGAAATTAGACCTCTGGGAACTGACTGACTGGTAGATGAAATGATTCATCCAGAAAGCGACATATGGGAGCAGTTTATTCTGAGTTGACACAGTGGAAAGCTTATAAGATAGTAGTGAGAAGTCAAATAATATCACACACTTCAGGGAAACAGAACCAACATGAAAGGGAATGCAGAGAATTCGAAGAGAGGCTTCTAGTACGGGAAGCACAATTCGTGGACTCCCCAGACAAGAACCTGCCCGCACAGATAGGACGAACCCGGGAGGAATATGGGAGCCTAGTGCAGCAGGATGCAGGAGCAATGTATAGAGCCAAACAGCACTAGATATAGGAGGTTGGGTATAAGGCCAGGAAAACTCTGGCTTGGCTCGTGAGGTGAGAGGAGAGGAGAGCCACAGAAGAGTGCAGCAGGTAAGCACAGTGGGGGGCACCATGGTGGCATCTGACAGTGAAATCATACAAGCTGTTGGTTTTCTGTAAGGCCTATACACACCACACACTGACATGTCAAACAGGAGAGATTTGGATTCCTTCATTAGGGACCCCATGTACCCACAATAGTGGCAGTGGTGAGGAAACTTTAGATGAAGTCATACAGGAGGGGTAGAAAGCGGAAGACCTGTTATGTATCAAAAGCAAGAAGGAACCTGGCCCGGATGGCCTCCCTCTGTAATTTTTTAGATGCTTTAGGAGCGGGGTGGTACAGCCCAACCGTGCCATGCTGCATGAATCCCAAGAATGGGCAAGCTACATAGGGACCTTTGAGAGATGACCATAATCCTTATCCATAAACCAGTGTAACCATCCAAACAAAGCTTTTCGTACAGGCTGATCCCCCTTCTAAATATCAAGACGAAAGGTACTAGACAATTGCCTAATGCAAGCCATCCACACCATTATAGCCACTGACTAATCAGGCTTTATGCCAAACAGATCAAACAGGCACAACCTCCAGAGACTATTTGGTACGGGAAAAAGGGCTGGTGCAAGATGCTGAAAAAGTGTTTGATTCACTAGAGTGGCCCTACCTGATGGCCTTGCTGGAGGATGGATTTTGGTCTCTCATTTCAGGCCTGGGTGAGATTGCTATAACTGACCCACAGCATGGGTCAGTGTTAACAGAATACTGCCTGAAGAATTTGAACTGGGTAGGGGTACCCAACAGGGCTGCCCACGATTCCCCCGGATTTCTGGCCCTGGGGATCCGATCTCCCAGGGCCTGGCGATTATTAAGAATGAGGAGGGGGCACTTTTGGCCCGGGGGGCCCCATTTCCTGGGAATTGGCCAAATTATGAAGGGGGCACGCAGCACTCGTCCCCTGGCCAATAAGGACCCCGGGGGCCCCATACCCCAGGGCCTCTCCAATATATGGTGGGTACCCTGGAGCCAACCCAGGGTACCCACTACCTCTTTGAAAGCGGGGACATGCAATCCCCCTCCTCTGACCTATTGTGGGGATGCCATGCCCCGGGGTCTAGCAAATGAAGAACAGGGGGAGGAGGGGCCACTCAGCCCACCTTACGAGCCCGGATTCAGCCCCAGGGCCCAGCCAATTACTGAAAGGGGAGGGAGGCCGCACAGCCCCCTTCCCCGGGCCAATTTTGCCCACAGGGACCCTATCCCCCATGGTCCGGCCAGTCAGTGGTGGGTGCCCTGGCCTCACCCAGGGCTCCCAGTGTCTTCTTGTTGGGGGCCACGGGGAAGCCCCAATGTCCCTGCGGTCCCATCTGGCTCCCTGCCTCCAGCAGAAGCTGGTATTGATCCTGCATGCAGGGAGCAGAAACTAATGCTGCTCCCTGCATGCAGGAACAATTCTGTTTCCCTGCCCATTTGACAGTGAGCAGGGAAATAAATTAAAAGTCTGCTCCCAGTGGGCAGGAGCATTTTTCCTCCATCTGCCTGCTGGAAACGGACTTAGGGTCAGATTTGCAAGCCCCTTGCGCCACTTTTGCATCATTTTTCCCATGTTAAAAATGACGCAAAGTGGAGCAAGGAGCTTGTAAATCTGCCCCTTACTGTTTGCTCTCTCTTGACGGAAGCTTTAAGTTGCTCCCGCCAAGTGGGAGTAAACATGGGTTTTCCTGCCCACAGTAGTGGGCAGAGAAACCGCTATATCCTGGGGTGACAAAAGCAAAAAACAACAAGGTGATGGTTGGAATGCTTGCATTAATCTCGGCCACTGGCAATTGCTCAGGCTGCATCCCAATCCATCATTTCTTGCCCTCAATGCCACCTCAGTTTGGATCCAACCATATGCAAATCAGCCTTGACCCTGCTCCTCATGGGAGCAGGCCAGCAGGAACTGCCTGGCCAGGTCCTCCATGAACAAGAACACAAGCAAATTAGGTCTGGTTTCGGCCTAGTTAGGGCTCTTCAGACAGGTATAGCTTGGTTTCAGTAGTACAGTGAGCCCAGGACCCACATCGAAGCATTCCCAGCGCACTTAGGGCAGCAGAAGGAAAAACAATAAGGTGATAGAAGGAATGTTTGAATTAATCTCAGCCACCAGCAGTCACTCAGGCCACATCCCAATCCATCATTTTTTGCCCACCATGCCACCTCAGTTTGGACCCAGTCATATGCATATCAGCCTTGATCCTGCTCCTCATGGGAACAGTCCAGCCTGAACTGTCAGGTTAGGTCCTCCATGAACAAGTACACACGCAACCTAGGACCTATGTTGCCCTACATAGGGCTCTTTAGCCAGGTATAGCTTGGTTCCAGTGGCACAGGGAGCCCAGGACTCACATCTAGGCATACCTAGTGCACTTAGGGCAGCAAAAATAAAATAACAAGATGATGGATGGAATGCTTGAATTAGTCTCAGCCACTGGTGGAGCAGCATAATTTTGGCTCCACCTTTACACGTCACAAATACTTAACATAAATGTGCACTTAGCACATGTTTCCTGTGTGGCCTGATGACATTATTTTAAAGTGTTGCACTTGGCATCGTTATTAATCAATCATCAAGGGAATTGTAAGCCTGCTACACTCCTGTGAGGGTCTCAAGGCATTGAGGAGGGAGGTAAGCAGCTATGTTCAGTTGAAGAGCCAGGTCTTGAGTGTCCTCCTAAAGATATTCAGGGAGGGGGCTCTTGATGTCGATTGGGAGCTAGTTCCAGATTTTGGCCGCAATGTAGGAGAAGGCTCTTCCACCTGTTCTGGCTCTGCAGATGCGCGGGTTTTCGGTGAGGACAAGGTTGGTGGATCATAGGTTTCTCTTGGGTATGTGGAAGGCGATTCTCTGGTTGAGGTAATGGGGTCCGGTATTGTGGAGGCATTTGTAGGCATGGGTGAGTATCTTGAAAGTAACTCTCTTCTCAACGGGGAGCCAGTGGAGGTTTTGCAGGTGTTGTGTGATGTGTTCATGTCGAGGGATGCAGAGGACGAGTCTGGCTGCGGTGTTCTGTATGGTCTGGAGTTTGCGGAGCAGAGATTTGTTGATCCCACATAGAGGGCGTTTCTATACTCCAGTCTGCTGGTTATGAGTGCATGGGTGACGGTCTTTCTTGATTCTGGGGGATCTATTTGAAGGTCTTTTGGAGGATGCGGAGGGTGATGAAGCACCTGGCGTTGACGGCGCTGATGTGTCGGGTCATGGAGAGGGAGGAGTCGAGTACGATGCCGAAGTTTCGGGCGTGGTCCGTGTGGGTGGGAGGGCTGCTGAGGGCAGTGTGCCACCAGGTGCTATCCCATTCAGAGGGGGGGGGGGTCAAGGATGGGGACCTCTGTCTTCTCCGAGCTGAACTTCACGCAGCTGCTGCTCATCCAGGATGCAATGTCCTTTATTCCTTCCTGGAAGTAGAGTCCGGTGGTGATGGGGTCCTTGGTGAGAAAGAGGATGAGCTGGGTGTCGTTGGCATAGGAAACTATGCTGAGTCTGTGCTGTCTGACGATGGAGGCTAATGAGGCCATGTAGATTTTGAAGAACGTGGGGCTGAGTGATGACCCTTGGGGTACTCCGCAGTTGATTTCCGTGGGTTCGGAGAGGAAGGGTGGTAATCTGATTCTTTGGGTTCTGCCGGTGAGGAAGGAGCGGATCCAGTCGATGGCGGTTCCCTGTATGCCAGCGTCGTAGAGTCTGGTGGTGAGTGTGCGGTGGGAGACGGTGTCGAACGCTGTGGAGAGGTCGAGTAGGATCAGGGCCGCGGTGTGTCCTTGGTCGAGGAGGGTGCGGATTTCGTCTGTGGCAGCGAGTAGAGCAGTCTCGATGCTGTGATTTCTGCAGAATCCGGATTGGGAGACGTTGAGGATGGAGTTTTCTTCGATTAATTTTGTTAGTTGGGCATTGACGGTCTTCTCTGTGACTCTGGCCACAAGAGGAGGAGGGAGATGGGTCTGTAGTTCTTGCAGTCCGTGGGATCTGCTGAGGGCTTTTTGAGCAGTGGTCTGACTTCAGCGTGTTTCCAGTCATCGGGAAAGATGCCGGTCTAGAAGTTGGCGATGATGATGAGTCATAGTTCTAGAGCGATGGCGGCTCTGTGGAAGATGTGCAGCGGGCAGGGTCCATGGGGGCTCCTGAGTGGATGCCTTTCATGGTTGAGGGGTGTCTTTGGTGGTGACTGGGGTCCATGAGGAGATGGTGGGCTGGCTTGCGTCACTGGAAAGTGGTTTCGGAGTCAGGTGTCTGGTCGTTGATGCTGTCATAGAGGCCCGTGATTTTCAGATGGAAGTAGGATCCAAGCTTGTTTCAGAGGTCCTGGGAGGGGGTGATGTCCATAGTTTCGCTGGGGGACTTGGTGGATTTCTGGATAAAGCTGAAGAGTTCCTTGGAGTTGGCGAGGATCTTGTTTTGGATGAAGGTCCTTTTTGGTGGATCTGATGAGTTGGTGGTATTCCGTCATAGCATTCTTGACGGTGGTGCAATCTTCTAACATTTTGCTGTTTCTCCAGTTCTTCTTGAGGCGTCTGCAGGTCCGCCTGGACTCTTGGAGGTCAGCGGTGAACCAGGTGGCCTTCCTGGGGCACTGTCTGTCGGGGTTGCGTAGGGGTACAAGCTTGTCTGCACAGTTGGAGATCCATCTGTTGAGTTCTTTTGCTGCGAGGTTGGCATTGGTCGAGGTGGTCGGGGCATCGCGGTTGAGAGTGGAGTTGAGCTGCTCCTCCGTGACTTTGCTTCAGTTCCTTCGTTGAGGGTGTGGTGCAGGTTTGAGCGGCGTGTGTTTGTCGTTATAGAAGCGCATTCTCTGTAGAATTAGAAACATACATAGGCTGTGTCCCTTAACCATATTAAATGAGATATTCTTTGGAGACTATGATGAATAAACCGTCTTCACCAATTTAAAATGTGTTTACCTTGGAAACAATTATGAATTTAAGTAATTTGTTCACTAATGTTTCGTATATTTCATTTAAATTGTAGTACTTAGCCATACTTACACATGCATATTGAAGATTTTACTGTATGCCACATGTAATAGGAATCTAATGTACTGACAGCTTTATATTCATTTATGTTTGAAAGTGCACATGCATATTAAAGGTGCACCATTGATTTAAGGCCCTAAAGTTGTCCTAACTAGGCCTGTTTTTCATTCTGCATACAATACTGTTTTCCATTTCTGCTTGCATGACTTCTTCCTTGCAGTTGCGTTCACATAGAGAGTAAGTTTGAGAATAGATACAACACTGTACTAGCGATAGAGAAAGAGCCTTAGAAGAAGACCATGACAAAGGAACATGGAGTGGCCTAGTGTTAACTGAAGAATCCTATTCAGCATTTTTGTAACATGGCTTGGTTGAACAAGGACAATGTCGTTCTCGTGTTCAGTGTGGGACATTTCGTAAATGTTGCAGCTTACAAAGTGAGAATGTAAAAGGACAATGGAACCCCTGATGATGTGAACAGATGGGTAGTACCTGAGGGATTTTGGTTCAAATAACTGGAGTCTACTATATTTGAGATTGCCGCCACCTTTCCTTTGACTTTGAGAGGTTTAGACCTCTATGGTTATATGCTTTTGACTCTTGCTGAGTGTGGCTTAGGAACACACTCAAATTCCCCTGACCCAAGAAGACTCTTGACCGAGCTTCTGAGATACTGACACCTTCCCTTCCCAAACGTTCTCGTATTTTCCTATTTCTCTACATTTCCCTGAATTTTGAAATCTATTTAGATTATTGAACCATCCTCTTAGTCTAGACTTCAACCTCGATGAATTTATATCTTACTTGTGTATCGAAGAGAAAACAGGAAACTTTACGCTAGCACTAGATTTTATTATGAATCTTTTGTCTTGCTGTGACTGAACTTATTGTTTGCCTCATACTGGTATGCCTAAACTTCTTTAGGAGTTTGGGTTTCCCAGTTGTTGTTCTCTTTATAGCATGGTGCTAAGATTTGTGTACCTTAACTTGACTGCTATCTTGAAATAAACCTTCTTAACTATAGTCACTGATTTCTGGTCCTTATTGTGTTGCCAAATGGGTTACACTGTTAATAGAAAATGATTAATGTAGTACTAACTCCCATCACCTCTCAAGCGGCAAAGAAAAGATTAATCAGACGACAAATGTTAAGAGGGTTGGCCCAGAGCACTGGATCACTGAAAATCGCGTGGAACAGCATCCCAATCCATTGCTTTTTGCCCACCATGACACTGTAATTTGGACCCAGACACATGCGAATCACACTTGACCCTGATCCTCATGGGAAAAGTCCAGCCAGAACTGCCAGGCCAGGTCCTTCCTGAACCACAACACACACAACCTGAGACAGGTTTTGCCTTAGTTAGGGCTCTTCGGCCAGGTATAGCTTGGTTCTAGTCGCGCAGAGAGCCTAGGACCCATGTCTAGGCATAGCCGGCACATTTAAGGATGAGGTCCCCAGGGCCATCAATGGCGCTGGGAGGGGGTTAGCATTGACCCCTCCTCTTGTGCATGTTGACCAGGCCCTGGTGATGGGGTCTCTGGGGCTAAATTTGGCCCAGGAGGGGGTGGGGGTCTTGCAATCTATACAACCATTTTGCTATTCGTGGGGTGGCCCTTCCCTAACGTTGTGAAAAGATCTAACAATGGACGGTGATCTGTGCGAAGTTCGAACTTAGTCCCCCACACATAAATGCAAAAATGTTGTACACCCCACCAACAAGCTAACGCTTCCTTCTCAATAGTGGAATATGAAGGTTCATTGCAATCGTGATGGAGCATTCTCTAAATCTTCCACTAAATTCAATTTAGGGTCTATTCCTTTAATTCACACAGATGTTGAACCACTTGGGTATTGTGGTGTTAAAAATACTGGTTTTGGGAGATATTAATGCTAATATACAATTCAAAGAGCGTTCTATTGTGGCCAAAATTTATGTGGTAGAAACTGGTAGGAATTTGTTAGGATGGAAGGATCAAAAAGGTTTAGGCATTATTTTAAATCCAAATCTTCCCTTACAAGTGTTATTGACGGATGACAATGAGGATAGTAAGTGGGTGAAGGATTTCTCCAATTTGCTCAAGGAAGAATTAGGGTGTCTGAAGGGTTTTGAACATCAAATAATTGTCAAACAGGATTCCAAGCCAAAAGTGCATAAAGTACGCAACGGGGGGGCTGAGCTGTCCCCCTCCCAGTATTCTATTTGGCCAGGCCACAGGAGATAGGGTCTCCAGGGTCAAACTCGACCCTGGATGCGGCCCGCGCGCCCCCCCTCCCCGTTCTCAGATTTGGGTGGGGGTTAAAGAGCCGAAATCAGCCTGGGAAGGGGGCCGCATGGCCCACCCACCCCGTTTTTATTTTCGGCTAGGCCCGAGGTTCGGCCTTTGGGAGGGGGGTCACATGTGCTCCCCTCCCCTTTATTACTAATTGTATATTCCCCGGGATATGACTCACCCTTAGATTCTTTTTATTTTGATGTAGATTCATAGATCTGCTGCGATTTCTAGGCAATTCTTTTTTTTAAACGTTTTTGGCAACCCTGCTGGGTTTCTGTGGGACCCCACCACCAGGACTAGAGGGTCAGGGTATAGCTACCTTGCCCCCTTTTGCTGTTCTATGCATTTTTATGGGGGGCTTTTATGGGGGGACTTGGGCTCAGTACGTTATGTTATGTTATGTTATCCTTTCTTGTAAAGCGCACGGCTGCCCCAGCCAAGGGGCGTCCCGGCGCTGGATCAGAAGAGAGAAAGCAGACATAGCCAACAGAAAGATCACAGCAAAGCCAATTACTGACAGAAAAGGTGAGTCTTAATGGCCTTTCTAAAGGCCAAAAGATCATTAAGATTCCGGATCAGTACTGGGAGAGCGTTCCAGAGTTTTGCAGCCAGGTAGCGGAAGGAACGTCCTCCCGTCAGACCTAGCCTGACCCGAGGAACCACAGCCAGACACTGTGCCATTGATCTAAGGGCTCTTCGAGGGGAGTACTTTGTCATCAAAGTGCAGAGCATAGGAGGAGAGTCCATTTTCAGAATCTTAAAAGCGAGACACAAAGTCTTGAAGTGGATTCTTTTGTCGATAGGAAGCCAGTGTAGCTTTGAGAGTGTATCAGATACTGATTTAAACCGGGGAAGTCCAGTCAGAGCACGAGCTGCTGCGTTTTGGACGCGTTGTAAACGAGCCTTCTCCGTCTGGTTAATTCCCAGAAACAGAGAGCTTGCGTAGTCCAGTCTTGAAAGGATTGTGGACTGTACCACAAGCTGACGTGTAGGTGGATCAAAAAATTTTAATATTGGCCTCAGATTACGCAAGAGTCCAAAACACATAGCAGCAGTTTTCTTAGTATGGACCACAAAACTTAATGAGGAGTCAAACCAAACTCCTAGATTTTTAACTTCCTTTTTGGCTTCTGGAAGATTGCCGAGGATGGCTGGCCACCAGTCCTCGTTCCATGCTGCAGCATTTTTACCGACTACCAACACCTCCGTTTTATCGGCATTAAGCTGAAGATAATTTGCCGTCAGCCAAGATGTTATTGCAGTCAGGCCCTTTTTGAACTTGTGTGCTGTTGCCCCGGCATCGTCACTCAGCAATACCACCAGCTGAGTGTCGTCCACGTATGAGACTATAGATAGGTCCCACCGTTTGGCGACCTCAGCCAGTGGTTGGACATACAGATTAAAGAGTATCGGGCTGAGCGCGGAGCCCTGGGGTACACCTTGCTCAATGCTACATTCTTTAGACAGAAATGGAGGGGTGGAGACCCGAAAAGATCTCCCGGTCAAAAAAGCTTTGAACCATGCCAAGGCTTGTCCCACAATTCCTGACGTTTCCAGTCTATGTAGCAGGACCTCGTGTGACACCATATCAAAGGCGGCACTGAGATCTAATAAAATCAGTGCTGCCGTCTGCCCAGAATCCAATATTGTCCGGAGGTGTTCTGTCACACTGAGGAGAGCGGTTTCCGTGCTGTGTCCAGCACGGAAGCCGTGCTGGGAGGCATCCAGAATGTTATATGACTGGAGATGTTGAGTCAAAACAGCATTGACATAGGACTCCGCAATCTTCGCAGGCCACGGAAGCAATGAGATAGGTCTATAATTCTCTGGCCTAGTGGGGTCCAAAGTTGTTTTTTTAATTATGGGGGACACCCAAGCCTGCTTCCATCTGGCAGGTATTATAGCTGTAGTAAACGAAGAATTGATCAGAGTTCTTAATGGGTCAAGGACCAATGGGGCAGCCTCTCTAAAATGTTCCGGTTTTAATGGGTCTGCTGGGGAGCCAGATTTAACTTTGGAGCAAAGCCTAAGCAATTCCTCATGATCCATCTCCGGTATGGTCCTGAGTTCATGTGCTGAGTGGTTTGTAGGCAGGGTAAGAGAGGGCGAGACAGAGAAGGAACTATAAATTTTACTGATTTTATCAACAAAAAAGGACGCCAAATTATCACAGAATATTTGGGAACTGGTAGCGTTAGTCGCCGCTTTTTTTGCACTTAACTCCTTAAGAATTTTAAAAATAATCTTAGTACGAGTCCCGATATGGCTGCTAATACTACCTGGTTGAAGTGTTGCCAGCCAATCAGATCTCACCATGAGATCTGTCGGATCCGTGGAGGATTCACATCCCTAGATATATATATATATATATATATATATATATTCGGCTCACAACATCCACAGGTTCTCGTCCTGTACAAAGATCGCAGCACTCTTGGGGGTGGTTTACAATTCGTTTTTATTCGTAAACCTCACAGCATAGCAAAGACGCGTTTCGGCATCGGCCTTCGTCAATTTGTCATACAAATGCGCGAGGCGTCCATCATTGTTTTATAATCAATTGCATGTGAACATTTCATGATAATCGACAAAGGACACTAGCACACCCGTTCCAGGTGCCGCCATCTTGTAACGTGCAAATATCATGATATATACAAAGTGGAAATCAGACAACAATTCATATTTATAGAATTCATCTGTAAATGAGTGAACCAAAAATGATCCACGTGAATCTTGCCCTGGATGGGCTTTTCCCACCCATGTGTCCTACTTGTCTATAAATCTAGCCCTGTATGGGCCATGCAGTGATAATATTCCATTATTTCTATTCGCATGTACTTCATAACTTAGAAACAATCAATACTTCATAACAAACAACATGACCATCCGGCCATGCCCTACTGGCAAAACACCTAGTTATCATAGCTCATGGATCATATGAGTTACCATAATGGTCAGCCGACCACACTAGATATACAGGTAGAAAAAACATATCAGAAAAGCACTGAATACACACATTACCCCAAATGTACAGCCAACTCCTCATGCATATTAAGCCCCAGCGGTGTTTTACTCTGAAGATCTATGATATATTGCGATTCCAATCGCCTCAACTTCTGCAATCGATCTCCTCCCCTTATGTTCACTGGTACACTGTCTAGACAGAAATACGTCAACAGATCCCTATTGCGTTTATGTTCTCTGTCGAAATGTCTAGCTACGGGGTAAGACTCATCATTATTATTTATTGCACGCATGTGCTCTAAAATTCACATTTTCCCAGGATGAGTTGTGCTGCCAATATATCTAAGCCCGCAGGGACAGCTTAAGCAATAGATAGCATAAGGGGTAGAGCAAGTGAGGAATTTCTGTATGTATTTGGGTGCAATAAGTCCTGGTACTCTGTACGTTAACGTCCGTTTACTGTACTTGCAGGCTTTGCACCGTCCACAAGGGTAAAAACCATTAAGTGGTGGAAGTTTCGGTTGTACTGTATGTGTTACATGGTGACTTTTGACTAGAAGGTCCTTTAAGGCTTTGTATTTATATATATATATATTTCCTTAATAACTCCAAACCTACTGAATGGATTTAAAACAAATTACAAAAATGTCTCTTTCTTGACCAAGAGCTAGCTTTCTGCCAAATTTGGTGTAATTTCGTTCAGCGGTTCAGGCTGTAATCAATTTCAAAATCCCTATGGGCAATTGCACGGGAAAATACGTCATGGGACACCCCCCCCCCCCATATTTCTTGGCCCCTGTCTTACAAATCACCCCAAAACTTTCCCAACAGCAGCTGAAGTGAGTGATGTATGTTTGCATGTGTATGTATATGTATGTATATGTATATATATATATATATATATATATATATATATATATATATATATATATATATATATATATATATATATATATATATATATATATATGTATTACCTACTGGCGGTCGCCAGTAGGTAGTTATAGTTAGGATTTTTTTCAATGTTAAATCTCAAAATTCTATTTGGAATAACTTTGGCGCCGGTTGACGAATCTGCCTCAAAATTTCCTCAAAATGGCCTCGCGGCGTTCCGGTCCTTCCCTGAAAGTTTGGGGGGGATTCATCAAGCGGGGGCCGAGATAAAAGGGGGGTCCCAAAACGCGTTTTCCCCATGTTAATTTCCATAGGGCGGTCGATTTCACTTTTAGCCCGAACGGCTGAATGGATTTCCACCAAACTTGGCAAAATTGTAGGGACTGGTAGCCCGATGTGCCTTTGCTATGTCTCAAGATATGTGCTCAAGTGGATTTTGAGTAATTAAGGTTCAAAAAAATATATATATCTATAGCCGCGCACTGGTACGTGCACCGGTACGCGCACCGGGCACGCCACGCGAGGTGCGCACGGAAAGCTGATTGGCTCTCGGGTGTCTGTAAACATTCGAAACAGTCTGGAGCGGCCGCCATCTTGTGTCTCGGTAGGATCGAGACACGAGAGGTGGGCAAAACAAAGAGGGAAATGACCATAAGGGGGCAGGGTAGACCCCCCCTTGACCCCCTAGGTTTGATGTGGGGGCTATAAAAGGGCCCCGCGGGGCATTTAAAATATTTTTTTTTTTCGTTTTGCGCGGGGGAAGCGCCTGGTACGCGCACCGGGGAGCGGCCCGGGGAGCGTACTATGAGGGAAAAAGATGACAGAGTTTATAAAAAAAGAAGCCTTTATTTAGAAATTGGCGGTAGTTCTAAAAAGAACTTTTTTTTCTTCTTTTTGTTGTTTTATATTTTTTTGTGTTTTTTGAACATTTTGTACTTTTTTTGGCTTTTCAAAACAGTTTTATATTTTTTTTGTATTTTTTTAGGGGGAGAAACAAAAAAAGGGAATTGAAACTGGCTCAACTGGAGCAAAAAAACAAAAAACCCAAAAAATTACTTCTTTTTGGGGCACTTGTGATTATCACCTGCAAGGACGATGAGCTTTACGCTTTTTTCACCATAGGCGATAAGCTTGCCACATGCAGAACAAGTGATTTTAAAATCAGCAAATCTTGGCTGAATACAAGGCATCATCTCTGATGTTTCCGGTCCCGATGAAGTGGGTTGGTTTCTTTGGGAGGTGGTCCTTGACGACTGGGGGAGGTTACTGGCCAGTTCCCTGAACTCTGCACGAGAGTAGTTGTTTGGGTGCTTTCGGGTCATATGACGAATCATGGTATAGTTACCAAATGAATATTTTTTGTTTGGGTTGCCCCGTGAAAGTTCTTCATTGCAGATTAGGCAAGTTACCTTGGCCGCATTCACTTTTTTCTTGCCCTCTGGGATTGAAAAAAACTCCCATACAATGTGTGGCTTGGGTTTGTATGGGGTATTTTCTTCAGGCAGCCATCTTCTCCTCCCCTCCTCCTCTTCCTCTTCCTCCTCCTCCTCTTCTTGACCACCAATATAATCTGGAGCTGGTCCTGTTGGTGGTGGTGGTGGTGGTGGTGGTGGGGCAGATGCACCAGCTGCTGCTGCTACTGAAGCCATTATTAAGATCAAAAATGTACAGAGATGTACAAACAGGTCTTCCTCAGTCAAAGGACAAAGTCAGAATAAGGAAAAAAGGTGGGGTCTTTCATCATTTTGAAAAAAAACTGTCCTGAACCAATGAGAAGTGTTATTTTCAGGTCACAAGACCAGGGGCTTCATCATTATGAAACTAAAACTGTTATGAACCAATGAAAAGTGTTATTTTCAGGTCACATGACCCGACGCGCTTACGCTACGCGCCCCCGGGCGCGCCCGGGGGCGCTCCGGGTCGCGTAGCGTAAGCGCGTCGGATGTTTACGTTGCGCGATCGTATTTGCTCGAGTACTTCCGGGTGCGCTTACGCCGTGCGTATCACGCGGACGCGGCTACGCGATACGTCATGATCATGTTTTCGTTCGCGATATTGGCGCTTACGGGACGCTCCCCGGAGCGCGCCCGGGGGCGCTTTATAAAACTACGCTTTTCGGGGCGCTCCCCGGGAAGCGCACCGGGAGCGCTCCAAAGCAAAAAATAAAAAATAAAAATTGGGAAAAATTGTAGGGACTGGTAGCCCTATTCTTAAGTGGTTTTTACGAAAATTAACTTTGATAAAATATATATTGTGCTACATTGGGCTATATATATATGCCAAAATGTAGCCCAAATGTAGCCCAATGTAGCCCAATGTAGCCCAAAGATGGCCACCAGAGACCAAAAAATCCAAATGTAACCCAAATATCAGCTAGATGTGGCCCAACTGTAGCCCAATGACAGAATGTACCAGAGTGAGACTTATAGTTAGGAATTAGAATTTAAAAAACGTTTGAAATTCACTGAAAAAAACATAGGTTTCACACCAGTTATAGTTAGGAATTAGCATTTAAAAAACCAATGAAATTCACTGAATAAACCATAGGTTTCACACCAGTTATAGTTAGGAATTAGCATTTAAAAAACCTATTAAATTCACTAAAAAAACCATAGGTTTCACATCAGTTATAGTTAGCTGGAAATTTTACTGACATAAAACCAATGAAATTCCACGTTATAGTTAGTAGGACTCACTATAACTTGCGCACCTGCAATGCACTGCTGATGACGTCACATATTACATCACTCATGACATGGTCAGTGACATCACTCATGACATCACTGATGACACCATCCTTGTGGCAGACTGATAGACCTCCTTTCAGTGTAATGTAACCATTGAAACACATATTCAAACAATAGAAACTAACATTTTCAAAAAAATGGAGATACCCATACCAGTTACAAAAACCAATTCAGTAATTCCACCATCTATATACACATCCACTCATACACCAACAGTTTTATATAGTCACTCATACATATTCTCACTCATCATATATAGTGAAACACATATACATCCTGTTACACACCGACAGTCTTACAAAAGTTACTCACACACATACTCACACATGCAAATAAACTATTGAACATCCATTTATTTGCATATACAGCTATACATACATTAGCACATTACTTCTAAGGAAACTTACACATACTTACTCTCTTAAACAACCACTTATAGAAACACATACTTATTTAAAAAGGAACTCTTTCAATGTCTCACTCTCACATATACTGACTTATATACATCAATGCTCATATATACAAGATTAAAACATATGTAGTTACTCATAAAGACACTAGTGAGACAGGCATTCACTCACTAACACACACATATACACACTCATCCACCCATACAGTCCTGCACATATGCTGTCTTCAAAAAACATACAAACAGTGAGTCAGTCACCAACCCATGCAGCCACTTATACACAAAGTGAAACACTGATACATATATTTAAAAATATAAAAATTACTCGTTAATATATGTATTCATTAAGATACACTTAATAAGGCAGTTAACCAATCAATTCTTTTAAAAAAAAACATCCATTTACACACTTATTTAACCATTTATTCTTCCATCGTCCTTTACAAATACAAATATAAAACATATTTATTTTTCATAAAGACACACATTCACTGGATGGTGTCATCAGTGATGTCATGAGTGATGTCACTGACCATGTCATGAGTGATGTAATATGTGACGTCATCAGCAGTGCATTGCAGGCGCGCAAGTTATAGTGAGTCCAACTAACTATAACGTGGAATTTCATTGGTTTTATGTCAGTAAAATTTCCAGCTAACTATAACTGATGTGAAACCTATGGTTTTTTTAGTGAATATATATATATATATAAATTATATATATATATATATATATATATATATATAAAAATTATATATATATATATATATATATATAAAAGTAATTTTGCTGTCCCACAATCCTATGAATGGTAATGTAGCTCCCAACACTACAAGTAAACCCCTTTGCTTACCACAAAGCCGTCTGTACAATAGATCAGCATCATTCAGCACTCTTCCGTAATGTCTAATGTGAGGAAAAATGTACCTGTGGCAGCCCCACATTTCAGCAAAGGCATCATGACCTAGCTGTAAAATATGACTCTCTTGTATGCTTGGCCATTACATGGGAGAAGACGCAGGACTGAGGTCCCAGATCCATTGCTTTCCAGGGCCCAGCTTTCCTTTCGTTAAATGAAAGGTACCTCCTCAATAAAGAGGCTGTTTACTTGACCATACCACTAGAGGGCGCCAGTTGTCATGTATTCTTGTTTCCTAGACTATATTTATTGTAACACTTTCAAAGAGGTGGCTATTGAACCGGCAAAATACAAATAAGCGAAAGGAGGGCCCCCACAGGCCCAACATTTAGTTTCCTCGCAAAAACGTCAGGCAAATCCGCTTCCACCAATGCCACATTAATCGCACTTTCTGGAGCTAATGAGGTGCTGCAGACCACGTACATTTAATGTTATAACATTTACTCATTACATTAAAAGGGCTATTTGGAGAATTAATTCACAGTAAATCTCAAAATTCAAGCAGACATCATCAAACAAAGGAACAGTCTGGAATACGTATCGTTGTTGATTGTTACAGATTGCAAGTTGGGCAAAGAGAAACTGTTTTGTTCCTATGCTGTGGATAAAACCTTTAGAGCTGTTGCCAACGCCTCAACAATAGGAGTGGCAAGCTAATATTTCGGTGAAATATCCCAATTTTTTAGCGAAACTGTAGAAAAGAGCATCCCTACCCTCTTCGTCACTTCCCCTCCCCTCACTCAGATAAACCTTCCACGTACAGTACCAAATCCCGCACACCCTCTGCCTTAAGTAAGACACACCACCCACGGCTGCTAAATCCCTCCACTGATCAAGCTTAAACATTGTCTGTCAGAAAATAACAGAGGCTCTGTAGTACAAGCAATCACCAACTCTGTGTTTGATTCGTGTCTTTCAACCTTTGTGGAAGCCTGCCAAAAGGTAATGGTGCGATTAAAAAATACAGGGGCAGTGGTTTTCTTCTCTTTTTTTTTCACAATTATATTGCTTGCGGGATTTATTTGTTCTTCATTCGAATATGCCTAATGCACCAATGGATTTTGTTTGTATCACTCTATATTCTATTTAATTATTTCTTTTCTTTCTTAAAATTTAATAAATTTATTGAACAAAAAAAGAAATACAGGGGCAGATTTACAAGATCCTTGCGCTAATTTTGCGTTACTTTTAACATGGGAAAAGTGACGCAAAAGTGGCGCAAGGGGCTTGTAAATCTGCCCCACAGAATTCAGCTGCTTGGGTAGTAGTTTTTTAAAGTTGCCCCATGCATGTTATCTTGGCTCACTGTTGCGAGCAACAATGAAATGCTGTACACTCGCATTGATCTATAAATCTACTTGCAAAAGCCAGTACCAGTGAAGCTCGAGATTGCACTTGGGTGCTCTTTGACATTGATAGAGCGAGCTTTAGAAAATATTTTATTCTAGCTTGTGATGTCATACTCTCATAATTTGAAATAATATATTAATGAGTGTTTGCATGATTTGTTTTATTAATCCAACCTAGATTAAGTTTGCACCACACATATACACGCGGGAAACTAATTATATGTGCTCTTGTTGCATTTTCAAGTCTGTTTTTGTAACACATTATTAATATTGTCCTGTTTGTTATGTCTGTCCTATTGTCTTTGTCACTATTAATATGCAGCTGATCATTCATGGCATGTGCTTTTATATGTGCTTATATGTATGTCCTATGTTGTGCTTGTCTGTCTGTGTATCATTTAATCATCTTTTTATTCTTTCAGAAACATAAAGCTGGACTACATGAAGAATGGTAGTTACTATATATGTTGCTTTATTTGTTTGCTTCTGCTAGTTGTCATTTATTAATGGGTTAATTACTAGCAGGGAAAGGGTGGGTAACAGAAGGGTTTGTTTTACCTGAATTAATTATTCTTTTGTGTTTGTTTAAATAATAGTTTTCTGAAAAAGTGACGCAAGCTGAAAGTGGCGCAGTGACCCAAGCAAAAAGTGGCGCAGAAAATTGACGCCCTTCTAGAAAAGGCCTGCTGATGCTTAGCCACAGGAGAAAGTTTAATTTGAAAAAAGATGACAAGCCTACAAACTTCTATTTTGAAATCACTAGAAAATGAACTGCTAAAGACAACTCTGTGGAGTGGGTTTGGATGTGCCACGAAAGCTTAGAACGGTCTGGCTCAAGGTTAAAAGGAAGAGACGTGACAAGATTTTGTATTGCTTGAACATTTTTGCTACAAAATGTAGCAGATTAAGGAACTGTCGCCAGGATTCTGTGCATGAACAATGACTCTGTGTAAAGCCTGGTCTCGTGGTGGAAGATGTCACAGTTTACTGTGGCGTGAGGTGGTTCAGCCAATGGAGAGCCAGAATTCAGCTGTTGGATTGTGAAAAATAGTTAGCTCAGCTTATTTTAGGGTATACGAATAGGCTTTAGCTGCAAACTTTTGGCTTACGCTCTTGATTCCAGAAGGACGTGTTCTGCTGTCCGATGAATACACGTAAGGAAAGGTGACTTTTAAAAGACTTTGTTTCCAGGCGATGAGGGTAGAGACAGGGAGTTAGTTAGGTTTTGGAAATGCTCCTTTTCACTTATTTCTGCTAATTAATAATATTATCTTGAATTAAGCTCTCTTTATAAAATGCTGAATAAAACTTATATGACTTTTTCTAATGCTTGCTTAATAAAGTTCCAAACCTAAGTTTTTCTAAATATGTTTTAATAAACGTTTTAAAATGACAAGCTGGTTTTGTTTTTGAAAAGAGTTCAATTACAACATATAGTATCCATTCACCTCATGATTTCTTATGGGCCTGGTATTGATTGGTAAGTGAAAGTGTGATAGTGGATTATGACATCATTTATAAAGAATTTTAGTTTCTGGGCTCTATCAATTTGGTAGCAGAGGACGGTTTATATGTTGTTTTTGACATGCATGTTACATATGTTGGTATAGACATAGGATTGATGTTTAACATATGTTAAGCTTTTTGGTTATGTCAGAGTGTTATATGTAGTTTTAAGGAATTTTTCCAGTAGTGTGAAAGATTCCTGGTTAATTGCCGGCAAGGTAGTGTGACTAGAAGAGTTACACAGTACATTTGTCTGTTTCAAAATTGTGGTAGAAGAATATATCATGTGTTGTGGGCGTACAACACAAGTTTAGGGACCTTAGATTGTATGGTTAAATGTTTAGTGAGGATTGCCTATGAAATTGTAGCATTAAGCAGAGGGACCTGGTGAGCCTGTTTTAAAGCTTTCTGTGAAAAGAGTAGTAGGATTTATTCAAACTTGAGTGAAGGGTGAGATAGCGTCGTCTATTCTTATCAACGCCTGACGTTTTCTGTGGTTGGTTCAAGTCCTGCCAAGAATTTGCGTGTGTATGAACAGGGTTTTCTTTGTTTGAAAGTGTGTGAATGCTTTGTAAAACTGAAGGGTAGGGTAAGAATTACTCTATTAGCAATTGAAACTATTCTGTGAGAATAGCGTCGTCTATTCCACACTAAGGATACTTGAATGAATGTTTAAAACTATCTCTTTGTAAGAGAAGCAGACAAATGGTTTGTTTTCAATGTTGTTATTAATTGTGTTTTTATAAAATGATTGGAAACGTTTTTTGAGCCTTAGAGTAAAGAAAACGCTGTTTTAGGGTGGTATATAGTGATTTCTGCCATTTAAATACATTTAGAAACATTGTGCACTGTTTAAATCCATTTAAAAGTGCCCCGATCGAAAATTGTAAGGGAGGGGCTGTTTTAGGAGTGAAAGCGTGTGGGGAGAGAGCCTGCAGCTGCAGCCTGCTGCATACGTCAGAGCCTGCCGCGCTCTGATTGGTTTAATGTCTCTGCACTGACAGAGTAAGCGCTCTCATTGGTAGAAGCGCGATTTAATGTTTAAAATGGTATTTATTTTGTAAATATCCTATTAAATTCATTGCACTATTTTTTAAGGTGGGTTTGACCTTATCCCTGTGAGCTTTCTGCTATTTGCATTGTGGTCCTTTCTTTTAGCAACCCGCCTAACTACAAGCGCTTTTCGAGCCTAACTTATATGTTGCTCGCTTATTAGTGGATTAGCCGTTTGCGCATTGTGAAGGGGGTGGGGGCCGCTAGGAGCGAGTGGGAAGGAGAGGAGCGCTGTCTGCAGCGGCTGTTTACGTCAGCCGCCGCGCTCTCATTGGTCTAAAGGCCGACGCGTCACACACGGAGCCGCGCTCTGATTGGGCGAAGCTCTGTGTGTTGTGCAAGGTTAGGGGGAGCCGCGCTCTCATTAGGAGAGGCTTTAGTAATATTTAGTTTAGTTAATTTCTTTGTCCTTTTGATAAAGTTAGCAGCGCGTCAGCTGTTGCGCTGATTAAAAGCTCTCTTGCGTCGTCTTAGCGAAGCCGCGCTCCCATTGGACGCCAACGCGTCGCGTCATAGCTAGAGCCGCGCTCCCATTGGACGCCAACGCGTCGCGTCATAGCCAAAGCCGCGCACCTATTGGGCGAGGCTTCGTGATTGAAGATATCTATTGGGCTCCGGCGAGGTCTTTGCTGTGACCGTGCTGTGTAAGCGCGAGTGATAAAAAAGTGACACGCTTTCATTAGTGGAGTGAGCGTGTGTGGTGACACGCTTTTGTTTATAAAAGGGACTCTGTTATAAGAATTAAACAGCGGAGAGGAGGCTTTGAGAGGCTCCGTGAGGCAAAGTGTATCCCGAGTGCCAGGAAGAAGCTGGCTGTGACGTGTGTGGTCACATGTTGCGTCCTGATTGGAGGCTGAAGGGCTAGCTTTGTCTTGATTGGTTGGTTGATGACACTACAGTGTCATAGGGAGGCCGCGACCGGATTGGTCGAGAGACAATAGGCATTCTCATTGGCTGAGTGCTGTGTAGTCACACGGTGATTGGTTAAAATACACAAACACATTGTTTACATTTCCCAGAATTGATTTTCCCACACTATTGATGCCCAAAGCTTTGTTTAATTTCTGTTTCAATATTTACCACAACATATTAATTAGTGAAAATTACAGGAGATAGATTAGGACAATAGCAGCAAAGGTGTTTAAAGTAAGGACATTAATTATTAATTAATACAATATTAAGTAGTAGTGCAACATAAATAACTGTCACCAGAGCTATAGCAGAATTAGCTTCTACTAGAATAGGAAAGCCAAAATTAAGTTCAGAGAAGACTGATTTTAAAGTTGATTGACAAAAGGATTAATAAAAGGATTCTGCAACATAATTAAATAAATAAATATTTCCAAGCATTTTGCTAGTTACTGTAATTACTGGTGTAATTAGGTTGCGCTGTGTTCAGAGTGGCAGCAAGACATTATATTTAAATTAAAGGCAAAACACATCAAGTTTTCTTTTTCCACAGCTGATGATGCAGAAAGGTGTGTAAGTGCAAATAAATTTATTAAAAATATATACCCAGTCACATTAAAGTGTTGAATAAATGTTTTATATTGCTGTTTTGTAAATGCATATTTTTTCCTAGGTTTATGAAAAATAAAAGATACAGGTAAATTAGGAGTTATATTAAATTAATAAGGTTATAAAGTTTTACTTCACCTGACCTTGTCAAATTAATTAATTCATTGATCAGCAAACGCAATTAGGCTAATTAAGTGAACGTAATTACTTATTGTAATTGTTTTAAATTATTTTTAATAAAGGTAAGTATTTTAAATTATGGATAGTCATTATTTGAAGAAGAAAACATTTTTCTGCTATCAGAAAATGGAAAATATTTTCAAACAGGTTAAAAAGGTTGTTGCTACATGTGAGAGAAAATTAATGAATACACAGGTGAGTAATGAAGTAACTAGTAAATATAATAAAAATATAGATGCTAAAGATGCAGATTTAAATGACACATATTCTGAAAGAATACCATCTCCCCCAAAAGAAATCATTTTTAATGAAAATCCAATTCCTGAATTAGCGAATATAAATAATAAACCTGTCAGAGTAGAATTTATTGATCAGTTTAAAAATTATGTTGTAAATAAAGAACAGGACAGAAATTTAAGCAGACTCTCAGAACAGATTAATGTGACGCCAAGAAAGCAGATTAATGTAAAGCCAAGAGTCCCAGTCCAGATTAATGGAGTCTCAGTCCAGACCCTTTCTCAAGGTGTCACAACAGGTAGGTATGATGAGATGCCTAGTATTTCTGAAATTAATATTCCTGATCATGTAAGTTCTACAAATGATTTAATGGAGCAGTTAACGTCAGACATGGAAGCAGTGACAGTTCCTGTGACAATTGAACCTGTTCCCCAAGTACTTAGAAAATATGAAACTAGTCCCACAGCTTTAACGGTCACATTGAATTGTGAAATTCAAAAGTTTGCTGAAAAACTTTATTCTAATGTACCTGAAAATAAGTTAGTAATGATTCCAACTCAGCAAGAGAGAGTGATGCCTCAAGCTTTACCTAGTGAAAACACTGACGTTGACCTGACACAGCATGGTGAGTATAAATTACTGGATAATACAATAACTACAGACAGATTAAAAAGATTACAGGATGATGAGGACATGGAAGGTTTGAACAATACAGGTAGGTTTGCCTCTGCCCATATAAAAGATGTAATTTGGGCTTTGAGAAAAAGGGGTAGTCTGAATAAATGGAAAACAAAATGGACAAAGAAAAAAGAAAAGGAAACGGTAACTTTAGCTTTTGTAGGAGAGTGTAAAAATTCACAGATGCAGAATAAGATAAATCAGCAGCAACAGTTACTGAATGAACAGCTACAAATACAGCAACAGGTGATGATTCAGCAGAATGAGATGCATTCGCCGCCATTTCCAAATTATGTTAATGAGCAGAAATACAATACAGATACAGGATTCAGTGGAGACAAGGAAAACAGACCTGATCCAGTTAAAATTGCAAACAAGCAGGGAAACTCATTTCCTAATGTTCCGCAGTACAAGATTAGGCCAGAAACAATTCCTGTTATTGAAACATTCGTTAAGCAGGGTGTCTTAAAAGAGTCTGAGAATAGTCTTTGTGACTCATCAGATATGGGAATTAGAAAGCCAGATGAAACGTACAAAATAGTACAGGACCCGAGAAAGGTTAATGAGATAGTTATCCCTTGTTGTCTTATTGTGGTCAAACCAGTAGAGATCCTTTGTCAGATACCACATGATACTGAGTGGTATTGGGTTCCAATGCACCCAGAGAGTCAACAGAGTCAAATAATCTTTGCTTTCAGGTTCCAAGAGAGAATTCCTAGACAGGTAACTATTATGATTCAGACAATGGAATCCGCTAAGACGCAAAAACAGGTAAGAATGCTCCTAGGCATGGTTAGTTACTGTTGCCAATGGATTAGTGCTTTCTCAGTATTTGCAAAACCATTGCAGAGTCTGACAAAAGCAGATATAAAAGACCCAATTGTCCTGACAGAAATAAAGCTTGAAGCCATTGAGCAATTTAAAAGGAGTTTGTGTGAAGTTCCTGTTCAGGGCATGCCAGACTTCAACAAAGAATCTGAGCTTCTAGACCAAATAGCAGAGATAAAATGTGCTGGAGAGAAAAATGATCATGTCTTAAAAGGCGATGAGCACGCAGGTATCATTGTTAAATTTAGTGCTCAGGAGTGGGTTGCAATCAAAGGGGAAAAATTCAATGAACATGTTTCATGCATCCTCATACTAATCTTTGCAATTCAGACATGGCAAGAATTAAAACAATTACAAGATGAGGCACATGATGAGAAGAAAAACACATGGCTCAAAGAAAGTTTCAGACAGCAAGAGGAAAATGAAATTTGGTTTTACAGAGATGACAGACCTATTATGCCCAATTGCATGATTGCTGACATGGCACAGATGTACCATGGTCCAGGTCATTTAGCAAGAGACACAATAATTCAACTGTTCAGAGAAACATATCTGACATGCCAGAAAAACAATCCAGATCAAAAGACATTTGAGAATTTGGGAACCATAGGCCGGGTGGGTGGTTCATTTGCAAAAATTCAAACAGATCTTTTTGAAATGCCCCAACATAACAAACTGAGATATGACCTAGTCATCATTTGTTTACTTTCAAAGTGTTTAGAAGCTTTTCCAAAAAGAAAAAATGATACAGTTTCTGTATTCCATCAGTTGGGAACAGATGTGGAAAATGAGCAGGCTCATGATCTATTGCCAAGAGACTTAGTCAGAACAAAGGCTCATTGGAGTAGAAATTGTCTAGTACCCAGGTGGCAGAAAGCAAGACAGGTGATACTAGTCACAACAGATAGTGGATGGTTGCATATCAATCATACCCTTTGTGCACCTGCACCTGATAACATTGATGAAGATAGTGAAGACACTACAACTGATTCAGACTCTGAAAAAGAAATTCCTGAAGAAAATCCAGATCTTGAAGATCGACAAGGTGGTCGACATCTGGATGATGATGTCAAAAATCCAGATCTTGAAGATCGACAAGATGGTCGACATCTGGATGATGATGTCAATGCGAATAAAATATTGAATGAAGAAGATCTAGAGATTGTGATTCTAGATTCAGAAAATGATGAAAATCTGCTAGAAGAATGTCAAGCAGAAAGAGAAGCAGAAAATGGTGAGCAAGAAAATAATCAAGTCCAGGAGAGTATTGGAAAGCAGAAGAGTAGCTCTGTGTGTGGGAACAAGAATCCTGAAACTGGGAAGCTAAAGGTGATCCCTGAAGAAGAGGAAGAATTACCAAGTACCAGCTGTAAGGATGATGTTCCTATCGGAGTGAAGCTGCCGAGTAAAGAAGTTCCTTGGTACAGATTTAAAGTCTCAGAAAATGATACAGATGGGAGTGATGAAGAGTCTGAGATAAGAAAATTCAGAAAACGGGCTTGGAAAGCTGAATGTAAAGAAAGCAAATCTAAGAAGAAACTCTTGAGAAAAGGTGATGTCTGGCCTAAAGATTTAAAGTTCAAATATGAAATGTCAAGTCAGAAGAGTGATTCAGACAAAAAAGAGCAAGCTGAAGAGAAGATTGAAATGATTGCCAGGAAAAGCAAAAGACCATTGAGACCAAATGTAAAATACAAGTCTCCAGAATGGGCCTACATAACTATCTCTCCAATAGTTGAAGAGCGCAGTAGCAGTCAGGTGGTCTTGAAAGAAAATGGTGACAATGACTAAGTTTAGTTTTCTTTAAGTTAAGGTTTATTTTTGGCATAAGGCTGAAGACATTGTGTTAGTTTTCTTTAAGTTGAGATTTATTTTTGGCATAAGGCTGAAGAAATTTTGTTAGGGTGACACAAGGTCGAAGAAATTGTGTTAGCTGGAAACACTTTTATGGAAGACGCAAGGTCGAAGAAAACATGTTTAGAATTTGAATAAAAAAAAAAAAAAAGAGGGGGTATATACTATGTACTAATTTTTCAAAAATTTTCAAAAATTTACTTTTTGTTTTTTGTTTTGTTTTATAATACTCAGATTGATATTTGTTTTGTTGGTGCAATTCAAAATGTAGATACGCAATTTAAAACTTAGTTACCTAAATTCATTGGGGGTTGGGGATTCAAAGGTGGAAAGGATCCAACTTAGCTGAATAAAGAAAGGGTAAAGAATACAGAATTAGTAAGATGTAAGACTCAATACTAATTATGAGATAGATGAAATTAGAGCTTAAATACTAATCCAGAGTAAGCCTGAAACATGTTCAATAGATACAAATTTTAATTAAAATTTTTGGGTGTTGTTTGGTGATTTTGAAATCACCAGATGAGGGAGTTGATAGAGCGAGCTTTAGAAAATATTTTATTCTAGCTTGTGATGTCATACTCTCATAATTTGAAATAATATATTAATGAGTGTTTGCATGATTTGTTTTATTAATCCAACCTAGATTAAGTTTGCACCACACATATACACGCGGGAAACTAATTATATGTGCTCTTGTTGCATTTTCAAGTCTGTTTTTGTAACACATTATTAATATTGTCCTGTTTGTTATGTCTGTCCTATTGTCTTTGTCACTATTAATATGCAGCTGATCATTCATGGCATGTGCTTTTATATGTGCTTATATGTATGTCCTATGTTGTGCTTGTCTGTCTGTGTATCATTTAATCATCTTTTTATTCTTTCAGAAACATAAAGCTGGACTACATGAAGAATGGTAGTTATTATATGTGTTGCTTTATTTGTTTGCTTCTGCTAGTTGTCATTTATTAATGGGTTAATTACTAGCAGGGAAAGGGTGGGTAACAGAAGGGTTTGTTTTACCTGAATTAATTATTCTTTTGTGTTTGTTTAAATAATAGTTTTCTGAAAAAGTGACGCAAGCTGAAAGTGGCACAGTGACCCAAGCAAAAAGTGGCGCAGAAAATTGACGCCCTTCTAGAAAAGGCCTGCTGATGCTTAGCCACAGGAGAAAGTTTAATTTGAAAAAAGATGACAAGCCTACAAACTTCTATTTTGAAATCACTAGAAAATGAACTGCTAAAGACAACTCAGTGGAGTGGGTTTGGATGTGCCACGAAAGCTCAGAACGGTCTGGCTCAAGGTTAAAAGGAAGAGACGTGACAAGATTTTGTATTGCTTGAACATTTTTGCTACAAAATGTAGCAGATTAAGGAACTGTCGCCAGGATTCTGTGCATGAACAATGACTCTGTGTAAAGCCTGGTCTCGTGGTGGAAGATGTCACAGTTTGCTGTGGCGTGAGGTGGTTCAGCCAATGGAGAGCCAGAATTCAGCTGTTGGATTGTGAAAAATAGTTAGCTCAGCTTATTTTAGGGTATAAGAATAGGCTTTAGCTGCAAACTTTTGGCTTACGCTCTTGATTCCAGAAGGACGTGTTCTGCTGTCCGATGAATACACGTAAGGAAAGGTGACTTTTAAAAGACTTTGTTTCCAGGCGATGAGGGTAGAGACAGGGAGTTAGTTAGGTTTTGGAAATGCTCCTTTTCACTTATTTCTGCTAATTAATAATATTATCTTGAATTAAGCTCTCTTTATAAAATGCTGAATAAAACTTATATGACTTTTTCTAATGCTTGCTTAATAAAGTTCCAAACCTAAGTTTTTCTAAATATGTTTTAATAAACTTTTTAAAATGACAAGCTGTTTTTGTTTTTGAAAAGAGTTCAATTACAACATATAGTATCCATTCACCTCATGATTTCTTATGGGCCTGGTATTGATTGGTAAGTGAAAGTGTGATAGTGGATTATGACATCATTTATAAAGAATTTTAGTTTCTGGGCTCTATCAACATCACAATATAGGTGTTATCCGGCCTTCTACAGGTTCAAAGCATTGAGAGGGAAATGGTTCAGGCAATATGAAAGAAGTGGTAGATCTGGGGTGACCAAATAACTTCAGGTCCTTAAGAGCACTGTCTCCAGTCCACATTTTATCACCTACAAATGTGTTAATCTGATTTGCTTAATATAGCAAACCAACACTACATCATCCAGAATGCATTGAGCTATCACAAAAAAGTCCAGGACTGGATACAATGTCCATAATGCTTCGGGGATGTGGTCACCCTACGAGAGACCCTCTCCCTCTTGAGTTGTGTAGCGTCAACTGTTTGCATAGGTTTATAAGGGCCTTGAAAAGAAGGCAATTTATTCTACCGAGATTTCCCCTGGGGCCCTTGGAGACTGGTTTTGAAAGCTCAGGGCTGCACCTTATGCAGCTGTCACTTTATCCTGCACCCCTGGGTTAATGCAGTAGGCAGGGGAGCTTCAAGAGAGAGAGAGAGAGAGAGAGAGAGAGAGGGTAAGGAAGGCAGAGAGAAAGTAATCAGAGGAAAGAAGGAAAGAGTGAACAGGTGGATGGGAAGAGAAAGCTAAAACAAGAAGACATAGGAAGCAGAACTGCTTTCAACATTTTGCCAGAGCTGCTGTTGGTTTTTCAGCCCACCCCTGCTTGAACTCCTTAGTCTTCTAGGATCTTAATAATAATCCACATTTGTAAAGCACACAATCACCAGTAAGGGTCTCTAGGCGCTGGGGGCCGTCGGAAAGATTAAGCAAGCTATTGCCCAGAGTCACATGGTGCTGGGCTAATCTGCAGACGGTGGCAGTGATTGAACCGTGATCCCTAAATTCCAGTCAGCCGCCCTAGCCACGGTGCCACACCTCTTCCACTTGGCTAGTGCGGTGGGACTCTTGAGTAATCGTGCCAGCACCTGGCTATCCTAATGCTTATCTTGCCCTTTAAATTCCTTGAATTGACTTTACTTGTCCTGGAATACATGCTAGGGTTTAGAGTTTTTCACTGCTCTTGTATTTTTTTTTTCATTTTCTCTGCAGATGTATATAGCGCAAACTATTGGAGCGCTTTACATGAGCACCAGTTACATTACACAAGGACACATTCATTTCTTGGTAGGCACGGGAGATTAAATGATTTGCCCAGAATCACAGGATGCTGAGCCGACGTCGACCTGGTTCCCCAGTTCTAAAGTCAGCAGCTCTGGCCGTAAGGCCACAACCTCTCCCTTAAGGGATATGCTTTGCTGTGCTACTCTATATGATGTCATTGTTGCAATTTCTACCATATATGTATACCTTTCGCCTCTTTCCATTACAAATTGCTCTTGCCAATGTTATCACCTGTTCCTTGTCTTTCACTCCCCCTTCCCTCCCCCTCCCTTTGGATTCTCCCGTTAGAATGTTTGGGTGAAGCTCAAGTTAGAACGTTGGCGTCAGAGGAATTGGAGTTGTACCAAGAGCGTCTTTGTGGTGAGCTGTAGTCTGTATAAACCACATAAATGTACTTAATTGCCTTTAACTTCGACTCTTCATCTTTCAATTGTTATCTTACCAGCATTTGTAGAGTTCTTTTTTACCTTTTTTTTCGTCGTGTAGCTTCATACTAAGACCCACTCTATATTGAAGACTATTTATTTAGCATTTAAGGCTCTACATTGAAGCCTCTTTAGTATTTAAGGCCATTTCAGGTGTTACTGGTCCTCACTTTTGAAAAGATGTGCAAAAACATATTTGCGGAACCGCAGTTTCCACGAGCTCTGAAAAAATCCTTCTCGTGAAATGTAAACTCCCAAAATGGGAATTTACTCCTACTCCTTCAGAGACTAGCCTAGATCGAGCACACTCCAAGAAACTCAAAATATTAATCTTCACTAGTGAACCCTCGCTACCCCATCTCCGTGCGGGAAGCGGCGCAATTAGCACTAAAACATGTTTAACACATTTAGTAGTGCACAGAGCAACAACAATAGCACTTATATACCGCGAACCAAATAATAGCTAACGTTTTTCCAGACGTCATAGGTAAAAAATGTATCTTCGAAACGATACTTGTTTGCTTATGACCTGTGTCCTGCACTGTAACTGCCAAGTGCCATGTACGGTGTACGTTTTGTGCGATCTAAATAAAATCTATATGCTACATGCACTCTAATTACAAGGTTTGCTGAGTACCTCGTCCTTACTCTGTCGTGCATCTGTACCACCGGTACAGCACTGGCATTCCAAATGATTCTTTAATATGGCACTGTTCTTCCTACAACCTCATCTACAATACCCAGATCCAAGAACTGTCCTCTCGAACACAGTTAAAATTTTGATTTTTTTCGAGGATAGTCGCAATGGTTATCTCCAAGGCCACCAGAGGGCACCACTCTTCCAGAAAGGAGTTTAAATTAAACAGTCAAACAGCAGTATGTCAAACGTGTCTATTAATACACACGGTCATTATTGAGTGTCTTCATTCTTTAAACATGTTTTCAAATGTGAAACAGTGGATGCTTTTGTCGACTAGACGCAGGTATTATAAATATCCCAAACTGCAACCAACAGCGATGTTTGCCGCTCCCTTAGTTGCTGCTCGGAGCAATATAGCATTTTGCATTCATCGAATCACCACAGAGCTCGAGCTGGGAGCGGTCAAAGGCAGTTATCGGTGAAACGCAGACTGACGTATAATGTTCAGCTGCACCTTTCCGGTGTCTCAAATGAATAATAATCGACTTTGGCAGATTGTCTCTACATTTCAAGTTCTCGCCTGCGACAATGCATGCGCTGCCTGTGTTCTCACGTGCTAGAGGTATTGTATACAACAAGGGGCTTGCAGTCCGCCCTTTGCTTAACATTCGTTGACTCTGTGTCACTCTTTTTGGTGCCTTCTAATTTGCCAGTGCATGCTGGCATCAATTTCTTTAATTTCACTGGAGCATGGACCAAGTACTTAGTGATTCAGCTTGATTGCCTTAATTCCGCTGATTGAGGCACTACTCTTATTGTTTCTTCTTCCCTGCCGCCCTTGTTGAACGACTTGCCATTTGTAACTATATTTTCCTATGCCAGTTGTATGATAGAGGCATGCATGGCTAAACCACACGTGTCTCTACCATGCAGCTGGAACCACGAATGCGTCTAAACTACACATTCCCTTACCACGCAATTTCATGGTAAAGGCATTAATGGTAAGGGGGTATGCATGGCTACGGTCGCCACTACCCCCCCCCCCCCCACGCTGTCCCAAAAACTACCCCAACCCCTCCCTCTACCCTGAGGCCTACCCTGACCCCCCAGCCCTAAAAACTACCCTAACCCCTATTCCCATCCCACTGAGGCCTAAAACCCTGCCCCTTAACATACTACCCCACCTCCCACCCCGTGCTGTCCCTAAAACTAACCCAACCACTTCCATTGCCCTGAGACCTACCTCGACCCCCCCAGCCCTAAGAATTACCCTGACTACCCATTCCCCTCCCCCTGCCCAGAGGCCTAAAACCTGCCCCTTTACATACAAATGCTACAGGCCTGTGCACACGTCTACATATAGCTGCTGAATATTTACTCTATGTCAATACATAACACAAAAGAACATTCACTGTGCAAACATGTATTAGAAACCACAATGAACCATCAGGATTATTAGTGTGTTCTTCTTTAATTCCGAACGATTGCCCAGCCGACACGTGTTTCATCTGGGGAAGTACCCCTAGACTTCTTCAGGGCGTTCTGGCAAAGGGAAGTAGATCTGAATCTCTCTGCCGGTTGTACTTCCATCCCGGCTGAATAATGGTAGTAAGGATTAAATACGGATCTGAGGGGTCCAAGATATGGACCACGGCGTTATGAACATAGGGTTCCCAGAAGCTGCGACTGTTTTTCCGTAGATCAGCGCACTCGCTGTCAAGTTATGTTATATGTTATATAATGATTTATAACGCGCTCCGTTAGTCGAGACTGTCCTGGCGCGGGAGAGAAACTGAATCAGAGTGATTAGGGCAGCAGCTATTCATGGTCTATAAAGAGGTGAGTTTTTAGCAGTTTTTTAAAATTGGTCAGGTTGGGAGCATGTCTTAGAGCATCAGGAAGGGCGTTCCACATCTGAGCTCCCCTTACCGTCAGAGATTGTCCCCCCAGGCGAACTCTTTTGAATCTGGGGACGACCACCTGCTTTCTGGAGGCAGAACGCAGCTGACGAGTCGGTAGGTAGAAGGTAAATCTTTTGGCAAGGTAGGGTGGGCATGGTCCGTGCAGGGCTTTATAAACGAGGACCAGAGTTTTAAAGCGCACTCTTTGGGCCACTGGAAGCCAGTGAAGCTCCTTCAATTGTTTGCGAACGCTGAGTCTCCTCGGGATGTTATAGATGAGTCTCACCGTTGCATTCTGGACTACCTGAAGCTTTCTAATTAAAAAGTCAGGTGCCCCGATGTAAAGTGCGTTCGAGTAGTCCAGACGGGAGAGCACCAAAGCTCTGGCTACCGTTTCTTTGACCGTTTGTGGTAGAAGGGGAAAGAATCTACGAAAAGTGGTCAGGGTTCCAAAGCAAGTCCCAGCCAGTCTCGAGATTTGGTCACGAAAACACAGGTCGGCTCCGAACCAGATTCCCAGGTTCTTAGCTATCCCACCCTCTCCTATGGGACAAGTAGATTCACTGGGCCAAATGGACTCCTTAAAGTCAGTAGGAAATTGGCCGTAGAGCAGGATTTCTGATTTGTCCTCGTTGCATTTGAGGCATGCTCTTGCTAGCCAAGCAAATACAGAGGATAGGCATTGGAGATGTTCTCCTTATTCCATGTGAAGAGAAGTTGGGTGTCGTCGGCGTATGCCATAATCTTAGCTCCCAAGTTCTCTGCCAGCCGAATCAGAGGTGTTAAATAAACATTGAATAGAAGGGGACTCAAGGTCGACCCTTGTGGTACTCCAGTCTCTACCCTGCGGTTAGAAGAGTGATAGGGAGGAAGCCAGATTTGTTGGGACCGGTCAAGTGAAGCCCCCACTCCGGGTTCCGCCACCCGTACACCTACAGGACCATACCTGGTGTGTATACCGACTGTGCATACCCTGGAACCGGGACGGAAGTATAACCGGTTTAGAGTGAAGTCCCTACGTTCATAACACCGTGGTCCATATCTTGGACCCCTCCGATCCGCTTCTAATCCTTACTACCATTATTCAGCCGGGACGGAAGTACAACCGGAAGAGAGATTCCGATCTACTTCCCGTTGCCAGAAAGTCCAGAAGAAGTCTAAAGGTACTTCCCCAGACTAAACAAGTGTTGGCTGGGCATTTGTTCGGAATTAAAGAACACACTAATAATCCTGATGGTTCATTGTGATTTCTAATACATGTTGCACAGTGAATGTTTTTTTGTGTTCTGTATTGACATAGAGTAAATACTCAGCAGCTATATGTAGACGTGTGCACAGGCCTGGAGCATTTGTGTGAGACCTTTGGTCTGAAAACCAGGGGGTTCAGGGTCGTCCCCCTCCTGTTAGCACCGTCCCACGATAACGAGAGTCAAATATACATACACCCATTGCAGGCGCCAATTTTCTACCACATACGTTCACAACCCTGTCCTTTGCTCCCTTTACATACACGACCTGACCCCCCTGGCCCTGAGCTGTCCCTATTCCTACCCCAACCCCTTCCACTGTCTTTAGATCTATCTAGACCTCCCAGCCCTAAAAACTACCCGACTATCCACTCTCCTTCCCCCTGCCCTGAAGCCTAAACCCTGCCCCTTTACATACACTACCCCAACCGACACCCCAGCACTGTCCCTAACACTACCCCAAACCCCCTAGCCCTGAAAGCCACCCAGTCCATTCCCACCTACCTCACTGTGTCCTCTGGCTCTCTTCTTGGCGTCTTCCTGCTTCTGCCTTCACCACAGCAGCAGCCAGCAGCTAGGCTGCGCACTGCCTTAACCAAGCTTATGCGTGGTTAAGGCATATGCGTGGTTAAGGCAAGCATGGTTGTGCTTGCGTAGCTGGAACATGTGTGGCTGAGGCCGCAGTGTTCATACTGTTTCCCTCCTATGCCACACGCACTTCAAACAAGTCCTTTTCTCCTTTAAAATGGATCTTTATCAGTGAAAACAGATGTTATCCGCTTTTGTGACAACAAATGTTATCTGCTTACAAATGTATTTTCACTAACACATGAATATAGGCGCAGTAGCATACTTTATGCAATAAACATTTTTTTAAATGTCATATGCTGTTTTCTTTTTCACACATATGAAGAGTTGCTGATTTTCTCAGATTCACAAAGGTATTGTGCCGAGACCTAACAAGCATTGGCACAAGCAATACTTTTCGTCTTTAATTGTCTTGGCTCTGCCATTGCTTTTTGTTCATGCTGTACATCATTGGCATAGCTGACTTTGGCAATATTTTATAGCCATGCTGTATAGCAGTGTGGCTGCTGTATGGCTTCACTAAAAATGATGATAAAAAGGACTATGATGCATCCAGCACTAATTCACTTAAAAAAAGCACATAAGCCCTCGCTGTGTCAAAGTGCTTTTTTACATTTGTTTTAGCCATACTGCAAAGCATCCACACAGCTGTACAGCATGGCTACAAAACCACCAGATGAGAAGAGACGAGATCGCTATCTGTTATATAGCTCCAGAAGCACAGTATATGAGGGAGATAAAGTTATTTTCAATCAAAGTGGGGGGAGGTAGAAGTAGAGATCCATTCAGCTTCCAGGCTATATGTTCAAAAATCAACTGTGGAGAATGGATCACTTGAAGCGACGTAGCTAAGGTGTTTTATGGTGCTGGATGACCCTCATAAAAAACCCTCATACATGTACGTATCTTGGTTCTCCGCCGGTTTACGTTGCATTAGTGCATCATCATAGTTTTTTTTTTGTTGTATGCTAACCTCCACCCGGAGGTAACCACTGGATGCATAGCAGTGTCCAGAAAAATTAAGTGCTCGAAAAATAGTGAGTTAAAATTCTTTGAATCATCACAAAGAAATATTTATTAGAAGAAAGTGATTCAAGAAATCTTAAAAACTTGCTGTGTAGGTATGGATCTAGTTACTGGATCCTCTACACATTAAAAAAATTAGGCCAACATGTTTCAGCCCCACTGTGCCCAGCTGGGTCTATGGGGCTTTCTTCAGGACCAATATAAAATAAATTGACTCACACAACTTGTGTAGCACCTAGAGGTGGTTCTGTACTCCACTCTCACTAAGCTGAGGCCAATAGTACCTGTAGTTGAACCAAAAATGAAAAACAACAACAACAAATAGATATCTACTGATCTAATAATCCTTTGTTAAGCTGTAGCATAATTTATGTTTTGCTTATGTTCAGAGTTTGCTTTTAGCGCTCTTATTTCTAGTCACCCTGGAGTGGCTGGAGACTAATCTGCGATGATTCTACTGGAGACTGTACATTCTGTTCATGTCTATGGTTTATGTGGTAGGGGCGTGTCTATCTCATTCAAACACGAGACATTGGGTTCTTTTAAAATTGTGTTGTATACTCGTTTTTACTCTGCATAAAAAAATGCCATGTCACTGGTTAACAATTGATATGGTTAAACGTTGATTGTGGCTCAATAAGAGCCCCAGTATTGTGTTTTGCATGTGGAAGTCAATCTTAATAATGTACTCATTACTCGTTCTTCTTTAGCACCAGTAGGTCAAAGATTCTGCGTGACTCATGTGATAATTTTCCAATTCTTTGGAAATCACGCTTAACAAGTGAATACGTGTACCATTACTAACCAATGAAAATTCGGGCACGTTATAAGTAACACCGCGATACTGTTATTTAGTAAAAACTTTTGAGTCACGCATATTTTCAGAACCGATGTTATGAGCAATCCCGCAATGCTACGCTTTAGTTTATCAATGCAGTGAAAAAGATAACCGACAAGAATTGGAAAATTATCACATCAGGAAAATTAGATTGGCCAAAACCAAGGTTTGCGAAGCGTAGAACCAGAAACTTAAAAGACCTACTTGTGCATACACGACCATAAATGAGAATGGAGTCTGAAAGTATCATGAGAGCCTGGAACATGCCGCAAAGCAAAGGTGAGAATTGGTGAACATAAGAGTAACGTCAAGACCAAAAAAGTGACCACAAAAATGAGCAAACATTTTCTGGATTCTAACCAGCGGAAGCGGAAGCTGAAGAAATCAAATGGACTATCATAGAAATGTTATCCATAAAAAACAACAATGCAGAGCGGATTTTGTTTGAGAAGAACAGAGATGGGTAGACCGCTTGAAAACCAACAGCGAAGGACTGAATGATGATGTACCTTGGCACCAACTTTTTGGAACCAAGAACTACTAGTCTACAGTAAATCAAGAAAAACACCAATGATGATGTACCTTGGCAACTACTCTTTTGAACCACTACTCAACAATCTAGTTCAGAACAATAATTATTTAGTTTTAAGAATCGCGAAAAATTACACCCATGGACCAGTTTCATCCACTCACTTTGAAAGAATGACCATAAAAAAATGAATTATTAATATCCACTTTTTTATAAAGGTCATGACACGTAGATATCACAATTGCGGAAAATAAATTGGCGATCCGGAAATATAACACCTTGTATATTTTGCATTTGCCACTAGTTATATACCACTAGTATATGCCACAAACAACAGCGATTGTTTTTGAAGAATTTGGCAATGATGTCAAAATACACGCTTCACGCTAGTCCACAAACACTATATTTATAGTATCACTACTCCACGATTTTGATCAACTAAGGTGCACCAAATAAAGAAGGAATCGTGTAGTCTTTCATCAGTATCCATGATACTAACGATAGAAAAGGGACATGTGCAGACTCTCCCCTGACTTCCGGGAGCAGAGCAAGCACAAGCAAGGAACTTCCGATTTGCTGGTAAGGAGAGAAAGACGGGAGAACCACGAACTCCATTACAAGTAAGATTAGTGACTGATAGTGTTTTCTTCACTATAGAAGACTGAGAAACTTTCTCTGGTTCCCCGAAGAAGTAAAGAAACCCCAGACTCTGAGGTAATATAAACGCATGCTGCGCTGCATGTATAAATGAATTGGTGACCAGTCAGCACAATCACAAATAGAGCACGAGAGCAATGAGATTTCAAACGCGCCCTTTATCGAATTTAATTATATGTTGTGTTTTGGGAATAACGCTTAACGAGTGAATACGTGTACCATTACTAACCAATGAACATTCGGGCACGTTATAAGTAACACCGCAATACTGTTATTTAGTAAAACATTTAAGTCACGCATATTTTCAGAACCGATGTTATGAGCAATACCGCAATGCTACGCTTTAATTTATCACATGAGTAACGCAGAATCTTTGACCTACTGGAGCTAAAGAAGAACGAGTAATGAGTACATTATTAAGATTGACTTCCGCATGCAAAACACAATACTGGGGTTCTTATTGAACCACAATCGACGTTTAACCATATTGATTGTTAACCAGTGACATGGCATTTTTATATGCAGAATAAAAACGAGTATTCGACACAATTTTAAAAGAACCCAACTTCTCGTGTTTGAAAGAGATAGACACGCCCCTACCACATAAAACATAGACATGACTAGAATTTATAGTCTCCAGTAGAATCATAGCAGATTAGTCTCCAGCCACCCCAGGGTGATTAGAAATAAGAGCGCTAAAAGCAAATTCTGAACATAAGCAAAACATAAATTATGCTACAGCTTCACAAAGGGTTAATAGATCAGTAGATATCTATTTGTTGTTTTTCATTTTTCTTCAACTACAGGTACTATTGGCCTCAGCTTAGTGAGCGTGGAGTACAGAACCACCTCTAGGTGCTACACAAGTTGTGTGAGTACAATTTCTTTTATATTGGTCCTGAAGACCCCCATAGACCCGGCTGGGCACAGTGGGGCTGAAACATGTCGGCCTAATTTGTTTATTGTATAGAGGATCCAGTAACTAGATCCATACCTACACAGCACGTTTTTAAGATTTCTTGAATCACATTCTTCTAATATATATTTTTTTGTGATGATTCAAGGAATTTTAACTCACTATTTTTCGAGCACTTAATTTTTCTGGACACTGCTACGCATCCAGTGGTTACCTCCGGGTGGAGGTTAGCATACAACAACAAAAACCCTATGATGATGAACTAACGCAACGTAAACCGGCGGAGAACCAAGATATACCACCCTACCATCTACGTGCGTGTATGAGGGTTTTTTATGAGGGCCATCCAGCACCATAAAAAACCCTGGCTACGTAGTTTCGAATGATCCATTCTCCCCAGTTGATTTTGGGAGATAAAGTTAACCACAACGGTCTTCCTTTTTCTTTTCACCCTTTTTTCAGTTTTGTTTCTCCTTCCACTCGCTTACTTTCTGCCTCTCTTTTTCTATTTTTGCATGTTTTCTTGCATTTGATATGTTTCCTTGCTTTTTAACTTTTCTTTATTATTATTATTATGGAAGTTTGTAAAGCGCCTGGTTACGCGCACCGGCGTGTCCCCGTGCTAGGTGAGAGAGTATGAGGTGGCCAGATAGGGAGGGCTACACAAGTGCTAACCTGAACAGGTGGGTTTTTAAAGCTCTGGGGAACTTAGCCTCAGAAGGTTCTAGACGCAGCTCCAACGGAAGCATGTTCCAGCTCTTGGCAGCAAGGAGCCTGAAAGATCTGCCCCCATGGGCGCTTTGTTAATTTTGGGGACAGTTACCAGGCCAGTGCCAGAGGATCTAAGCATCCTTATTTCTTTATTTCTGCAGTTTTCTTTTTCCTTAGTCTTTCACTTTTTTCTGTTCTTCTTTTCTTGCACTTCCTACTATTTTAATATCTTTCTCTATAATTTGCTCCTATGTTCCTAGTTTTTCCAAAGCCATTCCTCTTTCTTTTCCTTTTTTGGTCCCTCTTGTCTAGCTTTGTTCCAAGTTAGTCTTGCTTATTTTCTTTTCCCCCATTTTCATTGCCTATGATTTGCTTCCTTTTGTGTTAAACATCCCCCTCCCCCCACCCCTTGGCCAAATAACAGAGCTTGCACTTTTACAAAATCACATCCCAGTGTAGTTGAGGTATTATCTCACACACAGCAAACGATCAGTGAGAGAAGATTAGCTCTGGTAGGGGCAGGCCTGGAGGACTGTAGGGCAGTGCGCACTTGTTATCAATTATTCTCATGACTTGGGGGCTTATGTATCAATGCCTTTCTCTGTAAACACTTCGCAGAAAGTGTTGCTTGCTAATTTATTTTTTTCTCAGTCTTTCTTTATAAAGACATTCTTTTTTCCCACATCTTACAGTTTCACCCTCGTACTGTTATGTATCTAGAATTGTTAACTTCTTGATGAATGTGTTCAGTCTTCTGGCTGCCTTTACTGCTTTCCCTTCTTTTGGAAATACACTTTCCTCTTCCTGCTGCAATACCTTTATAATAGTGTGTTTATCAGATTTCTTTGCAGTCTTGCCTTTCATCTAACCACACATGAGAAAAAAAATGACATGTTCCCCACCTTCAATTTGTCCATTAAAAAAACAGTAGAAGCAATATTTATTCTGTTGTACCAACGGTCCACCTAAGTACCATAGTATTTGATTCTCGTATTTACCTTTATTTGCTTACTATAAAGTTATGATGCAGTAATCTTGGCACAGTTTCTCTTTCACCGCATTGTCCTGCTCGTATAGATGCCTCACCTAACTAGAGCCACTTTGATGTATTCTTTATAATCAAAACCCTCCTTCTCTATATTCCACATCCCTAAGCTGTATCTGTTTCAAAGGACAAGACCTAATGCCGCCCAGCTGTAGGTGGGCTCTGTTACTAGCTGTCAATCTCGATTCCAATTGGCTCGACTTTTAGCTGTTGTTACCACTAGTGTGCTCAGAAGCAGTTACTGCAGTTGAAGTTGCACAAAAGCAGTATCTTATTTTTGTTTACCATATTGACTAGTTTATTAGATTTCATTAGCTAGAGGTTATACTGATTTCTAACAACTGAGCCCTAACAAAAAAAATTGGATCAGTGGTTTGTTTATTAGTTTTGCTGTTTTTTTTATTTTCCTTTTCTCAAAGTACCAGTACACCATTCCAGACCTTGTGATGTTCAGCTCCTTGCATTTCATGTGTGATCTACATTTTTATTGTTGTTACTTCCTGGACTAGTTAGCTTTCTTTTTGCTTTAAAAGCATGAATGTATGTAGCACTTGAAGGTATATTGACTCTATAACTCCAACTGTCTCATTTTTTTGTTTTCACCAGTAACTAAAATGCTATAATTTGTGCTCATGTAACTTGAAAGCAGCATTTGGATACTGTTCCATTGACATTTTAATTTTGGTGCACTTTTTTAAAATTTCAACCTTACTGTTTGGCTTTGAGCAGATGTTTTATGTTCAAGCATTTTTTGTGTTCCTCTCCTGCCCTGTATTGCCTCTCCCATGCTGAAGATACTTTAAATACAATTTAATTGGGAGTTATTATGTGTAGCATTTATTGAAGAAGTCTTTATCATTAGCCATCAACATATTTATGCCTCTGTTTGGTGTTAGGTGTTCTTCAGGATGTTACTGCTAATGCTCGTTTCTTATATCAATCAATCAATCAGGAGTTTGTTAAAGCGCAACTACTCACCCGTAAGGGTCTCAAGGCGCTAGGGGTGGGGGGAGGGGGGGGGGGGGTGCAGGTTCCATTCCATCAAGGAGGGGGTCTGTCGAAGAGCCAGGTTTTGAGGTTTCTTGCGAAGATGGGGAGCGATGTTGTCTGTCTGAGGTGGACCGGAAGGGCGTTCCATGATTTGGCTGCGAGGAAGGAGAAGGAGCAGCCTCCCGATCTGGTCTTTCTGGTGCGGGGGACCTTGGCGTAGGAGAGCTGGGCTGATCGTAGGGTCCTTTGGGGTGCGTGGAATTTGAGCCGGCTGTTCAGGTATGCTGGTCCGGTGCCGTGGAGGGCCTTGTGTGCGTGGGTGAGCATCTTAAAGGTGATTCACGCCTCGACGGGGAGCCAGTGGAGTGTGCGCAGGTGCTGGGAGATGTGGCAGTGTTTTGGCAGGTTGAGGACCAGCCTTGCGGCGGCGTTCTGGATGTTCTGTAGCTTGCGGATGAGGTTTTTGTTTATTCCGGCGTAGAGTGCGTTGTCGTAGTCGAGTCTGCTGGTGACCAGGGCGTGAGTGACTGTCTTTCGGTGTTCGAGGGGGATGCATTTAAAGGTCTTACGAAGGAGGCGGAGGGTGTGGAAGCAGGAAGATGAGACAGAGTTGATCTGGCGGTCCATTTTGAGCTCGGAGTCCAGGATGATTCCCAGGTTGCGTGCTTGGTCTGTGGGGGTTGGCGGGTTTCCGAGGGCGGTGGGCCACCAGGTGTCGCTCCAGGCGTCGGGGTTTGGGCCCATGATGAGTACTTCTGTTTTGTTGGTGTTTAGTTGTAGGCAGCTGTTTTTCATCCATTTGGCGACGGCTTCCATGCCTTCTCGAAAGTTGCGTCTGGCGGTGTTGGGCTCGTTGGATAGGGAGAGGATGAGCTGGGTGTCGTCTGCGTATGACACGATGTTGAGTCCGTAGGTTCTGACGATGGGGGCAAGTGGAGCCATGTAGACGTTGAAGAGCGTCGGGCTGAGGGAGGAGCCCTGGAGGACTCCGCAGGTGGTAGGTGTGGGGTCTGAGAGGAAAGGGGGGAGTCTGACCCGTTGCGTCCTGCCGGAGAGGAAGGAGCAGATCCAGTCGAGGGCCTTGTCCTGGATTCCTGCGTCGTAGAGTCTGCGTATTAGGGTGCGGTGGGAGACTGTGTCGAACGCCGCTGATAGGTCTAGAAGGATGAGGGCTACTGTTTCTCCTTTGTCCAGTAGGGTGCGGATGTCGTCTGTTGCGGCGAGGAGGGCGGTTTCCGTACTGTGGTTTTTTCTGAAGCCGGATTGGGAGGAGTCGAGGATGTTGTGTTCTTTAATGAATGTGGCGAGTTGGCTGTTGATGGCTTTCTCAATGACTTTCGCTCGGAAAGGGAGCAGGGAGATGGGTCTGTAGTTTTTGAGGTCGGTGGGGTCCGCTGAGGGTTCCTTCAGGAGGTGGTTAACCTCGGCATGTTTCCAGTCGTCGGGGAACTAGGCGGTCGCCAGGGAGCGGTTGATGGTGTGGCAGAGCATGGGTGCGATGGTGTCAGCGGCTCTGTTGAAGATGTGGTGGGGGCAGGGGTTCGTGGGGGCCCCTGAGTGGATTGACTTCATTGTCTTCAATGTGTCTTTGGTGGTGAGGGCTGGCCAGTCATCAATCGCTGGTTTCCGGGTGTCGGGGTGGTTGGTGAGGGTTCAGTGTGTTGGTTGTCTTCGTCGAAGTTGTCGTAGATGCGCTTGATTTTGTGGTGGAAAAAGGTGCTGAGTTTGTCGCAGAGGTCTTGTGAGGGAGGGATGTCGGTAGACTCGCTGGTGGGTTGGGCGAACTCCTTGATGATGCTGAAGAGTTCCTTGCTGTTGTGTGCGTGGGTGGAGATTCTGTCTTCAATCGCTTTTTTCCTCGTTTCTCTGATGAGTTGATGGTGAGCGTTGGTGGCGGCTCTGAAGTTGTTGTGTGCTTCTGTGGATTTGGTGTTTCTCCAGGCCTTTTCGAGGCAGCGGCATGTGCGCCTGGACTCTCGAAGTTCGGTGGTAAACCATCTGGCTTTCTTGGCACGGGTATTGTTGTTTTTCTTTAGGGGGGCTATGGTGTTGGTGCTGTCCGAGATCCATCTATGCAGGGTTCGGGCTGCGGTGTTGGGGTCGTCGTTTTCCGCGATGGTTGGGGTGGAGTTGTTGAGTGAGGAGATGAGCTGGTCGTCGGTGATTTTGGTCCAGTTTCTTTGTGGAAGCAGGTGCTGGTGTCCGTGGATGGTGGGTGTTCTGAAGGTGAAGTGGACGCAACGATGGTCGGTCCATGGGAGTTCGGTGGTGTGGCTGAAGGTGATGGAGTTTCCTGTAGTGAAGAGGGGGTCGAGGGTGTGTCCTGCTGAGTGCGTGGGCTCGGTCACGATCTGGCAGACTCCAATGTTGTGGAGGTTGTCCAGGAGGCATGTGGTGTTGGGGTCCAGTTGATTGTCGAGGTGGAAGTTGAGGTCTCCCAGCAGGGTGTAGTTGGTGGATGCGATGGCCTGCGGGGAGATAATGTCCGTGATGGAGTTGGCGAAGGGTCCGCGGGGTCCAGGGGGTCGGTAGATGAGGGTTCCTCGGAGGGCGGCAGTGGGGCTGGCCAGTATCTTGAAGTGAAGGTGTTCCATCAGTTCTGTGGACTCGTCAGGGAGTGTGCTCAGGCGAAGGCTGGATTTGTGGACGATGGCGATTCCTCCTCCTGGGTGGGTGGGGCGGTCCTTCCTGTAGATCTTGAATCCTTGGGGGATGGCGATAGCGATGTCCGGTCCTGAGGTGGCGTTGGTCCAGGTTTTGGTGAAGAATGCTACGTCCGGGGTGGTGCTGTCGAGGAGGTCCTAGATTTCTGTGGCGTGTTTGTGGAGGGATCGGACGTTGAGGAGGATACATTGCAGGGTCTTAAGTTCGGTTGTGTTCTTGTAGGCGGGTTGTGCTGGATCCGTGTTCTTGGCGGTGCTGCAGGTGTGCCGGCAGCGGTGACAGCTGAAGGGTCCATGGGTGTCGGCTGGTGATGCTAGCTTGCAGTTGTTGTTGCAGCCTGGGTTGAGTGCGTGGATTGCAGCTGGGTCGTAGCGTTGGCGGGGCGGAGGTCCAGGGTTCCTGGTGCTGGCCGCGGACGGGTCGCGGACAGGCGCAGACGTGCTTGCCTTTGACGCGCTTTCGGTGCACCAGCGGCGCGCCGCCATTAAGTAGGGGTCGGGGAGGGCTGGACAGCTGGGAGGCGGGAGCGGGGAGAGGAGCTGGATTGGGCCGGTCGCGCTGGGGGGGAGGGCCGCAGGGGCAGCGGCGAGGAAAGGTAAAGGGAGGAAAGAAGGGATAAAGAAAAAAGGGAAAATAAGCAGAAATAAGGCACAAAAGAGCAGAGATGCAGAAAAGGGCAGAAAGGTGAAAGATGGAGAGGGTAGAAAAACGAGTGAAAACGAGTGAAGGAGCAGAGGGAGAGAAAGGGAAAATGGGCAGAAATAAGGCAAAAAAGAGCAGAGGTGCAGAAAGGTGAAAGATAGAAAGGGTAGCAAAACGAGTGAAAACGAGTGAAGGAGCAGAGGGAGAGAAAGGGAAAATGGGCAGAAATAAAGCACAAAAGAGCAGAGATGCAGAAAGGTGCAGAAGGGTGAAAGATAGAAAGGGTAGAAAAACGAGTGAAGGAGCAGAGTGAGAGAAAGGAGACAGAGGTCCACTGGACCACCAGGGATGAGGCGCAGGGAAACCTGCGGGTGGAGGAGGGCCTCGATCACTAACACTCAAGAGTGCAGGGGCAGGGACACCTCACTTAATGGTGGAGCTGCGAGGGTGGCAGAGCAATTTCACTGACAATGAGTCAGTGGTCTTGCTCGCCTGTCCCCGCAGTGGCCGCCATTAAGTAGGGGTCGGGGAGGGCTGGACAGCTGGGAGGCGGGAGCGGGGAGAGGAGCTGGATTGGGCCGGTCGCGCTGGGGGTGGAGGCGCCGCAGGGGCAGCAGCGGCGGGGAAAGGTAAAGGGAGGAAAGAAGGGATAAAGAAAAAAGGGAAAATAAGCAGAAATAAGGCACAAAAGAGCAGAGATGCAGAAAAGGGCAGAAAGGTGAAAGATGGAAAGGGTAGAAAAACGAGTGAAAACGAGTGAAGGAGCAGAGGGAGAGAAAGGGAAAATGGGCAGAAATAAGGCAAAAAAGAGCAGAGGTGCAGAAAGGTGAAAGATAGAAAGGGTAGAAAAACGAGTGAAAACGAGTGAAGGAGCAGAGGGAGAGAAAGGGAAAATGGGCAGAAATAAGGCACAAAAGAGCAGAGGTGCAGAAGGGTGAATGATAGAAAGGGTAGAAAAACGAGTGAAGGAGCAGAGTGAGAGAAAGGAGACAGAGGTCCACTGGACCACCAGGGATGAGGCGCAGGGAAACCTGCGGGTGGAGGGCCTCGATCACTAACACTCAAGAGTGCAGGGGCAGGGGCACTTAATGGTGGAGCTGCGAGGTTGGGAGAGCAATTTCACTGACAATGAGTCAGTGGTCTTGTATAGGCACATAGTATTAGTTCTGACTCCTCATTTATTCGTTTATTTGTGGTGAGACCTCAATCGGGGAGGGGGCAGGACAGGGAAGACATGGGCTACTGGGCCCCAACTGTGATGTTTGAGGGTGTTTTCCCCTGGAGTACTGGGCATCCTACTATGGCTCTGTAAACTGGGCCAAGTATACCCTTTCTGTTCCTTCCAGCAGTAAATATAATTTAAATAAAACGATAATAAACCATGGTTTATTATCATTTTATTTTGTGCCCCAAGTCTTGTGGGTGGGGCCAGGGGGATAACAGGCAGCCACAGGGAGAGATGTGCACTGTTATCAGTGTGCATGACAGTTTGACTGGCCGTCTTACGCCGGCTAAATCATCATGCACAATTTGCATGTTGTCCACCCAGACTGCAATGCAGCCTGGGTGGAAAGCATACCCAGGCTCCCAGTCCCTGGCTGAGTGGCGAATCACGGTGCTCAGACGAATCACAATGCTTTACTGCAGAGTTATGATTGGTTCAGGGAAGCCTGGGTGCTTCCTGCTTCAGGCCGGAGCAGAGCGAAGGTGAGGAGGGATGACCTGAAGAGGTACGGGGCTAAGGAGGTACGTTTACATTTTTTTTTACTACCCCCTCTCACCCTCCAACCCTGTTCTGTGCCAGCCGCCCCAACTTTCAGGGTACTAAGGGTGAGCAATCAAAGGCTTCTCAGGGAGGTAGTATGGGAGGCAAGAGATCAAAATTCATGATAACCCGAAAGCAAAGGTACGGGATGGCATATACTAGCCACAGGTACAATGTCACTATTATTACCCCAACAATTGTAGCTCATACGTCAGTTCAGTAGTCTTTAAAATTCAACAAGTTCATATCGGAAAAAAATCTGTGCTTTAGCAGCAAACTTTCTCTTTGCATGTTAGGCCCAGCCTGTCAGTTTGTACTGTCACAGCACCGTGTTACCTGCTCAAGCGCCGTGGTGACTTAATGAAGATCAGCCATCTGAAGCTGAACTTGGACAAGATGGAGGTTCTCATCCTCGGCTCCAACCCGTCAGCCTGGGACGACTCCTGGTGGCCAACGGCACTTGGGGCAGCCCCGACCCCCACCGACCACGCATGCAATCTGGGAATCATCCTTGGTCAACGCTCTCAACGACCAAGCAAGTCAACTCCGTCTCCTCCTCCTCTTTCAACAACCTCTGCATGCTCCGCAAGATAAACAGATGGATCCCGAAAGAGACAAGAAAGACAGTCACCCAGGTTCTCGTCAGCAGCAGACTCGACTATGGAAACGCCCTCTACGCAGGAGCCCCAACCAAGCTCATCAATCGATTACAATGCATCCAAAATGCCTCGGCACGACTGATCCTCGATGTACCACGACACGGCCACATCACCCCCCACCTGAGAAACCTGCACTGGCTCCCCATCAACAAGAGGATAGCCTTAAAGCTCCTCATCCACGCACACAAGGCACTCCACAAGACCGGCCCAGCCTACCTCAATAGACAGCTCTCCTTCTACACCTCCAACCGCCAGCTACGCTCCGCCGATCTCTCACTCGCCACTGTCCCGGACATCCGAAGAACAATGACCGGCGGGAGATCCTTCTCCCACCTCGCCACCAAGACATTGGAACACCCTCCCACTGAGCCTACGACAGACCCTAGACCTGCTGACATTCAGCAGGACACTAAAGACCTGGCTGTTCGATCAGTAGCGGCCCCCACCTCCCCCCCAGCGCCTTGAGACCCTCGCGGGTATGTACTGTGCTTAACAAATGACTGATTGATTAATGGCACAAGTCAATGCAGTCAGCGGCTTTCTACCCTTGGGCTTCAAGGATTGAACAACGTGCTCAGCTAGCTTGTTGACTGTTGCAGCCTTTGGGCCAATGCGGGTAGCTATTGTTCCTTACAGCTGCAGCTTTCGAGGACACTCTTCTTCAGTAGTTGCGGTCTTCCAGGCTCATGTAGGCGGGCAGCCGGGCACTCATCTCTGGCAGTTGATTCCCTAAAGCCAGTACAGCAATGTCTTTAATGGCAGCAACAGCACCAGGTTACCCGGGTGGGCTGTAGAGTTGCCATTAGCATGATGATGAGTTGATGCATAATTTCTTACACAGTTCATAGAAGGAACTGCACCAGGAGACCAAGAAAACCCTTTCACTGGGGGCCAAGATCGGCTTGGCTCCCTGTCAGCAGTCAGCTACCTCAGGATTCTGCACACTTCGAGTGTGCTGGGTTTCTCCTCCTGAAAAGTTTCTCCTTCTGCAGGGTCAGGCTTGCTCCTTCTCTGAGCAGACTGGCAGGGATCTAGGCACTTTAAGCCGACCCTCATATTCTCCAGCAAGTTTCAGACGGTGGAGAAAGGAGCAGATCCAATTTAATGGCAGGCCCTGAATACCCAAGGGCTGATCCGGGGACAAAGGATATCATGATCGATGGTCTCAAAATCTGGCAACAGATGCAACAATATCAATGCAGCAGGCTGGCATTGTCCTCCAAGTGCTAAAGTTTCTCAGTTAGCTACAAAAAGTAATCATATCAATCCCTACTACTAATAATTAAGTATTTTATAGGCATACAATGTCCACCACTCAGGTCAGCTGTTGCTCTGCAGTTTCTTAAGGGTTTTCTTCTCTTTGTCTAGCACAAGTGTTAATACCAAGTTCTGTAGTTGACATCCTTAAGGAACATGAGCCAATGTTATTGTAAATACCATAGATTTGAGTCACAAACCAATTTGCTGTAGTAAATTAGCGCTTACACGCTTGAGAGACAGGCTATGCAGCTACTAGACATTCATAAATGGAGACCCAGTAGCTGTAAATCCATTTATTCCAGTGTAATTCTATGCCACAGTTGTGTAGCATTACACAGGAGTAAGCCCCACACAAGGTGAGCGAAGATGTGATCTACCTTGTGAGTTTGTAAAGACACAAAAACGTGTTGAGCTTTTGAGCATTCTGAAACTCATCTGTGACACTTTCCTAACATGGAAAAGTTTAGAGATTTGCTCTTGAAAAGAATTAGAGTAAATTCACTTCCGGGGGGGGGGGGGGGGGGGAGAATTGGACCCCACCCCAAACTTAGTGAGGTTGAAGGGAAAGGGTTTCTCCAGAGAGAAAAAAAAACAAAATGTGCAAATGTACATCAGAACTGCTTCTGCTATGCAGAATTGTAACTTGAACACTTCTGTAATGGGGAGATAGCAACACCCAAAAATGCCACATGGCATTTCTAGTAGTACACCAGGGTGGCTGTGACTGGCTGAGCTATCTTATTCATACCTCAATGTGCATAGGTATGAAATCCCTTTCTTGTCTTCATTATTTTCTTCTGTTCAAAGATCAATTTCCTTTTAGATTTTGCAGCACTCTGTAGGCCAAATGTACTAAGATTTAAAATTGCAATTAGGAAATCGCAAAAATTACCAGATTGCAATTACTGGATCACAATTTCAGATGTTCAAAGCCCTATCACTCTCAGTAGCCATTTGTTAAGATTCACATTCTCAATGTACGGCTTCCCAATTCAGTTTCAATTGCAAAAGGCGAATATTACACTGGTAGAAACTGAAGACATCACAAGCAGGAAATAGGCCAAACCTTCCACAATGCAGGGCAGAGGAGATCGCAGGAGAGGAGCTCGGCCTGATACAACTTCCAAGAGAATCTGAAATGGTAGGGCAGGAGGCAGAATGAGAAGATGAAGAAAAAGAAAACACAAGTTTAGAGATCAGGAATTAGCAATATTGTTGGAGGATTGTTTGGCAAAGCATGACTAGTTATTTGGACAAGGGGCACTGACTGTGCCTGAAGCCATGAAAAAGAGAAGATAGCAGAGACAAGAGAATGGGATTAATGCTATCAGAGTCACCACATAGGGCCTTATTGCGGAGGTGCCCCTGGGGCTCCACCAGCATAGATGCCTGTGTTGCCGTTTCTGTAATAAGATACCCTGGCACACATATAGTGCCAGCGCTATCCCCAAAGGGTGTTCCCTCATTTTCATGGGGGTGTGGCCCCCATGCAAATGATGGATTCCCTTTGACTCTGAGGCCGTGCCGTATTATAGACGTGGACACAGAGACAAAGAAGCTGTCAGGCGGCGCATTAACAGTGCACCACCTAAAAGGTGACGCAGTACCAATATGCCCCCTGATAGCAGCTCTCTGGAGGATAGGAGGCGTCCTAATTGACCTGTCAGACATCCCCTTGCAGGCAGGTGCAACCGTTCACTGCATCCACCTGCAAGGGGTTATCTCTCCCCTCTTAAAAGTGCAAACAGGTTGCGGCCTGCACAGTGAAACACGGAGCGGCTGCTTCAAAGCCGCTACAAATTTCACTTGAATGCGCTGCTCCCAGGGCAACACAACTTCGCTGCTACGCTGGCGACAGAGTATTCAATGTAATAGGGCACACTTTCACTGTTTGCTCATGGTGCACCTGTTTTAACAGGGTCGTAGCCACGGTGAGTGGCGGCGGGGTCAGGCCAGCCCATTTACCGGCTTGCCCCTCCCTAAATCTGATGCACAGTTGAACTGTCCAAAGGTTACATATTTAATTTTATTTGTGTCAGCCATCGTTCATGCAAGCTATATAAAAGGTCCGATCTGAGGTTTACACTTATTCTGTGCAGCTATATTGCAGCTGTGGCATTACAAATAAAATTCTCTGCTGCTGTACCTCTGGCAGTCTGCAGCACGCCTCTCACACAGTTTATTGAGAGTGTTCTGGTAGACGGTTGGAGCGTCATCACGCCTGACGTTCAGGCTGGGCTTAAAATTGGTTTTGTTCAGCTACCTTATGCGGCGCACAACTGCCTGCCTGAACATTGCACATTAAGAGACAAACGCACCGTGAACTACTGGAAGGACGTTTATGTCCCAGAACCAGGCACGCAACGCCCATTGGGCTGAGAGAGCTTCAGCCCCCACCCTTCCACTATCGTGTGTGGCAGCCCAGACTAAGACAGTTTCCCAGGCACACACACAGCAGCACCGAGTACTTCACAGGTCTTTAAAAGACCATTTACTTGCTAACTAGGCTTTGTTGTTTTTTCACCTCTTCTTAGAGCTCCTGCATCTCCACTCTAACTATCAATGGAAGAATTAGCCCCCCCCCCGAAATTTTAGATGTGGCTCTAGATGCACCTCTGCCCAGAACACACCATCACTGTCTTGGGACAGCAGTCTGAATTTAGGCTGGAAATGGGATGGAATCGACCAGCATGAGCAGAACATAGGAGGGAGTAATACAGTTTGGTATGATCGCGTGACATAAAAATTGATTCAGGTGAAAGCATGTAGGTGAAGCAAATCTCACACTATCTAACACTTCATAGTGTTTGATGTGTTCAGCAGAAAAAAAAGGCTGAAATCCATAATAATTGATAACCTCTAGACATGCGTGAAATGTTACAGACCTATTAGGAGGTCTTGAGAGAAAATGAAAGGTTTGCAGTCATAGACGGGCGTGCGTGGGAACCAGGGACCTGAGATGTCCCTAACTCATAGGGATGCCCTCATTCTAATCTGTTCTTTTAAGATCAGATTACTCTGCAAAAATGCAATTAACAGTAGCTGCAGAAAATAAACTTCTTTGCAGCTCTGCATTTGACTCACATATAACGAAACAAACATTTTGTAGCTTTCATTTTCACCATCTTTCCCTCTCTCCCCAACTCTCATTTCATCTCCTCCTCTCTATATCCATTTCCCTCTATCTGTTTATCTCACTAGCCTTCGTTTTTAGGTCTCGCTAGAGTCAGCGCATGTGCTGCTCTGGCGAGAAATTTAGTAGCTCCTTCAAAAAGTGCTACCTTGCTGGCCACCAGCTTGCTAGAACGCGCACAAGCGCACGCGACGTGCGCAACACTTTTTCCCGTCGGTGCGTGCGCGTTCTAGCATCACCACTCGCGGCACCTCTCGCACTCAACAGTCCCCCTGGGCCACAAGCAGGCATCCACTTCGGCCTGCTGCTTGCAAGCGCACGCACTTGAAAATCCCACCCATCCTCCATTCACAATTCGTAGATCACCTTGCCTCTGATTTAATTCTGCTTCAGGCATAGCACTTCACTGCCCGAAGCACAGGGATTGACCATTCATTTCCTTGCGGTCCCCATTACTTCTTCTTGGATTCCACCCTTTTCATTACGTGGGGAGTCATTAACTGCACCCCATCCTCCCTCAAGATAGGAAAAGGGCAGGGCCCTTTCATTTCTAGGTAATGTCAAGCACCTTTTAGGACAGGCGCATGCGTGCTTTGGGTGAGCACACCGTACATTCTTGGTTAAAGTGTTTACGATGGTGGTCCTGTGCGCTGATTCCAGTCATCTCTGTCGGTGCCGTAATGCTTGTTTTAAATGCAAAAGAGAGTTAAAACAAAACTCTGCCCTCCATGTTGAACCTAGAGGCGCATGCCACCCCGCTGGGATTGCTTAAGCTGACACTTGAATCACTAGGGCTCTTGAATGCTTGTCCCCACAGCTGACAAGTTTTCATTTTGTCTGTGTGAAGTTTCCTTTTTTTCAGTGTGACACGAGTGCCATTTTCTTTCGGGTGAAAGGAATCATGAAAGGAATAAGGCACATTTCACATTTTAGCTCCTAACTTATATAATAGCCTGGAAAGCACCTTGAAACAGCTGCAAGGCACATGTTTGAGGTGCTCTTACAAATTCACAAAACAATTTGCATTTTTTAACCCGGTTGTCCTGGAAAGATTTGTGGTCCCATAATAGATTTTATCAGACTTCTGCCTAGTGCAGCAGTATTACCTCACAACAATGGACAGCCCGCTGTCCTAAACAGATGACACAAGGCCCCGTTAGCAGACCTGGTCAATTAAAATGTAAAGTTACCTGTTGCTTACCCGCGCTGCATCACGGTCTGCAACAGCAGAAATCTCCAGGGCAAAGCAGCCCAACCCATCTTTAAATCGGCAGACGGGGGTCCGAACGCTTGCACCACAATAGCGTGTTTAGGCTATCAATATTAACACGAAGCTAAAGCCAGATTGCCTGTCTGTCAGCTAGGGGGCGTCACACATTTAAATTACGCAGTAAAACGATCAAAAAACTATGAAAACTGAATAAAGTTATAGTTTGCTCATACTTTCTTCATAAAACATAGAATTCTACGAATTTCTTAAAATGATTGGAACATGCATTTCTCTTCAGAGGAGACAAGCTGGGCGCAAACCGAAATTTCATAAACTGCAAACAGCAAAAGCTCTACACTCCCCCCTGAACGGCTAGATGCTGGCAGGGCACAAGTCCTAAACAAGCATTGGCATAGCCAATAGGTTTCGCCTTTGGGACCTTATACGTGTTTAGCCATGCAACAGTTGCTGATATTGTGCTGCATAACTAAATACTTATAAGGTCCCAAAAGTGAGACCTATTGGCTATGCCAATACTTATTTTTTCTGTTTGCCTTCCATCTCTCTTTTTCTCTATAACACTTCTCTCTAAATATTTCTCCCTCCTTAGCAATACTTACACTCTTTTTTCTCTTTGTATTCTTTCCTCTTTAATTCTTATTTTACACTTATTCACTGCATCTTACTGTCTATCACATCCGTCCACCCATCATCATCCGTCCACCCATCATCCATCCAGCCATTTGACTACCCATTCATCGACTCATTAATTCATCTGACGTTTGGACTTCCTACTGAAATTACTGCATATGTATTGCACCACAGGTCCCAGGCAACCAAAGCGAAGTGCACTTGAGGAGCATGGGTACAATGGGGTCCCATCAAGGTTTCTTGGGGGGAGGGGGGGGGGGCGGTAAAATGTTGTTGCACCACTGCTCACAGACAGGGATCATGATATACAGCTTTTCCAGCAAAAACAGAATTAATTCATTAAACTAATGTGTGTTATGTTCAAATCTGATGTTAAACAAACACAAAGAAATATGCAGAACAGCGTCCACGCAACAATGAAAAAACAGACTAGTAAAGCCCCGGGCTGGTGCAGGCATTCTCCATACCCCACATTGATGATTGGTTATTGGTTTATGGCCAGAGTGTCCTTTGGTTTTTTGGTTGGCTGTTACAAGGATGTGTTTACTTTACGTCTTAATAAATCTGTTTCGGGTTGGAACTCAGTGCCCAAGTTATGCGAAGCATACATCAGCCAATTTAAGCTTTTTGCTTTCTGGGATTTGGAGTTCAACTTTTTATTGCTTTATATGCAGATTCACTTGTTTCTAAGTATTATCAATAAAGTAACCTGGAGAAAAGGATGATAACATGAAAACACAAAGCATGAATATAACAAGGCTCTGTTATATCTTAGGGAAAGCCAAGGACCAATTTATTTTGAAACAATATACCCAAAGGCTATATCACAATGCCTCTTTCTTATGCCAATACATAGTATTCAAAGACTATGACCAATGTTATTTAAGAGTGCACAAAAGTGCTTTCTTGTCTCAAAACTGAGTATGCCAAGCCTCCGTCTTACCTCAGTACAGAGTACTCCAAGGCGTTATCTTCCCTAATAGTTGATACCTTTTATAGAGTAAAGATAGGACGACAATGGACCATATTTATTTATTTTTGTTGATTTATATAGAGTGGACATTGCCCGGACACATGAGAGCATGAGGTTCATCAATAATTTGTGCAGGTTTAGGATGGTATGCGATTGGAGGGATCGTGAGAAGGTCGGAGGGGTTTAACTAGCTCATGACTATAAGGAGTACCCAACAGCTGCATTTCATCAGTTCCTCAAGTTTCTAGTCCATCACTATTCCATCACCATTAAGAGATCTCCAAGCTCTATCCTATCGCAATTCAGAGTACCCCAAAGGGAAACGCCTCTTTATGTAGATATACAACAACCCTATATTCATACCATACAGAATACATCAGAGGTCTATCCTATTTTTCTCCAATCATCATACAAAGTACTTTGTGGGTTCTTTTCTATCAGCAACTAAACAGCAGCTACCCATTGACACAGATGTTGGATCAGCTGAAAACATTATCTTCACATTTGGGCTTCATTGAGAATTCAATTAAATTAGCCTATATTTATACTAAATGGACAACTTTTTTGTGTGCTAATGCAAATATCCACCAACTGACAGGGTCTTATTTAGGAGTTTACATGGCCATCAAGCATATGTGGCAAATCCGTTGTGCAACAACCATGTGCTTTTTTTTTTACAGCATTGGCTGTTAGCATGCATGCTCCGAAAATTATAGATATATCTGTTATTAGGAAATTAAACATGAGAACAATGAGGGATAGCCATGTAGTTATGTTACATATTTCATAGCTGTACATACAATAGCACTTTGCACTTTATGTACCTTTACGATGCAGGCCATTCTGCATATATTGCACTGTGTATTATATGAATGTGTGTACTGTATTTTGATGTATTGAGTGATTATGAAATATGCTGTGTTTTTTATTTCATTTGATGGACTTAAAAAATGTGTTTTAAAATTTTGATAGTATATTCTTCTTTTGAAATTGTATTTGATTAATTGTTTCCTCCGATTAGAATGCTTTTATTGTGGTATATTTTGCACTGAATAAAGCTGATTTGACTTGACTTGACTTGAGAGATATCCTATGTGTCCACAAAGTCCTTTTTTTGCTGAATTGCCAAACAAAGGCAATTATTCTTTATTACAAAGATGCTATATTAGTGTCACTATTTAGGAGTAGTGAAAACATCCATAATCGATTGACATCCTCCGCTCCCATTCACAATTAGGAGAAATAGACCTGACTACCACAGCACAATGAAGACTGAGAAAGTTCAAGTATTCTGATAAAGCTGAATGTATTAGCTGATGAGATGGTAAAACCAGATTACCATTTAGTTGCCAACCATCATCACTGCCATGGCCACGTTTCTGGTGGGATATACCCGACAAGATGAATTTCATCTCTATGTAACCTTTCTCCATCAAACATGTCCGGAAACTGAGGACTTATCTTCAACCTTTCGGTGAGTAGTGTCCCAGTTTAGGTGCCCCGATTGGGAGACTTATGGGTGATAGGTTACATCCTTGCTGGCCTATTACCTAGACCTGATCATTATAGACCTCACTGTCTGTCAGAGGTCAAAGCAGACCTACATATTGGTGCAGTATCACAGCTCAATTAACTACTAGAACCATGCAGTTATAGGAGACCGCACTATATAAAATAAGTTTCATCAGATTCAAGTCACCAGTTTTAACCTAACATGATTGGGAATGGTATGGAGCTGCTTATGTGTCATGCATATCTTTCAGACAGATCACCATTTCCAAGGTGACTATGGTGCATTCTACAGCAGTATTGTTTGGCTTTCTCCACACTAGAGCTACCTCAGGGGCCAGGTTTGCAAAAAGAAAAGCCTTTTTGTGTCGTGATAAGTATAGTGGACATTTCAGAGAGCCTCACCATGAGATGACAGATGACTATCCTGGTGGGAGCAGCAGCAGCCGACCAGCCCAATAATTGTGAATACTGATAGGTGTTATTTCAGACATTGATATTGTTTGGTTCCTTGGGATTGTTTAATAGCACTGAAGTATTTTGACCTTATGAAAGAAGGAGTAATTTGTATCTTTGCTTTGCAACCTTTCTGAAAACGCACACTATCTCACAAAATTATTAATAATAACTTGCTTTATACAGCAATGTATTGTGCAGTTCTGTTGGTGCTATGAGTAGCAGGTATTATTGTTACCCAATGTATTGGTACTCAATTTATTAATGTTAAAAGGGTGGAAGGATGGTTCTCTCACTGGTTGAAACTACTACTGTGTTCATTGAGCTTGGTTGATAGAGGGTGGATTATAGTGTAGCTTGTATGGCAAGAGTTGTAGTGTTGTGCAGGAGTTCCTGAGGAGTGTTATTTTCATATCATTGCAAACTTGTTACATTGACTAAAGTAAAGAGGAATGAGAGATAGTTACAAATGTTATCTCTGGTTGTCAGAGTGTGGGTTTATAGTATGTCATTTGTTGGAAGATTTTCGGTGTCTTTTCTGAAATCCATAGTGGTGCTGCTATCATATCATAGAATAACTCTGTCTGTGTATCCTTGTGGAGTGAAGCGTTCCGGGTGAAAGAAAGATGCATGTCATGACATTTACCATCTTTGTGTCGGTAACTGATTCTTCCATCATCTGGTATTCATTTGGGGGTATTTCCAGTGAGGGGGTAATTTGTTTTACAACATCCAGGTCTTTACTGCCTTCCAGAATCCCCGCTGTTTGAGATTGTTTCTTATCTTTACTGTCAATAAGTTCTAAAAACAAGTTGTCTGAATGAACAAAGTTATATTATCAATGTATGTGTTGTTGAATGGTATGATGGTTCCAATCTAGCGTGCTGGCTCCTAATTTTCATGTATGACTAAGGGTTATACTTCGATGAAGGATGGCCCTATGCCTTCAGTGGCCCAATGGGCAAAGCAGAATGCCTTGGAGGTACTCATCAGGGATACCCACTTGCTTGGCTACAGAGTGGTGCGGTTACGTAGGCATAGTAGTTCGAGGCTGCTGCTTTTTTAATGCTAAACTTTAATGGGTGATACCTAGAAGAGGGAAAATGCAGTACAAGTATTGTATAGTGAAGAAACCAGTTATGGTTACCTAATTTATTTATGGCACTAGGGATAAGAATGCTGCCAGATGGTTGTCAGAAAGTAATTCTCTCAGTTACTGAAGGAGGATCATGATTTTTAAAAGAGTCGCGTTTGATGCATTGAATCAGCATCCATTGGTCTTTGGCTTTCAAGAATTGGTCCAGGCTACAGCAATCTCTGCGTTTAGACTTTCGACCTAGAGATTGATCTGCGTGTCATCTGTGTAATTTTTCACAGGCTACATTGAAGGACTGGAGATCAGGTATGGAGCTGAGAAACACGCATTCAGGAGAAGCGGAGCGATAATGGCATCTTGCAACATTCCAGAGTCAGTGCTGAACAGAATTGAAGAGAATGGTACAAGCTCAATGATGCCTTGATGCCCCCTGGGGCTAAGTCTGCGCGTTATAAAATTATTTTCATTCATTTATGCTTGATGTGTTGAAGATCTGCTTTAGAATGGTTCCTGGAGTACTGAGGCCTTCTAGACTCAGTGCTAAAGTGGGATGATGCACTGGTATTTTCTTTGTTCGAGATCTGGATAAACATCATTTTGTTCATACGAGATTGATTAGTAGTTCACCGGTCCTGCTGAATGGGGGTTTTGTTTCTTCATGTGCGGCTTCATGTAGGACATCTTAAGGTAGTTTGGAAACATGTCTGATATTCATGTCCACATTAGAATGGGTCAATTTTCTGCAGTTCAAATGAAAACAGTTTATTAAGTAAACATACAAAATGAAAATTTAGAAAAACCTAAAGCTTTGTACATTGCATGTTTTTAGACAGTGGTGTTCGTTGTACACATTCCAGCATGTCTGTCAGCAGGGCTTTCCCCTTTATATGGCAAAGTATATTTTTTTGTTATTTCTAAAATTCATTTTCGACACACATTACTTATACATATTCCACAGACTCAGGTATATTCAGAGTATGCAGGCCTCTATCATATACGCAGTTTCAACGTCACCAATATATGCTCGGAGTCACATTATGGAAGTCTCTGATTTATTCACAGTTTGCATCTTCTGATATAGGCACAAGTTGGGAGTCTTCAAATATTTTCATGGTATGGAAGCCGCTGATAAATGCCTAGTACACAGACTTCTGATGTGTGCTGGTACTAAAACTTATATCATTTTTTACTAATTATCTGAAGTTTCTAACACCTGTAAATAAAAGTGATTACTATTATCTAATTTGTTGATAATACTCAATTTGGGAACTTCAGAAGGCTCGAAATAAAAGCATTGACTTATGTGTTGGCCTTAGTGATATTTGAGCTTGTGTCTTGCACATCACAACAGTTGTCAGGGACAGGAATTATCTCACATTACATTACATTCATGTCTGACCAATGTGTCTTAGAAGGTAACACACTCTCTAGCAATTCAACAGGGCAGAGTTCCAGCAGCAACTAAACATACAATAGCTGATGCTTTGCGTGTGCTTCAAAAACAGTCCTGCTTAGAAGAATGTTTCATGCCCCCAAAACCTATGTTCCTGACTACGGCCCTGTGTTTTAATGTGTGACGTGGCGCAAACAGGGAAACTGCGCCCTATCTATAATACAGCCCCAGGAGCATTAAGGAGATTCAAAAGGGGTGTTATAGGCTATGCTCCAGTACTAAGGAGAAACTGGCAAGTAGCAGGAAGTAAGCAGCTGGGATTGAAGGGAATCATACACCGATATACCCCTCACCACCATGGACAAGGCCATAGAGACACCACTACAGCCTGAGGTTGTCACTGAACTCAGTCAAACTGACAATTACACAGTCACCACCAGGTTAGTGCATGCATTCCAAATCACATTATAAAAATTAGCAATTTACAACATGATGCATGCACTTGAGTTGATTGTTCTGTATATAGAATTATGTCACAGTCGCCAGGGACTTTGTATGAAGCACATCCATAGCCCAGCAAAATACATTTGCAGTACTGTATAATATTCCACAGTGTACCACACTGGTTTGCAGGTATAATACGTTCTAAATTAAGGCATCAATCGAAAGGTTGCTTTGTACAACAGTAATATGAATGTTATGTAGCACAGCCATGATACAATGTTTAGTCAGCCTAAATGACCACATGCATCTGATAATAACACATCCCCTTTTCCAACAGATGGCTTGCCCATGCAGACAGAAGAAGCAGGCAATGAGGAGGAAAAGGACACAGCAACTCATGAATGCAGGACACATCCATCAACCACCCGTCCCCCTAAACTGCAGTACGTGCCAAAGCAATCTACTCCAAGTGTACACTTCCAGTACCTGAAAGATCAATTACCCATCCTCAGGCACGGTCCACTGCAAAGGCAAGAGGCTGACAAAACACCACAAAATTAGCCATCATGATGGTGAGAAAGGTACACCTTGCACAAGGAAGTCCATGGTTCTGGAGGAGTCTATGTTGGGTGTAAAGTGCCAACAATTACAACCCAAGTAGGCATTAGGTAGAAAGGTTGTGAGTTTGGGGTTGTTTAAACACCACAGCTTCAAAGCCATGTCCCACATTATGGACTTCCTGACAGAGGTAGTCGCTACATTGTGTGGCGCTACATAATAAAAGCATGACACAAGGTCATCCCCTGCTAAATTCAGTAGTAACCCTAATCTCTTTCCGTCTGTTACTAAGTGCCGGCCAAGGTGACCTCTGCCCTGGAAGTTCTTCAAACTCTACAAGCACGTTATAGGCCAGGGAATTCCAACACAGGACAGTGAGGAGTCATCGAGCCTGAGCAATATATCATTATCAGACATAAAAAAGGCACGGTGCACAAGGAGTCATGTTAGAGAGGCAGAAGGGGAGGGAAGACTCAGAGTCTACCACTAACAGGCCCGATTGTGGCAAAGGGAGAACCAGACATTGAATGTTCCCCTTCTACAAACCACATGTGTTAGTTGTGTACTCTCAGACCTGTATGATCCTGGGGACCAAGCCACATATAACAGTTGGTATTCTGTTTTGTATTTTGACATGACCGGGTGTTATCATGAAAATTGTTTGTTAATAATGCAAATAATGTACATTTGTTTTTGCTCAATCTTTTTTGTAAGCTGAGGACTTACCTGAGAAGTGTGTCGTGACCCGACAGATAGAGCGACAGGACAGGAGGACACTAGGACCCTGTGGGTCATGAGGGAGGTGACCAGGTCACCGGACACCACATCCGGTTAGGGACAGGAAGGGCAGACTGACCAGGAGGGGCATGGGAATGGACGTATATGTGGCCAGCAGCTAAGAGAAAGAAATAAAGGAAATATTGAGCAACCTACCTGGTGTTTGTCCGGTGCCCACTAGCACGACACGACATCTGGCGACGAAGGAGACGTTCCCATAGTGTGCATGGTCTTCGTCGTCGGACGACAAAGATCGGCGATTTTAGACCAGGAGCCTACCCTGGATCGCGTTTGCCACAGAGGAATGCTGAGGAGAAATACAGAGACGCGGGAGCCCACCCCGATCGCTGGAAGCAAAGTGCAGGAGTGCCGGTAAGACGCTGTGCAAGTAGCGCGAAATTCAAAGATTTGGCGCGAGCTCTCGCGAGAGTCTCGGCGGCCATCTTAGAATCAGGCGCGTGAGCCAATAGGAGCAGAGAAACAGCGCGGCGGCCATTTTGAAGTCAGGCGAGCGAGATTTCGACCGGGAAATCTCGCGAGAAGAGCAGCGGCGGACAACAAAAAGAAAGACCATAGAAACCAACAGGGCGGCCATTTTAAGGTCAGGCAAGAAAGAAAAGAAGCAAAAACAGAAGGAAAAAGACAAAAATAAAGACAAAAAAGTACTAAGGAAGCCCAGAAGAGGCTAAATAAAGTAAAATAAAAGAATAAAGAAACAAGAAATAAAAAGGACAAAAGATCACAAAAGAACAAAGAGGACAAAAAAAGGCAAACAGAAAGAAAAGAAGCAAAAGAGACAGTAAAAGAAGAAAAAAGAAGAAAAGACAGAGAGCAATGGAAATATAGAACAACGCACAAAAGAGCAAAAGAACAAAACAAAAAAAAAAAGAGGGAAGAGCAGATAAAGGCAAGAAGGCAAGAATGGCAGACCCAAATCCCAGCGCACAATACAGGAGGCCTCTGCCGTTCAACTTATCGGAGCCACAAATAGGAATCAGGTGGGAGAAGTGGATCAGATGGTTTGAAAGATATATGGAAGCGACAGATGTAACAGACGGAAAGAGATTAGGGTTACTACTGAATTTAGCAGGGGATGACGTCGAAGAACTTCTGGTGACACTGCCTACCGAAGAAACAAAGACATATGAGAAATTAAAGAAATGCCTAACGGCCAAATTTGATCCACAACGGAATGTTGACTTCGAACAATATACATTTACTATTGCGTGTCAACAAGTCATTGAAAAGCTAGATGACTTCGCAACAAGGCTGAGAAAACTGGTGACACATTGTGAGTTCGACAAATTCGATAACGAACAAGCAAAAAGGCTACGGATCATAGAAGGCTGTCGTGACACAGGATTCAGGGCAAGAATACTAAAAGAACCGACCTCATTGGAGAACATCCTGTCACTAGCGAGAGCAGAGGCGAGAGCAACGGAACACGCCAAGGAAATGGAAAGAGGGAAGAACTTTGAAATTGAAAATGCACACCTCATGACATAAATATCGCACGGGTCGGTGGAATATTGACTGGAGGGAACAAAAAGAGAGGGGACAACCGGAAGGAACATGCTACAGGTGCGGAATGGAATTTCCACACAGAGGCCCGTGCCCAGCGTTTGGCCAAATGTGCAAAAGATGCAATGGAAGAAACCACTACGCCAGTATGTGCCAAGGCGTACAATTCAGAGATGACAGAGGAAGAACAGGAAGACAACAAGAGTCGACAACAAGATACATCAGGTATGTCGACAGAGAAAGGAGAAGTTCATCACGAGAGTCAGGCGAAGAAGAGGAAGAAGAGAAAGTGGAAAGACTATACCACATGTCGGAGGTTCACACAGAACTGAGTGGGGGAGACGAAAAAGGAGAAACAACACCCCGTACAGGCAGAAGAACCCAAGAAAAGACGGATTTGGCAAAGATAGGAGTAGGAGCACATGAAGCGGAATTTGTACTGGACAGTGGTGCAACATGCAATGTCATGTGTAGCTCAGAGTACCAGAAGATGGAAGCAAAGCCGACACTGAGAGCGTCCAAGGTGAAGATCTTCACCTGGGGGTCAAAGAAACAGGTAACAAACCTGGGAAAGTTCACAGAGGAACTGAGGTATAAAAACAAAAAGAACAAAGAGGACATCCATGTGCTGAAAGGCGACGTCCCAGGACCATGCCTGCTGAGCAACAGCACCGCCCAAACAATGGGTTTCATAACTATGACATATGACAAGGAAGAAAATGAAAGACGCACTGAGAGCAAGCGAAGAGAAGACGCAAGGACCAGAGAAAGAGGAAGAGAACGAAAAAGAATCACTGAAGTAACAAACAAAACAAATGGCGGCCGTAAAAAGAGAGGAGCCAACGGAGATAGTGCCAGCTGGCCCAGGACATTGGGCACACGGCAAAGAGCTAGATGTAGACGAAGAGAGGCTGGCAAGCAGAGAGCAGAAGGAGGACAACTGGCAAACAGAAGAAAAAGCAGATGGCAGAGAACAGCGACCGAAAAGGAATGCAAGGGGACAAAGAGACTAAGTGACGAAACGTAGGAGTCAGAAACTGGAGAGACGGGTCGACCAGACACTTGGAGACTCTCTCTCTCTCTCTCTCTCTCTCTCTCTCTCTCTCTCTCTCTCTCTCTCTCTCTCTCTCTCTCTCTCTGGGTTTATTTAACATTATGTCTCAAACAAGGAATTCTGGGGGTTGTAGTCCTGTTCTTATTTCCTTTTCTTGGTTGAGTCAGAAATCCTGGGTGTAGTCCAGTGTAAGGGTTAGCTTGGCTTCAGCAACTCAGTAAAGGACAGGAACATTTATGAGACAAAAAACAAAAGAAGAAAAGGAAACCGTAAGGAAGGTATTTCCCTTCTAGAAATGTCGCAGGGAGCGAGGGGTGCAGGGAGACTTTCACCCGATACTGTCACCAGTGCGTTTTTGGGCAGGGGGTCCCTGTTTGAATTGGAGCTCAGTTTTGGCCTCAGGGATTTCCCTCCCTTACACCCCCTCCCTTCTGGTCTTCTCTTACGCGCGCCCTGTTAAAACAAAGGCGGCCCCGTACCTTGTTAAGCCACGACCCTCCTGGGCCATGGCGGGAGTCTCCGCGTTGCCAGGTAGGGTCTGGCTGCCCTTCTGTTCTTTGCTCCTTCGCGTCTGGACTCCGGCGTTCTCCTTCGCGTCCGGTGTCCTCCTCCTGGTCCTGTCGCTGTTCGGGTTCCTTCCAGGGATTTATCACGAAGGTCTCAATGAGCTTCTCCTCTTGCCGCGTGTTCTCGCGAAATCCGAATGAACGAACGCCTCCTCTGGTGTCTTCCGTCTTAAAAGGAGTCAAAGTCATGTGACACCGTCACATGATCCGGAAAGCCGAGGGATTTAAAGGGATAGTAGTCCTCGGCGGCGGGCTGCAGACACAGAAGGGAAGAGGGAGAGAAATAATGGGTAAAATGTTCTATCGGAGTCTCCAAGGTCTGCGCATCCTCACAGCATCCTTTCACCTGTGAGAAATGTGCTACTCTGGAAAACTCCACCATGGTGTGCTGACATTTTTGAGGGGTCATTGGAATGGCAATGTCCATTCACATTTGTCAACAAGGCATCCCGGAATTTGCAAAAAAACATACATAGTGTACTCCATGGCACCCCATCAGCTGTAGTGATAATCCCCTGATACCTACCTGAAGCCAGGCGGTACAGAGAACACAGGAAGGAAATAATTTCAGTGTATCTCCCTACCTTGCAGAGGATAACATTCATCCATGAGGTTCAAAATCATAATTTTGCTCAACCTAGACTTACCACACATCTCCACCTAATTTTTTTAAAAAAATAAAAACACACAATTTTAATGTGTTTTGTATCAACGATCTAACACCACGCCAGTTTACAATAAAAGTAGGAATAAGCATGAGACACCACCCTGCCGTAGAATTGATTACATCCTAATCTTCTATCCAGGAAGAGGGGAGCAATCCTTGCCCAGTCGCTGCTCAATTATTTCTGGGGTGGTGGGAGGCAATCAGTGCGAAAAATGTTTTTGGCAATGGCAAGGCAGGCATAAGACGGCAACTAAAAGGGGACGCAGGGCCAGAGAGCTAAGGCGGGCTGGCAGTTCTGTGAGGTCAATAATATGGAGGGGCTATGAAGTGATCCCAGAACCCCAGTACCCAAGGGATAATGTATAGATTATAGCCTCACCCTTCCCTATTTCCGGTGCTCTGGTTTTCCCCACGGGAGAGGACGTGCCATCAACTGTGTCCTCTATGGCAGCTAGTATACTGTCCCAGGTACTTGCAAAGTCTTGAGGCCTCTGGCCCCATCTTGCCTCAATGTGCAGCAAGGTGCCCACTGCAGTCGCCCACTTCTTCAGCTCCTTCAGCATAGTACTTTTCGAGTTGCGGCTAATATGCCACTTAGCTAGCATTAACGCCAAGTCAATGAAGCTATTTGACCTTTTTAGCGTTCAGTTGACCAAATAATCCCAGAAGTTTCCCTGCTGGGGTACAGGGGATATTTTTGTCTGTCGCTAAGTGTATAATTTCCACACTCTGTACCAGTGCACCCTTAAGCCAAGTCAATCCCAAAGTGCAACATCTGGTTGTAATCATCTAGAGTATGGGTACTCACATTTTCCCAGGGGCCACAAAATATGGTCTGTGGTGTGCCCGGGGGGCCACATTGACGCCAGCAGAGTGGGGGTTTGCTGCAGAGGAACATGTGGGGAGAGTCGTAAGGTGGGCGTTGGGGAAGCAAAGCATGTGCATATTCTAATCAGTGAGTCATGGAGCTATTTTGAGGGGTTCCATTCTGCCCTGTTAATTGAGCCTCTAGTCTTTAGAAAAGTAATAAATGGGACAATACTGTGTTATTCTATATCTGAATCGATATCCCTCTGTTGCACCTTAGGGTAAGCTTAATCTAGTTGCTTTCACTACCTTGTGAGAGTCAAGTGTAAAAAGAAAGTAACTTCAATATTATTTGAAATGAAATAGAATTGCACAATGTGAAAGTCGAGAACCTAGAATCAATGCTGGCTTTCTCCACTTGACCAAATTGTGTGATCCTTGATAGTTGTTTTATTTCACTTTGCCTCCTTTTTTTCATAATCACATGTAAGAACACCTTGAAAGACATGCATGCATGATATGCACTGTACAAAAACGTATTTTGGGTTGGTTTAATAAACTATAATGTTGTCCATGTATACAAACAACTCAGACCACCCAGAGTGTTCAGTGTAACAACTGACTTGCCTCTTTGATCACTATTGGCAGTGTTGTTGAGGGGGAGAGGCGGTATGAATGTTTCTACGTTCATCTTTGAAAGCTATCACTTTTGAAAAATACTTCTCAAAGGACTCATATAATCTGATGTACTAAAGTGAAACACTTCTGAATGTTAATGACAAACTTTTTTGAGTTTTGAAGAGAATTTGCCATATTTTTAAACATTTGATGCAAGATGTCTAAAAAAATGAATGTGTTTCTAAAATTATGTGCCACTACTGTAATGAAAAAGCCATGTTTATTGAAACCTGGGACCAATTGCTTCTTTTCTTGTACTTGAGTTAGCCTGGAAACAAAAGCTTGCCTGTCTATTTAACATACTTCTGAATGTTAGTGCTCTCTCAAGAAACATGCAACCCAGTGCGGTCATTCGGCAGGGGGGCCGCATGTGAAATGCCAGGAGGGCTGCAAGCGGCCCTGGGCTGTACTTTGATTTTCACTGATCTGGACCATGTAGCCTGTGTTCCTGGGTATATTTTATTAATACTCCTGGGTGCTAGGTAGGCCCTGTGTATGTGGTACTGTTAAATCAAGCAGAATCTGGCATTCCTGGAGATTTTAGATGCATTTTGCAGTATTCTCTCCCATTCCTCCTCAGTGATCTCCCTCTGAATGTCAGTTGCCCATGCTAATCTAAACTCATCTAGTTTACATTGCGCCTGAGAAAGCAGTGCCCTACACATGAAAGTAAACACTTTGGGTTTCCCACTGGTAGTACATATCAGTTGAAGCCCCTTGTGCACAGGTGGCTCATCCGCTTCCTTCCCCCACATAGCCTGCCCCACTCTTTGTATCGGACCAAAAAACAGAAAGTGCCCCCTAGAATATTATAGTCTTCCCTTAATTCATCAAAGCCTTTCAAGGAGCTCCCCTGATACAAATCACTGATGTTTCTACTCCTAACCTTGGGCCACAGGTATCATGCATTTTACCGGTCGTAAACAGCCTGATTCGCAGAATTGGGTCATTTGCGACTAGCAAAATGCATTTTTGTATGTATGAATTTCAATTTGTGATTCTGTACCATGTTACCGATTCGCAATTTGGAATTGCGAATACATACCTATTCGGTATTAGGAAGGAGCGTGTTCAGGGTGTCTCTTCCTAATACAGAATCGCAGAGGTATGTTGGGAGGGCCGGACTGGGAACAGCAACCAGCCGTGGCAGGTTGCTACTGAACTGGCCATTTGGGAAGGGAGGGGAGGGGAGGTTAGCAACGAAGCACCACTCCCGATTATCTTACAGGGGGCTGATATTGCAGCACTGCTGCAAAACTGCCCCCTGTAAGAAAAGTGACCCACAGGGGAAATGCCCGATGCCCACTACGGCCAGTCCAGCCCTGTTTTGTGACCGAAATGTGGTTGCAAAACATTCACATTTTACCATCTACTTCAAGTAGTTGGTAACCCATTCGCAAAAGAAATTGTGTCCCCAAGGGACTCCTTCCCGTTTGGGAATGGTAGTGAGTAAATATTTCCAGAGCAGGCAGGGGTCCCATAGACCACTGCCTGCTCTTAAAAAATGAAAAGAAAACCTTTCATTTTTCTTTGCTGCATTTAAAAGCAGTCACGGACATTGTGGTCTGCTGACCTCAGCAGGCTACCATCCCTGTGATTTTAGCGATTCCCAATGGGTCGCAAATTGCGACCTACCTCATTAATATCAATGAGGTAGGTCAATATGCGACCCACTACTAATCGCTAAATGAAACTCATGGCTTTACATACATTAGGAATAGCGATTAGCTAATTGTGATTCACAGAAAATCACAATTAGGTCATTGCTATTTCCAATATTGATACATATGGCCCTATATCCAGTGACCTCTACCCTTCTACTGGTCCCTCCCGAACTCCAACTTCTTCTTATGAAAAATGCAAATCTGACCCCGAAAATTCTCCTGTCTCTTCCTTTTGCTCTGATGCGCTGGCAGACGCCTCACCCTCCTTGCCATGGCAAACAGTGCAGCAATTCTGTTAATCGGACCTTTGTATTATAGTTTACACATGTTTAGAACCTTCTCCCAAATTGCAAATGCCAAGTCCACTTTTTGCAACTATTCGCAAATTGCGAATTTTCAGAGCATTGCATTTGAAGAACACATTCTGGTAATTCCACATCTGTAGAACTTGAAGCGTGATTTGCTTATTAGTTCTCTTGCTTTTCCAGAGAACACTACGTTGCTAGCCTTTCGTACATTGCATACATACATTTTCCCAGTTGCAAACCAGTTTGCGACTAATTTCCAAGTCGCAAATTCGTTATACGTCTAGCTCATAATTTGATGTCTGACATTATTTTCAGTTTGCCTTAGTCTCTAACATACATAGTTCTCGTTCCTGCTCATGTCCTTAATGACGACTATCTAGTATTGATTTTTAGTGCTTAATAAGAACACCATTTACCGTTTTTGCCATTGATTTTCCTCTTCTGCAGTAAAACATAAGCTACAAACCCTGAAAATAAAATTGCATACCCGGACAACAGACAGACAGCATTTGCAATGAAAAGAAGAGCAGCAGGTCTAGAGGAGAGTACTTGTACTACAAGTGAAGGATTATAAAAGAACATCAAAATAATAAACAGTCACACATGCCATCTCTTCAATAACCCATTGTGCATCTTCAGGCCATTTTATTCTTGTATTTCTGTAGATTTCGTCAATCTTTTACAAGTCAACCCCTCTCTGTTTCACAGTTCTTTTTCATTTGGAACAGAATATATCTCTGAAATGATTTATTTTGGGTCTCTCCCTACAGTATCCCGCCATGCACAAACGGGTGGTCCCATCCCGGGAGGACAAAGGCCCACATGCATCAACCTATTTAGGAAGTGCAAACGGTGCGAATCGCAAAATTCGGCCGTTTGCGATTCCTAAATAGGTTTCTGGGATGCATCAAGCATTTTTGGTGAAATCGCTATTTTTAGCGAATTCCAAAAATGCGATTGCTTTTAAGGAATCGCAAATTTACGATTCCTTAAAAGCAATGCATGATTAATTTTAAAATTGCGAATTCGCAAATCTGGGGTGCAAATTACCACGAGGTTGAACCTCGTGGTAATTTGCAAAAAGTGTTAAAATGCTCTAATTTGCATTTTAAAACACTGTCATGTTACAGACACACATGTCCTTAGGACATGTGTGTTTGAAACATGCACTTCAAAATACATTTCAGGGGTGCAGGGGGGGTCCAAAGGACCCCCCCCCTGCACCCATGGAATGCATCAACATTTTGCGAATTCTAATTTGCGAATTCGCAATTCCCATTGATTCCCATGGGCCTTTTGGCCCATAGGAATCAATGGGAATTGCGAAATCGCAAATTGGAATTCGCATAATATTTGCGATTCAGTAAAAATTGCGATTTTTACTGAATCAAAAATTTTATGCACTTTCAATCATGCATCCCGTTTTGCGATTCCTTATTTGCGATTCGGTAAAAATCTCAAATTAGGAATCGCAAAACCGGACTTTGATGCATGTGGCTGTATGTGTATATCAGTATAAGATAAGAACAATTTACAGGTGGATGATGCTTTGCCTAGCATCACTATATCCGAAAGCACAAACATGAGTTGAGCTGTCGTGCTGTCTTCCCCGTTTATTGATGGTAATAAAATCATCCAGGTGGTTGATGTTCACACACGCAGTCAGGACCATGTTAGGGCTGACGTCTGAGATTCCTACTGCCTGGGGATTGCTCAACAAAGCATGTTCTGGCTAGACGTCTGGGGCTCTAAAGAGAGCTTACCTTACTGCCTCAATAGGGCAACCCAGCTCTCATCTTTACATAGGTCAAAACATTGTTGTCCATCCCTAGATGAATTTGCCTCCATACAAGCAGTTGAGCTTCATTTGTTCACTAGCACTGCCTCATTTGTAAAAGACTAAGGGGTCTATTACGATGGCGGGCGGACAAAGTTCACCCGCCATCGTAACGCCAAATGGGACCACCCGCTATATGTGCTGCGGTCCCGCAATTCCAATTAGGATGCGCCCGCCACACTGGCGGGCGCATCCTGCATTTTTCACATTGCGGCGGGCGGTGCTGTAAGCAGCACCCGCGGCAATGTGAAAAATGCATGTTGTGCATTTGCATGCACAACGTGGCAGACACCACGCAGTGCCTGCCACCTTCTGCATGCAAATGCAAGGGGGTGTACCCCCCATGTGACCCCCAACTTCCTGGGGGCCCGTACGTTATGGACATCACATGCGAACACTGTTGCCGCCACGGAAAGGTGCTCTCCGCCTGCAGTGTAATATGGAAGGCGGTGTCTTGCAGACACCGCCACCATATTCAACCCCTTTTCCGCCCGGTCGACTCGTCGACGGGCGTAAAAGTGGCGGACGGTCTTCCCGTCCGCCACGGTACCCTTGCCATCATATTATGGCGGGGAGTAAATGGCATGTGGGCAGTGTGTTATGGCGGGCTATCCGCCCACCATACTAATAGACCCCTAAGCGCCAGGGGCCTTCTCTGGAGGCCTCTGCAGCCTTCACCACTCATTGCCCATGCCAGCGCTGCCAATGACAGAACCAACACAAGTACTAACCATCATAGTTCTACAGGTGAGACAATTCAAACTATCCCAGTCCGCCCAAAGATATAATATTGGTGTAAGCGACAGATGTTATTAATTTTTAATATATATTGACTTATTAAACACTGCTATTGTGCTTATCTCAAAATTTCACAAACAGCACCACAATTTGGTTGGTGGACTGTCATTCAGTGCTGACAATGAAGTGCCGGTGCTAAGCACCGGAAACCACAGGCTCAAATTAAGCCCTGTTCACCAGTCTATAAACGTTATGTTCTGTACAGAGAATTTCTGGATTTTCCAGAGTTTGGCAGGTGTAGATGATCGGGTTGGGTATTGCTGATCTTTTTCGTGCTGGCAGTGTCCCACTTCACTCTGTTCATAACGAATGTGAATGTAGGTAAGGTTTGCTATTTTGGCAAACGCCAGCACGGGTGCAATATTTAGCTACCTATTACGTACAGCTGGTGATAAGGTGACTGCTTTTTATAATATGAGAACCACATGTGCATCCTTATGAGACTGAAAGTCAGAAAAGAGAAAAGGGAGGAAGAGAGATAAGAAAACAGTGACAAAGGGAGAAAACAGTGTAATAAAGGAGATATAAGAGTGACATAAGGAGCAGAAAGTAAGGGTGATAGAAGATAGAGGTATGAAGTGGAATTAAAAATAGGAATCCTTGCACCTCTAGCATTGGTAGTGTTAGCGGTGGGATCCTAAGTAAAACTGTACTTATCTTTTTTGCAACTAAAGCACTGAGTCCAAGCCATCAACAGGTTGATTCTTTTCACTGAGTTTTTCTCGCACTAGCTGCTAACATTCTTAGAGGTGGGCAAGCTAAGCATGGCGCAAGCTGAGTGTCTCCCTCATGTGCGACTCTTGTCTAAAATGGACTAGCAAGCTCAAATAGAGCCAAACCTGGAATTTCATGCAGTGCCTTTTTCTCTCCCAAATAAGATTAAAGCCCCTAGACATAGGACAGCTGAGTGCACAAAATCCCAAACAGCGCTTTTCTGCTGTGTGACTGAGCCGAGATGTGCATTAGTTCCACATATGTCTTGTATCTAAGTCAAAATCCTGTTTTTTTAATTGATGTGGTCAAATGTCAGAATATCGTCCGTAGAAATATTGTCTGACATAAATATTATGTCTTAAATTTAACTTACAAAATATAGTTCTGTTGGGTATAGATTTTCTAATATTAACTCCAATGGGGCAATATTTTTGCAGATAATATTTGAGACACAATATATATGTCAGATGATAATATGACTATGATATTTTGGAGCTGTTAGACCTGGTACCATTGGCGTGAGTCTCACTTCCATTTTTTCGCTGTTGTCTCCTCTGTTTTTTATATGTTTTTGCTGGTTTACATGCTTTGGGCACTGTGCCACTGCTATTCAGTGCCCCAGTGCAAGTGCTCCCTATTGTAAATTGTTGTAATGGATTAGGGACTCCATGATTGGCTTATTTGATTTACTTGTCAGACCCTAATACCGTGCAACATGTGTGCCCAGGGCATGTAGATCAAATGCTGCTAGTGGGCTTGCAGCACTGAATGTGCCACCCACAGAAGCAGCTTGTAATGTGTGTCTCAGACCTGCCATTGCAGAGCCTGTGTGCAGTCTAGTACTGCCATGTCAACTTGGCAAATGCACCCAAATACCAGTCCCTTAACCTTCTCTTTTCTACATGTTAGCCACCCCTAAGGTAGGCCCAAGGGCAGGGTGTATTGTAAGTAAAATGTAGGACATGCCCTGGTGTGTGTGGCATGTCCTGATAGTGAAATACAGCCAATTTCGTTTTTCACTATTGCAAGGCTACCTGTCCCCATAGGCCAGAATGAGCAGTTTGATTATAACATCTTATAATCCTAACTGACCCAGGGAACATGGTAGAAAAACGAATTTAGTATGCCTGAACTCAGAATGTTAAAATACATCTTTTAGTGAAGGTTATTTTTACATTGTGTTTAAAAATAGCACTTTCAGAAAGTAGGTATTTTATTTGTATTGCATGTCTGGTTTGTGAGTGACAGGCGGGCTTGGGCTCCAGAAGTCTGATGAGTCAGGGCGGGGCTGCATAGGACCGTGGCTGAATAGAGAGTAGGGGGCAGAGATTTCCTTTCACTCCCCTGAGCACTCATCAAATAGAGAGTAAGGGAAGTAGATTTCCTTTCAGCTACCTAGGTCAGGTCTGCTTTCAACAATGCTGTCTCCACCTCCTGCCAGGAAGCTGCAACAGTGAGGACAGAACAGGTTTTGGCCAGGTACAGACACTCTCTGCCTTCAGAGAACAAAGAAGTTACTGGTATAAATATTGGGGCCCAGACCCCAAGACTTTAGATCACTTCTGGGAATCAAGACAAACCTTTACCAAGGAGAGGAACCAAAGAAGCTGAAGGATTTGACTGCCCCTGTGCCATTGTGCTGTTTTTGGGGGTTGGCCTGCAGTGGTGACTTATTTGCCAAGGAAAGGAGAAGGAACTTTTAATGAACTTTCATTATCTTGAAGAAAAATCTCCAAGGGCTTGAAGTGTGCTTGTCTCAGGGATACAAGACTTCGCCACCAGCTCCCCCTGAATGTCCTTGCTGGGAATTCTGTCTGCAGAAGCCTACGTGTTGTTGGGAGCTGGAAGCGTGACGCAACGAGAAGAAGCGTGTCGCCGCCACAGCTGTTGCCGTCGCATCACTGGAGAAGCGTGTCGCCGCCGCAGAGGTCTCCATCGCAGCTGTTTGTCGTCGCATCACCGGAGAAGCGTGTCGCAGGGCCTGACGCGGCTCAGAAGTTCCAGAGTTCGCCGCACACCCATCAGGTGTGCACGCATCACCTTCTCGTCGTCGCATCACATCAAAGACGCCTTCTTGTCGTATCACACCGGATAGTCGCATCACTGCGCCATCTTGTCGCATCGCAACCGGAACGCAATACGAGATCGACGCATCACCTCCTCTCCGGTAAGGAACAGATGCATCGCCTACTTCGCGCAAGCACTGAGAAACAGACGCATCGCCTCCCCCGAAACAAGGAACCAACGCATTGCCCTCCCTGTGAACCTTTTGTTTATCTTGCTTTACACATCCAAAGGTCCTTTGTGAGAAACATGTTGCATTTGCCATCAACTTTAAACTAAGCTATTTTTACCACTTAAAAGTCATTTTTCTAATACTGTATTGTGGATTTTAATCGTTTGCGTCTTGTGTTAAGTCTATATAAAGAATACTTATTTTTATAAAACCTGTGTGGTGTCCATCTGTAGTGTTTTCACTGTACTACTGTATGTGTTCACAAAGGCTTTACACACTGCCTCTGAGATAAGCCTACCTGCTCGTTCCAAAGCTACCACAGGGTTGAGCAGGGGTTATTTTGGGAGTGTAGCCCCCTTACCCTGACTAGAAGCAAGGGTCCTTATTTGGACAAAGGTGCAAATCATTGATGCACTTTTGACCCTCTACCTGTTCATGGTTTGCTAAATTAAAATTGTACTTTAAATTGTATTTATACAGCTCTTACTACCCCTGACAAGGCGTCGAATCGCTTTTCGGCGAGTAGCATGCTACTTCGGAAGAACCCATAAAGGATTAGTGGTGAATTAGTACAGTGAAATATGAATTCATTTGAGTGGTGGACATGTGAGTCTGTTAGTTGGATTGAAAATGATAATGGAGGGATAGAAGAGGGAAGAGTCTAGAAAGTGTTTATTGGGACATCATAGTAGTAGGAGGAGCTTTGGGATGAGTAAAAATTAGGGGAAGGCAGTGTTAGTAAATGTAAAATGTAAATGTAGTGTATTTTGTAAAGCGCACAGCTGCCCTAACGGAGCGTCCCAGCGCTGTATAACGCTGTGTAACCCTTCCTGGCTCTCCCTGTGAGATGCCCCTCTTGGGCACCCCCAAGGTGAAGCCAGGCATCCCAGTGTTGTAGGAGCCGTTGTGGAGATTAAGCAAGCTATTGCCCAGAGTTGCAGCGTGGGACCCATGATTACAATAGGCGACGAGGCGAGAATTATCGAGTCCGCAGACATTGAGCCCAAGACCCTGCCGCGTCGGGACTTGAACCCTAGTCCCGGGCCTGATCTCTGCTGCAGAGTCTGCCACTCTAACCAGTGAGCCACACTTCTCCACTCCTTCCTTTATTTTTATTTAACTTGGTACTTCTTCAAGGAAGGAATTTTGAACCTATATTGTGAGATCAAAGTAACATGATATTGGATTTATCAAACTAAGACTTCAAATTTAAGTCATGAAATCATTGAGAACAAATCCTTGTCTTTTGGTGATGAAAGAAAGAGAATAAGACACCCACCCAGTGGTTCAATTACTCTATTTGTAACGATGAAAGTTAGGCCCAAATCCCGCTTTACCCACTTGACCAAATTGTGTGATCTTCCGCAAATCACTATACTTCACTGTGCCGCATTTTGTGTAAAATCTGAGATCACATTGGATGCATGCTAAATAACCATCTCTCTCATACTCTCTCATACATGGTTCATTGGAAAATAATTTTGATCCACACTAATACTGCTGTTGATCAAATACAGTGGCAGCTGGCATCATTGGGGGGCGGGGTGTTTGTAAAATAATATAAAAAAATAAAATAAAACGTACCGAACTCAGCAACATCATCGCCGCTCTGGACCTCTTCTTTCGCCGATACAGGAACCAGATTCTGGGATTCCCTTAGCCAATCCTGGCATTGCTCTCACCAGCATCAGAGCAGCGTTAGCATTGGTGGGAGCTGTCTCACTCAGCCCTCCACAGTGCTCTGGAGGCTATGGCTTTCTCTTAAGACAGCTGGGTTAAAGATGTTTAAAGTGCGCATGTGTGGCTGGCCGTATCAAGCCGGCCGGCCAAAAAGACATGTGCACTATAAACAGTACAATACCAGCCCACCCTCCTCCCTGCTGCTGTCACTTAGCAGCTACCCGATTAACTGAGGTAAATGCCCCTTTCCCATCCCTCCCGCTCCACCTTGGTAGGCGCTCGGGCTGCGGCGTCTGTACTGCCTTTTATACATGCAGGACAGGGAGTATAGCGCGACAGGGTTGACAGTATATGGGTTTATCCCTATGGCCACCACGATCTCTCTTCGTGGATGAGTAGTGTATTTACTGTATTTACTGTATTTTCAAGGCTGGTAGAGACTTAGATTAATTGGGTAGGTATATGACCTATGAGTTGTGCGATTTTCTCTCCCCCCGTGTGGTCCGAGGTGATTCATTTTTGGACCGGCTTTTCCGCCTCCACGCGATTTCCGATTCACTGCCCGTGTTAATGGATACAGTGATACATATTTGTATCACATATTGTAGATTTGCGGTTGTTAGAACTTATGTACTTCCATATTTAGTACAGCCTACCTTTCAGTGCAGAACTAGTGATATCAGAGGTCGGTGTGAGGTCTAATGCACTGTTCCTCTTTCTCTCCTTTCTCTTTTTTCTCTCCCCTATGGCCGATGGTGATGGCAGAAAGAACATGTGATTTGTGCCACGCCTGTTCTACATTACTCTTATCTGAGTGGACCCATTGTATATATAAGGTATACCTGACGCTTTTTCTTTAGTTAACCTATTTAAGTGGATACTGATGTGAGAATTTTCTCCCCCGGCTAAGATTTGGGGTTGCAGCTCATTGGCCTCTACATGTGTTTTCTCCAGGTTTTACTTCTGGTACTGCGCCCAGAAAGCGATCCCCCGCCCCACCCCCCTGTGGGTGGTGAGGTGTACTAGCTGCCGACATCGGCCTGAGATTTTTGTTTTGGCCTTGAGGAATAGGTATATATTATGTCCTTCGGGTTACAGTAATTGGTATATAGACACTTGAGTTCACTGTGGGATCTAAGGTATAAATACTTTTGGATTTCCCTTGTGCACTGTGGGATGTAAGGTATAAATACTTTTGGGTTTTCCTTGTGCCTCTTTACTCATGTGTTTTGCTCGCTCTTTTAGGTGTGGTGAAGGGTTCGTCTTATAGCACTGTGTATGATTTATTTCACTTTGAGCATTATTTGATTTTTAGTTGATCATTGTTGGGCAGTTATCTTCTGCCCTCTTTCCTTTTCTTTGTTAGATTCACTAGTAGACTCTGCATTTCCACGTGTGGGGGAGGATATGCCACCTTTGCAGCTGTTATGTTATTTTATTATAAGTGCCCTTAGTTGGCAAGTAAGAAAGTAATATATATATTTGTTATCATTAGAGTACCCATGTCCTGATGAAGCCTATGTCATCTGGCTGAAACGCGACCGCGACTGCGTCGACACCTTTTGCTTCGAATGGAGTCCCCTGTTACAAATTAAAAAAGATTTGATTTTTCTGATGTGCACCAATACAAATATAGACCGGGTTGATGTTCTAACCCTTGGTGATTTGCTCTTGGGACTACCACTTTGTTGTGTACTCCATTGTAAATTAACACCTTGGCTGCTAGGTGTTTTCCCCTCCTGTGCTGATCTTGGATGATTCCCATTGTTTCATGACGAGCTCAGCTCGTCATCAGCACAGCTCAACCGTGCCTCATGACGAGCTGAGCTCGTCATGAGCATGGAAGTGGTTAAGAGGAGGCACTTACTTGAATCGGTGTATATATATTCTTATATATTCCTTGTGTTTAGGGTACAGATTAGCGTTTGTTGATATTGTAAATGTTGTGTATATTTGTATATGATGTTTTGTATATAGACTGTTGGTTGTTGTGCCTCCCTTGATGTCCGCTCATATGTGTGTAGATGAATTAACATATATATTTTCTCAATATTTAATTTGTTATTCACAAGATAATTAATTGTTTCTTGTTTGAAAATTAAAATTGGATTCATCCCTTCGGTACCCTTTGTTGCTACTTTCTCATCCTTGGATGTCTCCTGCTCAGGTACGGGAGGGTTAAGTGGGCAGAACCCCTAACCATTTTTTTGCTAGACTTAGCAGCGGCCCGCCCCGTCCTGACGCTCGGCTTGGGATAGGGAATGAAAAATAAAATGGTAATTAATTACCATTTTATTTTTCCTCTCTGGGGCTCTGGGAAGATTTTTAAGTGGGACGACACTCCTCTGCTCAAACGGAGGAGCCACCCCTGAAAAATACACAGTGCACATGGCAAACTGGCATCCCTTGGGTCCCCTATCGGGGCATTGGGGAATGGGAAAACTTCATATTTCAAAATGATTACTTTAGTTTAAACGCATATTTAGTAGAGTGATACAAGCAAATGTACTGAAGTGAATCAAAAACGTTCAAAGAAATAACATATTCATTAATGTGAGTTTTTAATCATTTTTTTACATGCCATTTGCTGTATCATTAATATGCCAAATTGATGGCTCTGCCCTGCCGCTCCCTCTGAATTTGCTGGGCTGCCCTCTTCTCTAACACAAAGCCTGGCAGTCCTCCCTCGCCCCCATTTATAAAACCCGCACGTTTTACTTCCACAAAGAGCCCTTCGGGGTGCAATAGAAGCTTCAATCTGAGTTTTACTGTAAATGCGCGAGACGCTTGTTTTTGTTGCTCCTCTGAGATGCCACAGTGCTCTTAGCTCCCTGTTCCATCGCCGAGCTCCCCTCCCCCCACCCCGGCCCTCCAGGCGCGCGACAGCCGCGGCTTGAAGATTTAACACACATATTATAGGCCTCTCGGGAGCCACTCATAAGCACTTTTTAAACATTAGAAAAACAACATTTCTGTTTAATCTTTTATAGGTCTCTTCGGTGCGAGGGTTTTTTCCCCTCTGCACTTATTTTTTTTTTAACCGTATAAAAACGAAAATAATCATAATAGCAATAAATTAATGCATGTTTATTTTGTAAAGGCTCCAGGACAATTAGGGAACTGAGCTGAGCAATTTCATGTTTTTAAATTATTTTAGTACGAACGTCTATCTATGAATGGAGAATAACAGCAGTAAAAAAAGAACAAATACAGCTTTTTAACGAGAAATGACATGGACAGCTGTCACCTGTTTGTATTCTATTTGGGCTTCTTGATCTAAATGATTTAGGGGATATGTACAAGGAAGTGGCGGAGAGAAGTGTTACCCTTCCTGGCCTAACGCATCTCTCCTCAGCTTCTGAAACGCAAGGCTGCACCATATTTACAAGAATGTGGTGCAGCCTTGCGTTTCCCCCTGCGATGGCGCTACGTTTAGCAACTTAGCACCAACGCAGGCACCCTTGCACCAGAGTGTAAGGGTGTCTGCGTGCGTGGGAGGATTGTTTATGTGTAGGAAGGTGTCCCTTCCTGCACATAAACTATCCTAAAATGCCATTCTGTCACTTTCATGTGTGCTGCTTCATGCAGCACACATTAAAGTGACAAAATGGCATTTTAAAAAAAGATTGTTTATGTACATGAAGGGACACCTTCCTGTACAGAAACACACAATGGCATTTTGCTTTTTCCATGTGTGCTGCATAAGGCATACAAAACGAGTAGAAATAATAATTTTCTCCTTGTTTTGCCAGCTTAAGACCAGGAAATACCTAGTCTTAATTTTGGCGCTACCTCCTATGTACGCCACCCTTGTACATACGGGGCAGTGTCAAAAACAATGGGTGTGGCGGTGGAACGCCCACAACACCCACTTCCACCCCTTTCACGCTAACCATAGCATGAAAGGGGGCCTTAGGTACAAGGCCACTTTAAGTGGCTTAACGCTGCCTTGTACATAAGGGGAAGCCTCTACCGCCACCACAACGTTGGTAAAAGTGACGTTGTGGTGGCGATAGGGATTTGAACATATGTCTCTTAGTGGTTTAGAAACCTGACAATACACAACTTGTATGACGGAGAATGACTTTAGACTCGATACCACGGACACACAAAATTGGTGGAAGGCTGGAGGACCCAGCCGCTCACAGGAACACCACCACCCTCCACTGGAACACACTTTTATGCGTCAATCTAGACACAATCAACCATGCCAAGAAGCCATATTAATGGTGTATGTAGCACTATAGAAAATGCACAATTTAGCATAAATACACAGAGCGAGTCTGGAAAGAAAATGGAATAAAATCTGGCAAATTGTGATGGGTAACTAACTAAACATATTAATTACTTGAGTGTCATCCAGCACCCCAGTCTCTCACAGCGTCAGCTTGCAAGCTTGGAACACTGAAGTATTTAAAGACTGGAGTGTAACATGATGTGGTGACATCTTGAAACATTCTCCAACCAGAAGACATCTCCCTCTCAATGAAGAACATATTAAACCTCATAACAATTAAAGTTAAAATTAACAAAAATGGATTCAGTCATGACAGTAAAGATAACAATTGTAAATTTAAAAAACATTTCTCAAAGCGTCTTGAAGTTTACCAGACTAATCATGCCTGTGTAAACACACCGTTAGAGTCATATACATGAACTACGGAAATTACCTTTCAACTTGGTAGGTGGCTTGCGGTTCGATTTTGCCACACCTTAAGCAAACTACTTCTTTTGGATTGTCGCTTGACATACTTTCCTACTTGCAATGGTCCACCACAATGTGCCACTCTATCGAGATGTCGAAACGACATTTTAAATGAGACTCATTTATTCTGTTTAGAAGAAAACTTTCGACCAGTATACCATCTTTTAGACTTCTGAAGTCGACACACACATGCAGGGTGCGGGCCACAACAATTGGGGACAGCTATTATGTGGCATCTACAGGTTCAATTATGGCTTGCTCAAATTTAAAATTAATCTGTTTCTCTCAATTGCTCACACTGTCGAGAGCATTGCACAGTATATGTTTCAACAAAGTATAACCATAATTTTTTATGTGTATAGGTAGTTTTTGATTAAGTAAAGACTTCTGGAAATTCACTGAGCAGAAATTTGCCATATTTTCTTCAATCAATGATTTTGTAACCCCTTCCAAGGCCATAACGCCATTTTAAATTTGGTCTCATTCCAGCAACCTGGAACCTTGAGCCCTTCCTTTAAAACTTGTACTTTTCTTTGGTCTGATGGTTCGTAGCACAAGGACAGCACAGGAATGCACAGTATGATGTTAAATACGGTGCATTACTGCCCTTTCACGCAGCGCAGAAAGGTGGCTTGCTGCGTTGCACAAATGTATTATAAATATGCCCAAGTCTATCCTGATCCCTACAAAAGCTACCATGCTGGTATCAGATGGCAGGGGTGCTTTGCTCCACGATAACCGCTCATACTCATAATTTGAAACGATCATGACAATAGCAGCCAAATCCACAAGAAATGTTATACATTTGTCATCAATCCTCACCGTGATTATGGGATCCTCACATTTCTTGAGTTGAACTTTATCCACCATAAATTCAACATCAACTGCCAAACCCAACTCATTCATTGTGTCACAAACTAATTTGGCATAAACTATTCAGCTACTCATCACATATATTATGCCTATTCCTCTACCCTACCTACACACTTTATTAAAATGTACTACACTACCAATCTCCCTTCAGGTTTTCCCATATGACAGGTAATTTGTTGAATTTACTAAATGCACTGAAGAACCATATTTAAAACATGTGGCACTTTGTCTGTTTATCTATAGGTTTTATTATGACTTTGTCAGTCCTACAGCGGACGGTGCAATGCACTGTCCACTGTGGGGCCGCCCAAACCGGAATGCTGCTGCCCACCAGATTAGTATTTAAATCCTGATCTGGCGGGCGGTGCTGCAGCAGTTTAAGGCAGCGGTCTGGCAGGCTCATTGAAGAGCATAACATGCAGACTGCCATTCTCAGAGCACCGACTGCACCTTACTGCACGGTGTGGCATACATTACACATCATGCAGGATCTGGGGGTACAAAACCAGGGGGGCACTACATGTGACCAAGCATGCACCCTCAGGCCCAGGAGCGATAGGGGCCCTACCTTTGTTGCCTCTCCATCACCCCTTTCATGTCAGGCTCACTGCCATGAAAAGGGCAGTGGACAGGCAGCTCCTAATATGCTTGGCGGTGCCACCAGCATATTAGTGCTCCTGATCACTGTTCGACCGCCGCGGGATCCTTGATACAAGGTGGTCACAGCGGTCCTGTGGTGGTCAGACAGCCACAATCATAATCCTGGGGGCGGGCTGGCAGTGTGGTGGTGGTTGGATTGCCACCACAGATTCGGCAGTCCTATGGACTGCCAAACTTGTAATAAGGCACTAAGTCTATCTTTAGGTCTAATAGCTTGGTTTTCCCTCTGTCTGTTTGAGGACTAGTTGGGTCGGTTAACCCTAGCATTTCGTGATATAACCGTCACATTTGGTGGATCATTACAAACCTGTTGAGCTGCGCAAGTGTCTGGAATTTTGGCATCTTTATGGGAAGTCTCGAAGCTCCTAGCAAAGTCTAGTGCCTTAACTAACAATCGGTTTTTGCAGAATAACAATCTTTCACAGCTTTGGCGTAACAACTTGCAACAAGTTGATCTCTTCTCAAACTCACAGCTTGTATATAATACCATAAGTGCTATAACAATGGCATCTACACATGCTTTTGGGCCTTTACTCAGCCTAAAAAATGAATGTTCAGCAATAAACAACAATGTTATTTTGTCCTTCAAAGTACTTTTCTAATATCTTCACATGTCTTTGCTATTTATCCAAGTCCTCTCCAAGCTGAGTGACATACGCTGTTAAATTTTCAAAAATTTTGACCTTCAGTACTGATGGAGCAAGGACTGTACTGCGCATTCGTCAACTGCATCTACGCAGAATAATGTCTTTATGATTGGTGGGAAAATTCTGCTTCTGCGTAAATGCATCTAAAATGGCCGCTTGGAAGCTCACATGCTAAGCATATGCTTTGCTGAAATTAAAATGAGCTATTTACTAAATGCTAATGCAGTGGTGGTCTTTATAAGTAATTGGGATTAGAGTAGATAGGTGGTATACAGTGATATTATTTTATATAAAAATTAATACCTATTTTGTTTTTACTTCTCTAGTAGTTCGTATTTGGGCAGCTGAACGATGCTAAAGTCTACACTACACGTGACTTCTCATGCAGGCGCAGTGATGCCAAGCCAGACGCCATGATGTCAAATCTTGAAATTCGTCCAAGGCCGTCCTGGGTATATGTCCTGGGAAACTGCTGGACATCCTGCAAACTCAATTGGCAACTGTAATATGTATACATTGTTGTTGATAAAAATGTGAATATGGTAGGAAATAAAGCTTTGGAAAACAAATTGATGGGCGGGAACATAAAACAAAGAACTAAAGAAAATTATGAAAACTTAGCATGGTGTGATGATCATTCCCCTTGGCTTGTCCAATCAGAAGTAGGTGTTTCATAAATTTGAAACATTTAGGGGAGGTACATGCCATTATAAAGGTATAATTGAGGTAGTTTAGTTAGAACAGTGTGGCAGTCGCAGCAAAACTAGAACGCTGAGAGACCGGGATGCTGTCCGAGTGCTAATCAAAATTTAAATAAGAATTGAGGAGGTAATCTAGTAGAAGAAGATCGCGGAAGAATGGAGAAGGAAGTTAGTGTCAGAGAGGGGTGCGACGCAGGTGTCAAATCCAGAAGAGGTCATCTATCCTGTTCTGAAGTCTTTGTCACCTGATCTATCCCAGGGGATCCATCAATTTTCTTGGCCACGGCGCTGATTTCCACACCATCCTAGATAATTATATTTCTGTGTAGTATGTCAATGGGCTTCTCTCTATATCCTCTTTTTCCTGAGGTACTGTTATTGTGATAATCTCATTTAAAATAGATAACTAATTATTGGGTAAACTTATCTTACTTCCTCAGAGAGATGGATTTCGTACTGTAATTTGTTTGGCTCATATGATTTAAACTAGATAAAGCATTTAAACTTTTCCAGAGTCTGTGGTAATTTAATAAAATAGAAGATGAAATAAACCTATGTCATTTCACCATCAACTAGTTCCAACTAACAGGTCCATTGACCAGAGGAAAGAACTTTTTGATCAATGAAAATATTAGTTAATGAAACAGATAACTGATCTTATTAAAGCATTTATAAAAATTGACCCCCAGCGATGATAACCAGCCTATGTGAGTGAGTGTGTGTTTATGGGCCCACGTGAATATATGGTGAATGAGTTCCTGAGGTTGGTAACCCGCTAGATCAGTACCTCAATCAGGTCAGAATTTATGACCATCTCTGACATCTATATAAGAATTAAAAGATCTAAGCGAAGTGTTCCACTTATGGGCGGATGGCCTGGATCCTGCAAAAATGGTGGTGATGATAGAACACAAACCTATTTTCCAGATATGACAAAAAAATAGCTAAGACTTAATGCTGTAAACCATGTAGAAATACTCATAAGTGTGGTAAAATATGTAATATAGGGTACGCATAAAACTGTGTTTCAGTATGCTCCATATAGCTTAAAGTGGGCAAATCACTGTAGATTTCCAAGACAATGGTTTCTAGGGAAACAGCAATTACAACACAGTCTTAACCACACATGCTACTAAAATAAAAGCTTGCCAACGAATGCATCTTTACCACAAAGGCATCTTTACCACACTGTTTTCTTTTTTTTACCGGGACCGGTCTTCAGAATGCCTGCTATTACCACACAAAACGTAAGTATAAAGGTAAGTGTATTATATATGTGTGTGTGTGTATATATATATATATATTCACTGAAAATACCATAGGTTTCACACCAGTTATAGTTACCTGGAAATTTTACTGACATAAAACCATTGAAATTCCCACGTTATAGTTAGTTGGACTCACTATAACTTGCGCGTGCAATGCACTGCTGATGACGTCACATATTACATCACTCATGACATGGTCAGTGACATCACTCATAACATCACTGATGACACCATCCAGTGAATGTGTGTCTTTCTGAAAAATAAATATGTTTTATATATGTATATGTAAAGGTCGATGGAAGAATAAATGTTTAAATAAGTGTCTAAAAGGATGTTTTTTAAAATAAAAATTGATTGGTTAACTGGCTTATTAAGTGTATCTTAGTGAATACATATATTAGCGAGTAATGTTTAAATATTTAAGTATATGTATCAGTGTTTCACTTTGTGTATAAGTGGCTGCATGGGTTGGTAAGTAGCTACATGTGTGTGTATATGGGTTATTAGATGTTTTTTTAGTAACAGTATCTGTATGGTTTGGTGGGGGTATTACTTAGCACATAGATGCATCAATGACTGACTCTCTGTTTGTATGTGTTTTGAAGACAGCATATGTGCAGGACTGTATGGGTGGATGAGTGTGTATATGTGTGTGTTAGTGAGTGAATTACACTAGTGTATTTATCAGTAACGACATATGTTTTAATCTAGTATATGTGAGTATTGATATATAAATGAGTATATGTGAGAGTGAGAGATTGTAAGAGTTCCTGTTTAAATATGTATGTGTTTCTATAAGTGATTGTTTAAGAGAGTAAGTATGTGTAAGTTTCCTTAGAAGTAAGGTGGTAGTGTGTGTATAGTTGTATATGCAAATAAATGGATGTTCAATAGTATATTTGCATGTGTTAGTATGTGTAAGTAACTTTTGGATCACTTTTGGTGTGTAACAGGATGTATAGGTGTATCACTACATATGATGAGTGAGTATATGTATGAGTGACTATATAGAACCGTTGGTGAATGAGTGGATGTGTATATAAATGCTGGAATTATAGATTTGGTTGTTGTAACTGGTATGGGTATCTGCATTGTTTTGAAAATTTTAGTTTGTATTTTTGAATATGTGTTTCAAGGGTTACATTACAGTGAAAGGAGGTCTGTCACTCTGTCACAAGGATGGTATCATCAGTGATGTCATGAGTGATGTCACTGACCATGTCATGAGTGATGTAATATGTGACGTCATCAGCAGTGCATTGCACGCGCAAGTTATAGTGAGTCCAACTAACTATAACGTGGGAATTTCAATGGTTTTATGTTAGTAAAATTTCCAGGTAACTATAACTGGTGTGAAGCCTATGGTTTTTTCAGTGAATTTAATAGGTTTTTTAAATGCTAATTCCTAACTATAACTGGTGTGAAACCTGTGGTGTTTTCAGTGAATTTCATAGGTTTTTTTAATGCTAATTCCTAACTATAACTGATGTGAAACCTATGGTTTTTACATTGAATTTAATAGATTTTTTAAATGCTAATTCCTAACTATAAGTCTCACTTTATAAGTACATTGGGCTACATTTGGGCTACATTTGGGCTCATATATATAGCCCAATGTGTCCCAATATTTTTTTTAAGCTAAGTTAATTTTCTTAAAAACCACTTGAGCATATATCTTGAGACATAGCAAAGGCACATCAGGCTACCAGTCCCTTCAATTTAGCAAATTTCTTTTTGTATATTTTTTATTTTTTTATTTTTTTTGCATTGGAGCGCTCCCGGTGCGTGCCCCGGGGAGCGCAATGGAAAGCGTACTATTATGAAGCGCCCCGGAGCGCGCCCGGGGAGCGTCCCGTAAGCGCCATTTTCGCGAACGAAAACATGATCGTGACGTATCGCGTAGCCGCGTCCGCGTGATACGCGCGGCGTAAGCGCACCCGGAAGCACTCGAGCGAATACGATCGCGCAACGTAATCTTCCGACGCGCTTACGTGACGCGACCCGGGGCGCGCCCCGGTACGCCCCCCGGGGCGCGTAGCGTAAGCGCGTCGGGTCATATGACCTAAAAATAACACTTTTCATTAGTTCATAACAGTTTTGGTTTCATAATGATGAAACCCCTGGTCATGTGACCTAAAATTAACACTTTTCATTGGTTCAGGATATTTTTTTTTCCAAATGATTAAAGCCCACACCTTTTTTCCTTATTCTACCTTTTTGCTTTGAGAGAGGAAGACCTTTACTTATATCTGTCGAAAATGGCTACATTAGCTGCAGCTGCTGGATCTTCTGGACCACCACCACCACCACCACCACAAGGACCTCCACAACTTCACAGTGGTGGAGATCAAGAACAGGAGGAGGATGAGGACGAAGAGGAGAGTAGATTCGTCCGAGAGGACAACATAACCTACAAGCCAAAAGAGCACATCATATGGCAATTTTTTTCTATCCCGAGTGACAAAAAAAAAGTCAATGCACCTAAAGCAACCTGCCTAATCTGTCATCAGGAGCTGTCAAGGGAGAATCCCAACAAGAAATACTCCTTCGGCAACCACACAATGATTAGGCATATGCTTAGAAAGCATCCCAATAACTATTCTAGGGCAGAGGTCAGGGAACTGGCCAAAAACCCTGTCCAATCTTCTGCCAGCACCTCCCAAACTACTGTTTCCACCCCATCAGGACCGGAAGTTAGGGAGACATGCTCCATCATACAAACCAACTTTTCAAATTTTAAAATGGTTTGTAAATTTTGTGGTCAAACGATTTGCTATGGTGAGCAATGCATCACTCTTATTAATCGTGCTTGGCAAAACCACAAGTGCCAATGGAAATATTAATTTGTTGCACTTTTCTTTTTCTCCTGTTGAGCCCTTTTGAAATGCCTGTTTTTTGTTTCTCCCCTTAAAAAATAAAAAAAAATAAAAAAATGTTCAGAAAAACCAAAAAAAGAAAAAAATGTTTATAAATCCCCCAAAAAAATATAAAACAACAAAAAGAATAAAAAAACAGTTCTTTTCAGAACTACCTCCCATTTATATTAAATGACTTAAATTTTAAAACTCTGCCATTCTCTTTTCTCCCTGGTGCGCTCCCTGGTGCGCTCCCCGGTGCGCGTACCGGGCGCTCCCCCCGTGCAAATCGAAAAAAAAATTTTTATTTTTTTTTTGCCCCGCGGGGCCCTTTTATAGCCCACACTTTAAACCTAGGGGGTCATGGGGGTCTACTCTGCCCCCTAATGGTCTTTTCCCCCTTTGTTTTGGCCACCTCTTGTGTCTCGATCATACCGAGACACAAGATGGCGGCTGCTCCAGACCATTTGGAATGTTTACAGACACCCGAAAGCCATTCAGCTTTCCGTGTGCAAGTCGCGTAGCGCGCCCGGAGAGCTCCCCGGAGCGCGTACCGGGGCGCGCTTACAGATATATATATTTTTTTGAACCTAAATTACTCAAAATCCACTGGAGCACATATCTTGAGACATAGCAAAGGCACATCGGGCTACCAGTCCCTACAATTTTGCCAAATTTGGTTGAAATCCATTCAGCCGTTCGGGCTAAAAGTGAAATTGACCGCCCTATGGAAATTAACATGGGGAAAACGCGTTTTGGGACCCCCCTTTTATCTCGGCCCCCGCTTGACGAATCCCCCTCAAACTTTCAGGGAAGGACCGGAACGCCGCGAGGCCATTTTGAGGAAATTTTCAGTCAGATTCGTCAACCGGCGCCAAAGTTATTCCAAATAGAATTTTGAGATTTAACTTTGACAAAAATTCCTAACTATAACTACCTACTGGCGACCGCCAGTAGGTAATATATATATATATATATATATATATATATATATATATATATATATATATATACTGAAAAAAACATAGGTTTCACACCAGTTATAGTTAGCTGAACAGTTTACTCATACAAAACCATTGAAATTCCCACATTATAGTTAGTTGGACTCACTATATCTCGCGCACCCGCAATCCACTGCTGATGATGTCACATATTACATAATTCATGACATGGTCAGTGACATCGCTGATGACATCACTGATGACATCACTGATGACATCATTCATGTGATAATACGATGCATCTCCTCACACTCTAATCTAACCTTTGATACACCCAGTGTTAAATACAAACGACTATTCCTGAAATTAATGACACACCAATAGCAGTAACTACATACGCACTCACTGATTCCTAGGTCTACACACACATCCACTACTTCACCCATACAATCACTCATACATACAGACACTCATCAATACAACACTATCATATCCACTCATACACCTATACAGACACTTACATGCTGACACTCATCCAGAAAGTTACTCAAACACCTAGTCAGTTATGCAAAGAATCAATCACACTCCCATTTCATCAACTACAAACTTATACACACTAAACCTTACTTATTCAAACATATACTAACACATACTTACTCTCTTTTACAATGACTAATACAAGTACACATTGATCCATACAGTCACTTACGCAATCACAGGCTTTGATGTTTAGTCATTTATATATATGCCAACTCTCACATGCACTGTGTTTTATATATGTACTTACATGGACATGTAGCACTGATATATCCATTCACTCAGCAACACACCCATGCACACAGTCAACCGCTCATACAGCTGTTTCTACATTCACTCTTGAACCCATATACCAAGTGAATGAACTGGTCACACAACTATGCACAGAGTCACACACCTCACAGCCACCCACACACATACTCACCCTCACATTCAAATACTTAGACAACCAATCAATAACCCATATAGCCACTCATATAGCTACTGATCAACACATGCAGCAGCTTACACAACAGCAGACATACTGATGCACACATTCAGACAGTTTAGTCACTAACCAATGCATTCAGTAAGACACATTTTATCACTCACTCATACAGTCAGTCACGCACCTACTAAATCCATCATCCAGACACTCCTACATACACTCATTCTTCAATATGTTAGACACATTTTAACTTTACAGGAACACACATTCACTGGATGATGTCATCAGTGATGTCATCAGTGATGTCATCAGTGATGTCACTGACCATTTTTTTTAATGTTCTTATATAGCGCTTGATCACCTGGGGAGGTATCTCGGTGCTTGCCTTGGGAACCCCTCCTGGCTTTTCCCTGTGAGATAGCCCCTACAGGGCATCCCCAAGGTGAAAGCCAGGCATCCCGCCGCGGGGGGGCCGTTGTGGAGATTAAGCAAGCTTAATGCCCAGAGTTGCAGAGTGTGAACTCATGATTATTATTATTATTATTATTATTATGTTTTCTTATATAGCGCCAGAATCGACCCCCGAAGGGGTATCCCCGCGCTTGCCTTGGAAACCCGTCCTGGTTTTTCCCTGTGAGATAGCCCCTACAGGGCATCCCCAAGGTGAAAGCCAGGCATCCCGCCGCAGGGGCCGTTGTGGAGATTAAGCAAGCTTAATGCCCAGAGTTGCAGAGTGTGAGCCCATGATTAGGTCAGGCACCGAAGCGAGAATTATCAAGTCCGTGGACATTTGAGCTCAAGACCCTGCCGCGTCGGGAATTGAACCCTGGTCCCGGGTCTGACCTCTGCTTCAGGGTCTGCCTGCTCTAACCAGTGAGCCACACTTCTCCATGTCATGAATGATGTAATATGTGACATCATCAGCAGTGGATTGCGGGTGCGCGAGTTATAGTGAGTCCAACTAACTATAACGTGGGAATTTCAATGGTTTTGTATGAGTAAACTGTTCAGCTAAGTATAACTGGTGTGAAACCTATGGTTTTTTCAGTTTATTTCAAAGGTTTTTTAAAAGCTAATTCCTAACTATAACGATTGTGAAACCTATGTTTTTTTTAGTGAATTTCAAAGGTTTTTTAAAAGCTAATTCCTAACTATAACGTTTGTGAAACCTATGGTTTTATCAGTGAATTTCATCGTTTTTTAAAAAGCTAATTCATTTGTATCTCGACTTTGTAACCTACGATTATTATTTTTTTAGCTGTTTTTTACAACAATTAATTATATATATATATTTTTTTAAAACATTTGTTAAATGTATATATTTTTTTTTTTACATTTTTTCCCGGTGCGCTCTGGGTGCGCGCACCGGTAAGCTCTCCCGAGAGCGCACCGACAGCGCTATTTATGCGTTCGTTTAAAAACATATGTATGAAAAGTAAATAATAACGCAAGACATTTAGTACCATACTTATAAAAGCAATATTTTTAATTTACGAAATGAAAATGAATTTACATTTCTGTAAAGCTAACAAAACGTCACTCTTGCGCGCCACGTAAGCGCCCCCGGAGGCGCCTACATTTGCGCCGCGTAAGCGCCCCCAGAAGCACTTCGGTGCGCGCAGCGTAAGCGCGTCAAGTCATATGCCCTTAAAATAACTGTTTTCATTGGTTGCTAACAGTTTTTTTTTACAACTAATGAAAACCCCACCCTTTTCCTTCACTCCTTCTTTCACTTTGGTGAGAGCAAGACCTCTTTTTTTCTGTGCTAAGAATTTGCGGAGAGAATGGCTGCCAGACCATCCAACAGAGTTGAGGAGTTAGATGATTTCATCGATGAAGAGCCTCCTCAGCCGAAGGTGAAAGAACATTTTATCTGGAAAAATGTTTCTATACCTCAGGTGCATAAAAAAGTAAATGCACCAAAAGTTGAATGCAAAATATGCCAAACAGTACTTTCCTGTGGAGACCCCCGAAAGAAGTACAGTTTTGGTAATTCAACTATGATTCGCCACGTCGAAAGGAGGCACTCCCAGAACTATGCCCGGGAGAGTGTCAGGGCTCTGGCACAAGAGGCTCCCAGTCATGGGGCCTCTACTTCAACTGGAAGACCAACAACATCAGTGAGGGGGCGCTCGCAAGAGCTGATTCCAAACATTCAGCCTGCTTTTAATAAAGGCGTTCTTAAATGCAGAGACTGTGATCAGCTACGTTGCTATGGGGAACAAAGTGTTCTGCTCATGGTTCGAGCATTGGAGAACCATCGCTGCCGTTCCCAGCCCTAAATTTGTTTTTGCTCCTGTTGAGCAGTTTCCCATTCCCTGTTTTTGTTCCTGTTCTAAAAAAGGAAAAAAGAAGAAAAAAAAAGTTATTTTCATATTTAACTCCAATTCTCATCAAAGAGCTGTGATCTTAAAAAATGAAAAAGAGTAAGTGAAGTGGAGTGCATTGATAAAAGAGAGGAAAATGAGTAAGAAAGCACAGAAAGGGACGAGAGGAGAAGGGAAGTGAAGTAGGGGGACTGAAAGAAGGTGAGTGTGGGGAAGGAGAGTGAGGAGAAGGAGATTGAACATGGGGAATGTGGATATGCGAAGAAAATGTAGTAAAGGAACGGGGGTGTGGAAGGGTAAGAAAATAGCAGTGATGTTTTGGAAAGAGTGGAGATACAGACTGGATAAAGACAAGTAAGTGTGAGACCAGGTAAGTAAGACAGTGAAGAAACAGAGAAAGTGAAAGAAAAAATAAGAGTAGAAGACTGAAGGCCTCATTTTTGCACCTGCCTCACAGCAGGCGTAACACTGACGCAGGTCCTTTAACATGGGCCTGGCCCCATGTGAAAGGATGCATTGCTGGAGTTGTGTCACTTTTGTGACACACTACAGCAATGCATCACTTTTGCGCTTACAGATACATCAGAAATACTGACATATCTGTAAGTACTTGCAACATAATGAGTCATAAATTAAATATGACGCATGAGTAGAAGACTGAAGGCCTCATTTATGAGGCCATGCGTCACTTTTACGCCATCGGTGCATCACTTTTTGTGACGCACCTGTGCTGTAAAAAATGCACCTTGTTCAGTCATAGTTACAAAGTGACGCATCTAGGTAGATGCGTCACTTTGTAAACCCCTGCGCCACATTATACCTATGTCAGGTGTGATGTATGCAAAAGGGGCGTATTGACGCAAGAAAGGGTCATAGAGGTGCTGCAGTGAAATCTATGAGATCTCACTGCGTCACTTTTAGGACGCTGTTGTGTCAAAATCTTGCGCCTGTCTCACAGCAGCCGTAAGACTAATGCAGGCCCTTTCACATGGGACTTGCCCCATGTGAAAGGATGCATTGCTGGAGTTGTGTCACTTTTGTGACACACTCCAGCAAAGCATCACTTTTGCGCTTACAGATACGTCAGATATACTGACGTATCTGTAAGTACTTGCGACATTATGCGTCATATATTAAATATAACACATGAGTAGAAGACTGAAGGCCTCATTTATGAGGCCATGCGTCACTTTTACGCCACCGGTGCGTCACTTTTTGTGACGCACCAGTGCTGTAAAAAATGCACCTTATTGAGTCATATTTACAAAGTGACGCATCTAGGTAGATGCGTCACTTTGTAAACCCCTGCGCCACATTATACCTAAGTCAGCTGTAATGTATACTGCGTCACTTTTATGACGCTGTTGCGTCCAAATCTTGCGCCTGCTTAACAGCAGCCGTAAGACTGACGCAGGCCCTTTCACATGGGACTGGCCCCATGTGAAAGGATGCATTGCTGGAGTTGCGTCACTTTTGTGACAAACTCCAGCAATGCATCACTTTCCTCTAAACACTCAACATTGTTTTTTTTACTCTATTTTTTTACACTGTTTTTCCCTGTGGTGCACTCAGGGTGCGCGTACCGGAGAGAGTACCGGGGAGCACCGCCAGCGCTTACCCCCTGAAAATTTAAAAAAAATAAAACGTTTTTTAGCCCTTCAAGGCCCTTCTAGGCCCCCCTCAGAAAACCTAGGAAGTCAGGGGGCGTCTACTCTGCCCCCTTTTAATTATTGCCCCCTTTCTGTTTCCCCTCTTGTGTCTCGATTCTACCGAGACACAAGATGGCGGACTCTCCGGACTGTTTAGAATGTTGACAGACACCTGACAGCCAATCAGCTTTCCGCTCACGCACTCCCGTAGCGTGCCGGGTGCGTTCCCCAGTACGCGCACCTGTGAACGCTCGGAGAGCGCCTATAGATATATATGTGTTTTTGAAGTTAATTTTCGTAAAAACCACTGGAGCAATTTTCACCAAATATAGCAAAGGCACATCTGCGTACCAGTCCCTACAATTTTGCCAAGTTTGGCGTAATTCCGTTCAGCGGTTCGGGCTGTAGACTTGTCAGACCGTCCTATGGAAATTAACATGAGGAAAACACGTTTTGGGACCCCCCCTTTTTTCTCAGCCCCCACTTCACCAATCCCCCCGAAACTTTCAGGGAAGGAGCGGAGCGCAGCGAAACCATTTTAAAGAAAATTACAGGCAGATCCCTCAATCGGCGCCAATGTTATTCCCAATAGAATGTTCGGAATTTCCTATGGTAGCCAATCCTAACTATAATTACCTACTGGAGACTGCCAGTAGGTAATATATATATATATATATATATATATATATATATATATATATATATATATATATATATATATATATATATATACTTTGTTCCGTCTTCAATCGGATTCCTCCAAACACAGACACGGATCCAAGGTAGGTGTAAAAATTATTTTATTACTTAGTCACCATAACGCGTTTCGGCTCCCGTGAGCCTTGTTCACATGATATATAAGTATGTGTGTGTGTGTGTATGTAGAGTGAGTATTGTTTTTTTGTGGAGATGGGATTTTTTAGAGTTTAGGGTGGGTATGTGTTTTTGGGTGGTAAGGTATTTTTTTAGGGTTTAGGGTTGATATGTGCTTTTGAGTGGTAAGGAATTTTGTAGGGTTTAGGGTGGGTATGGGTGTTTGGGTCGCTAGGGAATTTTTAGGGTTTAGGGTGGATAAGGGGTTTTTAGGTGCTATGGGATTTTTTTGGATTTAGGGTGGGTATGGGTTTTTGGGTGGCAAGGTAATTTTTAGGGTGTAGGGTGGGTATGGGTTTTTGGGTGGCAAGGGAATTTTTAGGGTTTAGGGTGTGTTCTGATACTGCTAAGACCGAGTGAGTAAAATAAACATGGAGTAACAGCTGATGCTGGACGACTATAGATTGGTTTATTTATGTATGAAATGCCCATATAATGTATCTGATATCCGGTGATGCCCACTGTTCTTTGGTCAAATAACTCTGTGTACCTATGACTAGACACATGGTCGCCTGCAAATTGAAATAAGAGGTGCCAAATAATTGTTTATTGATGGCCCAACAGAGCCTAGCTTACCAGCCCCTCACTGCATCAACTGGTAAACTTGGTCCACTGAAGCTTTCAAGCTAACATGGACTGGAGAACTGCTTGATTAGGTGAGATTTCACTCCAGTCACAACAGGACCGCACTAGCCTAAACAGACAGTAACATGTTTTTACAAGCACATGGCATGTAAGTTCCACTCTTCAAGATATTTCCAACAAAAAAACGTTGAATTTATTACTAAGTGGAAGCAGAACAGCTAGGCAACTCAACAATTTAAGGCTCAAACTAATAACACAATGAAAGTGATTGTACACAAATATAAACAGAAATGATTTACAGTAGCATCACCATATGGACCTAATTCAGAATAAGTGATGGGTCAAATCAAGTAAATTGCACATGTGTCTGGCAATTTTCCATCCGCCCAGATACAACATTTGCACTGACAGGCTAGTAAAAAAACTTAATTTTTGCATTGCACACGTGTTTTTTGCACTGCATGTTTGTGTGAATGTCATTGTGTACTTGTGTAATATATGTGTAATACTCATTGTATTAGCATTGATGTTTGTTTCCACTATATATTTCTTGTTCCATCATATGAAAGAGATTAATAACAGGTACATAAAGGAAATATATGTTGGTGGATATAACTTAGTCACTGTTGTTTCCATGTGATGGTCAGCCTATAATATGGTGGATGTGACAATTGAAAATCAAGCACGCAGGCATGATAAAATAATACGTCAAGGGAAGATGTAAATATAAACTCGCACTTTTGTGTATTTCATAGAGGCTTTATGTGAGTGCATGACTGTAACCTGAAATGTGCAACTGCTGTAAAGTTGTTTTTTTAAGCAAGTATTTTGAAAGTAAATCAGAATTAAAAGTAACGTTGCACTGGCAATCATTGCATTTATTTGTACCATGATTTGCTGGTGAAACATTTTTGATTCTAATTGCGCCCAAACCACGTACTTAAATCGCCCTTACATCAGTGGAATGGAAAGAGTTTATTTAGGTATGTATTTAAAAAGAAAATCATGAGATTAAAAGCCTTCATTTAAGCGCTTATTTTGCAATTAAATGAAATGCAATCAGAATTAAAAGTAATGTTGAACCGGCAAATCAAAATATAAAAATAAACGTAGTATGTTGAAAGTATTTACCTTTGATTTGCCGGTGCAACATTACATTTAATTATGAATGCGGGTCAAATTACTTTTTCAACATGCGCTTAAACAAAGACATTGCATCTCATGATTTTGTTTGCTCCCAAATAAAGTCTTGAAATTGAGGTGATAAAAGTGTGATTTAGTCACGTGCTTTAAAAGTCAATCACTGGCACATAGAATTACAAGGATATCACACTGATGCCGGACCTGAGTGTTGATGTATACCATTCATGTGTAAAATGGCGAAACAGGCGCCCACTGCCTGGCTCAGAGCCATCAAATGTCAAATAAAACGATGTGCTTGCATTGTTTTATTTTGCATTCGCCGGCTCTTAGCCAGTGCTGTATGGAGGGACAGGGCCGAAGCATGGGCGGGGGGTATGAGTACTCCGTGCACTCCCTAAGTGCTCATGTGTGTTTGGCTAGCCATCTCATGCCAACCAAAACTCACATGCGTACTTCGGTTTCTCCAGCCCAGCGGCATTAAGCAGCCGGGCTGGAGAAACCCCCACAGATTCCCTGGCTTGAGCAGAGTGTCTTTCTAGCCTGCTCAGGCCAATCCCCACGCTACCCTGCAGCACAGGGATTGCATGGGAGTCTGTCCTAGAGGCAGAAGAAGAGAGGCTGGAGACGGCCAGCAGCTAAAGGTACGTTTTTTTTTTTTTATCTATTATTTCTAACACCCCGTGTCACCCCTCCACCGTTCCCTCCATCTTCTCCACCACCCTTTATTTGTGGCGGCTGAAACTGACAGGCACCCTCAGAAAACAGCTTCTGCCATTTGACCTCAGTCTTTAAATGCACAGAAAATGTGAAGAGATGAGAACAAACTTGAAGCAGCGAGTGAAAACCCAAGTACTCGTGTTAAGTGCTCTTTAACAAAGAGAAAAGTAGTTCCTGAAACAGATCTAAAAATAGAAGCAGTGGAGATAGTGTTATTGGTCCGTTGGCAGATAGAAAGAGAAATGATTAAGTGTGGCTAGTTACAAATACCTCAGTATTTTGTTTGATGATGGTGGCAACTTCAAGGCCCATCAACTAGCAATAAAAGTGAATGCCAGCTCCTTGGGATTTGCCTATAAGTTTCTCCTAAAGAAGACGAGTGGCCCTTCCTTGGAGACAATTTTAATTGATATGAACAGTAAAGTTTTACCGGCTTTAAGGCATGGGATTGACGATCTCTGTGGGAAACAATTCTAGCCTCCTAGATGTGGCTGTCATATTTAAAGACAGGTTGTTTGGCTTCTCTTTCACACATCTCAGGCTGAAATAAGAATTGAATTTGCTCGGTAAGACAATCCTTGGCACGTCAAGCAGTCCTCATAAAGCATCACTGCAAATTGAAGAATACTGTTGGCTTTTCTCAAAATTATTATTTGTGGACAGAAATAGGAAAAACAAGACAAGGTAGGAGTAGCTCTCCCAGAGGCTACATTCAGTTGGCGTTTCAGAATTGGACATGAAAACATATTTTAAAAAACTGTCAACAAAAATCTAAAAATGATCTCTCATATAGTAGATAAAGTAGCTTGTTGCAAGTAATCCCACTTACGTTTCTTAACACAGACAAGCTTTTTTGGTTAATATGTTTTTCCTAATATAAAACTTAAATTAATGCATCATCAATCAATCAATTTGGAGCTTTTCAAACAAAAGCCCAGCCTCCACACAGTGTGGGGCATGCATTTTGAGAGAATGGCATGCAGAGGTGTGAACCTATATTCCCCATTTTATGTGCTTGTCCTGCACTTTTTAAAGAATGTTAAAGGCTTATTACTAACATACAAAATTTGTTAAACATTCGGACATGCCGACAACCACTTATTCACTACCTCCATAGTTACAAGGCACAAAACAGTCAGTTTGCGATTAGGAAATCGCAAACAGCTATGTACAACAGTGTTTCAGGCACTGTTTGCAATTCCCAACGGGCCGCAAATGGACGTGCCTCATCAATATTCAGAAGGCAGGTCACAATTTGCAATCCATTGGGATTGGCTACAATCACAGGGATAGTGGCCTGCTGGGGCAGCAGACCCCCATGTCTGTGATTGCTTTTTAAATAAAGCAATATTTTTTTTGTAATGCATCGCGTTTTCCTTAATGGAAAACAGGCTGCATTACAAAAATAAAAATGAAAAGTTTTCTTATTCTTTTTTAAGAGTAGGATTCCTGCTCTAAAAAAATGATTCTACTACCAATCAAAAAGAGGGAGGGGTCCCTTGGGACCCCTTCCCTTTTGCGAAGAGTTACCACCAACTTGAAGCTCGTGGTAAAATCAAGTGTTTTGTAACCGCATTTTAGTTGTAAAACATTTTTACTTACCACTGCAATTTGATATTGAGAAGTGATGCTCTAAACATGCCCCTTCCTAACACCGAATCGCAAGACATATTTACAATTCAGTAATATGTTACATAATGGCAAAAAGGGTTTGGTGCATCAGAACATGCTTTATTCTATTTGCAAACGGGTCAATTCTATGAATAGGCCAATTTGAGAGCAACAAAAAGCTTTGTACATCTGACCCCAGATCTTATAAAATTCATGACATTTGCTGAACATAAGCTCCAAGAAAAAGACAGCAAGTGAACTTTTAATAATTGATGACTTTGTTTTATCTTTGCGGTTCTTGGAATTACTTTTTTATGGATAGAGATTACTTTTTTCTTTTTCACTATTTTATAGCACTAAATCTCTTTTTTTGTTGGATTTGTTAATTGTGATGATTTTAATGAACTTTGCAATAAAAATCAATTTATACTTCCAGGCTTCATTGCTATATTAACTGCTGCACTGAAAATAGTCATCATAGATGCGACAAGAAACCACAAACATCAAAATATTTTATCAGATTACCCCTGTGCTAGTCTCTCGAAGCATGCTGTACACTCAGACCAGTAAACACCATCTGTAAAACACTTACTGCACAGACATAACTACAACAGGAGGAAAATAGCCTTATCAGGAAGCTGCAGGCATCTTCAGAGCATCAATAATCTGAACCGTAAAAACAATAGCTAATACAAGCGGTCTATCTAATCCTGCTCTTTCTAAGGCTTTCTCCTCAAGATCTCCTACAATACACCTATCGAGATAGCGAAGACACCTTGTGCCATATGTAGGAGGCCAAATACCAGTCGGTAATGGCCGATTTCGGCCGTTACCGACCGATATTTGGAGTTTCAGATGTAGGGGGCCAAAATATTTCCGAATCTGTAAATTTACCGATTCGGTAATTTTACCGATTCTGTAAATTACCGAATCGGTAAATTTACAAATTCGGTAATATGGGATGTAGGTGGCACTGAAAACAGTGCCACAGGCCCTAAATAATTCGTTATTTACCATCAAATTCTACTTGATGGTAAATAACGAATTTCTGTGTACATGCACATCTGTGCATGTACACCTGTGCCATGTGGCACACATACATGCCCTAAGGGCATGTATGTGTGTCACATGGCACACAATCCTGAATCCGGGGTGCAACAGGGTGTCAAAGTGACACCCTGTCCCCCTTGTAAAATCGGTAATTTTACCGAATCGGTATTTACCGATTCGGTAATTGCCATTGGTTCCTATGGGCCTCAAGGCCCATAGGAATCAATGGCAATTACCGAATCGGTAAATACCGAATGTTACCGATTCGGTAAGTATTTCGGTAAAAATACCTACATAGCATTTACGGATTTGTAAATACCGAATCGGTAAAATTCGGTATTTATGAATCGGTAAATGCCATTTACCTACATATGGCCCCTAATTCCCATCTTAAAAATCTTGATCAAAATAAATCATCTTCTATTTACACAACTCTACACATGCCCTAAATTCTCTATTAAGACCTCAGAGGTACTGCAGCGTGCTTCAGATCAGCCGCACTGCAGACTTGTACAGGTTTTCGTACAGTGAACTTGCTACCAAATTCAGTGATTGAAGAGAAAAGGTTATGATTCAGTGGCTGATTTCATTAAATGCTATAAAAAAATTATCCTCTGCAGTTTATGATTCCATCAGAAAAGTGGCACTGTCTGCACTAGTGGGCATGTTATTCATTTATGTATGTATGTATATATTTCACAAAGCCTTTCACCCACAGGGTTATGAAAAGGGTTGATGAATAAGAAGTCTAATGTTCGTTTTAAGCCTGGGCATCATTAGTTGCAATAGAGGGCACAGTGGCAGCGTGTGTCACCAACCTCTGGTATCCAGGTGTCTTCCGCCTAAGCACTCAATCAAAAACTTTCCAAAAGTCAGTCTGAAGAAGGGGCGGGCTGAGGTACATGGTAGGAAGATGTTGATGGATATTTGAATAAAATACGTCAGGGTTTGTTCCCAGGGCACACAGTCCATCCGCGCAAAGAGATGCAATAAATATGTTTTATTGAAAAGCAGGAGTTTCTACCCACAGCGTTATTACAAGTACTGTGGTAACACTGCTTCTGATACTACTGTAGGTGCTATTAAGTACCACAGGTAGTTCAGGGGACGAATTCCCCTACCCTTTCATATCAAACATTCTCGCGCATATTTACAAAAGAATGTCTGAGAGCGGAGCTGTGCCAAATTCAGGAGCGCTTTGACATTTTTAAAACACAGGGATGCGCCGTATTCACAAACATACGGCACACCCCTGTGTTTCCCCTAGCGCTGGTGCAAATAAAGCTGCCTATAGCGAGCGCAGGCACTCAGCTGCCATGTTGCATGGGTGTCTGCACTGTTGGGGCGATTGCATCTGTGCAGGAAGGGACAGCTTCCTGCACATAAACAATCAATAATGGTGATTTGCTCTTTCTATGTGGGCTGCAGAATGCATCACACATGGAAAGAGCAAAAAATGAGGAGAAATTCATAATTTCTCCTCGTATTGCCATTCTAACGCCTTGTAATCCACGGTGTAATCCATTGCCATTCTAACTCCTTGTAATCCACAGTGTTAGAATGGTGCTGTTTTTGGCGCTGGCTCAGCCTTGTAAATCTGGGGCATCATCAAAAAGCAATGGGTGTTGCTGTGGAATGCCCACCGCAACACCCACTGCACCCCCCTTTGCCACAGAGGACTGCGGTGGAAAGGGGCATATTTACAAGGCAGCGCTAAGACACGTTAAGTGGCTTAGCACCACTTAGTAAATATGGAAAATGGTGCTACGCCACAGGAGTGTTAAAAAAAGTGATGCTCCAGTGGCTATATCAGTGAAAATCAACAATGGGTGTGGACTTCCCACAGTAAGGCCAAGCCTCTCGATAACTAAACTAGTGTGTTTTTTTATGAAATTGTCTTTTTATGAAGTTGTGTTTTTGTATTGTTTCTTTTATATGAATTGTGAAATTTGGTGAATCTTAACCAACATAAAATTGCAAAAAATATATGAAAAATAAAGTGATTTATTCAGACTGATTCTTAAGTCTAGAACCCACATTAAGTTGGACTCTTTTTGTGTAGAACCCAAGGTTTGTTAACTAGAAATAACAGTATTGGCACCAGTGGCTATATGGCCTTGAAAATATGCCCTTCTATTTCTTTTTCACTTTCCATTAGATGGATGAACAGCAGTGGATTTAATAATTCTCCTCATACTCCTTTGGATTCCCTCTTTTTTTCCTATTATTCTCAGACATCTTATTGTCCCCAAACGTGCACTTACCTCTGTTCCCATGGCCTTGAATCCATCTCTTAACAACTGACCATCTCAGAAAACGAGAAATGTGGCACCGGTGTGTCTGAGTAGATTTTAAGCAACCCACATTCTTCTGTCACAGAATGATTAAACACCTCTGTTGGAGCCTGTTGCACAGAGATAGTGCTTCAGTTCTAAAAAGTCTTCCCCACATGCACAGAGCTAACCACAAATGCATGGAGTAGGCTTTCTTGCATTGGTTTAGTCCAATGTTTTGTGCTGCTTCCTCGTGCACAGGGTTTAGCCTCAAATGCTAAGTGCAGTAGCCAGGGCCCTTACAAGACGGTGACGAGGCATTTTCAGGGTCCTTTGGGCCTTCAGCAAAATATATGTATAGATTTTTAATTGTAAGCAAGCTTGCAGTCTTTATTGTTAATGAGGCACATTATGCCACCACACCACTAGATGGTGCCAAATGCCATGTTTTCTCCTTATTAATGCTAAGCAACACTTGCCAGAAAGGGACGAAGCATTCGGAGGGTCCCGCGTTGCTTTGCACCCAGCCCTGCAATAACTTCTGACAACCTGAGTCAGAGACACATAGTACAACCTCAAAACATGGCAATATGAGCTCACAATTAGCACAATGACCCTCATAAACCAGCGCTGCCTCAAAATGTACAGAGAATTCATAAATTGCCTCAAATGAAGAGGACGGAACATGTAGAGAAGCCCGTTTTGAAAATAAGGGCGCACCCAGCAGGATGCTGTGCCCTCCTACCCCAGGCAAAAATAATTGGATCCGTAAGGTTCATGTTAAAACTGACAAATAGGCAGATGTTTAAATTGGGGAAGAACAAAATAATTATTGCATCCCCTGTTTTGCACGTTTTTCCTTCAGCCATCCATATGTCCTATTAGGCCACGGTTTGGTATTCTAGTAGGGCGACAGAGGGCTAAGCCCCATCTGGTTGGTGCATCGCCCATACCGTGTCATCTGGTCGCTCCTGAGGCCGACTCGCTGCTGCATCGCACATTATTGCTAACGAAGTGGCACCTTCAGGAAGCGCGTGGCAGTCCGCGTCAATATCAAATATGGCGCACTTGACCGCGATGCTGTTTTACGGTGCCACAAATTGCCATGGAGACTGAAGCATCGGAGAACATGACGTATCATGCAGCACCCACGTGCTCACATTGTCAAGGATACTACATCGATCCTCTTTTGCGGAGACTCCAATAATCAAAAGGTAATCCAGGTTTACACAGTTGTACAGAGTCATTGCAGAAGTCTATATGTGAAACTGCAGTCAACTGCCCAGCATTTTATTCATATTATGAATGTTCCCGAGCGTGTATTTCCATCTCCGAGAGCAAATTCATATCACTAGGTGCAGGGCCGGCTTTAGAAGTGGTGGCGCCCTGTGCGGCAGTGTTTGTTGGCGCCCCCCCACCCCCCCCACCCCCCATGACCACATCTAGCATGGATTCCCTCTCTACCACCATTTAACAGTGCTCCTCACGTCTTTATAACCCCTCTCTCTCAGACTCATTTAGTTTTATAGTGCCACTCATACCAGTGTTAGAGCATTTTAAATCACACACACATTGGAACAGAGTCAATCATAAGTGTGTAAATCAGTGTATCTGAAATGTTACGTAAGACAGAGGACTACAAGGTGTAGGAGTCACATCTCATCTATACAGGTAGGCAGTGTAGTTTAAGAGTCCTTGGTCTGGAAAAGCACAAATCCAGAATTTAAAACATAACATCATTGTAGGGGTTTTCTTTAATAATAAAAATTGATATCTTCTACGCAAATGAACACTTTTTCCAAGTTTAGGATAATGAAAGTCAGGGCAAAAAGACATTTAGCCCTAATACATATCTTTTAGTTCTTCAAAGAAAAGTTTATTAGGATAACCAAATAATGGCAGCATAATATACAAAGAGAAAACAACAGGAGTAGCATGGATATTAACTGAGGACATTATAAAAAGTATGATGAAAGAAAATGGGGGAAGGGACAAAGAAGCCTAATACATATCTTGTAGTTTGCATGCAGCTCTTTAATGACAGTTAATATCTCACTATGCTATATTAAGATTTTTACTTATATGCTGCAAGTAACAAAGGATCCCTGGGACACACGCAGTAACCCACTGACCTGTTTACATTATATGTACTTTGTGATCTGCATGGTATACATTCTTTGCAAAAGGCACATTAACCCACTGCACTATCTTACGATGAGTTAAAATTTCCACCAGACAACTGATCTCTCTTCAGCAGGAACATTAATCACTGGATTTATCTTGACATTTTTAATGATGCCTAAAATTGCTGTAAGCTAGGAACCAGGCAGCAACAGCTTTTAAAAGGAAAATATACTTGCAAACAGGGCGCCCCCCCCACCCCAAGTCAGAAGCCAGCACCCTGCGGTGGCACTGATCGCGCCGCCCTGGAGCCGACCCTGTCTGAAGAGATGCCAAAGAGTGGAAGTGCATGTAGTCTGCACACCTTTATGATCTAATGACAAGCACTTGAGGAACACATACCTCCTTCAAGTCGTACCCTGAAATCACCCAGACACCTAGAAGTGACTCAATTAAGTTTATGCGCGATATAAGTAATTTGCTGCATAAGACACACATCTATGAAACGCAAACATTGTAAAAGTTGAAAAATAACTACATCTTAAACAGGGACTGCACCACTGCCTTGGATTGCCTTAAGAGTTATTACAATATTGAAAGAAAAAAATCAGAGTATTAGAGAGCAAAGTGAATGACTTGAACATATTGCCGAGAATAGACTCTATTTTATAATTTGTCTGCCAGCCTAATGAATGCCCGAACGGGGACAATGACGAGTAAATTCTTGACATTAAAAGACCACTACAAATTAGAGCCTGTCTTTGATAATATCAGCCCTAACAGTTTTAGGAAGATGTACCTCCAATGGAGGTATGACTCCCTACCAATAAGAGCCCTCACCAGCCGTTGGCGCGCTAATGCTCCTAGAAACTGCCCAGCGTGCACTGCGGAGGTAGAGAATGAGTTGCATATAGTTTTCTTCTGCCCTTCCTACCAGATTCCTAGGAAGACGTGGATTATCCCTATCTGCAAAAACCTGGGGATCAGGCAATGTTCTCATTCCTATAGAATATTAAAAACAGATTTATCCCCATTAATTGTTTTTGCTGTTACGAAATTCCCGGCTGCCATGTGGAATATCAGAAGAAAGTACATTGTAAAATGAGATCAAATGTATTCGCTTACAATGCCCAGGTGTTTCGGGGGTGTTGCGGATCAGAGGTTCTTCGGGTTGTTTGTCTTTTTAACCTTAGATAATGTTTTTATAAAGAATGAATTTTATGGTACTTTGTATTTTTAAATATTTGTAATGTTGTATACTGAAATTGTATTGTGTATTCTTTTATGATATCTTTTTGTCGAAATAAAGACGAAATGAATGAAAATGAATGAATGACTCTTCAAAGTTATTTTCCTAGCAGCTGTGGCTCTCTTGGTCGTTTCTCTCAAGGCAAGAAAAGCCTCAATGGTAATTGTGGAGCCACACGGGACTCCTGCTCCCATGACAGGCCTATGACATCTCTGCCCTCTTCAGCACAGAATTTGCCTGCCCTGCCGCACATCTTTTTAAATAACAACTACTGCTGCTGTCATAATCTTTCTCCTGGTGTGAGGAGTGGCGTGAGCGCTCCCACACAGCCTCTAAGCTCAAGGACAAAAAGAGGGGCAAGCAGGCACTCACCTTGCTAGTTCCAACCCATGTGTGCTCTAAGCGCCCCACCCAAGTTTGGCACCCGGTGCCTTGGCACCGGCGGCACCGCCCTAAAGCCGGCCCTGACTAGGTGTACCTATGGCCAGGGCCGACTTTAGTGCTAGTGGCGCCTGGTGCGACAATCTTGTTTGGTAAACCTCTCCCCCCCCCGCCCCTCCCCCACCATCCCCATGACATCCTCCTCTGATTCCCTCACTATCGCCCAGCAAAAGTGCCCCTCCTCTCTCCATAGCCCCTCTCTCACATACATTTCATTTGTTTTAACCTCATGCGCGCTAGCGGAATTCCACTCGCACGCTGAGATTTTCTAAAACGCATGTTACGTGACGAGCTGGGCTCGTCATCAGCGTGCGAGGAGGCTACGCCATGACGAGCCCAGCTCGTCATCAGCGTGGAAGGGGTTAAATCGCTGGTAAAGGCTGGTTTTACTAATCCACTTAACTATCTAGGTAAAATGCAGATTTGTTCTTTGCAGCAGGCATACTAACCCTCTGTGCTACTTTATGGAAAGTCAAAACTGCCACTAGGCAAAATTCCGATCTCTCTCTGGCAGGAACATTAATCACAAGAGTTATCTTGACATTTGTATTGCTCCCTGAAAGCTGGAGACCAAAGGAACTCTGCAGCAGGTGCTTTTAAATTCAAGTTATTGCTAAACACATTGCCCCCCTGAGGTCACTGCCCCCCTTCCTGGCCGGTCCGGAGTGCCGCCACATGGTCGCACCACCCTAAAGCCAGCCCTGCCTCTGACGCTAATATGCAATCTTAAATTCAGATACCCTGTTTGTTATAATGGGTGGACTCTGGTGAAAAAGAAGTTTTGGTATTCTGAATGTTATAAATGCACTTTTTGCAGATTTATATAGCGCAAACTCGCCCGAAGTATCAGAGCGCTTTACATGAGCATCAGTTGCATTACAGACCGACAGGTTCATTTTTAGGCACACGGAGATGAAGTGATTTGCCCAGAATCACAGGATGTTTGGGCCTTCCGCTTGACTCGAACTTGGCCCCCCATATTCAAAGTCGACCGTTCTAGCCGTTAAGCCACATCCTTAGAAAGCACTGTATGCCTGGTCATGGTTATTACAGAGAACTGTATAATTCAATTATTACAGAGGTACGTATGACCACAGGACACCCTAAGATTCAGTTTCAATGTGTGAGAAGCTAGTTTTTACCAAGTGAAATAATTACCACAACCCTTAATTATAGATCCAAGGAATTTCCTGATATTGGCTGAGTCGGCTGACCAGCAATACTATTTTAATAGGACCAGTTTTCAAGAGGAGCCAAGGTTCGGATAAGGTGAGCATTGACAGTGCTCTCACTTTGTATGCATAGTACCACTGACCACCCCCTGACACATGTCCATTATGTCCAATAGGCTGTCCTACAACTGCACAGTCCTTATGAAGACCCGCCTCTGATGCGCACAACAAGGTCTCCCAGGGTCGAAACGTTGACGCATTTCCTTCTATTTAGAACCTATTATACAAAATCCTCTAGGATCCAAGAATTAATTGATGTATCTACTGTATTATTGCATATATAGTGGTCTTCGCCAATTAGTCTGTGGAATTGACATTTTTGTATATTGTTTTAGATTTGTATTAGTCCTGCACAGAATTTATGTGCTGTATATGTTTTATGTTTGTTTTTGGACAGAAAAATTAATGTTTTTTATAATTCAGAGAATATGAAAGTATATGAGTAAAACTTCACTTGAATTTTTCTTTGTGGTCAGTGTGTTTGGTTATACGGATATAAGTACCACTGTCTGTGTACCCTTCATTTGAACAGAGTGTATAAATAACACAATTGAAATACTATATTACTGCGTATTCCGGTCCGACAGAACCATTATTATTCAATGTATTACCCACCCAGGTTCTGAGGGTTACAGGGTCACCCCATTACATGTAATGGGCATGGCAGCCATCACTTCCGACCTTTTCCACTACAGTCAAAATCAAATCATTTTTTGAGTGACCCTCTTCTACGCGATGCGTCACACGTTTAGTACCTCATCTGGTGCCGCGGACACTACTGTGATGTTTGGCCATTCTGGGACGTGCTTTTCATGACATCATCCTGACACAGCACAGATTGCAGGGAAAGACTGATAAGGCAGACAACAAATTCACTATAATAGGTAACATGAATTAGCTGTTGCCTGAGCATATGTAAGCCAAGATCTTTTTTTCTTTGGCGATACTCGTGAATTGACACATCCCGCTATTCCTGCTGGGTAAAGTCCTCTGACCACAAAGTAGTTTGTCCTCTTCATTCTATGGGATATGACATATGATGATTTGGTGTGTGCCGAGTGGTCCCTCAGGCTCCTCCCCCCTTAAAAGCAAAATAGGTTCTCTTTTCTGTACACCCCCCCCCCACCCCACTGCCCTTCCCAAAACATGATTGACCCACTATGGAGTTCTCCTTTCCTGGTGTTAGGTATTTTCTGAGAATGCTTTGGATGGAGTCCAGGTCTCTGGTGGGGTCTAGCATTTTGAGGCAAAGAATTCCGGTGAGGAAGAGCTCTAAAGAACCATACGGAGCTGACCCCATTTCCCAAAGCTCTCTTATAGTTTGCATGGCTCTCATTGCCAAGAACACTGCTACCACCGTAGACTCTGAAACAACGCAACAGATCACCGAGAGCTTGCTGGTCCCAGATATTAGTTCTGTCTAACCCCTTACACCTGCATTCCACTACACCTCTCTCCACACTTCTGAATCCTACAGCTTCATCTACCCCTCCTTATTGGCACCACAACATTATGCCTGAGCTTAATACCCAAGAAACTGAGCTTCCCTCTGCCTCAACCATCTGCATATCAGCAGCGGAACAGGACCCATCTTCATGTTCATAGTGAAGAGTTCCTCGTACTCCAACTGGCTAGCTTTTCTGGCCCATGCTGAACCCATGCGAAATCCAGCAACTATCATTAAAAAACGACCCAGGCGTGTGAGATAATGACCACTGAAGAGGAGAGAAAGCTGAACCATCCCACTGTAGCGTCTTGAAAGCCAGCATGGCCTCCACAATTCCCAGTACTCCATGACCAGGATCTGCAGTCTGCAGAAGAAGACCCCATGGTATGAGAAGCGTGTGGACCTTCTTCCAAGAGGTATCAATTAACTGTTCAGCTAAACCAAAAGTAATTTCTTTATTGGCATTCCAAGGGTTGAAAGACGTAGTAGGGGGCACGGAAGTATTTATTTATTTATTTATTTGTGCAATTTTATATAGCGCGAACTTTACCCGAAGGTGTCAGAGCGCTTTACATAGGATCCAGTTGAAAACATAAGGTCTGACGGTTACAAGCGTAAAAAGATTGCACATTTTTGCATTACATAAGAACCAGTTGAAAGCATACGGACTTAGGATTACATGTGTTACAAAAAAGGTACAAACAGAAAAAATTGCAAATGTACAAGAGATAAAATCACACAAGGAGGAGATACAAATGGATATACTCTAGGCCTATACTAGTGATATCTCTATCAACATAGGTAGGGGATACACATGGATATACTCTAAAAGTCACACAGGAGACTAGTCGTTAGAGTTATCTCTATAAAAAATAGGGAAGGGATACACATGGATATACTCTGACAGTCACATAGGAGACTAGTCGTAGGAGTTATCTCTATATACATAGAGAAGGGATACACATGGATATACTCTAAGAGTCACCTAGGAGACTAGTCGTTAGAGTTATCTCTATATGCATAGGGAAGGGATACACATGGATATACTCTAACAGTCACATAGGAGACTAGTCGTTAGAGTTATCTCTATATCCATAGGGAAGGGATATGACTGGATATACTCTAAGAGTCACATAGGAATGGTGGAGAGCACAACGGTCTACAGCATATACTAGTGATTAGAGTTATCTCTATATACATAGGGTAAGGATACACATGGATATCCTCTAAGAGTCACATAGGAATGGTAGAGAGTAGAAAGGTCTACTGCATATACCAGTGATTAGAGTTATCTCTATATACATAGGGAAGGGATAGGACTGGATATACTCTAAGAGTCACAGAGAAGGGCAGGCAGTTGGAGCAACAGAACAATGGTATCAAAGGGGAGATCCCCTGTTTGATACTGGACTGCTAGAAGCACTTTTCCACTCCCTAACAGCAGGTTTTACCAAGAGGGGCACAACTTAAGAAACTCACTGAAAGGATGGATGACATCAAGAGCGACTTAGAGGAAAGGAAGAGCTAACCGGAGGACCAGGTACTAGGAAATACCACATCTCTAGAACTCCAAAATGAGACAATTTATTTTCTGAAAACTGAAATGTAGGATGTTGACGATAACAGTCACTGGTGACACCTAAAATTGTTCCGAATTTTAGAGGGTGAGGATGTTGTGTTTTATCTAGGACCCCGATCAATATTGTGACCTCATGCCCCTATACGGCTATAATCAATACATATCCCTTTAATGGCATAACGATCAGAGCCATATTTCAGTAACTCGTCTCTGCAGTTCATGACAGTCCATGACACAGCAGAAGCCACTTCCTTAGATTCCTAGATAGCACACCGAGTTCTTTCGACATCTCAAACCCCCAGCAACCTGGGAAAGCCCCGCTTGCTTTGTTTTGATTAGTAATAGAACTCCTGCGAGCACTGTAAGAACGACCAGTTCTTAGTGACATCTTTATTGACGTCTTATGTCCAAAAACTTACGTCAAACTCGGCACCTTTCAGGTATAAATATACCAACGTTACCCTAAGCAAGCACATGGTGGTGGTGAATACTGGAGCAGATCGGCTGTCCCCTTGCAGAGCCCAGCAGATGCGAGAAGCCCACGGACGCCGCCCCTCCTCCTTGACGTGCTGAGAAAGACGCTGTCTTTTCTCCTGCCGAGAAAATCCAGCTCCGGCGTTTCCAGCCTACCCTTGCGGGTGACTGGGATATCGGGTCCTAAAGAGGAGATACCAGACCTCCTGCATTCTATTCCAGAGGTACGGTGCTGACTAAACCCTTAGAGAGAATTCTTGAAACAAACTCTTGGCAAAACCAACTTAACTTAAACTGCTACTTACTCCCTCCCTTGTATTAGGCTTAGGTCAGGTACACTGGGGTAGGCGAAGTTAGAAGCACCAGTTGAGGTCGTTAGCCAATGTATATATGAATGTATATATTTTATTCATTTTAACTATCTTATGGCTAAGAAACCATATCAATGCTTTTACAGTATTATTTCGTAATACTCCTTTTACTGTACGCACTTTTCATAATAACAAGTTTAGCAATTGTGGCAATTCATTTCTCTTGCATGAGAAGGAAGACTGCTCAATAAATATTATCTTTTATTGAAAACGCCCGTCTCTCTATTCTCTGCATCCTGGTGAAAGTAAATCTGCACAACTGACTGAGTGAAATAGCTGTCTATTGTTTCACACGACTCTAGAGATTGACTCTTATTCTGAGGAGCAAAGTTGTCATGTTAATGCGGTTGTCGGAAGCTGAATCCCTTCTTGTCTGAGCCAGGGAAGCTGATCACTTCCTATTCAGTCAAGAAAGTTTCCAGTGACCTCTGAGCTAGCTGGCGCAAACCTAAATTAAGTCTAACATAGTCAGTAGAGACCTAGAAGACCGCAGTCCTACGTCTACACTGCTGTTTATGTTATTCCAATGCGCAGGGCCTATAGGTAAAATAGGAACTACATTACATGGCGCCCAACGTTTGGTGAGGCGATAAAACTAACGCAAGACGTTAGAGTAACTCAGTCGTGCTTTTTCACACAGACCCTTTCTCCCGTAAATACTCCAATAGACGTCTGGAGTGGGTGAAAGGTTAAAATCCGCCGGAACTTAGTAGGAAGAGATTCCTATGTAAAGTTACTGGTTTAGTCAACGTTGAAGGATACAGTGCACCTAATCTTTGTTTCCTTGAAAACCTGATCTGCAACAAAAAACCTTTCTGACAGTAAAATGAGTGATGAAGAAAGGGATGCTGCTATACTAGCAAATCAACTAATGGAGGAAGACACGAGTCTCCTACAGACTGACCAGAATGCTATCCTCATTCCGGTCAACATAAGAAAATCTATAACTTTAAAACCTATAGAAAACGGACTGACATCGCGAGGTGGTACAGTCATTTTCGTGATAGAGGCACATGAATATCGGCAGACAGAGGTATTCTATTCTTGGATAAACTTTCCAGCGGCAAACGCTACAACACGCGAGTTTCACTATTACAAAATAGAGGAACCACCGGAAGAGGACGCTCCTTTTGAGGAGATTGAAATCCCATTAAAATACCAAGAGCACCTGCTCTGGTTTAAAGGCGCCCTAAAACATAATGATCACATCACCAGGCTCGGTCCACTAGGTAGACCAGGAGCAACGTGGCCGTTTCTAGCCAGCTACACACCACATCCAGACATTGAAGAAATGTCAAGGGAAGAACTTTTAGCACAACTAAAATTTGTCAGGGAGTGCCCTCATGGCGAAGAAATGATTATGCCTGCCTTCTCAAATCACATTCCAATTCACACTAAATAAATATATGCAAAGAAATGGGCAGTAGCCCAGGCACCAGCATTATATAAGAATCATGTAGGATGGGATGAGGACACTCCTCCTCACAAAATCCAGTTAAAAAGTCAACCAACTGCACAAAGGCAGTACCCAATTAAGCAAGAAGCTAAAAAACAGGTCAGGAAGATTTTAGATCAACTTGAATACCAAGGGGTAATTGAAACATGCACCTCACAAATGAACAATCCTTTGTTTCCTGTCTCCAAACCGGACGAATCGTACCGTCTAGTCTTGGACTACAGACACCTTAACTCATGTTGCAAAACATTTGCAGTACAAAATTCGCACAGTGCGGCACTAATGAATAACATAGTTCGCAAAAAATACAAAACAACATCAGACATATCTAATGGGTTCTTTTGCTAAAACATTGCACCAGAAAGCAGGTACTTAACCGCTTTCTCAATCATGGGGTCACAGAAAAACTTCTGTAGGCTCCCACAGGGATTCAAGAACAGTCCAGGACTATTCTCAGCCAGAGTAACAGAGTTACTACAAATATATGATGATGAGGCATTATCTTATGTCGATGACATCTATCTCACAGACGACGACTTGGATACTCACTTGAAAAGGGTGAACACCATAATACTTGGGTTCGCAGCAGAGGGTTACAAATTCAACTTTAAAAAGTCGAGAATTGCCCATCTAACAGTCTTATTTTTAGGATACGAATTATCAAGTGAAGGAAAAAGCCTAGTGGACAATTTCTTAGAGAAATGCGCTGTACTCCAGGCACCAAAAACGCTGAAGAACTTACAATCGATTCTAGGCTTCCTGAATTTCGGAAGAACTTACATTCTAAACTATGCAGAGAGGATTAAACCTCTCTACAAATTAATTAAACCTGATTTTAAACCAATCAACTGGACTCAAAAACACACGGAGATTTTGAGATCACTGCAAACAGACATGTTAGCAAAAACAAAATTAGAAACACGTGACAATACACGCAACCTTGTAATCCGGGTCATCCCAGGAAGATGCGGATTCACGTACCTGACCTCTAATGAGGGAGAAACGGTACCAATAGCTTACAAATCACATTTGTACACAAAAGCTGAAATAAAATTCAGTTCAACGGAAATAATTCTAACTGCGGTTCAGACTGCTGTAGCAAAAGAAAGGGCCCTGGCACAAGGTAAACGAATAATAATCGTTACACCTATACCTGCTTTAGAAGCAGTAACTAAAGCGAGCATTCCAAATGCTAAAGCTCTGCATCCAAGATGGATCCAATGGGTTAATTATCTTACTGCAACAGACGTAGTGTATGAATTTGATCCTTACCTAAAGACACAGGAATTTTTACAATATGAATACGAATGTCCTCTGCCAATTGAAATCCTGCCTCTAGAACAATACGGAAGTATAATATATACAGACGGATCGGCACAACCCGCAGTTGGGAGTAAACAAGCTTACAGTGCTGCGTGCGCGAGTATTAAAGGTCGTTGGCACAAAGGAAAATTTAAACCACTTGTCACTAAGACGCAATCTCTAGGAGATTGTACAGCTCAGCGAGCTGAACTATTAGCATTTAAGATGGCGCTTCAAAATACCGATCGCGAATTCCCCACACTAATAGTGTGCGATTCATATTATTGCGTCCAATCTTATAATGAATACTTGCAGAATTGGGTTGAAAATGGGTTCAAAGATGCAAAAGGTGGCACAATCAAGCATAAAATGCTTTGGGAACAAGTAGTTCTTTTACAGAAGGAACTACAAAAGACTCACGTGATACACACTCTGAGTCATCAACGTGATGGCGTTCACGTTGCAGGGAATTCATTGGCTGATGAAGCCGCGAAGGCAGCTGTGCAAACGGCTTCCGTAGCTGCCATCACCCGGTCAAAAACAAAAAAAGACAGCGACATACTACAAGCTGTCAGTGCGTCAGTAAAAGAGGATAGAAAAACACTCCCAAAAGGCTTTCCAGGAAAGTACTTATATCTAACAGATACGAATAATGTTCCTTTTGCTCGAATCCCTGCAGTGGGGGATAGAGTAATTCCAAACATGGAACACAGGTTAGGACTAATTACAGCGGCACATGAAGGGCTCGCTTCTGCACACGCTGGAGTTTCCGCAACAATATCATTATTAAAAAAGAGATATTGGTGGCCCCGCATGAGAATACAAATTAAGAAATATGTACTAGAATGCGAAATATGCCAAAAAATGAGGGTATCAACAGTGAAACGACCAGCGCAGACACCCCTTCTCATCTCAGATAAACCGTTAGCATGTGTTTACCTGGACCACTGTGGTCCCCTACAAAGGGATGGCAACTATAAATATATCATGGTCGCAGTGGATTCCTGTACGAGATTCCTATGGATGTGGCCCCAGCGCTCGGCTGACGCCAGAACTGTTATAAAAGATTTGCGAGTCTTTATCGGCACATACGCAATTGCCATGCTTCATTCTGACCAGGTTCCTGCTTTTAGCTCTCGAGCTTATAAGGAGGCCATGACCAGCATGGGCATTGGATTGCGATTCTCTTGTCCCTTCCATCCTGAGGGAAACAGCGCAGTGGAAAGAAAAAACCGAGACATAAAGCAATCTATAACAGCAAAGGTATTAGGTTCGGGTGATGGGTGGGTCAAACATTTAATAAGTGTCCAACGTAGTCTTAACAACTTGCCAAGAAATTCTCTAAAAGGTTTCAGCCCGTACGAACTATTGTTCGGAACTAGAATGCATGTTCAGGACTTAGATAGTCTTGCTTCAGTGGTAGAAGATAAGAATAAAGACTTTGACATCAAAGATCGCTTGGCAGTTTTACAGGACTTAAACCAAACAAGAAAAGCCCTGAGCAACATAAAGTTAAAACAACAGCCAACCACCACTGAAGACACACCACCTGTCCCAGCAAGACCTGTCTGGATTCCAAAGATTGGGGATCTGGTCAGAGAGAAAATAGCGGTGAAGAAAGAATTTGGGCCTTCTTACAGAAAAGCGGTACCTGTCTTAGCAATCAACGGAACAAGATCAGTAGTACTACCGCCCCTTGCTGGTAAAAAGGAGAACAGAGTTGTATCAATCGACCTGGTAAAACCACAATCATGTGGCCTATAATCAATAGCAGGCCCAGTGGACTCCCAAGAAGTAACAGAATATCCAAATTTGCAAGAGTATCCAAGAGGTTCAAACTGAAAGACTAATCACATTTGATAAACCTGCAGTTAATAAAAAAGGACTATGCAGAAATGCCATGGAACTTGTGCCTCTTGAAACACAAATTGAAACAGTTCGTCATGAAACACCAGTCTACAATGATGTGGCATCAGAATGTGCTAATGAAAGCCAAATGGGAAAAACAATTCCAACAATCGACAGAACTGCATCTGGCTACTTCATCAACTTCGACAACTTTTCTGAAGATCAAAGCGACCCTGAAGTAACGCCAGAAACAAAGACTTTTAAAGAAAAAGCAACAGAACTCTTTCATCAACTCAAAGAAACCTATCTTATTTCTCCATGGTTAGAATTTTGGATTGGGCTGGGTGTATTTTTCCTCCTGCTTTGGCTCATCATGGTACTTTTTTGGGAAAATTCATTGAGCGAAAATACAGTTCAATGGACACAGCAAGTCAGAACATCAACTTAGTTCTGAAACCTCACAGATCATCTCACGTCGAGAAAAGAGAACTATCATCAGTAAATGTCACAGCCATTCCAGTACCCGGCGGGGTAGTTTGGGACAAGACAGACTATGAAATATATGGCCCGGTCGAGATCTTGAAATATCCTCACCAGTTTAAGATTTCATTAAGTGACTTTGTAAAACCAAGTACATTCTCTGATGATTGGGACTTTAAAAGTATAAATGATATGATGTCAGATTTGGTGTTGTCAGCAAAATTTACGGAACATGATTATTTACAAGGTTCATCTAATTATGAACAGATGAACTGTTTTTCTCATTACGAAGACCACTATTTACATAAATCTGCTCAACCTAGAAATGTTTTTAAATATAACCAATGGGAACATTGTGCTACTCCACCTAAAAGCAGTTCAAAAACATTTTATGAGAAATTTCACTGATAACACCAACACTGCACTAACACATAGTCTTTCATCACGAAAACAGTGCTCCCACGTAATTCGTAGGTCGTAGCACGCCCCGCCCCGTAGAGGGACGGGAAGACCCCAATGATGAAGCATGACACTAAGGGATTCTTAGTGTGTGAGGGGTATTTTAAAAGCACATAGTGCCTTCGTCTCACCAACCTGAGGAAGAGCCTAACACTACACTTAAAACTTTCAAAAAACCCTAGTATTAAAAATTATCACCTACACACTTTGATAGAATCTTTTTGTGTAACTAGATCTGTAAGGAGGGTGATTCTATCAATTCCTCTACACTTCCTCTATTGTTTTGGAGTTTATGGCAGCGCACAGCTGCGGAAGTCTAAAAAACACTTTTTTTTAAGCACATAACGTGACTCTGCATTGGATAGGCACCCATAAAGTGGAAGGATACAAGTGAATAATTAAATCATCTGAACTCAAAGGATGGCCGATCTAGGACTTGCTTTTACCGAGGATGAAATTTCTAACCTAATGGCAACATTAGGGACCTTTGAGGGTCTAAACTGCGGAGGCCCTTCAACAAAAAACAATGATTGGGATGAGTTGGAGGAACTAAGAAGAACCCAAATTAAGACAGCAATTCACGGGTTACTGATGTCTGAGTACCTCAAAGTTAACACTGCTCCATCAGGCCTCATTGTCCGCAATGAACCTTTCATATTCTTGGACGACAAAACCATCAAAATCGATTGGTCTCAAATCTCGTGGCGATGCACACAGGATTGGATTGTGTTAATAATAAAGACAGCGAGCAGACTGGCGACAGACCTAAAAGTAGAGATACAAACGATTGAAGTGCGATTAAAGAACTATGAATCTCCAGTGAATTTGAAGAAATACCTAGATGAATTAAATAAGACACTAGGGCCAGATGTAGGTAATTTCCATTTACCGAATGGAAAATACCGACTCATACCGAATCGGTATTCCCCAATCGGTAAATGGTATGTAGCTAAAAATTCGGTAAAAGTTACCGACTCGGTATGACTCGGTAAGCCAAATCGTTAATTACCGAATCGGAATTGACCGAGTCGGTAAAATCCGAGTCGGTGAAACCCAAGCAAACCCATGGGCCACATTGCCCATAGGAATGAATGGGAATCACCGAATCGGAAAATTCTGACTCGGATTTCACCGACTCGGAATTTACCGAATCGGCAAATGCCGATTTGGGAGTTTGAAAGATGCCATGTGAGCCTGTCAACCAATCAGGGAGAGCCTACACACCCCACAGCCAAGGCCCTGTGAATCCAACCAATGAGAGAGTGGCACCCCACCCCAGTACCTGGGAGTGGCCACACCCATGCAGGTGGAAAGCAACTGAACAAACAAATCTGCAGAGGAGAGAGGAGCACAGCATCCACAGGCAAGCAGACTGAGAGAATGGAGGCACAGGAAGGACAGAAGGATGCTGCTGAGAGGAAAAGGAAGCAGAAGTTCAGCCCAGAGGAACTACAGGTGGCTGTGGATGAGATTGTCAGCCACTACAGCCAAATATTTGGGAGGCAGTCTCTGCATGTTGCAGAGACTGTGAAGCGGAACATCTGGCTAGCAATTCAGGGCAAAGTGAATGCCATAGGAGTCACCCACCGGGACATTGAGGACATCAAGAAACTGTGGTATGACCTGCGTATAGTCACCAAGAAGAAGATAGCAGGACAGAAAAAGGATGCTGGTTTGACAGGAGGTGGCAGGGCCAAAGCCCCAAAACTTACACCAATTGAGGAGCAAGTTGCATCCAACATGGAGTCTGAATGCATCCATGGGATTGGGGACCTGGATAGCACAGCGAAATCAGCCAAAAAACAAGGTAAGAGGCATGTACCCACATGCACCCCCACCTATCCCAACCCTGCACCCCACTGTGTACACACATGACACAGCAGGAGAGGTCAGAAATTATTGCTGCAATGCATCATGGTAGACGTAGTCATGTACACACAGAAGCAAAGTACACCACACATGACTCAGCAAGGCATGCCACACACATCCCCAAACAAGCAATGTGGACTGTGCAAAGGTGTGCAGACCATTTAATTAAGAAAAACACACAGACAAACTACAGCATTGACACTATGTCAATTTCATTCCACAGGAGAGTCGTCACACAGTTCTGCACCGCCGAGGGAGGAGAGGGCAGCACCATCTAAAAAAGGGGAGAAAGAAAAAAGGAAAAATCGTCACAGCGCAGGAGAAGGTGGAGACGACCCTACCCAGGACCCCTCATCACCAGACCCACCCACTACACCAATCCCAATGTCCCCTCTGTTGTTTGGGTCTCCAGACCTCACAAACACGCCCATGCCGGGAGGGGAAAGTAGCCAGGCGGAGCCCCCGCAGAGGATTCTGCAGACCTCTGATTCAGAGGATGAGGAAGATGTCCCCCAGAAGAGTGCGCCAGTGCCTGACAGGCCAAGACCAACTATGTCTGCAGGCTCAGCGCGCACTACTGTCCTTGGCAGGAGGGCACATGATGGTGGGGAGGGCCAGGATGGTGAGAGCGTGTTCTGTGGGCTGGAGGGCACGATGGTGAAGGTGCAACGGCAGCAGGCCAAATCGCTGCAAGCCATGCAGCGGCAGGTGCGCGGTTTGAGCGCAACAATGTCCAACATGGACAAGGGCATTACCCAAATGGCTACTAGCCTGGACCTGATAGCACAGGGGATCTCTGACATTTCTACCTACATGGGGGTCCTCTCCGACAAGCTTGATAGGGAACATCTCCAGCGTGCCAGGGAACGGCAGTACATGCGCCAACAGACCAAGGCCATGAACAGGTTCGCTGCCAACACAGCTCTCCTCTGCAGACGCTCCATCTCAATGCAGGAGGCAATAGAGCACTGCTGCACTGACTTAACCCGGGGCATGGGTAGAGTAACCTCTGCAATGGAGCAGATGTTGACCGCAAACCTAGGCAATGCTGGTGACACGGTGTGGAGGAGACTGAGGGTTCAACCAGCAGGAGTGGCTCCAGTACACCTGTCCAGGAGGTGCGCAGGAGCGGCAGGCACAGCCATGGTGAGTCAGGCACCATCAGGGAACCTGAAGGACAGGCACCTAAGTCCCGCAATGTGGTGCGAGGACGCAAGAACTGAACTATGCAGGGAACTGACTCTACTGCACACAGTGACAGCAACTGAGTATGTGCAGCCAGTGACATTGACGTACAGTCATGTGACCATCATGAAGTAGTGCAGAATAAACTACTCATGTCCGGAAGTATACCTGTGTGTGTGTCATACTTTACCTAGAAATAGCGTTGTGTAATTTCAGTCCGTCTCAATCTGCCATCTACTGCGGCTGGCCCTGTTGCCTGGGGATCTGCATGTTCTTGGTCCTCATCTATGTTCTCACGATGTGTCAACTCCACCTCTGTGCCTTCCTTGGCCGCAAGATTGTGCAATATGGCACAGGTCACAATAATTTTGCAACACAGGAGGGGGGTCGCGCACCTCCACTTTTGTGGAGGCAACGGAACCTGCTCTTCAGGAGTCCAAAGGTTCTCTCCACAACATTGCGGGTGGACCTGTGAGCAACATTGTATCGCCTTTCTGCTCTGTTGGTTGGGTTCAGGTACGGTGTCAGCACAAAGGAATGCAGGGCATATGCACTATCACCTGGGAGAGAACAAGAGGTACATGGTTTTCATACACATTCCACATGGAGCTGAAATACATTTCAGGGTGTGTGCTACATATTTACCTAGCAGATAACCATCTCCAAAATCGCCATTCTGTAGCCGTCTGTATATTCCACGGTTCTGGAATATGTAGGAGTCGTGCGTGCTCCCTGGAAATTTAGCTACTATGTCGGTGATGATGTTCCCTGCATTGCATATCACCTGCACGTTGATGGAGTGCATAGACATACGGTTTCTGTATATGTGTTCCGTGGCTGCAGGTGGGCATAGGGGAATATGGGTGCCATCAATGCAGCCTATCACATGCGGGAAGTGAGCCAGTCCATAGAAGTCTGTTTTAGTATTGGCAAGTTCCGCAGGTGTGTCAGAGAACTGTATGTAGTCTCCCATTCTCTGAGTCATGACATCCAGGAACTTCCTGAAGAAACGGGACAGACAGCTCTGGGATACTCCTCCTACTGCAGCTATCACACTCTGGTAGCTCCCAGAGGCAAGCAGGTGTATGCTGCACAGCACCTGGACATGGGGAGGTATGGCGTGGGCCCTGTGTGTTGGATGACCCAGGTATGGGTGGATGTCCCTTATTAGGTCCATGATGGTATTGGGGTGCAGCCTGTACCTCTGGAGTATCTCAGGCTCAGTCAATTGGAACAGAGTGATCCTCTGCCTGTACACCTGCTCCTCCCTTTGCCATACCCTCAGTCCTGCAGCCTGTAGCCTTCGCCTCCTCGCTATCACATAGAGTGCAGCCATTTTGACTGGAGGGTTGCATTTTGGGAGCCTTTTTATAGCATCCACATGGTTACCACCACCTTTCAACCCATGGTAAATTCCGACTCAGAAATACCGAATTTGGATGAATTCGGTATTTTTTCCCTTTCCTACATCTCGATGGCCATGTTTTGCGATTCCTTATTTCCCGAATCGGTGTATACCGAGTCGGTATTTATCCGATCGGTGTATACCGATTCGGAAAATATGGACTCGGTTATTTCCGAGTCGGAATTTAACCGATTGATATTTACCGATTCGTTTTTTTTTTGGCACCTACATCTCATTCTCGCAATATCGCTCGGTAACGGCCGATTTTACAGATTTTGGACCGTTACCGACCGGTATTGGCCGACATACATCTGGCCCTAAATGAATTTGAAACTTCTCTAAAACAAAGCAAGTATGAGAAATTCAAGAAAGATACGAGTAGATGGACCAAGGAAAGAACCTATCCATACATTAAAGACGATTATAAACCATCTCGTGAAAACACCACCGATGATGAATCATCTGATACTGGATCTAATAGCTCGAGTTCGAGTAGGAATAGAAGTCCTAGGCAACAAGGTAGAGGAAGAAACTTTCGACGACCAAACTACCGAGGCACAAGAGGATGGAACAACTACCCTCCCCAGATGATGTACCCGCAGCAAGGATATGGCCCGCCGCCTTTCCAGCACTCACAGGGGCCCTTTCAACCTTGGGGTTACCAACAGCAAGACTATGGGTATCTCAACCATACGTCTTTTTTAGGGGCGCGCCAAGGGCGGAACAAAGGAAGGAACAGGAGAGGAACCAACGTGCACTGGGACACCACAGCGGAGGATCCACCGAGAATGTCCACAAGGAGCATGACGGTGGCATCGAAGAAGCAAGCCTAGTGGGAAACCTCACAGACATTGAACTGTCTGAACCCCAGAAAAAAGTATTGGAGAAGGGACTTGGATATGTCCCCACAACTAACTTGGATAAATTCCATCTATGTAAGGAGTGCGTAGACATACGGTTTCTGTATATGTGTTCCGTGGCTGCAGGTGGGCATAGGGGAATGTGGGTGCCATCAATGCAGCCTATCACATGTGGGAAGTGAGCCAGTCCATAGAAGTCTGTTTTAGTATTGGCAAGTTCCGCAGGTGTGTCAGAGAACTGTATGTAGTCTCCCATTCTCTGAGTCATGGCATCCAGGAACTTCCTGAAGAAACGGGACAGACAGCTCTGGGATACTCCTCCTACTGCAGCTATCACACTCTGGTAGCTCCCAGAGGCAAGCAGGTGTATGCTGCACAGCACCTGGACATGGGGAGGTATGGCGTGGGCCCTGGGTGTTGGATGATCCAGGTATGGGTGGATGTCCCTTATTAGGTCCATGATGGTATTGGGGTGCAGCCTGTACCTCTGGAGTATCTCAGGCTCAGTCAATTGGAACAGAGTGATCCTCTGCCTGTACACCTGCTCCTCCCTTTGCCATACCCTCAGTCCTGCAGCCTGTAGCCTTCGCCTCCTCGCTATCACATAGAGTGCAGCCATTTTCACTGGAGGGTTGCATTTTGGGAGCCTTTTTATAGCATCCACATGGTTACCACCACCTTTCAGTCCATGGTAAATTCCGACTCAGAAATACCGAATTTGGATGAATTCGGTATTTTTTCCCTTTCCTACATCTCGATGGCCATGTTTTCCGATTCCTTATTTCCCGAATCGGTGTATACCGAGTCGGTATTTATTCGATCGGTGTATACAGATTCGGAAAATATGGACTCGGTTATTTCCGAGTCGGAATTTAACCGATTGATATTTACCGATTCGTTTTTTTTTGGCACCTACATCTCATTCTCGCAATATCGCTCGGTAACGGCCGATTTTACCGATTTTGGACTGCTACCGACCGGTATTGGCCGACATACATCTGGCCCTAAATGAATTTGAAACTTCTCTAAAACAAAGCAAGTATGAGAAATTCAAGAGAGATACGAGTAGATGGACCAAGGAAAGAACCTATCCATACATTAAAGACGATTATAAACCATCTCGTGAAAACACCACCGATGATGAATCATCTGATACTGGATCTAATAGCTCGAGTTCGAGTAGGAATAGAAGTCCTAGGCAACAAGGTAGAGGAAGAAACTTTCGACGACCAAACTACCGAGGCACAAGAGGATGGAACAACTACCCTCCCCAGATGATGTACCCGCAGCAAGGATATGGCCCGCCGCCTTTCCAGCACTCACAGGGGCCCTTTCAACCTTGGGGTTACCAACAGCAAGACTATGGGTATCTCGACCATACGTCTTTTTTAGGGGCACGCCAAGGGCGGAACAAAGGAAGGAACAGGAGAGGAACCAACGTGCACTGGGACACCACAGCGGAGGATTCACCGAGACTGTCCACAAGGAGCATGACGGTGGCATCAAAGAAGCAAGCCTAGTGGGAAACCTCACAGACATTGAACTGTCTGAACCCCAGAAAAAAGTATTGGAGAAGGGACTTGGATATGTCCCCACAACTAACTTGGATAAATTCCATCTATGTAAGGAAATACAAGAGTTCATGAGACGCCTGAAACTCCAAGTCTTCTTTAAAGATAAAGAAAAAAAACAAAACCAAGGAGATACAGGACTCAAACCGAGATCCAACTTTACCCCGATGGATAAAACATTACCTGTAGAACTACTTGCATTCGAAATCGCTGTTATGAAAGAGCTCGAAGAATTGAATCTAATGAATAAACAAGTATACCAAAACATCTCCAGAGAAGAGCGAACAGCTCTGCGCGAACTGAGCAGTAATAAAGAAATGGTGATAAAACCAGCAGATAAGGGGGGTGCCACGGTAATTCAGAGTAAGGAACAATACGACAATGAATGCATGCGACTTCTGAGGGATCGACGAAATTACGAGATCCTCCGAGAAGACCCGACTGAAAAAATAAGAACAAAGATCAATACTATGGTAGAGGAAGCTTTGGCTCATGATTGGATCACGAAAAAAAAGGAAGGGGAATTTCTATGCCAAAAAAATCCAAAGACCCCCTACCTGTACACATTGACAAACATCCACAAAAGCCTACAAAATCCACCTGGACGCTAGATAGTTTCAGGGATCGGATCAATTCTGGAACCTGTCTCCAAATTTGCAGACGCCTTTCTAAGACCAATGGTGCAACGGACATCCACATACCTCAAAGATACGAAAGATGTGCTGAACCTACTTGAAGACCAGACTTTCGATCCTAACACCCAGCTTCTAATTAGCTGTGACGTAGAATCTCTCTACACGAGTCTACCACACCAAGAAACCCTCACAATCATTGAAGATGTGCTCTTTGAGGAAGAATGGGATTACCAAACTCCACGCAATGTTATCATGGAGTGTTGTTCATTGGCACTAAAAGAAAACTTTTTCGAATACGAGGGTACCATATACCTCCAGAAGCACGGGACCAGCATGGGGAGCACATTTGCTCCCAGCATAGCTGGTCTCTATGTCCACCATCTAGAGGTCACTAGGATACTGAACCCAAGAAACCCTTTCAGGAATAACATCAAAACCTGGAAGAGGTACATTGATGATATCCTGATCATCTGGGATAGAGATGAAAGAACCTCCAAACAGTTCCTAACATGGCTGAACCTACAGGATGATTTCCTGAAATTCACAAGTACCACCACAAACAGCAATCTAGTTTTGCTGGATTTAAACATCTTTCCAAAAGATGGCAGGCTGATGACCACGACACACTTTAAAAGCACCTCAAAAAACTGTTTGCTAATGTACCAGAGTTTCCACCCGAAACATCTGCGGGACAACTTGCCCTATGGTCAGTTCCTGCGCCTTCGCAGGAACTGCACAGAGATTAGCAATTTCAAACTCCAATCTAAAGACCTACGGAGGAAGCTGGAAACACGTCAATACCCCAAAAAAATCATTGACCAAGCATACAAACGAGCAAGGAATAACTGCAGAGAAAGTCTTCTTGAGGAGAAAATTCAGAAAGAGGAAGAGCGAAGACCAATCTGTGTTACCACATTTAACACAAGCTTCAACCAGGTGACAAAGATCATTAACAAGAATTGGAGGATTTTGAACAGTGGCAATCTCCAACTACCTAAACCAATCTTCTCCCACAAAAAAGCGCAGAGTATAAGAGATTTGCTGGTACATACAAGACCGAGAACCGACCGAATCAACTTGGCGAGAAATCCGAACTTCGCACAAGGCCACCACCCTTGTGGCAATTGTAAGGTCTGCTGCCTGACCAAGAAAAGCACTAAACTCACCTTTAATGATGGCACTGAGTGGGGAAAGAGAAGCTTTAGCAATTGTAACAGCTCAAATGTCGTGTATCTCATCAAGTGCCCATGTAAATTAGAATATGTGGGTATGACCAGTCGGGCAATAAAGATAAGAATAGGAGAGCATAAAAGCACCATTGAATGCAAAAAATCCAGCACAAAACTGACCAACCATTTCTTGGAAATGGGCCACAAAGCAGAGGACATGTCCTGGACAATAATCGAATTGGTCGCAAGAGAGGAACAACTCCTAGAAAAAGAACAGAGGTGGGTGTTCCGTATTAAGTTCAACAAAAACGGCCTGAATGATGAAATCCCTTGGGGCCGAATATGAGGGTATGCACCATACCGGATTTATAAAGCCCCTGCATTCTGCAAAGAACCGGCCCAAGGACCACTTGATGAACCTTTTAAACCATTAACAAAACCTCAGGTTGGGTATGAGTAATACCGAACATGGGAGTAAACAATGAACATCTGCTAATTCACTTGTTGAGCAGAATCAATCACAACCCCTGTTCCTACGACCGCTCCGAGATTAGGATCAATCACTTAAACCTCGGAAAAGCAATACCTTGCACGATACCTTAGACAAAAACATTATCAAAACACTAGCCAGAAATTTAGCAAGATAATAATTTGAAAATATGACAAAAATTTTTTTTTTAACATGTAAATGAAGAACATAGAAGAAATACGTGCAGTAACTGAACTAACCAGGTAGCGTTCCACGCTAAGCGGCCATTTTGGGTTAGCATTCTAGTGTTTGATATTCGCCAAAAGGTGATGACATTGCACAACCAGCCTACTCCTTTTAAAAAGACGATAGCTACGTGAAGCCGGTGTTTCCTCGGAGCGGCACGAGGGTTGGACTAAGGCAGTGCACACAAGCGGTAACTTGACCGCGTTGAAAACCCTCGGTCTTGCCGGCTCATGAGGCACGCAACCTAGACCTGGAAAGTATGTATATTTCTGTTTCCTTTGACCCACTTCCCATTTGCAATCGCAACTCGAAAAACGAGTAATTCGATCGCAACAAAACATTTCCTTGTATCTTAGGACACTGAATCAACGGGTGTTTTCTTCTATGTATGAGTCACATGTGTGTGTGTTTATTTCGAGATTCTGTGTTTGTCTTCATATTGGACAGGCTCCAAAGAAGGAGCAAACTACCATTGGTAATGAACTGTTGCCTAATTCTATTGGCATTTTTAATGCAGCTTAAATATTCATGCATTAGTTAATTTTTTTTAAACAATGGTAACATGGACAAAATGAGGACGCTGTGAACTATGTGCCACAATTGTATGTGTTTATAGTCTTCCCTTTTTTTTTCCTTTTCTCTTGCAGAGACCAATGTGTCAGCTTTTTCAAAACATTTTTTGGAATTTTTTTTACCACGCTTCACTTGGGGCCAACTCATGCCCGAAGCACAAACTGACAGCTTATTTTTGCTATCAGTTTGTAGGACTCTAGGCAATCTTTAGAACTGAGTACCTTCTAGTAGGGACCATCAGAGGTCCTGATGAGCAGACAGTAGGGGACTGCCTGTGAAACATGTCGATCTGGTAGCTAGCTAATAGCTCTACCACACAACCCCTTTTTAACATTCCCAGATAGGGAAGCGAATAAAATATTTTTTCCACTAGCCAGGGAATTTTTAATATTTTTACTCACATCATTAGGTCCCTACACTTCACTGATAACACCAACACTGCACTAACACATAGTCTTTCATCACGAAAACAGTGCTCCCACGTAATTCGTAGGTCGTAGCACGTCCCGCCCCGTAGAGGGACGGGAAGACCCCAATGATGAAGCATGACACTAAGGGATTCTTAGTGTGTGAGGGGTATTTTAAAAGCACATAGCGCCTTCGTCTCACCAACCTGAGGAAGAGCCTAACACTACACTTAAAACTTTCAAAAAACCCTAGTATTAAAAATTATCACCTACACACTTTGATAGAATCTTTTTGTTTAACTAGATCTGTAAGGAGGGTGATTCTATCAATTCCTCTACACTTCCACTATTGTTTTGGAAATTCCAATACTTCTCAGGGTTTAACACGAGTAATGCAGAAACATTTTATTATAAACTGTTGGATAAAACAGGGACGAAAACCATGCTGACAAATACTAAATTGATATATTCAGAAGCATTTTATGAAAAAATGATTACATTTGGTTTTGATTTCTGGAAAAATAACATTGAAACAAAAACCATCTGGGGTACAAAAGATTGGCAGGTACAAGGCCTAGAAGCATTATTTCGAGCCTGCATGATCCCAGAACAAATAATGTTCTTGAATGACACAATTCAACAAACAACCTGTCTTGGTCTAGCAAAGATTAAAGACCTTAACAAACCGTCTATTCCAAAGCCAATACCTGATAATGCAACCACAGATATTGAAATAGACGTATCCCAAATTTTAAATGAAAATAGAACACATCCTGATTGGAAAAAGTGGTTAATCTGGCCTACAGACACGAATAACTGTCAAGATAGATTCCTGAACAAAATACAGGGGTTCAAATTGTCCAGACCAGACCCTAGATACTCCCAGAGACAACATCCAGGGATAGTAACAACATACAGTGTAGGGAAACTCTGCCTTGAATGACTACAAACATCCACACTGGCTCAAATTAAGCAACACTTGTCTTTACTTAAAGATGGTGCTGACTTGCGCGATTTCATTATGGGACCACGCAAACAGCGTCAAAAACGTTTCATAGCGGCCAGCATATATGCGGCATACAACGAGTCTTGGAAAGAAACTCAAATTGAAACAGCCGAGAAAATACGAGAAATTGATCGTATTAATTTGGAAAAATCACTTTCTGTTGTGGACAATGGGTTAATGACTCTGTCCTCCGGAATATATTCACTGGACAGTATTGTATCATCTGCTATTGATATAATAGACCAGGACTTGCTAATGTTACAACATGGCCAGTCCCAATTACGTTCTATTGTACAGCTAGGCTGGACGTTGCAAAATCTCTGTTCGGGCTATGTGCCATGGCATTTAATCAACACAACGTCATTGTTTTCCATCTTTAACCTTACTGATAAACAAATCAGTTTGGCACAGAAAGGAGCAGACTATACAATCCTGAGCATCGAAAAACTTGAGAGATTGCCATTGACAATGTCAGAAAGACCTGTCATTGAATGGATAATACACGGGATTATCACGATTCCGATAACAACTTTCTAATTTAAAAATTGCCTTGAGTATATACCGGCAGGCCAGTATGAAAAGTTGGGTAAAGGATACATTAAGTCATCATGGAAATTACCTTATACACACACATGTTATAGTGACAACAACAAAAATGTATTTCTTAGTGGTAATGAGTGTAAACATTCACTAAGCGGTATACTTTTGTGCCAGGGTATTAACTTACATGGGGCCTGTGAGGGTAATTCAAGCAACCTTTCATGCCACCAGCATGGCACACCTGCAGCACAAATAGAGCCATTCTTTAGGCAACTTTCTAACGGGAGTTACGTTCTAATAACGGATCACAGCTGTTGTGGCTTGGTGCCAGGGAAAGCATATCTCTTAAGCGTGAGTTCCATGGTCACTTGCTGTATGCAAGCATTGTATCCAAATGTCCCTGGAGACTCTGTGGCTCCGATTTGGCCTAGTTTGAATATCTCTTCTATACGAATTGATACTTTAAGCAGAATGAAGTCTGTATTTTGCAGACAACAGTGCCCATCTCGTCATCAAAAGAGACGTATGATCTCCAAGTTGCAAGGACGGCGGCAGAGATACATACACTTTTATCAACAAATTGCCCGGTGCATTTCACAGAAATGCTCAGCCAAATCCTAAATATGTCGAATGCCAGTGGTATCTCGAATGTATTTAAGACAGTTTTTTCGGGACTGTTAACACCATTTGAAGCGGTCCTGGGTATCTTTCCAAATTTTGTACATTCGATTTTTGGCGGCGTACCACTACTTTTGGGACTCGTAGCAGGTATTTTATTTTTGACTCTCCTGCTCCAATATGGCAAACCAAAACGCAGACATGACTGCGGCACGGATGGAAGAAACGATCCTAGCAATACGCTACCGGGACCGCATAACTAAAGTCCTTGGGATAGCCCGGCTACGAGATCTGAATATGACCTGGTTTCTTTCATTCAGACCTATATGGCAGACCTGCATCTTACCTGTGCTTCGATGTATGCTATGTGGAGAGGAATGCGTGTTAGACACCTGTCTTGCACTACCATCAGCAATACCAATGGACGTCGATACTTTGTTAAGTCCAGTAACGGCTCACGCATCGTGTTGTCCCCAGCGGTTACCAATCCTGATGACGGCATTCGTTGAGACTCCTGCACTATGACTAGGTGGTGGCAGTGAAGCAAGAAATGAAAGCAGCATCACCCAGGTACGACCTTCTGTGAGCATTGCTGATCCTGAAATCGATGATAGCAATCATTCTCACAACTGCCAAGTTACAGCATTATCGAACTTGATCGAACTGTCACCTGAATATATAGACCAATTCTTTGCGAGCCTGTCTGAAATGATGTTCTCCCCTGAACAGCAACAATAACTTTTGGAAAAACATTCCGGCACACAGCGTTCCCATGATCTCTGAATTCGGCCTTCAGCTTTGATAAACAAAAGCTACTGAAAAGCGTTTTGAACTATTTTTCCCCCGCTCACCATGAAATTAATTTTTCCAAAATATTTACCATTTTTTTATGGCACACGTCCTTTGCTTAAAGTAGAACTATTCATAAAGAACAGAGCTTCTATTTTTAGTAAATCTAGAGACAACATTTTACCTTAGCCTCTAGCACATTTTACAGCAATTGTATTTATATGTGATGAAATAGTCTTGCCCTTCTTTTCTGTATTTAGAGATTTTTTCATGTGTAAATCTTTGCAGAATCGTTCAAATAATTACATATGCAATATTTTTTGAATGATTACTATGCTTGATAACGTACATTTCCATGTATTTCAAGTACACCATTTCAAATGCAAAATGTATTTTGGGGTGGGTAGGAATACACGTGCTTCTTATTGCTTTAGTTTTTAGTAATTTGATGGAAATAAATTCGTGGAGTGGGTGTTGTGTTTTATCTAGGACCCCGATCAATATTGTGACCTCATCCCCTATACGGCTATAATCAATACATATCCCTTTAATGGCATAACGATCAGAGCCATATTTCAGTAACTCGTCTCTGCAGTTCATGACAGTCCATGACACAGCAGAAGCCACTTCCTTAGATTCCTAGATAGCACACTGAGTTCTTTCGACATCTCAAACCCCCAGCAACCTGGGAAAGCCCCGCTTGCTTTGTTTTGATTAGTAATAGAACTCCTGCGAGCACTGTAAGAACGACCAGTTCTTAGTGACATCTTTATTGACGTCTTATGTCCCAAAACTTACGTCAAATTCGGCACCTTTCAGGTATAAATATACCAATGTTGCCTTAAGCAAGCACACAGTGGTGGTGAATACTGGAGCAGATCGGCTGTCCCCTTGCAGAGCCCAGCAGATGCGAGAAGCCCACGGACGCCGCCCCTCCTCCTTGACGCGCTGAGAAAGACGCTGTCTTTTCTCCTGCCGAGAAAATCCAGCTCCGGCGTTTCCAGCCTACCCTTGCGGGTGACTGGGATATCGGGTCCTAAAGAGGAGATACCAGACCTCCTGCATTCTATTCCAGAGGTAAGGTGCTGACTAAACCCTTAGAGAGAATTCTTGAAACAAACTCTTGGCAAAACCAACTTAACTTAAACTGCTACTTACTCCCTCCCTTGTATTAGGCTTAGGTCAGGTACACTGGGGTAGGTGTAGTTAGAAGCACCAGTTGAGGTCGTTAGCCAATGTATATATGAATGTATATATTTTATTCATTTTAACTATCTTATGGCTAAGAAACCATATCAATGCTTTTACAGTATTATTTCGTAATACTCCTTTTACTGTACGCACTTTTCATAATAACAAGTCTTGCAATTGTGGCAATTCATTTTTCTTGCATGAGAAGGAAGACTGCTCAATAAATAATATCTTTTATTGAAAACGCCCGTCTCTCTATTCTCTGCATCCTGGTGAAAGTAAATCTGCACAACTGACTGAGTGAAATAGCTGTCTATTGTTTCACACGACTCTAGAGATTGACTCTTATTCTGAGGAGCAAAGTTGTCATGTTAATGCGGTTGTCGGAAGCTGAATCCCTTCTTGTCTGAGCCAGGGAAGCTGATCACTTCCTATTCAGTCAAGAAAGTTTCCAGTGACCTCTGAGCTAGCTGGCGCAAACCTAAATTAAGTCTAACATAATCAGTAGAGACCTAGAAGACTGCAGTCCAACGTCTACACTGCTGTTTCCAATGCGCAGGGCATATAGGGAAAATAGGAACTACACTACAAGGAGGGTGCTAACACACAACACTTTATGGCAAAATTACTGACAGGGGCACTTCCTGAATTAGTGACATGATATTTTGACTAACAAGTTCACAAGTCTTATCACCTCCTGCTTAAACTTAATCTATCATTTTCTCGGGCAACTTTCTTCTGAGAGAACCTCTAGTCTCTGTGTCTTACTGAAAACCATCTCAGTTGTCTTTGACCTCCAAGCCTGATAACAGCTATGAGTCTTCCACGATCCACTATCACTTCACGAAATGTGTTCACCCATATCCAGCTTTGGGCTCCAAGGCCTACCTGAAGGAACTCAACTACATTTCAAATAGTTAATTAGGTTTACATTCATGTATGGTCTGCACTTAAATAAAGTTTAGGCTTTGCTTGATAGACTGACACATTTGAAGGACAACACCTATATGGCATGACATAAATGTCAGATCTGCTCTGCAATAGTCACTTTTGGTTAACCAATGCGACATATAATTGTAATTGTATTTATATAGCACTTATTACCCCTGACATGGCATCAAAGCACTTGTCGACTATTAGCATGCTTCTCTGGAACCCACAAAGGATTAGTGGTGAATTAGTATAAGGAAAAATGAATTAATTTGAGCGTTGGACATGTGAGTCTGTTAGTTTGATTGAAAAGGAGAATGGAGGGATAGAAGAGGTAAGAGTCTAGAAAGTGTTTATTGGGAAATCATAGTAGGAAGAGGAGGTTTGGAAAAGGCAGAGGAGATAAGAGTCTCTAGAGAGCGGCAGCCCCTCTATTAGGGCAAAGGAGCAGTGCAACAGAGGGGAAAAATAAAATGAATTATTTTATTTTTCACTGTTCCCAGCCCGAGCAGTTTGAGACAGGTGCCATTGCTGCGGACCTGCAGGGGAGGGGTGCTCACTCCAGTTTAAAGTGCAAATGTCACTTTGTTCAGCTGTCTTGTTGCACGCAGCCTTGCGTGTGTACTTTAAACCTCTTCACCTAGCTGTCTTAGACAGCTAGGCGGAGAGCAGGCACAGGACCCCAATGCCTGAGTGAGCATTGAGCCTGCCGCTCCAGCCAATCCCGGTGCTTCTCTCAGGCTGCCTGAGCAGCATGAGAGCAGAATCTGGATTGGTCAAGGGGAACTAGCTGAGGCTCTGGGAGCCAGTACTGGAGCCATGGACTGACGACGAGACGGAGAACAGCAAAGAACACGTAGGTAAGTAAACTTTTTTGTTATTTTTAAGTTAAATTAAAGTCACTGACAGGCACTGAGGGAAACTCGCATTGCCTTTAGCCTTATCTGTCTGAACCGGATGTCTGCACAAGCTCCACATTCACTCACTAAGTCATCCCAAGGGCTGGAGGTCATTCAGCTAGCAAAATGCTCCTGTGTAACCTAAATATCTTTATTAGCCGCCAAGCTGCATTGTTGTGCACCCCTCTTAAAGTGTTATCAAGCTCACTGAAGCTGGAAGGAGAGCTCAGTAAGTTACACGCACATTGTAGAATGTGTGTATGTGTGGGCGAGAGTTGTTTAATGTTTGCAGGTTCAAATTCGGACCGGGCTCGTTCAACAATTCTCCTTTCTTAACCCCTTCACTGCGGCGGCTATTCCGCCGCAGTGCTAAGGGGGCGGGGCGGCCGCATGCTGGTGACGAAACCGCTCCATCATCAGCCGCGGTTGGGCTGTGCTCATGACGGAGCGGTTCCGTCATGGCCCCGCCCGCTCAATAGAACGCGCCGCGGCCGGGCCATGACGGAACCGCTCCGTCATCAGCACAGCGCCACCGCAGCTGATGACGGAGCGGTTCCGTCATCAGCATAGAAAGGGTTAAATGTACATTAATAATATTTAGTTGGTTACTAAAAAATACACCTGTTATGCAGGCCACCTATCGATTGCTGCTCTAAGTTCCCACACCAAGAATTAAAATGCTGTATATTTAATAAGCTTTGGCATAGCCGTGACTTCAGTAAAATCCTATTTTTACCATTGACCTACTCACACAGGCTGCAGCAGTTCCTCAACCTACTGAGCTATTTTGAGGGCAGATAACGCTTGATGGTCTGTGTGAATGGAAGTTTTTATATTACACAGAAGTTCAGAATACATCAACCTGGGGAGGATGAAATCTTGGTCTGACTAGGCACACCTTTTTACCACAGGCCCACTATCCCACTAAATTATTGTTGAAGCTAAATAAAATAGTCACAGACAAAGGTGAATTTCAAAGGCAGCTTCATACGTGAATACGGGGACAGCTGCTATGGTGACCAAGTGTCCAAATTGCAGAAGTTCAGCACCACCTTTTATTCCTGCAAACCACAAAAAGGGGTGTCTGTACATGTCCAATAAAGTCAAAAGAGAATTTCTCAGCAACTATGGACCAATACCTCACATGTCCATCATTAGACTGCACAAGTTACACAATTATTAGATAAAGAACCAATCAGAAGAAGCTAAGCCTGCGTGACAATGGCATTTCACAGGGTGGTGGTGTTCACATCATCCCCACGTGCCAGATTGGGACAGTAAGGTTTTTCCATGCTTAAGCACTGCGGAAACCAATCAGAGGTAGACGCTTTGTCTCATCCATATATGCTGTGCTAACAGTGCCTAGTGGTCTTGATGCTAGGCTAGCATGCAGTTGCAAGTCACAGGTGATGTCTTTGATCATGCCTTGTGCTGTGTTACAACATATTTACTTCAGCACAGTACATCATTGAACATCATATAATGTTCAAGTGGCACATAAAAGGACAAGAAGAGAAAATGGATTTCACTTTATCTTGGTGGCAGTGTCAGTAAATGGCTGCCACGTGCACACGATATTTGGAGCTATGTATAACTTGGATAGACTTTCTGCTTTTAAACAAGTTTGGTGGACTAAAAGCTGAGCATACTGTGGGGCAGAAGAGATCTCCAGGGCTCTCAGTCTTGGCCCATGATAAACATTGTTTAAAATGGGCCACAATTGAGACCTTTGGCATCGAGCCTGAGGGCACGGCTGTTTTTTATAAGTGCCTGTCAGTGCCCCAAATATTTACCCCACCAGTTGTATTGGTCGGCGGCCGCCATTGTCTCTAGAAATGGATTAAGGAGATCATAGTAGTAAAATGTAGCTTGTGGTGATGTAAGGACGAATAGAGGAGGCAAGTGTCTAGAAAGGGTTATTTTGGAGATCATAGTAGCATAATGGGTGTTGGGATGAGTCAGAGAGTAGAGGTAGAGGGTATATTGAAAAAGGTATAGGCTGAAACAGCATAGTGTATTGAAGAAACTCAAATGTGTTTTTTTAATTTATAATTTTTTTAATGTATTTATTTTAACAGTAGGGGTAAAGTAATACATTTATAGACATATACATGAATTAGAAAGGCAATATATCAATAGTAGAGTTGTATTTAATAAACTCAGGCTTTCAAGTGTTGCTGTATTTTAAGCTAATTTATTTGGATGTGTGTGTTTTTTTTTCTTTTCAATAATTCAATTGTGAAGCAAATGTAGATATATAGTTATGATAAAATGTACATATTGTGATAGAAAAATAAACAGAGATCCATACACATTTCATTAAATAACTCATATGAAAACTATGCAGTTACCTATGTACATGTTAAGCATTGACTAATCTAACCTTGTAATATGTACATTGGTTAAGCAGGCATAAAGAATATCTATATATTTATAAACATAATTATTATACATATTTATACACTTATTTAGATATTACATATAACCAAATGAAATGCATATATACACAGGGATATGCTGTACATTTGTGTTTGAGTATGGGGGTTATGAAGGGAAGAGCCAACTCTTGCGTAATCTTCTGAAGATAAGATAATTATCTGTGGCTCTTATGTTTGGGGGTAGTGAGTTCTGTAGTATGGCTGCTTGAACCGAGAAGGATGGGCCACCTATTTTTTTTCTTGTTGGATTGAATTGTGAGGGGAGGTGCCAATCTGCAGTGGAGGTTCCTTTGTTGTATGTATTTGGAGATTTTATTCCTGATAAGTGGTCCTGTTCCATGTATTGCTATGTGGATGATACAACTCAGCTTGAACAAAGATCTTCTGGCAACTGGTAACCATTGTAGGACCCTCAAGGCAGGGGAGATATGGACTTGTGACTGTACATGTAGGAGTAGTCTGGCAGCAGAGTTCTGAATCCATTGTAGTCTTTTCTTAGTTGATAAAGATGATCCGTGGTAGAGGGCATTGGCGTAATCAAGTTTAGACAGTAAAAGAGAGATAGTAGCCTGGACCTTGCGTGGAAATCCAAGGTGAGGGAAGTTGTGTTGCAGAGTTTTCATAGTATTGAAACTTGATGATAATTTGTCCACTTGGGCATTAGTTGATAGCTTGGAGTCCAGTGTTAATTCCAAGGCTTTATTCTGCACCTAAATGTTTTCTTTCTTCCTCAGATATCCTTTGGCAAGTGACAATGTTTACTTTCTTGTATTTTTCATTCATCTACATGGTAGAACTGGTGTAGGGAAGCACTGCCAAGGGTGATTGTTATATGTGTGTGTGTTTCTGCTAGGATGACTAAATGAATACGCCTCCAGTCAACCACGGCAGAGAATTCAGGGAAACTAGAAAATCAGAAGTAAAGGGAAGCCCTCAACCACAAAAAAACATGGTGTGTGCATATTTGGTAAAATTCTTCATGGGTTCTGTGAAGGAAGAGAGCAAGCCATGAGATTACATCCACGGTGGCACTAATGGCCTAATATAGAGTTTGGCAGAGAGGGTAATCCATTGCAACTGTGTCGGAGTACCCGCTCAACCAAACTGAAGGTCCACCTGCCTCATTTAGGGCTGAGCGAACCTTAAGTATGTCAGCGGCAGATACTACTCAGAGGTTTGGCCATTCAACCGTCTGCCGGATTTAAAGTGGGCGGTCAAATGGCCAGTTTTCACTATCAGTAAAATCTGGCAGCATGGGGTTGGTGAAAACTGCAAAAATTACCCCTACACCATTAGAAGCAACTCCTATGATACAAGGGTCATTTCGTTTTTTTACTTTCAAAATCAAATCCTGATTTAAAATGAACAAATAAAACCTGCTTAAAAGTTTGACGGATGGAACCGCGATGTTGGCGGAGCCGTTCATCAAACTTTTAATACATTGACGGGAACTGCTGTGATGGCTTACGCATAATAGAGCACAACAGCGCACAAGCCTGTACTGCTTGCTTGTTACATCGGACACAGTGATGGAAAGAGCTCCAAGCTGTCCTTGTGTGCAACATTTGGTCCCTGAGCAGGTGCAGAGGCCTCAACTCTCACTGTCTGTAACTTACTTTCATAGAGATTTACAAAATCACAGCAAATTACTCAGTGCCTAATCTGTAAAAAAAAAATAAGTAACAGGGCTCTTGTCAAGAGGCCATTGCAGCTTGCACTACACATTGCCCCTGCCATGCTGCCAATGATAGTAACAACACAACTACTAACCATCACACTCCTACAAGTGTGACAGTTCAGACTATTTCTGGCCCCACAGCTATAAGAATGGGTTGGGTGGCAGGTAATAGTCATTTTTAATGGACATTGAATTAAATATTAACTGCGGCTGAGGTCATCTCAAATTAGCCAGAAGATGGCAGACTGACACAGGCCCTGGCGTTGACAATTAAGAGCCAGTGCAGAGCACCGGAAACCACAGACTCAAATTAAGCACTGGAAATACTGCTGTTTTGCAACAAACACGTGTGTTATGTCTTTTTTAGTTAGAGCCAATCTGCTGACAGATATTTCCTTTGGTAAGCTCCCGCACTAATTAAAATGTCATGTGGATGTACTTGCAAACGCTGTCAAAGGTGGTGTATGGATTATTTCTTCAAATAAGGGAGAAAGAAGCATATCTTCACTCTTGGTTGTTAACTGTTGATGGCATTTGGTACATTTTAGTTCATGGAATTTTTTCATTTGCTGCAGTCCCAAAATGGAAATAGAAAGCATTTTTATTTGTATTACTTAATTCAAATGTTTGAAAACAATCGAAGTAAGCAAGCAAGGGACTATCCAGTGGAATTCAGGGCCTGGGTTAAAAAGAACAAGAAAGAGAAAACATGTAAAAGGATGATTTAATATGAGCATACTTGAGGTTTTGAGTAACGAGTGCGAATTAGGGCCTCATTTACAATAAGGCTGTTCCACCAATGTTGCAGTGGCCAGCTCCATATTTACCTGGCAGCACTAAGCCACTTTGCATGGCTTAATGCGGCCTTGTAAATATTGTTCTCTTTAACACAGTTTTTTGCATTAAAGGGTCGTGCAATGGTTGTTGCTGTGGGTATTCCCAGCAACAGCCATGTCTTTTTGACACTGCCCCTGATTTACGAGGATTCGCGACTGTAAGGCAGCACCAAAAACGTAAACCTCCCCAGGGGAGGCATAAGGGAGACACAACTAGGAGAAATGCCTTCCTTTCTACTTGTTTTCCCTTTTTCTATGTGTGCTGCATTGTGCAGCACACAGAGAAAGACGAAAATCCTCTTGCGATTGTTTTTGTGCAGGAAGGTTTCCTCTCCTGCACAAAAACAATCATTCCTGCAACACAGGCTCCCTTGCACCATCACACAAAGGTGCCCGCGTTGGTGCATGGCAGCCCATTGTGTGCCAGTGCAGGGAAAAGGGACAGGAATGCTTTGTATCGGATAGATATGGCACATTCCTGACCTTTTATTTTGCCGTAGGGCAGAGCAGCAGGAATGCCTGAAGTCCTGCCCTACGGCAAAATCTTGTAAATAAGGCCTTAAGTGTGCAGCAGTTTCTTAGATGAGACCTCTATGCGAGAGGGGCATGACAATAAGAGAACAACCCTGGGGTGAAGAAAAGGAGTGTTTTGTTACATGCTTTGTTGAAGCAAGTGAAATGGGACAGCCTGTTTCAGTGCTAGAGCACAGCTGTTGAAATATGGGAATCTTTACATTCTTATTTCCCTAGTTTCAGATGTCGTGGCCTATATAAGTTAGGGTAGGTAACAAAAGTGGCGTTATGGCACATTGCTCAATCATAGGAGCACATAGGGTGCATCGTATGCAGGGTCCGAGAAATCCAAATGCATACCATGAGTATGACAAGGGGAAACATTAGAGCAAGAGTGAAGCTGCTGGTTCATGGTACTGATGCTGTAAACGAACCAGCAGCTTGTGGCTTCCATTGGTAACGGGAATGCTGCATGAGCAACAGGGGGAGTCATGACACTGCTGTCTCCAACAATTGTAATGGGTTGTATAACGAGACAATACATTCCGTTGCAACGCATGCCTTTACCATGCCTGCATTACAACGCAAATGCCATTACACGCACAACCTTTACCGTGCCATTTTAATAACGAATATGCCTTCACTACACATGCCTTTACAACAAATGTCATTGTAAAAGCATAAATATTAAAGGTATATGCATGGTAAAGGTTTTCCCTGCCTCCTGCCCTAAGCCCTAAAAGAAGTCCCTGGTGCGCTCCACACCGGCCCCCGGCCCTTTTTAAAAAAATGCTCCTCACCTATCCTGTTTTATGAAACACAACAAGGGCACCCAATCGAGTCAGCACAGGACCTCGGGGAACATATTAATGTGAACAACAGTGGTCCCATGCATGGAGGAATTTCAAACCAAGGTTAAATATAGACACAATGGAAACTATATTGTATATTGACTTGCCCAGCCGGGCAGCGGTCCAATATTTAATTTTCAACAACAATTTTCAGAAAGAATACCTTCAACAATTTCTTAGAGACGGGCACAAGCCTGTACCCAAACATTTACAAACTGTCATGGTTAGCAGAGTGGACAGAAGATAGAGCGAGATTCTTAGGCAAGAGCTATTGTATTCTGTGAATATAACAATAACAGAATTTTCATTCACACCATTACTGCAATTATAGTAATTAATACACAACACAGTATATGGTGTAGTAATTGTCGACGGCGTTTCGATCCCATTAAAAGGTTACAGGGATCATCATCAGGACTGAATAAAGCCTAATTATTCCTAGCCATGATAGCCTGTGCAAGTTATCGGGAACGATGCAGGAGGCAGACCCAAACCAGCCACACATGGAGATCAATGACAAATACTGAAGAATGAACAGAGCCTCCAAGCTGGTGACCATTACTTAATTGACCTTAGTAATGTGCTTACTTCTGGGCTTCACTCCATCTGTAGCAATAACGCTCGATCCAATCAGTCCTTGCACGCCTTCCAACACACCCCGGCAGCTTCCGCGGTTGGGAACAACGCGTCGACAAGTGACGTATTGTGATTAAGTAATGGCCTCCTGCATCGTTCCCGATAACTTGCACAGGCTATCATGGCTAGGAATAATTAGGCTTTATTCAGTCCTGATGATCCCTGTAACCTTTTAATGGGATCGAAACGCCGTCAACAATTACTACACCATATACTGTGTTGTGGATTAATTACTATAATTGCAGTAATGGTGTGAATGAAAATTCTGTTATTGTTATATTCTGTGGAGAAGTGTGGCTCAGGGGTTAGAGGCGGCAGACCTGGAGCTTGAGTTCGGCCCTGGACCAGGGTTCAATTCCCCGCCTCGGCGGGTCTTGGGCTCAAAAATTCCACGGACTCGTTAATTCTCGCTCCGGTGCCTTCTCGACTCACGGGTTCACACTCTGCGACTCTGGGCAAAAGCTTGCTTAATCTCCACAACGGCCCCTCGCGGTGGGATGCCTGGCTTTCACCTTGTGGATACCCTGCCAGGGTTATCTCACAGGGGAATACCAGGACGGGTTCCCTAAGCAAGCGCGGAGATGCCCCAGGGTAAGTCGTGCGCTATATAAGTTTAATTCATTTCATTTCATTTCATACAATAGCTCTTGCCTAAGAACCTCGCTCTATCTTCTGTCCACTCTGCTAACCATGACAGTTTGTAAATGTTTGGGTACAGGCTTGTGCCCGTCTCTAAGAAATTGTTGAAGGTATTCTTTCTGAAAATTGTTGTTGAAAATTAAATATTGGACCGCTGCCCGGCTGGGCAAGTCAATATACAATATAGTTTCCATTGTGTCTATATTTAACCTTGGTTTGAAATTCCTCCTCACCTACCCTGAGCACTAAAAGCAGACCAAGTGCATCCTCCCCTGGCCCAAAGCCCTTGTAAATAATACCCCTTCCCTGTCCTGAGCCCTAAAAGCAGACACCTGTATGGCCCCCCCCTGGCCCTCAGCACTTCTATAAAATACGGCTCCCATGAGCCCTAAAAGCAGACCCCTGTAGGACCCCCAACCCCCAGCACTTCTAAAAAATACCCTTCTGTGAGCCCTAAAAGCTGAATCCAACGCAACACCCCCTCTGGCCCCTAGATCTTCTAAAAAATACTTCTCCCCTGCCCTGAGCCCTAAAAAATGGACTCCAACTTGACCCCCAGCCTTTCTATAAAAATGCCCCTCCCTTGCCCGGAACCCTAAAAGTGGACCCCTGCACAACCCCAACCGCCCGACCACCAGCCCATTTTAAAAATACCAACCCCCAGCCCAAAACCCTAAAACTGTAGCCCCCCGCCCCAGGGCCAATCCCCTTTACCTCTCCATGACAACCAGGCAGCTCCTCTGAGGCGCGGCGCACGTCATAAAGAGGATGCAGAAGGGTCTCTCCGTTTCCTCTATTGACACCAATAGCCTTCACCCCCCTTACCACAGATATACCCTTACCACCACTATCTCACATATACCTTTACCAAACATAGTTTTCCAATGCCATCCGTTGTAAAGGCATGCAGGGTAAAGGCATAAGCGTTGTCAAAAAGTATGCTGTATGGGTGGAACCCCTGCCTACAATGCTTCCTGAAGAAGACTGCAGTCTCAGCTTCTCTCCTCAATAATGTAAACAATAGCAATATATTCGATCCACACTTCTTCCCTGCTGCAAGATTTATGCTGGTCCACTTAAATGACTCTGTCTGGCCACACTGCAGTCAGCAGCCAGAGGGGCATAGTGGTGAACACTGCTACGGGGCAGTGGCTTTGGCCCCAAGGTGTGCGGGAGGGGCATTCTGCAGCCCACACGTGGGTATGTTTTTTAATTGCAAACTGGTTGTGGGGTGGTGGTAATTTTCTTGATTGTTCCAGTGCCAATGGCACACTTGTTGTGCAAGGCCACCGCAAGCTTATATTCTATCGTATCCACTTGCTCCGTGCATGTCAAAGGTAATTTTTTCGCCTCACCATTTTAAAACTTCGCCAGCCGCCACTGCCCCCCATTGCTTCAATCCACCCTTATTTCTTGGCACGTGACAGTCGAAACATACGAGACGGGGAGACTTGCACCTTACTTGGCAGATGTATACATTTCTTCAACAGCATTTCCGACCGATCCCCCAAAATGGAACTTCTTTAATTGAACCCTCCCAAAGTCTTCAAACATAAGAGATTTAAAACTATCCTGACATTGACACGAGTTTGGAAGGAATGTGGCAGGCTCATGGGGCCTTTTTGATTTGCCCCAAAGCTCCTGTAATTGATAACCCCGTTTTCTTCAAAGGTTAAATTCAAAATCATTTTAGTTTCACTCAGTACAGTAAATACACACATCTAAGAAAAATGTATCAATCCGGTCCCGCTGGAACCTTAAGGAATTGCTCATTTATTTGTACTGGGTTCACATATTTTGCTGCAAGTTCATCTTTGCAGCTGAGTAATGTGACTGAAACTGGCAAATGGATGGAGCATCTAGATGAATAGGTCTCTAGCACGCAAGCTCTTTAATTTCCTGATAATTAGAACCTACGGTTATGGTAATCATCTGTAAAGTTAAATCACGGTGGGTAATATTACTGTAGGAAGGATCAAGATGCATATGATGTTTTGACTAGAGATTGGCAAATTCCAGAGAAACTCAGGACTTCTATGGTCCAAGGAGTGGTGACTGGCTGCCTCCAGCTATCTAGAGCTTAGCTCATGAAGGACACCTATAATCAGTTTACTGGCTCCTAGAGTGTATCACTTATTTTCCACTTGATCAAGCATGTCCGGGAACATTTGGGACATTGATGGTGCATGTGTATACTTATTGGCGTATGTAGAGGATGTGCCTGCAACGCCTGTGATGCACGTGGCCATATCCAATCTGGAATCCATTTTGCATGTGCTACTTCTAAGTGGTACATAAGATGGAGGGATGAAGAGGGCCTACACAGAAGATCTGAATAGCATGGTTCCTCCAGGGACCCTTGGCAGTGGATCAGACTTTTAGATGTGGCGGAGAGGAGACAGAGGGCTCATTTGAATCTCAGGGAGTTTCCCATACCCTCTCCTGTCCCATCGTTCACTGGAAGGGCTACCTCTGAAAGGCTAACAGATAGTTAAGCAGGACAACCCCCACTTTCTTTGGTACCCTTGGTTTGAGTCTCTCCTTTCAGGAGACTCCCAGCTCCTCCCCCACCCTCCTGCTACCCAGGAGACTCCCAGCTCCTCCCCCCACCCTCCTGCTACCCAGGAGACTCCCAGCTCCTCCCCCACCTTTCTGCTACTCAGGAGACTCCCAGCTCCTCCCCCACCTTCCTGCTACTCAGGAGACTCCCAGCTCCTCCCCCACCTTCCTGCTATTCAGGAGACTACCAGCCCCTCCCCTCACCTTCCTGATAGCACCTGGTAACAAAGGCCTTGGATGATCCAGCCTGAGTGGAATATGCAGAATAGCCAGAACTGTGCAGAACCGGTCCAAGAGCTGACTGTTGGGATACATGACTACTGTTGGCAACTTTAGTATAAAAGTGGGGCAAGATTTCTCTACCAGAATCTGAGGTTTCCACACCAGTTGCAACTGGGAAACTGTAGTATTTTCCTGTAGCTCCCCTTGCCAGGATGGACTAGAAACCCGAAAAATTTAACCAGAACTGCGGTGAGAGGGTGTCTGGACCCTGCTTCTACGGGGATAGCTGACCAATTGATCAGGAGGGGAATTGGAGGAGCATGAGGGAGATGCTGCTCAGAAGCAGAGGGGCCATGAAAGACCTGAGGCACACTGAGCTGAAGACGTCTGCTGCCGCACCAGGGAAGCACTTGCATTGTTCTACAAGGATGAAGCCTAAGAGTCCCCAAAGTGTCTTGGGAGTACATGTAGAACCCTGCCTCCCCATGAATGGAGGGTACTGGTGAACTTGAGTTGGTCACTGCAGCCTTCCCACACCGTAGGCGCTGCTCAAGCACCAGTGGACGGGGCCGGGGTAAGGTTACTGGTCTCTACGCTCCGTGGACCATGCAATACACCCCATGTGGAGCAGCATTGCCCTGTCAACTCCAGAGAGTGCAAGTGCTATATGATGACCAAATGGACAACAAAGGGTTTAGGGCAACCTGGGAGAACCCAGAAAGGAGGAGCAAAGTTCATTTTAGAGGGGAGGGAATAATTGCAAATGCTGGACTACATATGGTCACAGTCCACCATAGAATTACTGTATATACCGCCCCTCTGCAAAGGAGAAACCAAGAGGCTACTCATAGAAAGTTGCACTAGGAGTATCATAAGACGGTGTCCCACGGGAACAGCCTAGGTATCTCCTCAACAACCTCTCTAAGTTATTATTTATGAGGACTATAGATGGCTGCTTTATGCGAGATTATGTACAGTATTATGTTGTGTACGATTTGAGTAAAATACTTATTTTTCAAAGTTTAAATACGAGCTAGACACTTAATTATTGACATGTATATATATATTTTTTTTTAAAGTTTTTATTGATTTTCATTCCAACAAAGCAAAATATAATTCTTGTACATAATACAGCAGTGTAGCACAACACTTCATCACCATAATTACTGATCATTATTATAAAGTCATCAATTTGCATTATCTCAATATCTGTAACCAGGCCCTGTCCATCCACCCGACATGTATTTGTTGATTTATTCAGTTCTGGATCTCTAACTCACAGCACCTACACAAGTCTTAGACTGCTCAATTTAGCTACCCTGATGGTCAAGTGCAAATTTGTGTGTACTTGGTACTCAGTTTTGGACTCAATAGTAAGGTTCAGCCCCAGAACACCAGTGGTAAAAAGCTCAGATTGGCATCTGAGCCCAGTGACCCCTTTCTTTTCTTGGGCTCCTGAAAAAAATCCTACAGGGTAGTCAAATCAGCAGAAAATGAAGGAATGTGGCTCAGAGATCCAGATAGCGTTGGTCTGGACAGTTCAAGCTGCAATGAAAGAAGAAAAATTAAAAAATATATTCAGCATAGAGTACACAAACATTGATCTTGTGAGCACATCAAAGGTAGCAGCCATGGCAAAGCAAACTTACAGTCAAAAACTGCATGCCTATATACATTATACGCACGTATGCATGATGCCAGCTGTCCATACATTAATGAACAGCTTTGAGAAACGATTAATAAGTCAAGAGAGGTGTACTGTTTTGTTGGGGAGAGAATAATGATATAGAGTTACTGGTGTAACAGGAGTGGGGAGAGAGGTAAATTGGGTGAACTGAAGATGTATGTGCGGCTTCCAGCTAAAAAGGCAAACCATAAGGCATTTAGAAGTAATTGCTACCCTTTATGGGAATATATATTATCTTTAAATTAACAACACTCACATCCTTTTCTTTTTTCCTACTTGATGACTTCCAACTTTAGTTTTGTGTTTCTCAGTGCTTCACTAAAATTCATCTCTACGTGGGAACTACGGCCAAACTCCAAAAGAGACTCCAACGCATACAGAACACCTCTGCATGCCTCATCCTCGACATACCCCACCACAGCCACATCACTGCCCGCCTGAGAGAGCTGCACTGGCTCCCCGTCAACAAGAGGATCACCTTCAAGCTCCTCACCCACGCTCACAAAGCACTTCACAACACCGGACCAGCATACCTCAACAAGCGTCTCACCTTCTACACACCGAATCGCCAGCTGCCCTCCACCGGCCTCACCCTTGACGCCGTCCCATGCATTCACAGGTCCTCCATTGGTGGCAGATCCTTCCCCTACCTCGCGGCCAAGACGTGGAACACCCTCCCACGCAGCTGCGACAGACTCATGACCTGCTGACATTCAGGAAACTCCTCAAGACCTGGCTGCTCGAGCAGTAGTTGCACCCCCACCCCCTCAGCGCCTTGAGACCCTCACGGGTGATTAGCTCGCTCTACAAATATTTGATTGATTGATTGATTGAGTGATAGCCCTACGCTCCCTCATATTGAAAATCTGGTCCCTTAGTTGCACTTCTTATGAGTACCCAATCATTCTTGGTAGTTTGAGTCATTCTTTGTCATGAAGTCCTGAAGTTTCACCTCCTGCTTAAGAAACCTTGTGGTTCTTTAACGCTCATTCTTCAAGATAGTATCTTTCAAAAGCAATGTAGCCGCTGCAGCATGATGTAAAACATTGATTAAATTAAAGATCTGTCTGCAAATCTGATTCAATGTGGCTAAAATACTCACCAACTCACTTGTCCTCCACAGACTGCTCTGCTTTAACAATTTTGCTCTGGGCATCTCAATACTTATTTGTCCAACTATAAACGTTCTAAACTTCACCACAAGAGTCTCCTACAACCCCTCAAGGCCTTTCCTAACTTACTATATCATTCCCAACTCACTCCATCGCCACCAAGCAGGTTGGTTCTCTGCTAGATTTAGAGCAATATACAAGTTACCACTAGTATTCAAAGCAGTGAATGGCAGTACCCGCAACTACCTATCTGACAATGTTTCCTGCTATACTCAATCCCTGAACCTAAGGTCTCCTAATCTTCATCATCTGATACTTCCAAGCCACTTTGTGCTGCCTACAATCTAGTCCTTTCACTTTTAAACTCCTCTTCACTGGAAGTCTTGATCATCAGACATTCAGCAATCCCCTTTATTCAATAGTTCAAAAAATGAACTGAACTGTGACACCTTACAACTTAAAAGACATGAGTTAATACTCCCTCTTGGCTTCAATCCACTGCATGTTTGTATATTTCATAGCCGTGTGTCTTAATCACCAGACACTTGTACTTAGATGTGTGACTGTATGGGTTTGACTATATTATTCATATGAATTCCACACTAAATCTTTGTACAATGTGGTCCAAATGTTATGGCTATTAAACAAACAAGTACATTTGGCCATAACATTGATAACGTTTTATTTGATTTCAGTAGCAAAGTGGGTGGGCAATTAGCCTGCAGGATCTTAAAACACTTTACATAGGCAAAAAACTCTATAGGTTAAATAATCACGAAGCACAAATGTAGACATCAAATTAAACTTGGACTCTAATTTATATATACAGTAATGTGTGCAATAATGTCTGATCACCTTCAGACATAGAGAAGGGAGGCTAGCAGTCTTGTGCAGTCATTATTGTATCATTCAATATAAAGAGGTTGTGGAGGAAAGGTTATGTTGAGAGAGGGCAGAAGAAGAACAATGGCATGGGTATAAAGGAGTACAGGTGGCAAGAATCAGGAGAGTACAGTATCAGCTGGCTGCAATTTAAAATGTAGGGACCACTGTAATCATCATCCAAATCCTTCGCAAAGAGGGGCAATCTCCTGTGATAACCTGTGGTTCAGCTATATCATATTTGATGTCAGAAAACGAGTGGCTACTACCGGGATTGTTGTCATTACTGATAATAGGTTTTCTGTTTCATGTCCAGTCCTGCCATTTTAGTAGCACCGCACTTATTTCTACATTGGTAAACATAGCATTTTAGTATGTCTTTTATGCTGGAAGGCAGCCTCGGGTTCTCACAGAGGGTTGCTTGTCTTTAAAACGCATGTCTTTACCACAAATCCTTTACCACACATGCCTTTGCCTTGCCTGCCTTTACCATGCAAGATATGTATATTTAAGGTAAGGTTTACCCTACTTAAATATATCATCCCCTTTTATTAGTTACTTTTACCACCCTATGCCCTTGCTACCCCTAAACCCTAAAAATACCCTCACCATCCCATACCCTACCACCCCTAAACCCTAAAAGGTACCCTTACCATCATATGCTCTTATCCACCCTGAACACTAAAAATACCCATACTACCCTATACCCCTACCCACCCTAAACCCTAAAATACACGTACCATCAGATACCTCTAAAACTCCTAAATCCTAAAAATACCCTTACCATCCTAAATCATTACCCACTCCCAAACCCTAAAAATATTTGTACCACCTTTTACCCCTACCTATCCTAAACCCATAAAAATACAATTACCATCCCAAACCCCTACCTTATACTCCTACATATTCTTAAACTTTAAAAATACCCATTCCATACTATACCAGTACCCACTCTAAACCCTAAAATTATCCTTACCACTTTATACCCTTACCCACTCTTAAACCCTAAATATATAATTACCACCCTATACCCCTACTCACCCTAAATCCTAAAAATTCCCTTGCCACCCTATACTCCTACCCACCCTAAACTCTAAAATACCCTTTTCTCCCTATACCCCCTATGCACCCCTAAACCTTGAAAATACCCTTAGTACCTTAAACCTTACCCACCCCATAACCCTAAAAATATCCTTACAACCCTATACACCTACCCATTCCTAAAACCCTAATAATGCCCTTTCTACCCTATACCCTTACCTACTCATAAACTCTATTTCATATATGGCAGACAGTAGTAGGTAGCTATAGTTAGGACTTAGTTTCCATAGGAAAAGCCTATGACTTGCCTATAACTTTGACGCCATTTGAAAATTCTTCACAAAACAAATGTCCTCTTGATTCTAGTTGTGCATGGAAAGTTTTGGCGTGAATCGTCAAGTGTGGGCAGAGAAAAAGGGGGTCCAAAAAGTGATTTTTTTCTGAAATTCCCATTGATTTTTTAGGCACGACTACAGCCCGAAACGCAGGACTGATTTACACCATATTTGGCAGAAAGCAGGTTTGGTCCAGAAAGCATGCTTTTTGTTATTTGGTGCAAAAATGTTCAGTAGTTCTTGAGATTTAAAAAAACAAACTAATTTCCGATTGGTTCCTAACACTTCAAACAAGGAAGTGTTGGCGCCAAGATGGTTTCACTACATCCCACAACATTCCACAGGATAGGCTCCAAAGCTCTTGCAGATTACAATCCATTATAGAGGACGACCAAACCTCATCCGGTAGTGAAAAAACACCATCCCTTTCTTCCATGATCATCTTGTACCATGTTGAAATTTCCTTTTTGGCAGAGGGTTTATCAACCAAGCCACCAAGACCTAACCCAGGGCGAGACATCATAGTGGAAATATTCTCCACCTTTTTTGGTTTTTGTCTGGTGATTGCAGATGGTTGAGGCTGGAGGAGCTGAGGGACGAGTATCGAGTCTCAAGTTGTGCCCTTCCAGTTATTAATTAACTGAGACAGCTTCCCGCTTGTATACCTCTGGACTTCATCATGGAAATAAAACCAAATTGGCAAATGAGGACAAAAATAAAAAAAAATAAAAAAAATAAAAAAAAGGAAGTGTTGGCAGCCATTTTGGGACTCAGCCTCAGCTAAGTCCCCCCAAATTTTTTTAAATGAAGAGAAAAGGGGTCAGAGTAAGAATACCCTGACCTAAAACGCTACGGACCACTCGCCTGGAACTTTGTTTCTTGCTGCCCTGCTTGGGAGAACTACTGCATTGGGGGTTATTGCGCTGTTGAGCGCACTGTCATCTTGGTTGTTGGTCCCCCGCCGCCGCTTACTACACTACTTGCGGCCGCTGAGCGGGGGGACTACAGCCCCCATAATTCCTGGCAGCCCCGCCCACCTATGTGCACTTCCGCGCCTGGAGGAGCACAAAACACCGGTGCTCCCTCGAAGGAGCGGGAGACCTAAAACGCTAAGGACCACTCACCTGGAACTTTGTTTCTTGCTGCCCTGCTTGGGAGAACTACCGCATTGGGGGTTATTGCGCTGTTGAGCGCACTGTCATCTTGGTTGTTGGTCCCCCCGCCACCGCTTACTACACTACTTAAGGCCCCTGAGCGGGGGGACTACAGCCCCCATAATTCCCGGCAGCCCCACCCACCTACGTGCACTTCCGCGCCTGGAGGAGCACAAAACACCGGTGCTCCCTCGAAGGAGCGGGAGACCTAAAACGCTAAGGACCACTCGCCTGGAACTTTGTTTCTTGCTGCCCTGCTTGGGAGAACTACTGCATTGGGGGTTATTGCGCTGTTGAGCGCACTGTCATCTTGGTTGTTGGTCCCCCCGCCGCCGCTTACTACACTACTTGCGGCCGCTGAGCGGGGGGACTACAGCCCCCATAATTCCTGGCAGCCCCGCCCACCTATGTGCACTTCCGCGCCTGGAGGATCACAAAACACCGGTGCTCCCTCGAAGGAGCGGGAGACCTAAAACGCTAAGGACCACTCACCTGGAACTTTGTTTCTTGCTGCCCTGCTTGGGAGAACTACCGCATTGGGGGTTATTGCGCTGTTGAGCGCACTGTCATCTTGGTTGTTGGTCCCCCCGCCACCGCTTACTACACTACTTAAGGCCCCTGAGCGGGGGGACTACAGCCCCCATAATTCCCGGCAGCCCCACCCACCTACGTGCACTTCCGCGCCTGGAGGAGCACAAAACACCGGTGCTCCCTCGAAGGAGCGGGAGACCTAAAACGCTAAGGACCACTCGCCTGGAACTTTGTTTCTTGCTGCCCTGCTTGGGAGAACTACCGCATTTGGGGTTATTGCGCTGTTGAGCGCACTGTCATCTTGGTTGTTGGTCCCCCCCCCGCCGCCGCTTACTACACTACTTGCGGCCGCTGAGCGGGGGGACTACAGCCCACATAAATCCCGGCAGCCCCGCCCACCTACGTGCACTTCCGCGCCTGGAGGCGCACAAAACACCAGTGCTCCCTCGAAGGAGCGGGAGACCTTAAGCACTACGGACCACTCGCCTGGAACTTTGTTTCTTGCTGCCCTGCTTGGGAGAACTACTGCATTGGGGGTTATTGCGCTGTTGAGCGCACTGTCATCTTGGTTGTTGGTCCCCCCCGCCGCCGCTTACTACACTACTTGCGGCCGCTGAGCGGGGGGACTACAGCCCCCATAATTCCCGGCAGCCCCGCCCACCTACGTGCACTTCCACGCCTGGAGGCGCACAAAACACCGGTGCTTCCTCCGCGACGCGGGACACGCGCGGGCGTCGGGGACGAGCGCGGGCGTCGCCGGGCAAAGGGCGGGCTGTCTGTGGCCGTCCGGGGCTGGCCAAGGCTGGGCTGGGCCATCCCTCTAAGCTCTGGACTAAGAAACTAAGAAGTAAGGTCACTATATATATATGGACATAGTGTGTACTGTATAGATACAGATAAAGGGACATTTAATTTTTGTGCATGTCTGTACCTATTGTTAACTTGCCAAACGTATTCATATTGTATATAAGATGGCCGCAAAATAGGTTCCAAAAACGATTAATCCACCAGGGGGAAGACTTAAAGGGACTTTAGATCACTTTATAATGCAGGCAACTACAGCCATAGAACGTGAAATTGTGCGGACTGAGCGTCGTTTATCACTAGAAACGATATGTAATAAACGCTCTTCCCTGGGATTAACTGAACTAGCCCTGACACCACCAGTATCTGGGATTGTAAATGACCCAAGTAACATTACTGGCACCCTGGCAGAGTTGGACTACGGATCTAATAGGGCCGCAAGCAGTGAATCTACTGTGGAAAATCTGAGTATTGAGCCCTGTATGCAAATTATATTGAAGAAGAGTCTTTTAGGCTCATCACCTATCCTAATAGCTAAAACTAATCTGCAATCTATTGCACTTGGCCAGGGCCCATCCTCTAAAAGGAAGCGTGGGGGAGTTAAGCATAGGGGAAGATCAGCGAAAACAGCAAAAATGCATATAAGTCCCCCTAAGGCAAGCACTTGTGCCCCCAGAAATATGAAGGATTATTTAGTACCACAAAGGCCCGTACAAACCCCACCCTCAGAACTATTGGGTCAAATGGAACTATTAGTGAAATCTTTGATTTTACCCTCAGTCGAAAGAGTTAAAAGAATAGGGGAGAAGGTGGGGACCATAGAGGAGGTAATAAAGTCAAACTCTGTACTTATTAAGAAATTGGCGGATAACCCGCAAACCCAGAACTCTATTCAAACTAAGCTGGGTAAAACAAACGAGGCGGTGAAAATATTTATGCCAAGTGAACCGGCCCCGCCGAAAGTATCATTAACTAACGTGCAGGATCCATCATTAACCTCTAGAACTACCTTATCACATACTGACACAATTAAAGAAGGGCAAATTAATAAAAAGATAAGCTCAGATAGGCAAGGCACAAGCCTGGGCGGACCAAAAAGACCTTACTCTCGTATTGATTTACCACCAGAGGCGGCACCTTACGTGAGCGTCCTGTCAGGGGTGCCTGAACTTGCAAAAGGGAGAGTTGAAGGGTATCAAGAACTAAAAAACAAAGAAGTCTTTTGGCTAGGTAAACATTGACGGGGAATTTGTACACGTCAGAAGGGTGTGGTGGTTAGGGCATATGACAATGGATGTAGTAGGGGATTTGGTTATAGTTAATTTTAGGGACAAACGTGTGATTCCTTATCTCCAAAGCTGGCAACCTCAAACGGGAGATGGAGGTATATCCACATGGGACCTAGGCCACTTTTATCCCAGACCCCCAAACATGACCTTTGAAAGATGGCAAGCAGGAAACACTTATTTTGGTAGAACAGTAGGTCCCGGTTTAAATGGTTATAATATTCCAACATTTAACCGGTTTGATCTACTTTCAAGCCTAGAAGCGGTCGACTGACTTACTAGTGATATCCCCTACTTTAATATAAAACCCATTTTACAAGAAAGTGTGATAGATAGGGTGCATATGGAAGTACTTATGCCTTGCGAGGGGATGGCTGACTCAAACCATGTAGAACATGTCCCCCCAGAGAGAGGCACCTCACAAGAGGGGCAACTAATCAACTATATCTCTGAAACTGTAACAGTTAAGGCCAGAGACTGTGGAACATCTAGAGGTATAGCTGTAGTAGGTGATACGGCGAGGGCTGGTTTCCCTGTTGCAGGTATTGTGTCCGGGAATCCTTATAGTACCATTGATAAAAAGGAAATATGTTGCCTCATTTTCTAGAATGTGGCAGGCTTAAATTCCAAAATAAATAATATTATATGGGAAAATACTGTAAATAGGTATGATATTTTAGGACTACAGGAGACATGGGTAACAGAGCCCTTACATATTTGTAGATATAAAACCCTGTTCACACCAGCAGTGGGGGGATCACATGGCAGGGCTAAGGGAGGTCTGTCTATATACCTGTCCAACCAGCTTAAATATGAGAAAGTACAATTACTATCCCACAATAGCTACTATCAGCTGGTGAAGATAGGTATGAATAAGGCCGCTTGTGTTATTATTATTAATTTTTATAATAACACCCAATTATTGACATTGTTCCGACAATAAAAATGTTGGGTGTTGATTTAAAACATGAAATGGACACAAAAATAAAAGAAGTATTGGTTATCTGGGGGGGATTTTAATTGTGCTCTTTGTAAGTGGGGCCGACAAGGTACTTGTGGTCTTATGTTGGACCAGGATACTACCCTTACACATTTTGAGCACACCACATGTGGGGACTTGCTAAATGAAATGTTGTTCTCCTGTGATCTGGGGTATGCAAATGAAATTAGCCAAATAGAACCTCCCTTTGTCCTGACTTTTATTGGTAGGGGTGCGTCCACTACAATTGATTTCATTTTATTTCCTACTAGGTATGGACGCCAGATTAAAATATGTAAGACCCTTGATATTGTGTTGAGCGATCACCGACCGTTAACTATGGAGATCGAAAACCCATTTCGGGATTTAGATAGGGAGCAGTCAATCAGGCAACTGGCTCCAGATGTGATACTTGGAAGACAAAATGGCTGCTCAATTAAATGGTGCAAACTGGCCCCGGACAAATTTTTACATAAATTGGTGACTAAATGCTTAGAAAGTTTTCTGATCTGTCTGGACGGGCACGCAGACAGTCAGTGTATAATTAAAAATGTTAACATTATTGCATCCTCTATTAAGGATAGCCTGTGGGTTGAATTAAAGAATCGGGGGAAAACAAATAGGAGATGGTTTGATTTAACATGCACAAAGGCACTCTCAGATCTTAAAAATGCCCTGGTTAGAGGGTTGAGGAAAACTTATAATGAGGCACTGATAAAACGGAAAGCTGCAATAAAAAGGGACACCTGGGAGTCCCTGTGTGAGACCTCGCGTTCTAGAGACCCATCCGCTTTCTGGAAAGCGGTGAATGCCTCCTTCCTTTATGATGATTGTTAGAAACTGGACCCTGGCCGGCCAAGGCTCGCGTCGAGGTCAGTCAGGGATCACCATTTTTAAAGTCAGGGCAGGAGAGTCACACACCAAGGCAACCCCCACTCGCCCTCTAGGTAACGTGGCGCGAGCAGTCTAGGCTAAACTTGGAGGCGGTATGAGTTAAGTATTTGCGCACGCACCCCAGCAACAACACCCAAGGCCCACCACAAAGAAAGACTCCACACAAGGATATATAAAAAATAGCCTTTGTATTATAATAAACAAAACACATTAGATAACACACGCAAACTGTACAATGTGCCAGGGGCACGGGCAGAATTTACAAGGGGAATTATGTACAGGACAGGGCCACATGGACCACTGTCAGGGGTAGGCACTTGTCAGAAAATAATACTGGTAGATATACACTTATGTCGTAAACATAGAATGAGTAGCACCAAAATTATAAATGCAACACACATCCAGTAATCCTGGAACAGAGTCAAGACCTCCTTCGCAACCCTAAAACACTGTAGGCAATCACGCAGGTAACTAGGACCTTCTCATCAGGACCTAAAAAAAGGAATACCAACACCTAAGCAATTCACTCTTAGCAAAGGGAAGGAAACCTAAACATAAAATGGGACATCAACAATCTACTATGCAGGTCACATTTAGCATAATGGATAAGCATAAAATGGGACATCAACAATCCTCTATGCAGGTCACTCTTAGCAAAGGGGATAAACATGAAATACCTAATCAGGTCACTTTTAGAAAAGGTAAGCGGACATAAACAATTGCACATGAGGCATTAAACACAGAGGTGCAGATTAGAACATGTGCGCAAGAATTACATAGCAAAAAATTACAATGCGCGGGGTGCACGCAGCACAACACTCACAAGGTCCCTCAGGCCAACTGGCCTCGAAAGGGGCGGAATGCCCTGAGTCTCAGTGTCAGGGAAGCTGCGCAGGCAGCACAGCACACAAACCTAAACGTGGCAACTGTCCACTAAGTGCTGGACAGTTGTTAAATACAGATGCACAACGTTGGAGCCAGGAGGGCTCAAGAACAAAGTGGGCAAGGAGCCTCTCAGGGGCTCACAAGGCAAAATGTGCAAATAGAGCTCAGCGCTCTGAATCATAGAAAATGCCCCAGAGCCTCTCTCAGGGCTCTCACTATGATGTGGGCAATGAGCCTCACTGGGCTCGGCAACAACTGCGGCCTCTGGAGCCTCTCGGGGCTCGAAAAGGACCAATGGGGCGTTGGAGTCCCTCACGGGGGACTCTGCACTCAGGAAAAAATGCCCCCAGAGCCTCGTGGCTCTAAACAGCTACAGGCGCGAGGTCGCGCTATGGGGGAGGGGCGGACACCGACAATGTGTCCCGACGCCCCTCTCCCCCTTCAGGCACTCACCGGGTGTCTCGCTGGGCCTGCAGGGCGGAGGAGCACTCTTCCGCCGGTCTCCTCTGCGGGGCCCCTCTTCACTCGTCCCGGGGCTCTCCCTCCGATCGGGAGCCTCGGGCAGGACACGCCGGCTGCTCCTCTCGCGCTCCCGCCTGGCCTCGTCTCGCTCTCCCTCCGCCTGACTTCCGCCGGGGCCGCCAATGGCAGCGCGGCCCTGGGGGTCAGGAGGGGGGACTTCCGGGTCGCTGCAGGCAGCGCGGCGGCCCGGCAACAGCTTTCACTCCCCCTCGGCTGCGGCGTTGATCACGGGCAATGCCGGGTGGGCACCGGCTTCAATCAATGAAATCTCCACGGGGCAATGCCGGGTGGCACCGGCCTTCAAATTAAAAATAAAGCGAGGTGGGCACTCTCTCGCTCAAAAATCGGCAAATCGGCTCCAATGCCGGGCAGGCACCGGCAATATCGATAAAGCGCTCCCAAGCGCTCAGGGGCTCAAGAGGAAGCGCGCTCAGCGCTAAAAAGACAAGCAAAGCGCTATTGAGCGCTGGGGCACCAGGAAAGCGCTCCTAGCGCTACAAATCCAATAAAAGCGCTTCCAGGCACAGCAACAGCTCCAGCAGGGTCTGGAGGCAGGCAGAGGGGCAAGGCAGGGCCAGAGCCAGCACACTGGGTCTCCAGGCAGGGAGACAGCCAAGTGGCGGTCCTCTTGGCCCCTGCAGCAGCAGCAGCCCCCTCTGGCAAGGTCCAAAGCAGAACAGAGAACAGGACAAATTGTATGGGGACACAGCCCCTTCTTATACAGCAAAACCCCTTTGTCTCAAGGGTGCAGGGTGGGGGAAAACCAGTCGCAGCTGGTTCTGAAGTACTCTGTTTACCTCAACCACCCTCTCTATTCACTGGCAGGGCTAGGGCCATCAGTCGCACTACAGGGGGTGGAGCCAGCATTGTCTGGGGAAAGTCCAGGCCCATCAGGGACCAGGGGCACTCCTCCCAAGCCATCAAGCATGCTAATCTCACACTCACCACCGGGCAGACCCATCCAGCCTTCCTGGAGCCAGGCTCACCAGCCAGCTCCAGCCAATCACACTGCAGACATATTTTACAGTAATATGCCAAGTCCTAGAAATGGCATTTCTACACATGACACACACATGCCACATACACCATTGCAAAGCATTCATTCCCACGAACACGTACATACCAAATTCGAGCATGCACTCCCCACACATCAGGAATTACTAGGGACCCAGACATTCCCCATGCATCCCTATGGGAGAGCAGGCCAGCCTAACTACATGCACGCACTTTACTCTGGGACACAGAGAAAAAGTGCGCACAGACCAGAAAATCATCCACGCATATCACAGACTAAAAGCAAAAAGATTAGGGGTGAACCTGCCTTAAGGGCCAAGTCCAACACAACCCCCTTCCAGCCAAAACGCAGGGCAGACCAATCACCACCGTGATGGACTTCCCTGCTTGGGGCGATAAAACACGGACGCGGGCCCGCAACTGCAGGGACACCCTCCTGTTTTACGCCACTGTGAACCCCTGGGGTTCTTTCTAAAGCTACTGTAGGGACTAACTGGGCTACCCCACTGGTACTCTCCAGCTGCCCTCGGCGAGGACCAGGCCCTAGGCCACCCAGGTGCCACTGGTTCCTGCCAACTCACCAAGTGGGGGGTAGTAACCCCTGGCACATAACAGCCATGCTCCACTCTTCCTGTCTGCAAGACAGGGCTAGACTGCCACTGGTTCTCCGGCCTAGGGTCTACAACCTTAGGTGGACCAGGAGTCTCACGGAAGGCTCTCCTCCCCTTACCTCTTCTCCTAGGGTTCCTCTGCCTCCTGCGAGGGGTACCCTCTAAACACCATTCTCCCAACCTAGGGTTTAACCCCTCAGGTGGTACCGGGGTCAGAGGTGGGCTTTCCCACCCTCTGCACCCCCTTCCAGAGTCCTTCTCCCTCCCAACCGGGGCGGTACCTCTGGAGAAAGAACTGGTCAGGACACTGATTACAGTGTTCCCACCCTTCAGGTCAGGCAAACCCTGAACCTGGACCTCCAACCTCCGGTCTAAAACCTTTGGTGGAATCACTGCCTGGCACTCCAGGACTTCTGAGGACTCACAGGTCACTCCCAAATCACTCCTTTCACTGGACTTCTGTACTCTCCCTCCTGGAGCAGTACTGCCAGACTCCACAACTACAGAAGCTCCGCTCACAGATGCTCCAGGTCCTCCACACACTAGGAGATCTCCCTCAAGTGGACTAACAGGCAAGCATAGGTCCCCACCCTGGTGTTCCCTAAAGAAACCATCCAGGCTCTGAGGCAGGGCTTCAGGCATCTGGGGACTCTCGGTCTCACACTCACTCCCGCTCCACTGAGACAGGCAGTAAGCCCCTACACCCTCCTCACTATACTGAGACCTAGCTGGGCTACTCTCACCCTCCTCCACCACGCTGGGTTGGAGAAAACCTGACCCACTATTATTGGAATCACACGCTAGCGGCGCTAAGGAACCTCTTGCACCTTCCCATCGGTCTGCTTCATCTGAAAAGTCCCAAGGACCAAAACCTTCTATCCTCAACAGGTGTTGGCGCAACTCTGGACACACAACACTGAGCAACTTTTCCTTGAGAATAAGGTCAAACAGTCTGTCAAAATAAGGTCCTGTGGGAACCTCTAACCACTCAATCAGTGCACACTGACAATCCTCCACAAAGTCTTCCAAAGACTGGTGAGACAGTTTCTTAAGGTTCCTGAATGTCACCCGATACTTCTCCTCTGGGGAAACAGGAACCATACTCGGGGAACTGGGAGTGGGACTGTCAACACCAACACTTAAAAAGCTGCCACCACTGGACTCCACCCTCCCTGGGGAATCCAGACAATTACACATGCACTCAGGGGGTAACCTACTCTCTTGGGCTACCTTCTCCCTGAACAAGGCCCTCTCAGCCTCTAGCTTGGCATGCTCCAACCTGAGCTGTTCCAACGCTAGCTGATACTCCCTCTCTTCCTTCCTATCCAACCACTCCTCTGGGGACAGGGAAAGGGATGGGGCGCTGGTGCTGACACTGGACCCAGCAAGGGACTCCCTATCTATGGGGTCCTCACTCTCTGCTGACATCCATCCACTGTCATCACCATCCAACTCACATTCATCATCAGAATCTTCAGGGCTCCCCACAGACTCACATCCCTCATGGCGTGCGGCCCGGGCCCTATCTCTCTCACTGTGCTCGAGATCCCACTGACCCTTTTGCCACAGGATCAGGCTGTCCCTAAGCTGGGACTGAGTAACCAACTCACTCACCTCTATGCCTCCCTTTTCGCAGAATCTGACCAGCTCTAATCTACTGTACCTAAACAGACTACAGAGATCAAAAACTGGCTCCATTTTGGCGGACGTTCTCAGGAAAAGTTTGACACAGGGAACCTGGGGGTCTGAGCTAAACAGGAGATTACAATCACAAAATTCAGCAAGATTCCTATCAGAGAACTTGCACTCCACTGTCCAGCGTAACACACACTCATTCACACACAACCCTCCCCTCGGACTGGTAAGGCAGTTTCTACCACCCCTGATTCTCTCAACCTGACCACTAGCGACACAGGTACCAAACTCTGGGAGCAGGGCGGGGAACAAGGTACTGGACAAAATACAAATGACACCTTTCAGGAGAAGCAACACTGAACTTCCCTAAAAACAATAATCCCCAAAATGCGGTTATCTAAAATGTAGAGCTTTGAAGTGTGGCCTGTCGCCACTGTGGTACAGCGCAAACACAAATCCTTATCCTCACCGCTTGCCGCCAATGTTAGAAACGGGACCCTGGCCGGCCAAGACTCGCGTCGAGGTCAGTCAGGGATCACCATTTCTAAAGTCAGGGCAGGAGAGTCACACACCAAGGCAACCCCCACTCGCCCTCTAGGTAACGTGGCGCGAGCAGTCTAGGCTAAACTTGGAGGCGGTATGAGTTAAGTATTTGCGCACGCACCCCAGCAACAACACCCAAGGCCCACCACAAAGAAAGACTCCACACAAGGATATATAAAAAATAGCCTTTGTACTATAATAAACAAAACACATTAGATAACACACGCAAACTGTACAATGTGCCAGGGGCACGGGCAGAATTTATAAGGGGAATTATGTACAGGACAGGGCCACATGGACCACTGTCAGGGGTAGGCACTTGTCAGAAAATAATACTGGTAGATATACACTTATGTCGTAAACATAGAATGAGTAGCACCAAAATTATAAATGCAACACACATCCAGTAATCACTGGAACAGAGTCAAGACCTCCTACGCAACCCTAAAACACTGTAGGCAATCACGCAGGTAACTAGGACCTTCTCATCAGGACCTAAAAAAAGGAATACCAACACCTAAGCAATTCACTCTTAGCAAAGGGAAGGAAACCTAAACATAAAATGGGACATCAACAATCTACTATGCAGGTCACATTTAGCATAATGGATAAGCATAAAATGGGACATCAACAATCCTCTATGCAGGTCACTCTTAGCAAAGGGGATAAACATGAAATACCTAATCAGGTCACTTTTAGAAAAGGTAAGCGGACATAAACAATTGCACATGAGGCATTAAACACAGAGGTGCAGATTAGAACATATGCGCAAGAATTACATAGCAAGAAATTACAATGCGCGGTGTGCACGCAGCACAACACTCACAAGGTCCCTCAGGCCAACTGGCCTCGAAAGGGGCGGAATGCCCTGAGTCTCAGTGTCAGGGAAGCTGCGCAGGCAGCACAGCACACAAACCTAAACGTGGCAACTGTCCACTAAGTGCTGGACAGTTGTTAAATACAGATGCACAACGTTGGAGCCAGGAGGGCTCAAGAACAAAGTGGGCAAGGAGCCTCTCAGGGGCTCACAAGGCAAAATGTGCAAATAGAGCTCAGCGCTCTGAATCATAGAAAATGCCCCAGAGCCTCTCTCAGGGCTCTCACTATGATGTGGGCAATGAGCCTCGCTGGGCTCGGCAACAACTGCGGCCTCTGGAGCCTCTCGGGGCTCGAAAAGGACCAATGGGGCGTTGGAGTCCCTCACGGGGGACTCTGCACTCAGGAAAAAATGCCCCCAGAGCCTCGTGGCTCTAAACAGCTACAGGCGCGAGGTCGTGCTATGGGGGAGGGGCGGACACCGACAATGTGTCCCGACGCCCCTCTCCCCCTTCAGGCACTCACCGGGTGTCTTGCTGGGCCTGCAGGGCGGAGGAGCACTCTTCCGCCGGTCTCCTCTGCGGGGCCCCTCTTCACTCGTCCCGGGGCTCTCCCTCCGATCAGGAGCCTCGGGCAGGACGCGCCGGCTGCTCCTCTCGCGCTCCCGCCTGGCCTCGTCTCGCTCTCCCTCCGCCTGACTTCCGCCGGGGCCGCCAATGGCAGCGCGGCCCTGGGGGTCAGGAGGGGGGACTTCCGGGTCGCTGCAGGCAGCGCGGCGGCCCAGCAACAGCTTTCACTCCCCCTCGGCTGCGGCAGTGATCACGGGCAATGCCGGGTGGGCACCGGCTTCAATCAATGAAATCTCCACGGGGCAATGCCGGGTGGCACCGGCCTTCAAATTAAAAATAAAGCGAGGTGGGCACTCGCTCGCTCGAAAATCGGCAAATCGGCTCCAATGCCGGGTAGGCACCGGCAATATCGATAAAGCGCTCCCAAGCGCTCAGGGGCTCAAGAGGAAGCGCGCTCAGCGCTAAAAAGACAAGCAAAGCGCTATTGAGCGCTGGGGCACCAGGAAAGCGCTCCTAGCGCTACAAATCCAATAAAACCGCTTCCAGGCACAGCAACAGCTCCAGCAGGGTCTGGAGGCAGGCAGAGGGGCAAGGCAGGGCCAGAGCCAGCACACTGGGTCTCCAGGCAGGGAGACAGCCAAGTGGCGGTCCTCTTGGCCCCTGCAGCAGCAGCAGCCCCCTCTGGCAAGGTCCAAAGCAGAACAGAGAACAGGACAAATTGTATGGGGACACAGCCCCTTCTTATACAGCAAAACCCCTTTGTCTCAAGGGTGCAGGGTGGGGGAAAACCAGTCGCAGCTGGTTCTGAAGTACTCTGTTTACCTCAACCACCCTCTCTATTCACTGGCAGGGCTAGGGCCATCAGTCGCACTACAGGGGGTGGAGCCAGCATTGTCTGGGGAAAGTCCAGGCCCATCAGGGACCAGGGGCACTCCTCCCAAGCCATCAAGCATGCTAATCTCACACTCACCACCGGGCAGACCCATCCAGCCTTCCTGGAGCCAGGCTCACCAGCCAGCTCCAGCCAATCACACTGCAGACATATTTTACAGTAATATGCCAAGTCCTAGAAATGGCATTTCTACACATGGCACACACATGCCACATACACCATTGCAAAGCATTCATTCCCACGAACACGCACATACCAAATTCGAGCATGCACTCCCCACACATCAGGAATTACTAGGGACACAGACATTCCCCATGCATCCCTATGGGAGAGCAGGCCAGCCTAACTACATGCACGCACTTTACTCTGGGACACAGAGAAAAAGTGCGCACAGACCAGAAAATCATCCATGCATATCACAGACTAAAAGCAAAAAGATTAGGGGTGAACCTGCCTTAAGGGCCAAGTCCAACAATGATACAAAAGCATGCATAGAAATAGCAATCACCGAGGACGAATGGGTAAACCATTTTTCCGAGTTGTATAGTTCCATATAAGGCGCATATCAATTGCTACCTTATACACCTGGGGAAGAAAGGGTTAAGGACATGAAATTGGATGTAACCCTGAAAGAAGTAATGGAGAGCCTTAGAACAACCCGGGGTGGAAAAGCTGCAGGCCCTGATGGCATCCCAGGGGATTTGTTTAAATACAATATTCAGCTTTGGGGGCCATTTTAGTACAAGTTTTTAATGCTACCTTTGAGAGGGGTCTAAATGCCTCATGGTTCACTTCCGTAATTGTGCAGATATTTAAGAAGGGAGGTAGGCAAAATTGTGCATGCTACCGACCCATTTCCCTACCAGATTCCTCCATAAAAATCCTTGGGAGTGTCATTTTAGGGAGACTTTAAAGCTGGGCGGAATAAAATGGGATAATCAGTGACTTGCAATATGGTTTTCAGAAGGGGGTAGGAACAATAGAGCAGGGCCTAAATCTATTTATTTTGCACCAAAAATATACCAGGGCAAAGGGGGAACGCATATATTTTACATTTGTTGACTTAACGTCAGCATTCGATTGAGTTTCTCACAGTAAACTTTGGGCAATATTAGAAAGTTTGGGGGTGGAAGAAACTATCATTTGTCTTCTAAGGGAACTATATTCAGGTGCCACAGCATCTGTCCGTTATGGGAAGGATGGAGAATGCACTAGATCCTTTGGGATAGGTCGTGGGGTACGTCAGGGGTGCATTCTGACCCCCTTTTATTTTTAGTTTACATTATTGGCCTTGAAAGAATTTTGCTCCAAGAGTGCAGGGATATGCCTATGGTAGATAAAAAATCAACCCCTGCACTCTTGTACGCAGACGATGCGGTCATAATGGCACGGACCCCCCTTGCCCTACAAGGCTTGATAACATCCTTTAACACTTTTATGTTAAATTTGGATCTAAAAATTAATTGTACAAAAACGTTCTCAATGAACTGTGGCCCTGGTAGTAGTAGACGGAGAAAAACCATGTATATAAATGATAGTGTAGTAATCTGTAGTAATCTCCTTCTTATGTAATGAATGTCCCTGGCTTTGATGCTCTTGCTATGTGATGTCATTTAGAATGTTGAGGAGGTTTGTGCTTGAAGTGAGAGCAGTTAGAGAAGATGGGCTGAGCAGCCAGGAGGCCGCTCCTGGTGGGGCTTATATTAGGAACTTACACTGGAACTTACTAAGCTGTAACTTAAGGAATAAACTACAAGTACAAGAGCTGTCTACTGGACTTCTTTATTTCTACATTGGCGACTCTGTAGTGGTATACATGTCAGAGGTAATTTTTATTTAATGTTTTCTCATGTTACAATTTGGTATTATAGGCTTTACAGGGTGTTATAGGGAGGTAGATTCCCCCCTTAATAGTAATTTACAGGGAGAGGATGGATTATTATAGTGTGTGTAGTTGAGGGAATGTGATATTTCCTGGAATTTATTTTCTCCTGCAAATGTGTGCAAGAGAGGGCATTCCTTGTCCCTGGTAGGTGAACGGAATGTTACAGAGTAGGCAGTAGAGAGGATGTGACATTCTCTGGTCCTGCGATTTATTTTCTCCTGCAAATGTGTGCAAGAGAGGGCATTCCTTGTCCCTGGTAGGTGAACGGAATGTTACAGTGTAGGCAGTAGAGGGGATGTGATATTCTCTGGTCCTGCGATTTATTTTCTCCTGCAAATGTGTGCAAGAGAGGGCATTCCTTGTCCCTGGTAGGTGAACAGAATGTTACAGTGTAGGCAGTAGAGGGGATGTGATATTCTCTGGTCCTGCGATTTATTACAATGTGTGCAGTAGAGGACATATGGTATTCCCTGGTCCTACCATTTGTTTAAGTTTACGACTTCTATATTAATATTTTGTTATTTACATTGCTATTACTACATTTACTATTTACCATTTATTTATTATTATTGTTATTACATAGGGAAGGCTATTTTATTACTTACAGTACTATTATTATATTTTCTATGCCATTATTGTCATTATTATTACATGGAGAAAGATGTTTTACTGTTTATTACTTACATTATTATTACTATTGCATTGTATTTATTATTAGTACATAGGCAAGGATAATTTTTATTACTTACATTTCTCATTATTGCTTTACTTTTACATTATTATTATTATTACATAAGAAGATTTGGTTATATTATTATGGTGTTCTTTTATATGTACTTCTGGAATGTTTATCTTCTCTTCCTATGTTATACTATTTCGTTTTGTTAAATATTATAAAGGGGAAGATGTGTAGTAATCTCCTTCTTATGTAATGAATGTCCCTGGCTTTGATGCTCTTGCTATGTGATGTCATTTAGAATGTTGAGGAGGTTTGTGCTTGAAGTGAGAGCAGTTAGAGAAGATGGGCTGAGCAGCCAGGAGGCCGCTCCTGGTGGGGCTTATATTAGGAACTTACACTGGAACTTACTAAGCTGTAACTTAAGGAATAAACTACAAGTACAAGAGCTGTCTACTGGACTTCTTTATTTCTACAGATAGTCCCTTGGATTCCACCCCTACCTTTCCTTATTTAGGCATCCTGTTCCACGAGTCTGGTACATGGGCAAGTGCAGTTAAAGCAAGAAGCCTTATGTTTTCTAAATTAATAATGGCTTTAAAAAACTTTATTAAAAAAATGGGAAAAAGCAGATCAGGAAAATTTTAATTTTTTTTAATGCGACCTGTATATCAGTTGCTCTTTATGGCTCGGGACTCTGGGGATACGCCAACACAAAATCCATTCAAATAGTGGAAAATATGTTTTTGGGATACATCTTAGCCATACCTGAGAGTGTCTCGATTTACATTTGTCACACGGAACTCGCCCAGCCACACATTGAAGATACAATTAAAGACCAGCCTATACTTCTCTGGCACAGGGTTTGGACAACTGACGAGTGTGTATTGAATCGCACTATTTTGATGGATGTTTTAAACCTAGAACACGTGAGTAGGATCAAATGGCTTGCCTACGTAAAACATTTCTTTGTTGAAATGGATTGCCGAAATTATTATGATTATGATGATCCTCTCACAATGGCTAATATCCCGAGGAAGATATTGAAAAAACAATGTATGGAGTATCTTGAAGATAAAAGAGCTAGTGAGGAAGTAAAGAAAAAGACTGTATGCTCACACCAATTGATATTAACTCAGGACAAACTACAGCCATATCTAATCTTATATATGACCATCTTTGAGAGATATGTCCTGACACGGTTCAGGTTAAATATACTTTTTAGAGGCACTTTGACAGCCCAAGTGAGAGCAAACAGTAACTCCACTCCCAGCGTGCGGAAGCAGGAAAACCACTTCCGCTCGCTGAGAGCGGAGTTTTCATCTATTTTCCTGCCCCCTGTCAAGCTGGGAGGGAAATAAATGAAAGGATTGCACCCGCACAGAGAGAGCTGCATATTTATCAGCTCTATAGGAAGATTCATGTTATCAAAGATTCCTGGATGAAAATGCACATGGAAAAATCACATTGCCGAAACACACACAAGGTCACTGGAGACATTTCCTTTTTGGTCCATTATGGAGCTGTAGTTTGAAATACGCACTAGACATTTACCCAATTAGGTAGCACTTACTACTTAACCAGTAAAAACTACTCCAGTTGGGTAGACTTTGTTTGCAAAACTGCAGACTCTTGTTGGCTGAAAGGGCATGTGAGGTTCTGTTCAGGCACTGATGCTCATTTCACAGAAATTAAACTTCAACTGGAAGCTCTAACAAATATAAACATAGCAGGTGCCCCAGTTGAAGCTCCATTTCTGAAAAGTACAAATGATCCTACCTTCCTAGCCATGACGAAGGCAAGGTAAGCATGGGCGGAAAATCCGTTTCGCTCGCGGATTTTGCGGATTTTCTGTAAATTCGCAATCCGCGAGATTCGTGAATCTCCCGTAAAATCCGCAAATCCGCGAGCAGCGGATTTTATGGCTTGCTCGCACTGTTCGCGTGAGTTCGCGGCTTCCCAGTACAACTTCGCGCCCCGCGAATAAGCGCTAAATTGCAGAAATACGATCTTAGCAAAACTGAAACTACTGTAGTGCTTCCTGAGGGGCCCCTCCAGAGTTCAGTTGCCAGTTACAACTATTATGTGACCCTGCTCTGAACCTCAGAATAGTTACACATATGCCACAAAGGTCCTGAATTACAGCTAAGGGAGACAAGCAGGAGCCAGGCTGGAAGTTCAAATCCATTAATCAGCCCCTAATTCATTATTGTCAGTTGGGGCAGGGCAGGTGTTGTAACTAATTTTGCAACAATGAAAGCACTTAGCAAGTGCAAAAGATCACTAATCAGGAAGCACTAAGGAAGCAGGTGCCAGCTAAAAAAATATTCTGTGACACATTAATCAGCCCCAAATTAATTCAGGTCACTTGAGGCAGGGAAGGTGTGCTTTGCTTTGCCACAATAATGTACACTGACTGGACAACCAGAGGGTGCTGTGATGAAACAGAGGGTGGCATGGGTGGGCCAGAGGGTGGCATGAGTAGTCAGAGAGTGGCAGTGGTGACAGAGAGTGGCAGTGATGAAGAAGAGTGTCCCAAACAGGCTGGACACGTAGAAACAACAAGTTCGCAAAACTTGCGACCCGACAGGTAAGTTCGCGTTTGCGAAATTGTACAAAACCCTCGCGAACTGGCAGAAACCCGCGCGAACACAAAAAAAAATCCGCAAATTCGCGAGAATTCGCGGATTGCGAGTTCGCAAATCCGCAAAATTCGCGAACGCGAGATTCGCAAAATTCGCCCATGCTTAAGGCAAGGCAAATGTGTTTTCTCAGCTTTTAAACAGTTAAAACCGATCTGAAATCCTTGGTAAAGGTGAATGCATTGTTGACCTATCGGAGGCAATCTATAGTGACTGTAACAAGTGGATTCTTTCTTGGCCTCTCCTGGTGAGAGCAGAGGTCATGGTTCTCGCTTTACATTACTAGGAGTATGCATATTATATTTTAAAGTCACGTTACTTTATGGGCCTCTTTTGCACTGCGGTCCGTTATTCTCAATTTATCAAGCCACTCAGGGCCACGCCAGGTGGCCTTGCATGGCTTGATAAATCTAACTTAAGAGTTGCGTCGCTTTTGCGCTCTGTTGCGTGGCGCAAGGATGACGCATCCGTTTGATAAATTTGGCCCTATGACTGTTAGGCCTTTGAAACATGTTAACGCTCTACTTAAGTGAAGGTAGAACCGGAACAGTTGCTGGCAGTGGGGTCCTTGGGATAGTCTGTGGGTATCATTGATGGGGGAATTTCATTTGCGGGACTGATGGCGCAATTGGTTTGAGAGGAAAAAAGTGAAACAAGATTAGGCAACTAGTTGCCTGGGTGAAAAAATGATCCTTGCCATGGGCCACAAAAGTATTTACAAAGGGCAACGTCACCGCCCGGCAAATATTTAAAGAAAATCTGTTTTCTCAGTGAAGTATAAAATAGATCAATGGATACAACCATGATCAATGGTAACTCAGCTCACTCCTCCTCCTCCTGGTTCAGGATTAGCCTACCTTAGTCCATGGAGACTCCATTCCGAGGAACATGAAAATGCCATTGGCTTAAAAAAAAAACAAAAAAAATTACATTAAATGAAAAATAAATATAAAATCCTAGGTCAACACCACAAATCAAATACTGTGGTGAAGTAATATCCCATTCCTGAGTTTCATAATTGAAGAATAATGGTCGGGGTAGACTTATTTTAGTAGGCCCAGATCTTTGTGGGATTGGGAAAGGGATTGCTGATCCCTGCACTTATATATATTATTGTATTTTTGAGAAAGAGCTTGTTTTTTTTTTTGCTCCAGGGCAGTGCATTTAATCTTATGTACATCTGTGTGTCATCACCTCAAAAACTGAAGCTCTTTGGCAGTTCAAGCAACCGATTCACTTCTAAGGAAGTGGTCAGGTAAAAAGGCAGGTTCCGCCCTTGGGATCCCTGAAGCTTGTTTAGTCCTACTGTGTGCACTCTACAAATAATAAGCAATGCAACACAATATGATAATCTCTGTAAAAAATACTACCTTAAAAAAAGGAAGCTCACATAAACGACAAGTTCAAAGTAGATAATATTGAGCTCGAGCCCTCTTTACAGTCGAAAAGGCTGGTTATGGCTCGTTTAGTGCAAATCAATGACGTGTTCACCCCTTAAACAAGTGGGGTCTCATCAGGACCAATTGGTAGGGGACACTTGGTGAACTTGTGTTTTGTGATTGGAAACCCCATTTTCTGCTTTATTTTACTTTGTTTATCCACTATATTGTCACTCTTGTGTTCTGTGGGTTCCATTCAATTGGGACCCATGTACTGTCTGCATTTATTTGTTTGAATATTGACTATATATTCAGTTGCCAAAACAGTTTTCTGTCTTTTTTAGGCTGGCTTTCTCTATCAGCGTCCTACGACAGTTATACCATGCAATTGCGATTCAATTTATAAACTATACATGCATTGTCCAATAAGAAACATACAGGCACATGCATCAATATTGCTTTTTGCGATTCTTTAATTGCGAAAAATAAGGAATCGCAATTAAGGAATCGCAAAATGCAATGCATCAAGAAATCGCTAAAAAAATTGTGATTTCTTAATGTTCCTTAATTGCGACTCGCAAATTGCGAGTCGCAATTAAGGAATACCTCCCCATTCATTCCTATGGGCCTAGAGGCCCATAGGAATGAATGGGAAGACATTCTCAATTTACGATTAGCAATTAGCAAATCGCACATTGAGAATGCGATTTCAAGGTTGGAGGGGTGTCCAAAGGACACCCTGTTGCACCCCTGAAATCAATCTGCGCACATATGTTGTGCACACACATGCCCTAAGGGTATTGTGTGCACACCATGAAACTTTGAAAAATGCACAAAAGTGCATTTTTCAAAGTTTTTGCAAATTACCATGAGGTTCAACCTCATGGTAATTTGCTCCCCCTAATTGCGAAATCGCAATTTTTTAAAGTTTCATGCATTGCATTTAAGGAATCGCAAAATGTGATTCCTTAAATGCAATCGCAATTTGAGAATTTGCAAATATTTGCGAATTCTCAAATTGCAAGGGCCTTCACCCTTCATGCATTCCAAACGCAGATTTTGCAATTGCAAACGACCGATTTTTGCGATTCGCACCGTTTGCGATCGCAAAATCCTTTGATGCATGTGCCTGTTAGGGTTCCTACATCCCAAGTAATGTGAGTTTGGTTCTAGCATGCTGAGTGAGTCAAAGTACTAAGCAGATTACATGACATTTCCGTACCAATCCTCCAGGGCTTCTTCGAGCTTCTTTTATATAAACAGATTCAGAAAGCTGGCACGTGTCCCTGAATAGATGCTTTTGACCGGAGGAAGCCCATGTCCCAATTAGAACAAAAGGGTTGAAATCGAATGTGAACATATAAATGCAATGTGAGTTTTATGCCATTATCTATGTCTAAATAAGCCAATGCTGTGCACTTGTTTCAAGCCTACTTTTCTATTCACTATTTGGGTCCTTTTATACACAACAGAGAACTCAACTCTAAGCACTCGGCCCTTTACTTCTTTTCACACTCTGATTGATTTAAACACTTTTCTTGCTGCAAGAGTATTCAAAAATTAAATTGACTTAAGCCCAAACGAAAATCACAGGCTATTGTTTATTTGAATAATTGAGCATATCTTTTCACCTGTTTTTATTGCTAATTACTGATGTGTGGGCACATTAACAAAATCATGGCTGAGTATCTGCAAACAATATAAATATCTCCATTGGGAGCATTGTTTTTTTCTTTTTGATTATAGTGGCATGATTGGAATGAGAACGGCTCCTGCATGAATAATATGGCAATTGTGGCCGGCATTCAGGTGCAGCAAGCGGTAAACAATAGCAGCTGATTTGCTACCAAGCCATTTAGAACAGAGAGGAAGTCGGAATAGCAATTTGTTTACTCAGGCCAGGAGGGACCAATGTTATTCAAGCACTCAAGGGTAAATCCTAGTACCAGTATTCTTCTTTTGTTTTTGTAAAACAACTTTTATTAAGAAAAACAAACATCAGCATAACGGTACAGAGAGATCGATATGATAAGCATCAGTGGTACAGTAGGTGATAACACAAAATACAATTGTACATGATGGAAGGTCTAGGGTGAGGGGGGTCATCCAGTGTAGGGGCCAATGGAGGCTGACATATTTCCCCTCAAATGGAGTTCCACGGGCCCTACACACAAGACCATTTCTTGGGACATCAATGTGCTACATACACAGTCTTTTCTCTAAACATTGCCCAGTCCAAGTCATTTTCCCAATCCTGTACCGTAGGCGGGACCTGAGCCCCCACCTCTGGGCGATATTCCTCTTGGCAAGCATTAGCCCCAGTGTTACCCACAGCGTCAGTCAAACGTTCAAATCAGTCGGTTCCCAGATGTTAAGGAGACAACGACGGGCCTCCACACACAGCTGCACCGACAGGACAGCATTGATGATGTCATGGATGTCGCACCAGTAGGGCTGAATCTGTGCATAGTCCCAAACTATGTGAAAATATTTCCCCAGCTGGCCACATCCCCGCCTCCAGGCACCCTCCCCAACCATTCCCATTCGCACCAGTTGGGGCCCTGTTACATAAATATGGTGGAGAAGTTTTAGTTGGACCAGGCGAAGGCGGGCTGGTATTGTTGCTACGACTCTGGGAGAGTAGGGCTTTGGGGGGGGCGGCTGACCAGCAGGAGGCCTGCCCCCGGGGGGTTTTGGGGCCAGGGGACGGGGGGATTAGGGACCAGCACCGTACGTGGGCTGGTTTTGGGCTGTCTGGTGGCGTTGGGCTCCTTTTGGGCTGGGGTTTGGGCTGGGGAGTATAAGGCAGCCATTTTGTGTCACTAGCCACCATTTCGGTGGTAGCGACACGGCAGCCAGGTGGAGTCATTGGTCAGCGTTAGCATTTTCATCCTGATAGGGTTGCAACTCTGTTTTTTGGTGAGCGTTTACTGTTGCGGCGGTGTGGACAGGGAAAAGGCGGCGGCAGTGCATTTAATTGTGGTGCCTGCGCTGTACCGTCGGAAAAAAGGTTGCGTGGGAGTGGTGGAGAGGCTTGCAGGTGGCCCAGGGTGTTGCGGAGAGTGAGCGGCGGTCTGTGGTGGTGCAGCGAGGCTTACCGGCTTGATGGCGGGACAGGAGGATCTGCGGGTAACTAAGGCCCTGAGATTGCTGGCGGAGGCGGGCCGCATGAGAAGGTGAGACTGCCGCGGCGCGCTGCCAGCGACGCCATGGCAGCCATGTTGGCGGTGGAGCTGCCGAGAGTGCACGCGCAGAGGAAGGCGGGTGGGGCAGGGCGGGGCCGGAGGGCAGGGGAGGAGAGGCGGCGCGGCCACGTAGCTATGCGGTTCCGGGGAGGAAGAAAGGGGCAGGAGCACAGAGGCTGGTAGCGGCGCGGCAGCCTTTAGAGGGGGTTGGGGAGCGTGGTTGGCTGGTTGGCTGATGGGGCTTTGCGAGGGGGGGCGCGTGGTGGCCGGGGGGGCGGGGGCAGAAGTCTCCTGGAGCTGTGGGGAGGGGGGACTCGGGGGGAGGGGAGCAGGGGTTCGTGTGGGGAGCGCGTCTCCTTTGCTTATTGAAGATTCGGAGGAGCAGGGGGGGAGACGGCCGGGGGGGGGCGGATGGGGGGTCACGGGGCAGGGTGTGTCCTCTGAGGGGAAAGGTAGCATGGTGGGGCCCAGTAGGTCCCCGTCACTGAGTTGGGTGCAGGGGTAGATGGGGCAGGAGGGGGAGGCCAGAGGGATGGGGACCAGAGGGAGGGAGGGCAGGGAAAGGGGGGTGGGGCAGTGTCATGAGAGAGGCCCGGGGGGGAGCGGGAAGGTGCTTCGAGGGGCAGGATGCGGGACGTGGGGGGACGGTCAGTCTAGGGGGCACCCATCATGTGGGGGGTGGGTGCGTGGAGGGGGGAAGTGGAGTGCGGGGGTTGATCGAGGTCAGGGGAGTGGAGGAAGAGTGGGGTGTGTGGCCGGCATGGAGGGGGGCCATTCCACGGTGGGGGAGTATGGGGGGATGGGGGACGTACGGGGGCGTGAGGGGGATGGGGGTCACTTTTTCCCTGGCATGCTGGACTCCACTTCTTTTTCTTGGCAGGACTGCTGGGATGGGTGCTCGGGAGAGCAGCATGCGGCTCCACGCCGCCGGGAGGATGGGCCGGCTCTGCCTTGTACGGGCGGTCACGCTCCACCGAGGGACCACACACAGGAGCGCGCTGGGAGGCGGGGCGGTAGGTCCCCGCCAGCCCTACCCCGAAGGGTCGAGACAGCCGCCAGGGGATGGGGACGGAGGCCAGAGGAGGTGGATGTGACTGCGGACTCATATGTAGTGGAGGAGAGAGAATTTGGATTTAGGGGACTTGATGCGGGCATGGAGAGAGAAGGCGGGTTTGAGTCGGCTGGAGCCCGTAGGGGGCGGGCGGGTGGAAGGACGGGGTGCAGCTGGATTATGAGTAGGATTTGCAGAGGAGGGGGAGATTCGGGAAGGGGTGGGGGGAGAGTGGAGTAACGCTGTTGGTAGTGTTTTGCAGGCTCGCCCACGGCAGGAAGCGCCGAGATGGACAGCCCCCGGCTCCTCTGGTTAGGCGGCGGGATCCCGTTAGGAAGCCGGCCTTGACGCAAGGTAAGGATGGTGGCGGAGCGGGGAGTGGTTTGGGCCGGCCCCGTGCTGGGAAGGTGTCAGTGGGTATGGATGCTTGGAAGGGGGATTCAGGGGTGCGCCTGCGACAAGGGCGGTATGTGAAGGACACAGGGGTGGGCCCCGACGCGGCATCAGCAGTGGAGGCCGGAGGGGCTGGGGCCGCAGGGGAAGGGGGCAGAGCTGGTGCTACGGGGGTTGCGAAAGCAAGCGGGACCACCCTCGGGGACAAAGGGGGCAAGAAGAGTTGTGAGGTACCGGTGCGTAAGCTCCCCTATATGGGTGTGACAAAACCGCTGGGGGCGCACCCGTCGCTGGCGACGAAGGAGAAGATATGGAAGGGAAGTATGTTGAGATTTTGAAGCTCCTGCGCAGAGAGCTCATGGTGAAGGAGGGGTCAAGGGAGGAGGAGCAGGAGCTGGCGAAGCGCCCCAAAGTTCCCCTGACTATAGACAACTGGTCGGTGGCTTTTTTGATATATGCCAGCGTGTATAGTGAGAAGTATCCGGAAAGGGCGCTAGCTCTTTTCAAATACATGGATGTGATCAGGAGAGCGCACGCTACGTATGGGGGTTACGCCTGGTCACATTACAATCAAAAGTTCCGGGCGAGGATGGCGATGGACCCGGAGGCGCAGTGGGGTGAACTTGACTCGGATTTGTATCACCAGACCATGGGCGAGGCGAAGTTTGGTAGGACGATTTATATGGCCAGCGGTTTGCGGCCCGTGCAACCCGAGGAAGGGTGGGGCAGGGAGCTGGCGCTACACAGGCCCCGGTTGGGGCATGTTGGAACTTCAATAAGGGCGCATGCGCCAGACAATGGTGCAGTTTTCGGCATGAGTGCTCAAAATGGGGGAAGCAACACCCGGTGGTGCGATGCTGGGGGGGTTGGGGGGAACACGCAGGGACAGCAGCCCGCTGCAGCTGGGGTACCGGCAGGGGGGCGGGGGCGGAAAAGGAGGGTCAGAGGGTCAAGGGCTTTGGGAAAAGGCTCATACGCTGGTTAGATTGGACCGTCTTGAGCCTCTGTTGGTGTGATATCCGCGGGCGGAGGATGCGGCCACGTTGCAGCGGGGTTTTCAGGGCGGTTTCTGGCTCGGGTACGAGGGTCCACGGATCGCCAGATGGGCAGAAAATTTGAAGTCAGTCAATGCGCACAAGGGAGTGGTGCGGGAAAAGTTGTTCAAGGAGGTGAGCGAGGGCCGGATGGTGGGCTCCTTCCCTGTGCCGCCAATGCCGGGGCTGATTATTTCCCCTATTGGGGTAGTGCTCAAGAAAGAGCCCGGCCAGTTTTGCTTAATACAGCATTCGTCATGGCCGGAGGGGACGTCGGTGAACGACTATATTTTGGCGGGTCTCACGTCAGTGTCATACTCGTCCGTGGATGTGGCGCGGAGGATCGTAGCCGCGGTGGGAGCGGGCGCCCTCATGGCAAAGTGCGATGTCAAGTCAGCTTTCAGGCTACTTCCGGTTCATCCGGAGGATCACCAGTTGCTGGGGATCCAGTTTGATGGGGGCATTTTTGCGGATAAGGCACTGCCCATGGGTTGCTCCATCTCGTGTGCGTTGTTTGAGCGTTTCAGTTCCTTTCTGCAGTGGGCTTTTTCCTGGTGCACAGGCTCTGAGACGGTGATGCACTATCTGGACGACGTCTTCCTGGTGGGACGGCCGGTTTCGACGGACTGCCAGCAGCAGCTGGACGATTTACGGACCTCATGCGTTACCTGGGGGTGCCCCTGGCGCCAGAGAAGACGCACGGTCACAGTACGGTGTTGTTATTCCTTGGTAAAGAGCTCGACTCCGTGGCCATGGAAGCACGCCTGCCGGAGGAAAAGCGGGCAGCAATGTTGGTTTTGGTGGACGGCATGTTGAACAAGCGGAAGGTGACGGTATGGGAGGTGCAGGTTTTGTTGGGGCATTGGAACTTTGCGTGCCAGGTTGTGAGGGCGGGCCGTACTTTTTGCAGTCGGTTGGGTCTGGCACTCTCCAGTCTGACGCTGCCCCATCATCATCTGAGGTTGTCCGCGGGGACGAAGTAGGACTTGCGCATGTGGCAGGCCTTTTCAGGGTGCTTCAATGGTGTGCCCATGGCGCCGCCGGAGGATTGGGCGTGGGATGTCACGATGTCGTCGGATGCGGCAGGAGTTGGTGGTTTCGGGCTCTACTGGGCGGGGAGATGGTGCGCGGAACAGTGGCAGCAGCAGTGGCAGGGTGTGAGGCAGAGCATCGCCTTCCTGAAACTGTTTCCTCTGGTGGTGGCGATTACGGTGTGGGCGACGGAGCTGGCTCACATGCGTGTGTTGTTTCGGGTAGACAACATGTCTGTGGTGCAGGTGGTCAATAAGCAGTCGGCCAGGGACCCGCAGGTGTTGAAATTGATGAGAGTTTTCGTGCTGCGTTGTTTGGAGCATAATATCTTATTTCAGGCTCAACATGTGCAGGGGGTGGACAATGACATTGCGGATGCTTTGTCTCGTTCGCAGTGGCAGAGGTTCCATGGGCTAGCCAAGGAGGCGGAGATGCACAAGACGCCGGTGCCGGAGGAATTGTGGTTGGTGGGAGACACCGGGTCGTTCAGCTGGTGAGAGACTCGGTGGCAGCATCCATGTAGAAGGTATATGAGCAGGCATGGGAGGAGTTCCAGCGGTGTGGAGCGGTAAGGCAGGGAGAGTCCGGTGGCGGCGGGAGTAGCAGGTTGTAAAATTCATGTTGAGTTTGATGGACATAGGGCTGTCGAGGGTGACGATTGCGTGTAAGTTGTGGGCGGTGGCTTTCATGGGTAAGTTGTGGTGGGGGTACGCGCCTTCGGCGGGGGAATTGGGGACGCGCCTTCTGGAGGGCTGGGCATGGGAGAAAGGGGCAAAGGTGAGTCGACGGAGGACCATTACTGCGGTGATGCTTCAAGGTCTGGTGGAAACATTGCCGGTGGTATGCCGCGACGGGGGGGGAGACCACTTTGTTTGCCACTTTGATGTCATGGATGTTTTTCGGAGCCTTCAGGGTTTCGGAATTGATAGGAGTGAGGGGTGGGGACTGGGTTGCTATGGGGGAGGTGAACATGAGTGACAGGGAGGTGGCGATGAGGCTTGGGTGTTTGAAAACGGATCAGTGAGGCTAGGGTATGTGGGTGGTGTTGGGTTGGTGCAGTGCGCGGTGGTTTGCGCTGCAACTTGGGGCTGACGTTTGGCGGTTGGGCGGCGGGATTTAACGGGGGAGGTTTTTGCCAGGGACAGAGCTGGGAAAGTGACAGTGGCTCAGGTGTTGTGAGTCCTGCGGCACGCCCTACGGTATATGGGTGAGGACCCGAAGGATTTTGGGACGCATTCGTTCCGGATTGGGGCGACTACGGAGGCAGCGCGGCAGGGATGGGGGAAGGAGGACATCAAGTGTCTCGGGCATTGGAAGTCGGATTGCTACCGGACGTACGTCAGGATGCGGGGGGTGGGGGGAGAACAATGAAACGAAGGACTTTTCTCGCCCTCTTACATGTGTGTCTTATCAGGTTCAGTGGTGGGGCCAGCTGTGGCAGTGCAGGAAATATACATTGAAGGACACTCATTTAGAAAGCGAGCGGAGAGGGCAGAGTGGGAAAAGCACAGAAGTCTGAACCTGGAATTGGATGAAAGGCTGTTTCACTGTCAGTGGCTGGGAAAAGGGGGCATGCGTTGGCATGAGTTGTTGCCGGTTTTGAATACTGTGGTTAGAGGGGGGTGTGTCCACACGTAGTGATAATACACCTGGGGGAGAATGATTTGGTGCTGTGCAAAGGGCTGGTGTTGGTCAAGCAGATGAAGAGGGACTTGTTGGAGATACGGCGTAGGTGGGCTGGGTGCCATGTTATTTGGTCAGAGTTTGTTCCCAGGCGGGTTAGGAGGGGAGCAGACAGTCCTGTGGCCATTGATAAAAGTTGGAGAAAAATTTACAGAGAAATTAAGGTTTTTTTGTCAAAAGGAGGGTTTTGGAAGGATGGAGCACCCAGAGATGAGATATGGGGCGGTGTATTTTTTCAGAGAGGAGGGCGTCCACCTGTCAAGGTATGGGATGGAGCTGCATATTGTGCAGTTAAAGGAGGCTCAGGATCAGGCTGTAGGGGTGCGAAGGTATCCAAAGGTTCAGGCGTCCTGGGGGGGGTCGAAAGTCATTGGCACGCCTTTCGAGTATCTGTTTTTCCTAAGTTATGTGGGAGTTGTAGGAGGTCTGTTGTATTATCAGGGGGGGAATGTTTGAGTACAATTACCTATGTAGCTAGGTAGAGAGGCAAGTTGAAGGTTGCAAGTAGTTTCTTGTTGGGTGTGTGGGGAACCATTTTAGGGGAGGGGTGGGGGGTTGTTAGGAAGAAATATATTTAGTGAGGACTAGTTTTGTTCGGCACAGGCCAAGGGTTTTCCATTGTGTAAGGTGCACCTGCTTCAAATAAAGCGGCCTTTGTCACACCTAAATTGAGTCTCTGGTCTGTGCTGTTCCCCCCCTCCCAGCAGCGGTGCGTCCATTGGGGCGTAGGGGCGTAGCCCCACTAAGTCTGGTGGACGCACCTGCTGCGGCACAACGAGCTCCCAAATAAATATAAATATAAAGCGCTTACAGCGGGGGTTCCGGCCGGGACACACTCGCTGGAATAGGGAGTGCGCAGGGTGTGGGGCTGCCGGGCTGGCTGGCTGGCATTTAAACTTAAACAAACACTGTCAGTTTAAGTTTCCGAGTCGGAGTTGTGCATGTGGAATTATGGGCAGAAACTTGCCCGAGCATGCTCGTCAGCGTCATGTAGACGCTGAGACAGACCGAAGGGGCCAGGGGGTGCGGCTTTAGCCGGCCCCGTCGTTTGGAAGGCAAGAGGGCGAGTGCTGTGTGTGCCCCCCTAGCCAATCCTGGCACTTATGCAGTGCCAGGATTGGCTGATCCACCGCGCCAAGGACAGGCAATCCATCATTGGATGCCGCACGTGGGTGGCTCAGACAGGCCGCTCAGCACTATATCCTGCTGGCCAATCACTGTGACTTCAGCCAGTGAAGCCATTCAGTGATTGGCCATTAGTGTTACCTGTTTTTTTTGCTTGACTTAACGGGGGCGCTCTCTCTCTGAGTCATCTGTGAGGCACGAGTCGCACTCGCCACTCGCCGACTGAAGACGAAGTGCTGGATCGTCGATTCCCTGTTCGTGCTGGTGTTCGATTAATATTAAAGTAGGTAGGTCCGGCACCAGCCTGCCCTTCCGAGCTTCTGAGGAGAGGCCTGCTGGCTGCTGCTGCTGCGCTGCTGCGAGTCCGGCAGAAGTGGGCTGGAGGGAAGGGTAATGGCCACGACGAGTCATTCAACTAGTCTGCCCCTGGCCCTGGCCGCCCAAAGCCCGACCCGACGACCGTGGCCAGTTAACCATTCACTGCTCGCTGCATGCCCCTCCGGCTGGACAGCGAGCTTTCACGGACCCTCACCCCCGATCCCATCTGTGCTACCCTGCGTGGGCACTCTTGCCGACTCCCTCTAACTTATTTTTGCAGCATGGACCTCTGACCTGTCAGAACCACATATCATCAACCCAAAACGCCACTGGAACAGGAACACCCAGGCTCCCACTGCCCATGATGAAGCATTACTCTGACCCCCCTCACAAGTCTATGACGTAGTCACTCCCGCTCAGTATGTTCCCTCTCTTTTAATAACACTTTTTTGTTACGGTTTTATATAGCGTGAACTTGACCCGAAGGTATTGGCGCGCTGTACATGAGCAGCAGTTACGCAGTTACGTTACACAAGGACACGTTCATTTTTTGGTAGGCGCGGGAAGATTAAGTGATTTGCCCAGAATCACAGGATCACAGGATGTTGAGCCCACGTGGAGGCTCGAACCTGGTTCACCAGCTCCAAAAACAGCAGCTCAAGCCGTTAGGTCACATTCTCTCTTACTCAATGGTGCACACCCCCCTCCTTCTGTAGCAGAACCCGCCCACTTTAAAATATAGTCATGTGGTTCCAGAGCTCATCCTATTGTAGAAGTGCCTACCCAGCTATACCCCCATTAACCCATGCTTCGGATGCCCCTCGTGCTGTAGAAACCCCACCCTCAAACGTCATCATTAATCTATGCTGCATGCCCCCTCGTGCTGCAGAACTGCAAACCCACACTCAAATATCCCCCATGAATCTATGCTGTTTGCCCCCACCCATGTGCGGGCGAAGCTCCCCGCCCCTCCCCATTCCCCCGTGGCGCAGTGATGGCATCAACCAGTACTGGTAGTTCTGTGTCTGGTACAACTAAGCAGCAGCACCCGTCCAGCCCTAATCAGTTAATAAAGGCTGTGCACTGCAGCCGGTGTGCGTGTCTGCTCTGGCTCAACCCAGCAGGTAACGGGTAAGACCTACGTTAAGTACTTTATGGCACACACATTTTTGTCTTGAGTTTTTAACCATCCCCAAATGCTGCATGGTTCTCATGAGATGAAAACAGCGATTTATGTAAATTATTATGCATTGCAATAATATATCGCACGCAATAGATAATATGCCTTCTGTCACTGAGAATTTGAAACTGCTTTTATAAGTGCCTCACAGCCTCATACTCCCGAAGTCCTTTTGTACTGTGAATACACTGGCTGCTGTATGAAACACACACTGATCAGGCCGGGGCCTGAAAGTGAAACCTATTGAGGAACGTAGGAATTAGGAGGTTCACAAAATCACAGCACTTGCCATTCTGTCTTGACTCTTCACTTCTCGGGCCATCGGCCGTTCCCCACGAAATGAAATGCAGTTTGGTTTGGTTTCTAGTAGTGGTCTCGTCGGTCGGTCTCGTCTCTCTCTCACTCACTTTTACGACTCAAGTCGAACAAAAAATGGCTGGGTTACTACTAACTTACTGGGTACCCCGGAGCTGGGCATGCTGCTCTGACCTGACATCACACTGACCCTGTTCCTCATGGAAACAGTCCATCATCAGAAATCCTTGTCATCTCACCCCTCCACACCTGCAGCCTACTGAAATTTGAGATTCACAACTTCTCCTCCCTCTGACTCTCAGGAACTAAGCTACAATCCTGCTTGCGTTTAATTTGTGCCCCTCAAAGGCCCTCAAATCGATGTTGCACTCAGGACTTATCTTCCCTTTACCTTAAAAAGAAGAAGGTGTGAACACTGGAACAAAGTACAAAAGTGATAGATAAACTCTTGCTCATATTGCTTGTTTATATGGTCTATAAATAGCGTCTTACATTTATAGCTTGCATTTTTTGTTCACCCTAACAATGTAAACTCTGAGATCATGGAATGTCTGCCATGTTCAAAATAATTCCAATTGATTGAATAAATGCTGTCTATTATGCTGCTTGGGCCCAGTGCATGTGTAGTGTAACCTATGTGATGTTTACTATTTTGTCATTGACGTTAACAGCAGTGAGGCATTGGGGTCTGTATGCAATGTTATGCAAGTATTGTAGCCTGCTCATGTTTTCAGAAACAGTCTAACTCTACTGCCTTTACAAGGATCTTCTGTATTCGAGTGAGGGCATTGTCATCATACAGGAAGACTCTTGTGCCAGCAAGTGCTTCTGAGATAAATATCATGCTGCAAATATCGTTTACAAAAATATTGTTCCACTGGGTCTAGGTTTGCTAATATTAAATCCAGTGAGGCAGTAGATGCCCTCGGTGTGATGGGTATACCAAGACGTAGGTCCCTATGCTCACTGTGCCATAGGAATCAAACTAAACCTCACAAGACCTAAAAGGCCACACTGGTCTATAGGTTCTTGTGTTACCACCTGAAGGGAACCTGGCCTGGATTTCAGGTTGGAGTATTGGATCAGGTCAACGACTGATGTGTATATATGCCTTATCTCTGTATCGAGGGAGTGGTGGGCAGAAAACAAAGCACTAAGTAAAAGAGATCATTTCAAGCACTCCTTCCATCATTTTTGTTTGTGGCTAAGTTTGAAACCACACTGAATAAGAAAACAAATGTTTGCACCCTTAATACCTTTGACCCTCTTGACTAATCATTACCAACATTGAAAAACCAAATATGTAGTAGGATACGTTACAGCTTGCCAAATTTTGGTGCACATTATTTAAATAGCTGGACATGTATATTTATATTATTCGCTCAATATAGTTTTCCATTTAGCTTTCAATGGGATTTCCTATAGGATTTTTTTCTCTGTATGTGCCTATTCTTCAAGAATTCATGAAGAGGTTCCCACGCTCAAGACCTATTTTTCTTCCCCCGCCTTTCCTTGTTTTGTTTCCTTGTTTTCCCCTTGCGTGCCATTCGTTACTCTAGAGTCTAATAGAGTCTGAAGGCCATAGGGGAAGACTGTGGACTTTTCTTCAACTTCCTGGTGCTCCTGCGGAACGTGCCTGGCAACCATTACACTGCTGTGGAACTTCTTCTACTCTTAGAGCTAAGATTTCCATGAAAGTCTTATAGTCTGAATTCAGCACCTGAGCATAATAGGACGGGATGTATGAAGCTCTGTGGTTATACTGAATAAGCAGCAACCTATGTTATGCCATCAATTAATGTAATAACTGCACTTTCACAATTGCTTTATTAACCTTCCTGCTTTCTCAAATTTGCTTGAAAATGCACAATTTTTCTTCTTTTTTTCCAAAATTTTCATGGGGGTGGTAACCCCCCCAAACCCCCCTTTTGGGGTTCGGGCTCGCTCGCTGCGCTCGCTCGCTATGGTGCTGTATGCAAATCACTTTGCGCCCCACCACTTTAAAATCTCACCCACCGCCCCTGCCCCCTCCTCCCCCTTTTGGGCCCCAAGAGACTGCCTCCTGCCATTCCTCATCATCCATTTCTATGCCATCCCTAGTCCACTTCTCTTGGAGGGCCAGGAGAGGATCCGAGAGATTGTTGACCAATTTTATATATATCAGGGAAATAGTGCTGTCAGGGAGATGACCATCCAGCACTCTATTCTCCAGTGGGGACGATTCCAACAATGCAATCCCGGGCTGTAAGTGAGTGCGAAGTGCATGTCGAACCTGTGTGTATCGGAAGTGCTCTGATTCAGCCATGTTATATTGTTGCTGCAGTGCTGCAAAAGACTTAATCTCAGATTTGTCCCACAAATCCCTAATACATGCAATACCTATGAGTTCCCACTTATCAAATCCCTTACTCTTCCACAGGTCACTCAGTTGATCAGAGTCCCAGTACCAGTATTCTTATTGTTAGGTAGGGGATTAAATCATCACCATTTTATAGGAATCTAGAGAAATGGAAAAAATATATGCTTGCCTTGATATGGAAAAGCGTCACTGGAGAGTATGATGGAAAGTGCACTGAGCAATGCCCTAACCAAAGCACGAAAAACTGCCCTAAGCCTCCACAAATGACACTTTATACGATCAATCATCTGAGGAGACAATACGCGTGCCAAAGAATGCCTTGAAGTATTTATGCCTCTCTGCATCAGGTATCACGCAAAACACAAGCAAATATGGGATGCAGACAGAGAGGCTTCTGGGAAGTGGTCAGGTAAAAAACGCAGGTTCCCCCTTGGGATCCCTGAAGCTTGTTTAGTCCAATTGTTTGCACACGACAAATAATAAGCAATGCAACAAATAATAAGCAATGCAACACAATATGATAATCTGTGTAAAAAAACTACTTTAAAAAAAGATAACATATATCTTAGAGTCCAACGGGTGTACCTCAAAATATGATGGAGGATAAAGACATAGAGGCAATAGTCAGGGCTCACTGACTTGGAAATCTGGATACGACAGGAGCAAGGATATTTTCTGCAGTTCCCCAAACACAGAGCCAACTCCATAGTACTGTCATTCTGACGAGTTATATACCCGGGGAATGGGGACAAGAGAGACAAATAGAGACACAACCTATAATCACATGCATGATTGCACATATGGGCTTAATCTGTACAACCGTCAGACTGTTATCTAAGGAATAAAGGAGAACTTTAATATAACTGTAGTTTGAGCGTTGGTGTTTTAACTTAAAGGGTTGCCTGTGCTATACCCACTGAGCCGGTATATTCCCATTCTGCATTACAATTTGAAACCCAGTATTTCGTCCATGCTAAAAACATAATTGGGTTTTAATACAGTAACTGAATAGCCATCATGATTATAATAAGCTTGATAACAATGAGAGCTCATTTCAAAATGAGGAAATGACTTTTCTTGCTTGTTTTGCAATCAGGTTAACAAGTAACATGAAAGGATTGGTTAGTACTGCATGTGTAGTTCCTAAACCCGGTGATATATGGATTCACTATCTTTGATACTAAAATATCATACATGAATACTTCTGTGTTAATATATTTCCACTGGAGTCTGCATTAGTTTATAGCCTACAAAGTTGCTTCCTTGAGGAGTAAACAGAGCAATAGCGTTCATAATCTTTTGGGTGATTCTTGTGAAATAAACAAGACCTATAGAGCCTGTAACTTCTATGGATGACTTTTTTAAAGCAACCGGACGAGAGCTATAGAGACCCTAAGCATGAATCCTTGTGAAACAAAGGTTATAGAGTTTGTAGTCCCAATGGATGACTCCTTGTGAAACAAACAAGTGGAAGCCTATTCCCTGTAAGATGCTTCCACGGCCTGACTGGGAACCGTCCTTGGCAAACAGCTCGGCCGGCCCCCGGGTGGGGGTGCTAGTCGTAAGCACCTCTCCTGTCTCACCGCTGCAGCTTTAGTTACAGTGGGACGATACTGCAGCTATGTTGCAAAACCGGCCCTGGTAACAAAAACGGCCTGCCAGGGGTCCAAAACCGGCCCCCACCCTGGCGGCCCACTGGGGAAACTCCCGGTGCACGCTATGGCCAGTCCGGCCCTGGATTCTTTCCTGGTTCCCTGGTATATCCGCTGACTTTCCAGAGGAATAGAAAACAGGATTCCAACAACAAGACAAGGTTGTTGCAACTATGTATCACAATTGCCTCGCAAGGGCGCTATGGACCAGGAGAAACTTGTACACTGTGCTTCAAGATGGCAGTCACCTTTGGCAAGTGCTGCAAGAGTTCCATGAACACATGGGACATGCAGTCCTTCTTCCCTTACTGCCGTTGATTCACCAAACTCGTCCTTCTAAGATTTGAGGCTGCTGTCCAGACAGCACCCAGTCCCTGCGCACTTTTCCATCCTCCACACTCCTACAACCGCGCATGTTTATGAGCCCCAGAGTAGCGCGTCACAGGACCCAGCGAGTTCTACCCTGCATGCTGACAGTAATTCACACCCATAGTTCTATAAATCTCTTGGCTGTATGAGTGTCATGCTAATCTTCGAACCAAAGAAAGCCATCCATATCACAAGTACGGCTCTTTATTTAATAATTTATTTTTAGGTTTATATTGTAAAGATAAACAACAATATACACAGTGTTCACATGAATACAGTCATAATACAGAGTTCCGAAAAGAAGGCCTGATATATCTAGGTGCATGCACAAAAGCATAGTGCTAGAGTACTCTGGTAGTACATTCCAGTTACATCAAGGAATGCATGGCATGAGCATTTCATTCAGGGCGTTAAGAATCTACATCTTGTTCGGTCACACAAGCATGGCTCTTTAATAGAGTTGAGGGACTTCTTCACACCTCCATATAATAAAACATGGGCGGTTCCAATACAACGATGTTTGTACCTCCATCTACTACATATTGCTATTTATGATATCCCGGATGACCATCACACAGCTGCAGTCAGGCGCGCAACATCCATTGGACTTACCGGGCTGGAACAGAGCCGGAGGCCACCAAATCCCTGCCAGGGGCCACCACGCAAATATGTATCCATCCTCAGAGTATTAATATATTAAGGATATATATTGCCATGGTGGCCCCTGGGGTTTGGTGGCCATGTGCAGGTGCACAGCTTGCACATGCCTAATGCCGCCCCTGGTACCTTGAGATGAGCTAGCAGCAACAACAGCACATTCTGTGCAGGTCACATTCGGATTGTTGGTGGATGATTAATACATCACATGGTAAAGATTTGTGAAAAAAAGTAATTTTCTGTCAGTGGCTGGGCTCTTTCTGACTAATATAATTAGTCAACATAGTCTGTACCTTCAGTTGCATGTTCTAATACATAAGGTGCCTTGTCGATTTTAGGTGACCATTCTTGATGTGTGACTAACAATTTTTGTTCATATTTTTTGTTCTCATTTCTTTACCAACCTTTGTAGCCAATTTTCTGGTCAGATAGACCTAGACCTCAGTTTTCTGAGTGTAGGATTTTAGAACCAAAGCCCGAGCACAACAATGAAGCAGAAGGCAACCAGTCGAGCAGAAAATTGGCAAATTGACGCCTTGATTCACAAGCTATTCTGTCACATATATAATTTTTTGTGTCTGTGTTTATGGCCAGCACTTTACACTATGTCTTTATTTTCAACTCCTTGTAGGAACGCAAAAAATGTCAACTCTCTGTATCTCACCGTGTTGTTTAAATGAGAGTTGTGAACAAAGATACAAAGAGCGGATACATCTCTTCTAGCTTGCTGTTTTTTGTGCTATTACCAATTATAGGCCTGCTTCACAAAGGGCCTTCACGCTCGTGGCTGAGGCCCCCCAGTCATGGGGGAGTCTCTGCACTTGTGGCCTCATTACAAGAAAATGGTGCTGCGCTCCAAGCCATTTAGCAGCGGGGTGCTGCGTCATTTTCAAAGCACAGGGATGCGTCATATTAACAACAAGATGCATCCCTGTGCATTCCCCTGCGCTGGCCACAATTGGCTGCCATGAGCCAGCGCAGGCACACTAGCATCATTTTACAAGGGTGCCTGAGCTGCGGAGATGATTGTTTTTTGTGCAGGAAGGCAAACCTTCCTGCACAAAAACAATTGTTAATGGCATTCTCCTCTTTCTATGTGTGCTGCAGAATGCAGCATGCATAGGAAGAGAACAAAACGAGGAGAAATGCAATTATTTTCCCTAGCTGCACTATTCCTACGCCTCCGGGGGAGGGGTATGATTCCGATGCAGTCATAGGCTTGCGATTCCTTGTAAATCTGGTAATGCTTCAGATTCCATGGTTGTTGCGTGGGAACACCCACAGCAACACCCATGGAACGCCCGTTTCATGCAGAGTTCTGCGGGAAAGGGGCACATATTTACAAGGCCAGCCACGCAATGTGGCTTTGCGTGGCCTTGTAAATATGCAGCAGCACATTGCACAACCGCAGCTTCAAAAAAGTTTCTCACTGCCGCTAGGCCCTCGTAAATGAGGCCCTCAAGCTGAATCTGCGTAGTGAGAGTTCTTATTGTGGAGATACAGCGCTGAGAGCGGAGACTCTCCCACGAGTGCGGGGCCTTCGCCAAGAGTGACGACAAACTTTGTGAATCAGGTCCTCAATCTTTATCCATTCATTTTTTCATTTCGAGCTTAGTTAATTTCTCAAAGACATTTAGCTTCATTTATTTTGTTCTTATTAAAGACTTCTGTTGCCTCACTTTTCATGTTCTCCATTAATGCGTTTAACACGCCAATAGAGGAGATAAATTGGAAGTGTGTTATAATCATAGTTGTAATTGGTGCTTAATGACTACTCAGTTCCCATCTGGAATACCAGGTTCTTCCTGTCATTGGACATTAACAGTAGTCATGGCAGTTAAAAGCAGCTATGCTCCTCACAGCAAAACTGCAAATCCCTCCCCTGACCTTTCTACCATCATGCACAAAATATTGCTTGCACAATTAAGTCCAGACAGATTATATACTTTGCGCCAGACGTGTGATGCTCTAAGTAGTAGTTAAAAAAAATGTTATGCGTTGTCCTGAAATATATTTTGTGTTGTGCAAAGTTTTTGGATGCTAACTAGCACAGGCATATTTTACCCACCTTAGTTTGGCACTATGTTTCAGTGTGACATTTGATAAACAAGTTTTTGTTAAAATGCATATGCTAATAGGGATCCTATATATTAAAGTATTAATGCATGGTGAAGTTGGTAAAGTAGTACTCCTCTAGAATTCCTTTACATACTCTTAAATACCATTTTAAACCCCCCCCCCCCAAAACAAAAATGGAAATCAAATGAGAATATTGATGGGATGTTCATATACAAATAGTACAAGTAAAAAGGATTGCCCTCTTTACATTTTTACAGTAGTAAGTTGGACGGTTCATGTCCATTTACAAAGGCACGTGAGAGTATGTAAAAGAGGACTTCTTCCCATACTAATAAATTATGTTGTGAATTGGCCCCACAATTCTTACCTATCACTTTATAAAAATTTTCTGCAGAGGAAGTCGTTCACACAAATGTGCATACATCTCAGAGAGAAGTCATGCATATGCAAATAGGTGAACTTTCTGGCAGGTGAAAATGAACAACCCATGAAGATAAAACATATTGTGAGAAAGGTGCACTAAAGGAAAGCAATATTGAATATTTTTTATTTTGAGTGATAATATTGAAAATCCATTTATAATTGGCAAAATGTGCTATAACTATTAATAATTCAAGTATTATAGGTTGGGATTTTAAATCGGGAATAGGATTAGGGTTAAATTGGTAGAAAACATCAAAGTTGTGTTATTGTTTAGGTAAAGTTTATAGCAAGAGAAAAGGTTTAGGAGTAGAAACAGTCTTGTTAGAGTTGCAGCTAAGTTTATGGTAAAAGGTGCATGTAAGTTAAGGTTTAGCGTTAGGGTTGTATGTAAGGTGCAGTGTAAGGTTCGCTTTAGAGTTAAAGATCTGGTTAGTGTGAGCCATAGGACTGCCTTTGGGGTTTGCGTTTGATAAAACACATAGACAGAAGGTCTGATTCACAAAGGTAAACTTACACTTCTGTAAAGGTGGGATTTTCTCTCTAAAATCAGAAACAATTTTCCAGAATCCCGCCACAGGTCGACTAGACCTTTTTACCTGTCATGGAGTATAGAAGGCAATCTATCTTGACATCCTAACCTCAGTTCAAACCATCTTCATTGCTTTCCCCAAAGAACCACTGACAAAAAGTCACGTTTGAAGATTTATTATAAAGCCAGAAACAATTGTGTATATAAACACCTCAGTAAAAGATTCAGGAGATATACGGGTACTAATACAAACATAATCCTACGGAAAAGTCTCAGACGACTAAGGGCCATATGTATCAACAGATTTCCCCATAGACACAGAATGGGCAAAACCCTTTGATACATCTGGCCCTAAGAAACAACACAAGTATGATTTCCAAAACCACCAGGCTTGCAAGAATTGCTATAATTTGGGTCTTGGTAGGCATGGAAGAAAAGAAGAAATACATCCAGGCAAATCTGTCCCTACACTATACTAAATGACATCCCTACAAGCAGGTTCCCTCCTAACAAAGGTGTCAGCCGTGGTGACTTCCAAAGAAGTTCACTCACTTCGTTCGAACTTAGTCTATGAACTCATCTTCGCATAGCAACGCTCTCTGCCTACCCAGCATCTTTCTTCGCCCTCGTGCCCTTCTGCTCTGCTCTCCTGCCGGGGTGCTGTCCCTAATACAAAATCCACAATGAGGGCGACACGCCCCGAGGGACGCCCCCCTCTAAGCATTAATTTTCAAAGTATCTTCATTACGACATCTTCATCCTTGTACGTTGAAAAACGGCCTTGGGTCCCAGAGTCGTCTTCTCTTGAAGTTGCTTCCCTAAAATTCCGCAGCCACTCCTCCATGTCTAGAACTAACATCCTAACGCTCATATACAATGGGCCCTTCTCTACTATCTCTAGTTAACCTTGCAACTGCAAAGGAACGCACATAAATCGATTCGCAGCCTCATGCTACTTGCAATTAATTCTCTAAAACAACCTTCCAGGAAAAGTATTTCCATGATTTAATGTGATGTGTAACATTCCTAGTTTGGCCTACACGGCCTTCCTCCCCACCTGGGCGTCTGCACGTTTCGGGATGTCACCCCCTAACATTGGCAAACATTTTCGTTCATTAGGACTACATCATTATAGAAAAGGAATACATTCTTTAACTTAAACACTTCTATGTCGTTACATGGATACAATAGTAAATTTCTAAACAAGCATTCAAATACATCAATGCCTATTTTAGCATCCTTTAACTGTATTAGTATTACTCTACAATGCATTTCTAAGTTAACATGACATTAGTACTTCAAAGAAAACACTTTACGTTACAGCTATGTAAATTCTGGTACATGGTTTCATAGCTCCGTGTCATTTTCAAACATGATTATAAACCTCTATATATGCGGGTGCGGATTACTTGTGAATCTGATGCACCCCTACGATTTCTAACACAGTTTTGCGCTCTCTCAGTCCCCCCTTTGATGACCTGTGTCATCACCATCATCCTACATTCCTTAGGGAAGGGATCGATCTATACAACACTTGTTGCAACATTCCCTCGCCTGAGCATTTCCAATGCCCTTAAACTTCGATATTGATTGTCCTGCAAATCCTCCATTCTCTGTTCTTGTTACCTCATCGATCTAGCCACCCTATTGGATCTATAGCATCTGTACAATCTCAGCAAACCCCACAATCCAATCACACATGCCACTATGATGATAACGGGTTCCAGTATGTATTCAAGAAAACTCCTTCCCAGGTTTGCAAACCAACTTCCAACACTTCCAAACCACTTGCCAACCTTCTCCCATGTATTTTCTTGCGTCAAATCGTTAATCTCATAGTGGATTGCAGGAATGTTGCGTATATATTTCTTCAGATCTTTAGAATTGTCCGGAATATACGTGCAACATTCCTGAACCTTTAAAAGTTTACAGACTCCGCCCTCTTTTGCTAAAAGGACGTCTAAGGCAAGGCCGTTTTGTAAAACCATCGCCCGTATCGACAACATCTCACCATGGATCAACACCAGTGATTTTGCCGTACTCATCGATAATTCATCCACCACTGTTGCTAATCTCCGTATCTTCACGTCATTTAAAATCACTCCCAACATTGGTATCGCAGCTCCAAACACATCTCCCACTATTGCACCAGCACTTTCTACTCTCTTCACCCTTGTCAATTTGCCACCCTCCACCTGATCAAAATCCTCAGTGTGATATATCTTAGGAAAGATAATCGCCAGGTAACATGTCCCATACCACTTATCTGGCAACCTCACGTACGCATTTCTTCCACAAACAAAATACACCGTAGGGATCACTTGCACCACGCTCTTCAGGAAATCCTTGGTGTAATATTCTATTTTGAAAGTGTGTTCACAAGTTGTCTCACCCACATACACGTTTTCGTAATACGACTTTGGCCTATGCAAACACAACTTCCCTTTCTGTACCACATCCAAGGCTATCGGACCATAGCTTCCCTTTGATTTATGTCCAAGCTCCTCATCCGTCCAATCTACCTTGCCCTGACCTGACGTCTGTAACTGCTTTTGTTTCTGATATCTACCTTCAACCTGTTCTACGAACTTCTTCTCTACCTCGGTCAAGGAGCAGGTCAAGTTGTGTCGGTGTGCGTATGAGGTATCTATGGCTTTCGTTGGAATGAAAAAGTATCTAAGTCTATCCTCTGATTTATAATAATCCCAACTTGTTCAGGTGCTTATAATTTGGGACTTCCGGTAGCACAGCATCATAATTCGAAAAGAAATGTTCAAAATGAGATCTCCCATAAAATATGCTAAGCAGCAAACTACATGAAATTCCATACGTTAATGGCAGGTGATGGTATCTAATACCCTCGTCTACTGAAGCTGGCAATTGCATACACACATAACAATCTTTTGCATCCATCGTATCAATGTACTCATACAACAATTTAGCATACGCATTCTTCCCAAAGTTTCCTTTGGACAAATCAGCATGTAATCTACGGCTTTCTTCTGCTAGCAAAGCTTTCTCGGCTCCTATGTTTACCTCTTTCTGGCTAGGAGTGGTAGGTGTAGGTGTTCCCTTGACCTCCGCTTCCTGCTCTTGTGGTGCTAAATAAGAAACTAAAACTACAACAAATATGAAGAAAATCACTAACCCTATGAGTGTGCCTATAATGCATTTTGCCCTACGAGTCGGGTTCCCAGCCTCCATGGTCTCAGACAGTATGATTCAATCCTAGCAGCAACACAAAGTCTCAGCAACACAAAGTCTCTTGCTTGGCTTTATGAATTTTCTCGAACCACACCTAGAAGCAGAGATCCCCTTTCAAATCTTCATTTTTTTTTATTTCGTATTCAGGGGACCCTAACCCTTCTCCGTCCTCTAAGGGGTGTCCCTAAATTTCTTCTTCTTCCACTCGGCTCTAAGTAACTTTTTAGCAGCTATTTACAAAGTCTTTACTGTGCATCAATGATAAGATTTTCTCCAAGTGCACAGAGTACATAGTCCAAGAGTTCCATGTGAAGGACTATTGATTCATAGGCAGGTATTTCAGGGCCAAATGTAGGAAAAACCAGTCTATTTAAGATCAAATCATTTATCTTGCTTAGGAGAGGGGGGTTAGGAACAGTGATTGTCAGTAAACCTTCGATTTCCAGTCCAGGTACCAACAGTATCACTTCCAACTTAACATTCGGAGTCGTATCGGTCAGAAGCACCGACCTCACCCTCCCGGATCTCAGTACACCTGGCATTTGTCAAAGGGTAGGTCCACTCCGGAGTGGCGTATCTTCTGCAAGGTACTCTCACCCTCCTTGATCTCCTCGGACCCTTTTCCTCTGACTCTTGGCTTTCTCCTTCCGGGTCTGATTCTTCAGATACAGGTGCAAGATCTCTTTCAGAGGTCAGCCTCACATTCAGCCTTTTCCGTCTTTCAGGCCAACTTGCCTCGGTGCCCTTCACTCCTCTGCTCCTCGTCGGCACAACTTGCTCATCCCTGCCTTCAGCTCTTTCAGAGTTGGGATCACCTTCACAGCAGCTTTCCCATTCAGAGGCAGATTCAGTGTCACTGCCGTCGTGATCTCCCTCGGCTCGGTCAGATGAGTTACCAGCTTCTTCAGACACCCCCACAGCTTGGCTGGTCCCCTCTAGTGGATCTTCCTCCACTGCTGGATTTTCTTCAACGAGAGGAGCTGTTTCTTCCAGGGGCGCTGGGACTCTTCGGGTGTGCGAAGCATGTATCCAATTTGGCAGTCCACCGCACTTCACAGCAGTGTTCGTCACCAAGATGACTTGGAACGGCCCTCGCCAGCGGACGTCCAGGCAGCTCTTCCTCACGTGCTTCCGCACTAGAACCCAGTCTCTGGGACACAGGTCGTGACAAAGGTCTCTAGAAGTCGGGATTTCGGCTCTCTGCACCTGAAGAGACACAGAATGGATGACGTCAGATAGTCCTTTGCAGTAATCAAGAATCAGATCATCTGTGATATTCAGCAAGGCCACTGAGGGGACGGACGTCAATCTCATAGCTCTTCCCATCAGCACCTCATGAGGTGAAAGTCCTGTTCTCCTGTCTGGTGTACTACGCATGCTCATTAACACCAACGGTAAAGCATCTGGCCATTTCAGGGACGTGGATGAACACACTTTCGCCATTCGTGTACTAAGTGTCCCATTTATCTGCTCCACTATGCCAGAAGCCTCTGGCCGATAGCTACAATGCAATCTCTGATCAATGTTCAGTGCAGAGCAGAGCATCTTCACAACTTCGCAGTTGAAATGTGTCCCTCTGTCCGATTCCAAAGAGGTCGGGACCCCGAATCTAGGCACTAATTCCCTCAACAATAATTTGGCTACTGTGAGTGTATCGCACCTACGAGTGGGATATGCCTCGACCCATCTGGAGAACACACATAGAATTACCAAGACATATCTGAGGCTATTACACTTCGGCATCTCTATGAAATCCAGTTGCATTCTGTTGAAAGGCCCTCCAGACCTCCCCACATGACTTAACGTGACTGGTGTCCTCTTCCCAACATTCATCTGTTGACACGTAACACACCTCTGACACACCGCTTCTGCAGCCGTTCTGAACTTGGGATTATACAAAGTCTGCCTGAACACTCGTATTATTGCATCTCTTCCTAAATGAACAGAGCCATGTATCTGTCGAGCCATCGGGCTCACTAGTTCATTCGGCAACACAGCTCTCCCATCTGCCGAAATCCACAAGTCCAGATCCCCTTTTGTACAGCCAGAAGTCACCCACACTCTTTTCTCGAAGTCTGACGCTTGCTCTTGCATTTTCCTCAATTCATCCCAAGTATCTGCCACTTCAAGTACCATGTTTAGCTTGGTCCCTCTGTGTATTCCCTCGACAACCTGGTCGGTGAATGAGTAAGCCTGTTCGGCACAATAACGTGCCACCTCATCGCATATCTGTTTCCCAGAGACACAAAATCAGCACCTTTGCTGTGTGCTGTACATTTCACCACTGCAATTTCTGCTGGCCCCTGCAGAGCCTCCAGCAGTAACCTGACAAACTCTCCATTCCTGATAGGGGACCCTGATGATGTCATGTAACCCCTTTGAGACCACAACTGACCGAAGTCGTGAACCACACCAAACCCATATCGGCTGTCGGTGTATACGGTGACTCGAATTTTGTTGGCTGCCAAACAGGCACGCGTCAACGCAACTATCTCAGCCACCTGAGCGGAGTGTACTCCTTCTAAACAGGCAGCTTTGATTATTCCATGAATCGTGCAAACGGCAAAAGCCGCTCTTAGCTGTCCAGCATTGTCTCTTATACATGAGCCATCCACAAAGAGAATTTCATCAGGGTCTTCCAAAGGCTCATCGACAATGTCTGGTCTCGGTTTGGTGCACAGTTCAGTCACCTCGAGGCAGTCATGGTCTTCACAATCATCATCTAAGACATTTGGCAATGGCATCAATGTAGCAGGGTTCAAAACTGAGCACCTCTTTAGGGTCACATTCTCTGCAGCAAGTATAACCTGCTCGTAACGTGTGAGCCTGTTGTTAGTCAGGTGCTGCGTTTTGGTCCTTGTCATTAACAATTCTACTGAATGTGGAACGTGTACCACCAATGGATGCCCCATCACAATGCTCTCACATCGCTCAATGCTGACACCTGTTGCAGCAACGGATTTGAGACATCCGGGCAACGCTGCGGCTACTGGGTCTAAAGTAGCCGAGAAATAAGCAACTGGTCTACGGGCACCTCCGTGATCTTGGGTCAAAACTGCTAACGCGCAACCCTCTCGCTCGCAGCAGAACAATGAAAACAATTTGGTGTAATCAGGCATTCCCAGAGCCGGAGCACGACATAAGTCCTCTCTCAACGCTAGGAAAGCCATCATGCAGTCTGTGTCCCATGGTACCGGATCATTCACGTCCTTGAGCGTCAGTTTCTGTAAAGGCTTCGCCTTCAGTGAGAAATTTGCAATCCACTGGCGACAGTAGTCAACCATTCCCAGGAACATTCTAACCTCTCTTTGTGTGGTAGGCACCATCATTTTCATTATTGCCTCTATTCTGTCTGGGGACACTTTCCTTATTCCCTTCTCTATTCTGTGTCCCAAATACTGTACTTCTGGGAGACAGTATTGTAGCTTGCTGGGAGATACCTTGTGACCATTCTCTGCCAGATGGTTCAACAAAGCGATGGTGTCTATTCTACAGGCATCTTCTGTCTCTGACGCAACAAGGAGGTCGTCTATGTACTGTACAAGAACCGAGTTCTGGGGCAGTACTAGACTTTCAAGATTTCTCTTAAATAATTGATTAAAGATCGATGGGCTTTCTGTATACCCCTGTGGGATACAACACCATGTTAACACACGGTTTTCCAGCTTAAAAGCGAAAAGAAATTGGCTCTCCTCATGTAACGATATTGAGAAAAATGCCTGACATAGGTCAATCACGGTGAACCACTCAGCCTGTGCTGGAATTTGAAACAATATTACTGATGGATTCGGTACCACTGGACAGCATGGAACGACGATGTCGTTCACTTTTCGTAAATCCTGCACAATCCTGAACTTCCCGCTAGGCTTCTGCAAGCCCATGATCGGAGAGTTACACGGACTGCCCATTATCTCTTTTAGGATTCCCTGTCTAATCATGGATTCAATCACAGGTTTTATTCCCGCAATTGTTTCTGGAGTCAGCTTGTACTGGGGTGTTCTTGGAAATTCTGCATTAGGTCTCACTTGTATCCTAACTGGCTCTACACCTTTGATCAGTCCAATCTCTTCTCCTGTAAAGTCCCAAACTTCCTGTCTAACTGTCTCTCTCAAATCCCAGGGGAGTTCCTCCACGGTTAGTGCAGGATACAATTCTATGCACAGACGTGTGTTTGCAACCTTAAAGGTAGCATCATCATCATTCGGCTCTAACTCCACTCCCTTGGGTGTACAATACAATTGTACAATTAAGTTTACATAATAGGTCCCTTCCTAGCAGACACACAGGACTAGAATCACATACCACAAATTGATGGTTGTCCCTGAAGTTTCCTATTCTTACTGGAACTGGCTCGGTCAGTGGATTCGTCATTTTCCTATTTGCTACTCTCACAACTTGAATGGTCTGTCCGGAAAGAGGCAAGTTAGGGACCACTGCGGACCAAACAGTAGAACGAGTCGCACCCGTGTCCACCAGAAAGGTAGTTGGATGTCCGGCTACATCCGCTTCTACAAAGGGTCCTCTCTGATCTATCTCTAATGCTGCTCCTAAGGTGCACTCTTCCTCTCCATCCAGACACCTTCCTGTCACTGGGTTAAAGGCATAATACTCGTCTCCGTCTATCAGAAGAGGCATCTGTTGGTATATCTTGTTCCCTGCGCCGATCTTCGGTGGCTGGGGAACGGGAGCTCTAGGAGCGGAAGTCCCCCCTTTTGCCACCTTGAGCTTGACTACTGTTGATCTCGGAGCTTGGGGAGCCTGACTCTCCTCTTCCTCCTCCTGTACTTGATTTTCTGGGTTATGGGGACACTCACGCCTCCAGTGCCCGATCTCGTGACACTGATGGCACCTTGTTGTCTTTTTCAGATTCGCCAGATCTACCCATGGCCTTGGGCCATCCTCGCTGTCCCTTTTCTGGCTGCTCGATCTTCTCCCCAATGTTCCATTTCCAGACTGACCCTGTCCTCCCGGTTGCATTTGGACTAGCATCAGTTTATCTTTGAGCTTCTTATTCTTAGAGTCTATCTCATCACTGCAGTACCTTGCGTACCTCAGGATCTCGTCTAGAGGTTTGTTCTGCCAACAGATCAAATGTTGCTGTATCATTAGACAGATCTCGGGCCTCAGTCCCAAAACAAACTTGGACATAAACTGTCCCATGTCCTTTGGATCCATCACATCCAGGCCACTGCACTGCTTGAATATCTGTAACAGTCTCTCATAGTATTCATGAACTGTCTCTTTCGGTTCTTGTCTAGTTCGGTCTATTTTTACCCAATCTATGTCTTGTGGTGGCACCTTGGTTTTCAACCACGTAATCACTTGCTCGTACTTTATCCTTACTCTTGGTGAAGGTCCATTCGTGAGTGCATACCGTTCTGGCTCCTCTGTGGGCCATTCGACACTGACTTTGCATGCTACCCACAGATCTCCCGGAACCACAATGTCAAACAATGTATTCAGATCAACTCACAGTACCTTTGGAATTTTGACAAACCTCTCTACCTGCTAGTACCATTCTACTGGGCTTTCCCTCAATTTTGGAAATGTGTTCGTAAAAGCAGCCAAATCTCCCCTACTCCAGGGAACGTGTACATATCCTCCATGAGCTACTTCCCTCAAGGGGTATGCTTCTGCATGCATTAGCCCTGCTCCTGGAGGAGTCTCTATAGTGCTCCGCCTAACACTCTTCTTTTTTGACCACCTTTCCTCCCATTTATCCAGTTGTATCCATGTTCGAAATTCCCACTATTAGTTCTCTAATGTGGGTTTTTAATCCGATCGCCCTCTTCTCGTATAATTCTTGATCTGAGTACTGTAGCCTATGGCCACCCTGCAAGGCCCTTGTCCTGGTCAGATCCACTGAGTATTTGTTCGCTAGTTCCGTTAGCTTCTCGTGAGCTGTCCTAGCTCTGCGAGTAACATCTTTCGCTACAAACAACAGTTCATCTGGTTCGTAAAGTTCTATTCTTTCTAGAGGTATTGTACCTTCCACTATCTCCTCCACCTCTGATTTGAGTCTCAGCACATCTATTCTCCTTGCCTTTATCACCGCTCTCAATGTGCCATGACTAGAGGTTTCGCTCGGGTCTTTCCCTTTACATTCCTGACTCACCCTTCTGTCTTCCTCAGGGGTGTTATGAGGAACACTTCCTCTCTCCCATCTTTCGCAGTCCCAGTCTTGTCTTCTCTCTGCAGTCTCATGGGCGAACGTACCCCTATTTTCCTCACTCCCACGGTCCCCTTCCTGCCTGCTTCCATTAGGCCTGCAATGGGATACTTCCCTATTCTCTGAACCCCAATGTCTACAATCGTCTCTTGACCTGTCGCTCTGAGTATCCGCGACTGTCTCCCAAGTCCTCAAATCTGGCCTCAATTCTCTAATCGTGGTCCTCTCAGATCCATTGGTCCTCTTAAGCCCCCTTGCTCCCTAGAAGAATCTGCTGATGCTGCCAAAGGGGTGCTCCTCTCTATAGGTCGGGACCATTGGTTCCACTCATCCGCCACGTTACTCCTGACGTTCTTTTCTCTATCTATTTGGGGCAAACTCTCAATCTGCGTCTGTTCTGGGTGGTACACTGACACTATCGGACTTATGGTAACAGGTACCGTAAGGGCATCCGGTAGCCTCTGAGCATTGGCCCCCTCTTCACAGTGTACCTGCTGTACAGTGAATCTTCCCACTGCTCTCGCTTCTGGGGTCCGTTGAGGTACCCACTCACCTTCCACTGAGCCAGCCCTGTTCCCTACCGGGCCCAAGTCGCTCTCTCTTAGGACTCCACCGTCCACTGTCGATGTCTCTCTCCCTGTTGGTGGTGGTGAGCTCCCTTCTATTTCTGGATTATATGGAGGTGGTCTGTCCGACAACAGCCTCTCTATTAGACTGTCTTCTGTTTCACTGTCATCATCCTCTGTACTCTTTCTCTGCGTTTCCCTTTCATTGATCAACAGTGGGTACAACCTATCTCCCTCTATGGTCTGTACTCTCCATCTCTTGGCTAGTGCATCCCACCTCGCGTCCTGCACCGCCCTAACTGATCTGTTCACTCTTTCCTGTCTCCTATCCCTGTTTTTTTCGTGGACTGCCCTGATCCATGCATTCAATGCTTCGAACTGTGTTGGCCTAGGCAAGGCAAGGCAAGGGTCGCAAAGAAGACATGATAGCTTTTAGTTGATACAACACCTCTAACCTGAATGCCCCGTACCTAGGGAAAGTCAATTCCTCGTTCCCCTCAGTCATCTTGCACCAGTTCTCAAGCCACAATATAGTATGTAACCCAACATTTGTAGACATATAATGAGCTGGCGTATCCTCGGGTGGAGCCTCTTCCCCACCCCGAGGTTCTAGTCTCTTTTCTCCCGAAAAACAACTTCGCAATCCTTTTAGACATTTCATGATGAAACCCACAACAATTCCTTGTTTACTACGCTCGTTCACTTCACAATGACAATCCACCAATCCCAACGCGGCTTCACTCTAACCGTCCTATCCCAGCGCGGCTCTCTTCTGACGTCACTCGCTTCTCGCTAACCGCCCTATCTCAGCGCGGCTCCACACTACCCGTCCTATCCCAGCTCTTTCTGACGTCACTCACCTCCGTTTCGCAGCAGTTCCCCTCCTTTCTCTGCTCGTTTCTCGGTCATGCATGCGTCCCAGTCATACAATTTGAAATGATCACTTCCGCCAAGCAACCACTTCTCTGACTGTACGTCCACAGTCTGACTGTAATTGTCACCGACTGACAAATATCTGTCCGCTTAATGACCAAACAATCGCCTCTCTGATAGGTTTCATGCACACAGTAACTTCCGACCAGCGTCCGTTACCCACGCATTCACACATTCATTCCCCCTATCTCGGTCCTGCGGGCGATCAATGGTACCTCATGATCCCCTTTCAATGGTCGACAATTACTGTAGGTGTTCGATACACCCGAACCACTTAAGCTCTCCTTGAGCTTAAGATTTTCACCGGTTGCGCGCGCTCACAACCTGATCTTCTTTCACACTACAGGCACTCAACTCCGCTAGACAATACAATTCAACAACATAATACACACCGCAATCTAACACGCATGACCCTTTTTATACTCACACTCTTACGACCTGCTGCTTTCTGCCGCACCGTCACTCACCGTCATCTTCCGTGGGACGCCATCTTCCGTCCGTGGTTCTGCGGACGCACATCTCCAGATCTCTATGGGCCTTGAGGATATCTTAACCTATTCTAGATTGCCCTCACTCCAGAAGATAAACCATCCTACTCTGCTACCAACTGTAAAGGTGGGATTTTCTCTCTAGAATCAGAAACAATTTTCCAGAATCCCGCCACAGGTCGACTAGACCTTTTTACCTGTCATGGAGTGTAGAAGGCAATCTATCTTGACATCCTAACCTCAGTTCAAACCATCTTCATTGCTTTCCCCAAAGAACCACTGACAAAAAGTCACGTTTGAAGATTTATTATAAAGCCAGAAACAATTGTGTAAATAAACACCTCAGTAAAAGATTCAGGAGATATACGGGTACTAATACAAACATAATCCTACGGAAAAGTCTCAGACGACTAAGAAACAACACAAGTATGATTTCCAAAACCACCAGGCTTGCAAGAATTGCTATAATTTGGGTATTGGTAGGCATGGAAGAAAAGAAGAAATACATCCAGGCAAATCTGTCCCTACACTATACTAAATGACATCCCTACAAGCAGGTTCCCTCCTAACAAAGGTGTCAGCCGTGGTGACTTCCAAAGAAGTTCAGTCACTTCGTTCGAACTTAGTCTATGAACTCATCTTCGCATAGCAACGCTCTCTGCCTACCCAGCATCTTTCTTCGCCCTCGTGCGCTGCTCTCCTGCCGGCATGCTGTCCCTAATACAAAATCCACAATGAGGGCGACACGCCCCGAGGGACGCCCCCCTCTAAGCATTAATTTTCAAAGTATCTTCATTACGACATCTTCATCCTTGTTCGTTGAAAAACGGCCTTGGGTCCCAGAGTCGTCTTCTCTTGAAGTTGCTTCCCTAAAATTCCGCAGCCACTCCTCCATGTCTAGAACTAACATCCTAACGCTCATATACAATGGGCCCTTCTCTACTATCTCTAGTTAACCTTGCACCTGCAAAGGAACGCACATAAATCGATTCGCAGCCTCATGCTACTTGCAATTAATTCTCTAAAACAACCTTCCAGGAAAAGTATTTCCATGATTTAATGTGATGTGTAACATTCCTAGTTTGGCCTACACGGCCTTCCTCCCCACCTGAGCCTCTGCACGTTTCGGGATGTCACCCCCTAACATTGGCAAACATTTTCGTTCATTAGGACTACATCATTATAGAAAAGGAATACATTCTTTAACTTAAACACTTCTATGTCGTTACATGGATACAATAGTAAATTTCTAAACAAGCATTCAAATACATCAATGCCTATTTGAGCATCCTTTAACTGTATTAGTATTACTCTACAATGCATTTCTAAGTTAACATGACATTAATACTTCAAAGAAAACACTTTACGTTACAGCTATGTAAATTCTGGTACATGGTTTCATAGCTCCGTGTCATTTTCAAACATGATTATAAACCTCTATATATGCGGGTGCAGATTACTTGTGAATATGATGCACCCCTACGATTTCTAACACAGTTTTGCGCTCTCTCACTTCTGTGTAAGTTTACAATTTTTTTGCTATTCACAAACTACGAGGTAATAGTAATTTTATGACTGTAGAGACTCTACCGACGAGGCGGAGAACTTTGCACATAAAAACATAGCACAGGCGTATCTTTTTATGTGTGGAGTTTCCTGCCGTGACTGCGGAGCCTCTGCAGTTGTAAAGTTACTATCAAATCATAATTTGTGAATACCCAAAAAATTGTGAATTTACACAAAAGTGTAAGTTTACCTTTGAGAATCACGTTCAAAGTGAGGGTTTAGATAGGCATTATTGTCAGGGTTTTGTACGTTCCTGTATTCTTCATCATAGTTTTTTCATAATTGTCAGTGTGAAGGGGGAACAGCCTTTACGACGCGGCTGTTACACCGCATGCCGTTACAATGCGTTTTTTCCAACGCAAGTCGTTACCACAACTTGCGCTGGAGGGCGCTGCAGGACAAGGAATTTTTTAATTTACTATCCAACACCTTCCCTACTGTACGTAGTCTGGTGTTGTAATAGTACATTAAAAAATTCCTAAGTCCGCACCCCCTCCAACGCAAGTCGTGGTAACGACTTGCATTAAAAAAACGCGTTGTAACGGCACGCGGTGTAATAGCACGCGTTGTAAAGCCGTACATCCGTGTGAAGTAATGTGTAAGTTTCAATTTAAGCGGTTTTATTTCTAATCATGTCATCATACATGTTTTTCCTTATTTTTGCATTCTCCAATATCCCAGAGATTAGGTTATTCCGTGAGCTACACTGAGAGAAAGGTAATAATATCAAATATTGAAAAATAAATCTAAGGAATGATGCCTACTTCACTTTCAGCTCTCGGATGAGGTGGAAGTGTATCCCATGTGCTTTGTGTGCTTCATTTCTGCCGGTGGGAGGCACCAGCACTCAGGAGACAAGAAGTGTTTTTATCATCAGACTTGGAATCAGAACAAGAGAGAGAAAGGCAGAAAAGTGAGTGAGCAGGAGAAAGAGGAAGGTAGGCAATTAATGAGAAAGGAAGTAAGTAGTGATGAAAAAGAACCTGCAAACATGATTTAAAGAGACTGGAAGTGAAGAATGATGGAAGAAAGAAGAATAAGGTAGAGTCAAGATTTGGCATCCATAGGGTTTGGCAAACCTGGCATTTGTCGTCGATTTCTTCGAGTTCCTAAGAAAAACTTTAGTCTTCTGCACTTAGTTTTGTTTTTAAACAAATTAAGAACGTTGTGTAATAAACTGTGCCATGAACGGATGTACTATATATTGTTCTGAACTGTGCATGCCTCATCATATTACAAACATAGCTGCTTCCTGGTTCTCCGATGGATAGTGTGCATTAGTCTGGCCTGTCCTTTTTTACCCCTTGCATCATCCATTCAGACGGCACTGTCAGAAGTACATCTCATAACAGTCCTGTAGAACTGCCACATGCTCACAGGGGTCTGCCTGATATCATGGCTTCTGTTCCTCAGGGGCAGTCAGCTCAAACCCAGCCAATGTGCAATCTAGAATACCAATTATTTTGCATGATTTGATACTATGGTACACCAGGAAAGGTGCCACTCCTAGCCTGGGTGTGGCCGACTTCATGACAAATTAAACTTTTGAATATATCCCAAACATGGGATACTAATCGGGCATCAAATTAAGGGCTAGATGTAGGTAATTTAAAATTACCGATTCTAAAATACCAAATTTACCGATTCGGTATTTACCGATTCGGGATTTACCGAATCAGTACTTCCCATTTAATCCTATGGGCCTTTTGGCCCATAGGAATGAATGGGAAATACCGATTCGGTAAATACCGAATCGGAAAGGAAAGAAAGTGAAACTTAGGAGTCAGCCAATCAGGTGCTCCCACCCACCCCCTCCCAACCAGGAAGTGGCTACACCCAGGCAGCTGGAAGTAATTAGAAGCTTCTGGAGAGGCAGTGAAAGCAGAGCGGAGTCCCTGAGCCACAGGAACACTATGTTGTGCTTTTAAAGTTTGAAAATGGCAAGCAGCATTGAAAAGGAACTTCCAGAGAGGAAGAGAAAAATAAAATTTAGCACCATGGAGCTGCAGGTCCTCGTGGATGAGGTGATTAAAGAACACCAGAAATTGTTTGGAAAGTGGTCCCTGACTGTGGCTGAATCTGCCAAAAGAAAGATTTAGCTGGAAATACAGTTGAAGGTGAATGCTGTAGGAGTGACTCCAAGGGACATAGATGACCTGAAAAAGAGGTGGTATGACCTCAGGAGCATGACCAAGAAGAAAATTGCAGAGCTCCACAAAGAGGCAAACAAAACTGGAGGACGGAAGAACCGTGCACCTTCCCTGACTGAGCTGGAGGAGCTGGTGGGGTCCACCATTGAACCAGAGAGCGTCTGTGGACTGAGAGATGTAGACAGCTCAGCCAGAGCTGCCACCAGAAAATGTAAGACGCATGCACAGCAATCACCCCCATCCCATCACCTTCCCTTTTCCCTATGTGGCAAAGTTTACCCCACTCCAGTAGAGGTAGTATTATACAGGAGCAATGCATTATGGGACATGTAGTAATTGAAAGACCTACCATGTCATACAGCACAGCATTCAACAAGTTAGGCAAAACATATCAGTCATAACGAGGCTGAGGCAATATGTACAGTGTTTCAGTGAAAATAATTTAATTGTATAAGCAGTGAGGCAGGAGCACAGAGCTAATGACCGCTTTTATGTCCACAGGCGAGACATCTCGCAGGCGAACCAGGGTGAAGGAAGGCACTGCACCACAGAAGGGATGACAGCCAGGAGGCAGGCACAAGTGCAGAGAATGTCACAGAGGACACTGGTGCACCAACACCACTGCCACCATCCCAAGACCTTCAAAAGTCTCCACATCTGCAGGTGTCCCTAGAACGTTCAGGATCCCCTCTGCTACTGTCCTCACCTGAACTGCCTGCATCACTGCCGCCAGCAACACCTGCACCTCAAAAGAGCAGGAGGCATGCAGTTGCTCCACTGGTTGAAATGGAAACTTCAGCAGGTGAAATGGAGGGGAATGACACTCAGACCTTGGCTGGGGAAGGAAGCACTGCCACACAGCAGTCCAGTGCAGAGGTTGCCCGTACAGGTACCAGATGCCGCAGGCCCAGAGATTCAGAAAAGGGGGTGGTGATGAACAGAGTGTCTGAATTAAGCAGACCACTCTTACCCAGTCCAAAGATCAGGGCTTGATCCATCACCGTTTTTTAGCTCACTGCACCATCCCAGCTCAGAACCTGGCTACATGCAAATTAGTCTGTCCCAGTCCCAGCCCAGAGACAGCAGTGCTGCACACCATGTGGAGGATCCCAGTATCTTCCGTGTGCTGGAGGGTAGCATGGTAAAGATTCAAAGAATGCAGGGGAAGGCCATTCAGTCTGTGCAATGCCAGATGAGGCAACTGAATACACATATGGAAAACATTGGGAAGGTCATTTGCACTGGTCGATGAGAATAAAGAGATGGCATCAGGTATGAGGGAGATGGCTGCAGGGATGCGGGAGATGGCTACAGGTGTGCGGGACAGCTCACAATCGGTGCAGCTTCTGTGCACTAAACTGGACCAGGACAGGTTAGCAAGGCGCAAGGACAGGCAACATGCGCAGCAACAAACCAAGGCAATGAACCGCCTGGCCACAGCCACTTCCCTTCTATGTAGACGATGCATCAACATGCAAGAAGGACTAACACACAGCAGCAATGAGGTGTCTAGGGGCCTTGCAAGGGTGACCAGTGCTGTAGAGGTGCTGCTTTATGCACAGACAGAACAAACTGCTGCTCTATATGTACCGGAAAGTGAGAAAAGCCCAGTTAGAGCAGCATAACAAGCCCCCCTGTTGTTGAGACTCGGAGGAGCAGCAGGCGCCATGGTGAGCCAACAGCCCAAACACCCAGTGAGGACAGCCAGCCACTTTCATCTGGCACTGGTAGGCATGGCCGGAAATGACTTATACAGCCCACACTCCATGACCTTAAATGGGAAATTGAGCCAGGACTACCATTATTAAATAGATGGCATTTGTGTTGCACATTTGTGCGTTTGAGTACCTGCGTAGTGCCAAATATTAAACTACGTTGGGTGCATACTCCACCTGTCTGTGTCTCTTTACTTACTCAAAAAAAGTTCAGTGTGATCTCTGCCCGTCTCTGTCTGCCATCTGTTGGTGGCGCAAGTCCTGCTGTGTTTGGTTTAGGCAGTGCATGTTCATCATCGTGGTCCTCATAGTCGCTCAATTCCACCTCTGTGCCCTTCTTTGTAGCAAGGTTGTGTAACATTGCACAAGTTGCAATTATCTTACAGCAGATGATTGGTGAGTACTGCCGTGCCCCTCCACTTTTGTGGAGGCAGCGGAACCTGCTTTTTAACAGGCCAAAGGTGCGCTCCACAACGTTCCTAGTGGATTTGTGTGCCACGTTGCATCGTCTCTGGCTGCGGGTTGAAGTAGGGTGTCAGGATGAATGAGCGGACGGCATATGCACTATGCCCTATATGTAAATGAGAAAACCATTACTCACATGCACACATACACATACATCTGCTACATCTATCAGGGTGTGTCACAGTGTTTTACCTAGCAGGTATCCTTCACTAAATCCCCCCGCTGTCAGGCGTGTGTAGATCCCACTGTTCTGAAAGATGTGGGAGTCGTGGGTACTTCCTGGGAACTTGGCCACAATGTCTGTGATTATCTTGTTGGAATCACAGATTACCTGTACATTGATAGAGTGGGTTGACTTCCTGTTTCTGTAAATGTACTCTGTGGCAGCAGGTGGGCATATAGGGATGTGGGTGCCATCAATACAGCCGATGATGTGTGGGAAATGTGCAATTTGATAAAAGTCAGTCTTGGTCTTCAGTAGTTCCACGTGTGTGTTAGGGAAGCAGATGTAATGATGCATCCTCTGCATCATGGCCTCTAGGAACTTCCTGAAGAAACAGGACAGGCAGCTCTGAGACACCCACCTACCACAGCAATCACCCCCTGGTAACTCCCAGATGCAAGCAGGTGTAGGCTACAGAGCACCTGAACATGGGGTGGGATGGCATGTGGCCTTGGGGTTGGGTGCTCCAAAAGTGGGTGCAGGTCCCTGATCAAGTCCAGGATGGTTTGGGGGTGTAGCCTGTACCTTTGCAATATCTCTGGCTCAGTGACTCGAAAAAGCGCTAACCTCTGTCTGTAGAATTGCTCCTCTCTTCTCTAGACCCTCTATCCTGCTGCCTGTAGCCGTAGCCGCCTTGCTATCACGTAGAATGCCGCCATTCTGGTCACAATGTTGCATTTTGAGGCCTTTTTTATAGCCTGCACCTGGTCACCACCTGCTTCCAATCCATGGTAAATACCGACTCTTAAATACCGAATTTCATGAAATTTGGTATTTTAGAAGTTTGCTACATCTCAAAACTCATTTTTTACCATTTTTTATTTACCGATTTGGTAAATAAGAATTCGGTAATTTCCGAATCGGTAAATACCGAATCGGAATATTCTGATTCAGTAAATTCCGATTCGGTAAATTCCCATTCGGTAAATTACGGACTCGTATTTACCGAATCGATCTTTTTTGGGCCCCTACATCTCAATATCCAAATACCGGTCGGTAACGGCCGAAATTCTGTATTTTCGGCCGTTACCGACCGGTATTTGGCTACCTACATCTGGCCCTAAATGCGGTAAACACCAGTTGATTTGGGATCTAATTAAGATTTAGGTTTAAAAAAAATGAACAGTTGAAAGAAATCTAATAGAAAACCCATACTTTTAAGACTTGTTACATGGCCAACCTACACAAATGATTCCAAACTCCGTTTAATAATCTTACAACACTAATCCTTATCAAAATATTCTTAAAATATCCTTTCAGCTGCTGGCTATATTAAACTGCATCTGATATAATATCCAAATTAATGATAGAAGTATGTGAAAAACACCCTCCTCATTTTAAGATGAATTCATTAATCATCACTTTTTGCACAGTGGATCCATTCCATAGATGCTTTCATTTCTGCCAAATGCAGACAAGATCAGGCAAATGTTGCTATTCTGGCAACTGCGTTTGCCTTTTCTATTACATTCTTCTCTTGTGTACATGTTAAACAGAAGTACATCTTCCCATGTTTCCGCTAAGGACAACTCTGTTTCAAAATAAGTAGTGCTGAAGCCCAGAAATTCCTTACAGGCATGTGTGGGGCTTTACATTAGTATCTTGGAATGGAGATCTGGAACCATGGAAACCACTTCCTGTGACCAGAAGGACACAACTCAAAGTTGAGTACACATTGGTGTAAGGGTAGCATGGTTGGAGATGAGCTTCACTAAAAGTGCGAGGACAATGTATCAGGAGGATTCAATAAAACATGTGTCAGTAAGAACACCTATCTCCCCATCATCTACCCAGTATATGCATTCTTAACACAACTACTGGTGTTGACTTAGGCAGCGGATAAACTCTGCATGTTGCCATAAGAAGACCATAAGTACGTGTCAGGAAAGCGCCCATTTAGCCAGTCCTATTGTTCAACTCTCCATGGAGAGGGTGACACACACTGCCACTTCTGCACCTAGCATGTACCATCTGACTTGGTGCCATATAGATCCTTGCACCTGACACAGCATGGCCAAACAGCAGGCTGGCATAGGAGGGGCACCTATTGCTAAAAGGGAGAACTACTGTCAAAAGCTTGTGGCTTGCAGCTCCACCTCCATGTAGCCTTCCATGCTCTGCTCACAGCATACAATGCAAACAACTGAGGTCTGGAGAGCATAGCATAGGAGCAGGAGACTTGGTGAAATCAAACACTGCTGGTGCATGCTCCCTAGTGCACCACTGGAAAATATTATTACTAAATAAATGCTGCTGGCATGCAACTAGCCCCTGAACCTTATGGACTGTAGACTGGGAGGCGTATCGCCAGGCTCTAGGGAGCCAGGACTGTAGTGGACCAAAGCAGCAGTGGGATTTAGCAATGGTCCGCACAAAATTTGTGGGACACAAGCTTCGGCTGACCAGCAGCAGCCATTTCAGAATTTTAAAAAAAAGGTTGGTTCACATGAGGTTTCTCAAAGCTTTGGCTTCCTTTTTGGTGTGAAGGTAGCAAACAATTACTTAACCTGTATGACGCCCAAAGAAGAAATCTTAGTAGAGCCAAGACAGTGTGCAAAATGATAAAAGCTGAAGCTGGCAGTGATAACATTAGAGAAGGGGGACTACAAAGAAATACTGATCTGATCTGCCACTTATACGTCTCCATATAGCTTCTAAAATCAACCAGTGATGTAAAGTCTTCCTGCCATGCTGGCACTGCTCCTTAGTTGGTACCCTGAGCCACATGAGGCTTGAGTGCTTTCAGATATTGGCCTATTGGGATGCAGTCTGAAAATAGTAAAACATTTCCAACTCTCTCAGCCCTCATCTTTTTACCTAAGACCAGGAGAGACACACGATACTCAAACTCTTACTAATGCTGGAAAGGTGTTTTCGATCTGCTGTCGGGCTGAGCCTTAACAAAGGTTCTTTCCAATGGGTCGTTTTTATGAAAAGAGGCAAATAATGATCCCTTAAGCCTACGGAATCCTTCCTAACTTATATATCAAATTTTCTCAGCACTCCAACAATCCGCAGTGCTATTATGCAACGCTCCGGCAGCTGCTGTGATACTACAGTTATAATACAGAGGGTGTGTCCAGTACACATCGGTGTCAGACCTTTAACCCATTTCTCCCACTCCTAGGTCAATTACATTTTCACTAATGGTTTCTTACAGACAGTGGTTTGATACAACTCTAGATTATGTATGCCATCTTAAAATGTTATTTTCTTGTCAGGCTATAGACAAATGATTACATGTCTGCTAGGCTTTTGCACTCCAAAAAATCACTGATGTTGGGATAAGGTTGGAACAGCTAGCTAAGTATTCTTGAGGTCATTCTAATTTTTCAACCTCCATCTCTTAGCAGATACTGCAGAAGACGGATTCCCTCCATCTTGTAATGGCAATGTAGACCCCAAGCATTGGGACACACCTGAATCCTCTGCACCATCTTTTGGACCAAAAATTATTTGCTCAGGAAACCTCTTGGATATTGCAGTAGATTGCACATAGCTCCATTGCTAAAATAACCCCCAGGATCGCCGATGTTGCTGATGGCTTGACAAATCAGATAGCGCTCTAGTTGAAAAGCCTGACACTCACCAACGTTCATGAAACCTTAGTCAGAATACTCCATTTGTGTACAAAAAACGTCAATCTGTATCCCCAACCTTAATCGGAAAAAGGGATTATGTTGAACTGACTATCTGGAATGAAACTGTTGGTATTCATGAAGTTAACCGTACCAAAGCATGCCCACCTGCCTTCAACCCTGGAAAGATGGTAGTCACATGTGATTGGTTTAGCCAGTGTCATCTTCTACATGAGCCTGAGAATCTCTGGTGGCAATTAAAGTTTGGACAACCCAGCAAGCGTCCTGGCCTCACCTGGCTTCCATTTAAAATGGTGGGTTAAAAATCTTCTGCAAGAAAGACTGAACTTGATCCAACACAGTCAATGTATTTCCACATTTTCCACATTTTCCACATTATTTAACCTGCCAGTCTCCAAAGAGGGCCCTTCTGTGAACTGGCTTCTACATCACCAATTCACCATCACCAGTTCAGCTAATGTGGGATCATTTCTCAGCAGGATTGATACCACGACATCTCTGAGAGGATGGCAAACTTAGAATTGCTAAGAAGGCAAATCATCGGTTGTGCCCATCCCGCCAGATTGTCAGGATTCCTGGGTGATCCCTCATCTTTGGCTTGGTAAGTCAGGTCTAAATTTTGCTAAAGGGTCAAGGAGGTTACCCCAAAATACTTTCCATGACCCTTCTCTCTCAACTTTTGAAAATGAGAACGGTAGGATCAAAATCTGGAGTGACTACCACCCAGCCCCCCAGTGAAGATCTGGAGCACTCCTCTTTCAGGCGATTAGGGAGCTCCTTGTCAAACTTCTTTGGTAACTGGGATTGGGAATAGGCAGTGACTACAGACAATGGCGGCCATTCAATTGATCTGGAGTGCACTATGTCCTCAGGATTGAAAGTGAAATGTTGCAAGGGCTCCCCAGACAGAGTCTGAACTAATGGGTCTTGAATAAGTTCAAGCTGGTCCATTGTCTCTTTTCTGGCAGAAGAAGGATGCCAGGAGCATAGATAATCAAATTGTTTGAAGGCATCAGAATCTGACTTTTAATGGCCATCAGTAGAGAAATTAAAGTTAGGGTTTGTGTCCTCAGAGGATTACCCTGTGGACTCTATGGTCTGCTATGAAGGCGGACTTCAGTGTCTTAACTCAATCTGAGTGAGATTTATGCTTAGTTTTTTGTTTGCCTTCTATTCAGGCTGGCTAGGGGCAGATGGGTGGTGGTCTAATTCTTAATTTCCTTTTCCTTCAGAGGTGCTTGCGAGCTTAAATATTTATTTAGTGGCTTACATTCAATCTCCTTGGCGCATTGGATAGATTGTTGCATCGAATTATCAACAGCGGATGAGAAGCCATCATCAAGGTAATAAGAGCAAGCAGCTTCCTCATAATATTCCTAAAAATCCTTTCTGCAGTAGGAACCGTCAGAGGTCATGTGTTTAAACTAAATGTATTTTGAATGGGGCTGCCAAGTAGGGAGCTCCGACAGCCCATGTTCATGATTGCAACCCCAGAAGGAAAATATCTCTTCTCTCGTGGGCATCAGCTGAGTGTGGTCTGGAAATTATTAGAGCCCACGGATGTATGACGTTACAACGCATGCTTTTACCACGCATGCCTTTACAACGCGGTTTTTACAACGCATGCCTTTACAACGCATAGTGCTTTGGGGCGCTGGATAGTCAATAGTTTAATTTACTATTCCAACTCCAGTCCCTGTGGATAGTAGGGAAGGTGTTGGATAGTAAATTAAACCTATTCCCTATCCTAGAGCGCCCCCAGCGCAATGCGTTGTAATGGTTTGCGTTGTGAAAGTTGCGTCGTAAAGGCACTGCGTGGTAAAAGTTGCGTTGTAAAGGATGTTTCCCGAGCCCATAGAAGATGAGAATCTCTGTCTGCAGAGAACTTCTGCTGCATCAAGCAAAATAAATACACACCAACTGGCTGTACAGACAGAGGTAAAGGAAGTCGCAGACGGGAAATGGTGAGCATCTACAGCCAGTGGCCACAGAACAAGAACTTTGCTCAAGTCCTTCATGGACTTGCAGCACACCTTCCTGATCAGGTCTGATAAGCGTGGCTCAAATCCACCCGAGTGACTTACCACACTCACCTATAGATACTCAGTAAGAAGTCAGCCGGACAGTGGAGAAGAATAAACCAGATATATTTATTAGGCCACAGACTCCCATATGAGAGGGCCCTGTCAGACCACACCCCTAAGAGTGCGCCGAGAGGACTAACTCATATCATCACAGCAATACATTATAACATGGTACAGTGAATTAGGATACGCTCCTTCTGGAAAATTACTGAAACTCAGGCAGAGGAACAATGGCATCATACAAGAGGCATCTGCACCTGCGAGGGATACATTTGCAATCTTTGCCCAAGGCCGCGGAGCCGAGCCTCAGCGTCTCTGGGGCATGAGACCACTACTGATAAGAAACTTGTTAGTTTCGGCCACAGTTAGTCGAGAAACGAAAACTGCTGCATTAGTGATTTTCCTATTCCTACGGGGAGGGGTGAATGAGCGAGTGCGACTCGCAGGCACAGAGGAATACACAAAATGGAGGCACACGAGCTAAGCTAAGGAAACCAAATATCATCACACATATAAATGAATAATCATATAAGGAGTAAATATAATGTAAAAACATAAGTGTATACTTCATCAGTTAGACACATGATGCTAACTTGCATATGTAGATAGTGATGGGTGGGGCATCGAAAAGTGAAACCTATCAGACCCTCCTTTTAGCATCATTGGCTAACTGGAGCGTAGCTTTTATTTGCTAAAAGGTAGTGCCTTTACATCCAGTCTAGGGGCGGGGCATATTTCAATCAAAAATGTCATCTTCAATGAGCATCATCCAACAAACATCAGGGAGTTCAATAGCAGTGGAGGCAGGGTATTGGCCAGACACCTTTTTGGAAGGTCGCAAATTGGTAGCACACATTGAGCAACATGGGGGAAGGCAGTAAACACAAAGGCAACATGTCAGGAGTACGCTCACCACACCAACTAGACCCATCAGTATTTTCCAACCCCATGAGGAGAAAACACCCCAGAGCCACCCCTGGAGTGACCATGTCCCGTTATCCTGATGAAGGTCAGCCGCTAATCTATGGAGTTTCTGTACTGCCAAGTTAACTGTCGGAGCTGAGTCAGGAATATACACACAGCAAGACGTCCCGATGACGCGACAGGCCCCACCCCTATCAGCAAGGATGACGTCTAACACCATCCTGTTCTGGATCGTGACTAATCTCATAGCCTGAATTTCAACAGACATATTAGTTGCAATGTCTGCTTCAGTAATTACCACTTTCTCCATCACCCTAGACAACCGGCGGATGGCCCTACTGTTAAATATCGGACCCCAGAAAGGCAAAAGACCCTTAGAAAAATCTGTCCATTGTTGCAAGGAAGTATCTGTCTGATCCACGTCTTCAACCTGAAGTTCCCTCCTTTTACGCTGCTCTGATGAGCTTGGAAACCTACGGTGAGTTTTGTGATATTCGGAGGGTGCTACATACACGGGTGGAATCATATAAGCTAGATAACAGACCCCACCCCAACCTTCAGGCAACCACAAGTACCCATTGTCTCCGCACACGAAGTAGATGTTGGGAGGTGTGACCAGAGAAGGACTAAGGGGCAGGCGTATTGATGCTGTCACGTTACAGGAACTGTTCCCAACCTTAATAGGACCCCTACCCTCTATACAAAAGAATGGTGATGGGCCCACTACTGCCAAGGGCACTAAAGACTTACTGCTACCATTCCCTTTAGGTGGGTGTCTATAAGACAGGGAGGAGTTTAACTGTAAGAAACTCTCTATAACTTTGTCAGTGTCATTGGGAGTCAAGAACCGTCCCACTTTCTTTTCACATGTCTCTAAGAATGTTTGATCAAAACGTCCATCAGTATACAACCGTCCAAGGGAAGAAGGGGGCATAGGGCGAACTCGCATTGTCATAGTAGATCCTCTATCCTGTAGTCGGGGAGTTAGAAAATCTGGCTGTTGGAAATATTTGACCATACCAATCAAAGTGTACCACCCCACGCAACTATTCACAGGTGTCAAAGGAAGTGCTAGAAATCTGTCCTTCTTATAAGCGGCAGAAGGTAGCAACCCACACACCCAACAATCGCTAACATTGTAGACGGCATGGGCATGGTGTAGAGTCTTAATAAAAACATTATCTTTGTATCCTGTTCTTAAACTTCTTTCACCATAATCGACAGTAATTATATTATGTTCGGGAATGGCAGAAGGTGTGGGTGCAAACACATGTACAGGATAAGCCTTGTCCAGAAAGAACAATATACCAAGAGTCACAAGGAAAGCAGTAAGCACTATTATGATGAGTACTATTTTGCCTTTTCGTGATAGGGCCAACCAGGGGGAAGCGGGCTCAGGTCTACGAGGATCCGCAAAAGGCTGCTCCTCATCGGGGATAGGACGACCAAAGGGATGCATTGTCACGTAACCAAAAATCCAAAAAGCAAGAAAAAAAGGAAAAAAAAAACTAAACTAGTAAAAATTGTCCCAGACAGTCCTAAAACCGGCCAGAGGGGTTCTTCAACCCTCGAAAGGGATCTTCTCCCTGTGTCCGTTAAAGCCTCACAGGTAGGCTTCTATTGTTCATTCCCTAATCCCTCGTCGATGTCACACAGCAGTTGTAACAGAGGAGCACTAATCTGGGCCCACACACCACTCTAGAGTCTCATAGAACAGAATCTTCGGCTAAACACCAGGGCTCTTACAAGTCCATCCCTATCACTAATCTTCTTTTTCAACTGAATGTCCACTAAGCCCTTCTTCCAGTGTTCAGTTCCTTATGCCTTTTCCTTTTCGGGGCCGCAGATTATAACGAGTGCTCCCTCGCACTTCAGGATCTGTAAACAAAACGGGTGCATCTGTAGCAGGAGTTGCACCCGTCAATGCCTGATCACTAGTATCAATGGGAGTATTGGAGCTTGCAATTTTTTTCTTTTTCCCATTCAGTGCACTTGACTCTGCGCTTGACTTTGCACTTGGCTCCCCTCCCCTCAGTGAGGCATCAGAGAAAGGAATGTAGCTGGGTAATTGCTTGTGTTCTTCATCAGCAACACCCTCCTTCACACACTTGTCATAGGGTAACAGCAGGGGGACCCTTTTGACATGCGACGCATGGGTCCACGCCTTCCTGCCCTCAACTCGAAGTGCGGTACGCGTCGTGAGCAGCACCTGCCGTGGTTCTGACCATCTGGGCTCCAAACAGGATTTCCGCTGGTATTTTTTCACGAGGACCCAGTCCCCTGGTTGGATGGAATGTCCAGGCCCCTCCGGCAACGGCTTCAGGGTGTCTGCTACCTGTTGATGAATAGAACGAAGATCTTTAGTCAAAGCATACAAGTAATCTGTCAACAGTGGGTATTCTATCACAGTAAAGCATTTGGGTCTGGGTACCCCCCAAACGTTGGCCGGGCGGCCAAATATCACTTCATAAGGGGAGACACCCATTTTTGAATTAACTGTCACTCTGGTAGAAAGCAAGGCTAAGGGAAGGGCGTCTGGCCAACGGAGTCCTGTGCTCTCCTGTATTTTGGCCATTTTTAATTTAAGCGTGCCATTAAATCGCTCCACCAAACCGGCGGCCTGAGGATGTCGGGCCGCGTGGAACTTTTGGGAAATCTGTAAACCTTTGCATATTTGCTTAGTAAGCTCAGCATTGAAGGATGTACCATTATCACTCCAGATCACCCTAGGCAATCCGAAGCGCGAAAAGTATTCCTTAATCAATATTTTAGCTGTAGAAATGGCCGTACAATCCTTTGTTGGATATGCCTCCACCCACCTACTAAAAGAGCATACAACCACCAGAACGTATTTGAGATTATTGACTCGTTCCATTTCTATATAATCCATCTGTATCACCTCAAAAGGGAAAGAGGGAGGTGCAAAATTTCCTACTGGTACAGGTGTTCCCTTTCCTGGATTGTGCCTCAAGCAAACCATGCACTGCTGGACCAAATGTGTCGCCACCTTAGAGATATTCTTATTACTCCACACTGGGTCCAGCAGCTTGCATATACCTTTTGCACTGATATGTGCCGGACCATGGGCCATTGTCACCACCGGGAGAACATATGCATTTGGGAGTAACCATCGTCTTTTGTCAGTCACATCTGTCCAACATTCATCAGAATCCAATCACCCCCCACCATCTTTCCATGTCCTCAATTCTTCCTCAGTTGCCTTTTCTTGTATATTCTTTACACTCTGTACAGTATCTGCAAACATATTAACATCTGGTACCCATCTGGCTGGTCCTGCCACAAACATTCGTGGGAGTTTCGTCCTCGCAGTCTCTTTTGCTGTTTGGTCTGCTAAAGCATTACCCCGTCCCACATCGTCCACCACTGCCTTATGTGCACTGCACTTTATCGCAGCCAGTCGTCTAGGTAATGTCAATGCTGTAAGTAGTCGTAGTATCAATGGGCCATGCTGTATCTTCTGTCCCTGTGATGTCAGGAATCCCCGTTCTGCCCACAGTCGCCCATAACTATGAGCCACGCCGAAGGCGTATTGGCTGTCAGTATAAATGTTCACGTCCAGTCCTTCACTCAGTTCACATGCTCGCAGTAAAGCTATAATTTCTGCAGCCTGAGCCGAATGGTAAGGTATTCTAGAAGTCTCCACTACTGTCTGTAATGTCGTAATGGCATATGCTGCCGGCGATGTACCATCTGCGAGTTTAAAACAAGACCCATCTACATACAATTTCCCATCCGGATCGTCTAAGGGCTTGTCTGTCAAGTCAATTCTCCCTTTCGTTTCTTCCTCTGTCCGAAACAAACAATCATGTATGTCATCGTCTTTTGCGTCCGTTGGGATGGGTAACAACGTGGCAGAGTTCAGGGTGGCACACCTCTTTATCGTGACATGAGGTGCGAAAAGGGTCATCTCATAACCAGTAAGACGAGCACTAGTTAAATGCTGCGTCTGTGTTCTATTCAGCAAAATGTCCACAGCATGCGGTACCATCACTGTGAGATCTGAACCCAGGACGAGCCCTGCCGATTGTCTAATGGAGACCGCAGCAGCCGCTGTGGCCCTCAGACAGCTCGGCAGCGCTCTTGCCACGTTGTCGAGCATCGCAGAGAAATAAGCACAGGGTCTCTGCTTCCCTCCGAAACACTGTGTTAGGACAGACAACGCGCAACCTTCCGCCTCGTGTACATAAAGCACAAAAGGCTTCTGGTAATCAGGTGTTCCCAGGACGGGTGCAGAACATAAAGCATTTTTTAGTGACTCGAAAGCTACCTGACATGCGGGAGTCCAGGGTAGGGGTTCGCGCACTTCCTTAGTAGTCAGATACAATAGGGGTTTTGTTAGTAATGCATAGTTGGGTATCCACTGGCGACAATACGATGTTATGCCCAAAAATGCACGCACCTCTCGCTGCGTGTTAGGTACAGCCATGTTAGTTATCGCCTTTATGCTCTCCGGCGTCAGCCTCCTCCCCGCTTTCGAAAGGAGATGACCTAAGTATGTGACCTCCGTTCGACAATATTGGAATTTTGGAAGGGACACCTTGTGCCCCCTCTGCGCCAAATGATGCAACAATTTAACTGTAGCATCTCGACAACCTTCCTCAGTGTCTGATGCTATTAGAATATCGTCCACATATTGCAACATAACATTGCCTGGGGGAAGTTCCAAATCGTCCAATTGTGCCTTGAGTGCTTGACTATTTATACTCGGGCTCTCCGTATAACCTTGGGGAATTCTTTTAAACCTAAAACTTCGGCCAGCCAATGAGAATCCGAAGAGATAACGGCTATCTTCATGCACAGGAATACTGAAGAAAGCATTCTTCAGATCCAAAACAGAGAAATATTTAGCAGATGGGGGAATCATTGTCAGTATCGTAGTGATGTCAGACACTACCGGGTATTGGGGCTCCACTACCTTATTTACATGGCGCAAGTCAATCACAAACCTATAAACATCAGGTGCATCGTCGTTAGCATCAGGTGACCGTCTTTTAAGGATCGGCAGTATGGGGCTGTTACATATATTAGAATCCGTCTCCTCCACCACTCCTGACTGGATCAGATCCTGTATTATTTGTAACAGGGCTTTCTCTCCCTCCCTAGATATCCTATACTGTGGTATTCTGGGCAATTTTGCTCCCACCTTAACCTTTATCGTCACTGGGGCAATATCCATTTTACCCACATCTGTATCATTGCTGGCCCATAAACTCTCAGGGATCCCTTTGAATTCAGGTGGTAGTGGGTCATCTTTCGAGAAACATTGTAGTGGACGAGCAACAGTAGGGCCCAGCGTGATGTACACACCGTCCAGGGAACAATAAATGGTAGCATGCAACCTCTTCAGTAAGTCTAAACCCAGTAAATTTTCGCCACAATTAGAAGTCAATAAAAAAGGTGAATCAACAGTGAAAGGGCCAATCGTAAGATTAAGTGGTTTAGAAATGGGGCTAATCACCGGGGTACCTGAGAAACCCACAGAGATATTGTTCTTGCCAGACAGAGCCGCCCATGGGATCCGAGAACGAGCCACAGAACTTTTCATCGCACCCGTATCTACTAAAAATTTCTGTTGAGACCCCAATAAATCCGCTGTTACATAGGGTCCCCTTTGATCAACTTCCACAGAAACTGGCCCCTCGCTCTGTCCTACGCTGTCCTAATTATGGGAGAATCCTGTCAAATCATCCATAGCATAGTCATCATGGTAATACTGACCGCCACCCCTCTGGAAGTGCTGTCTATCTGAGTTATTGTCAAAACAGTTTCCCCCTTGTCTCCCACCCCCATCGGACTGTACATTCTGTCTCCGGGAGTCACCTCTTCCCCGTCCCCGGCCGTGGCCAGCATTCAACTGAAACAGAGGACAATCTCTCCACCAATGCCCCTCCTGTTTACATTTCGCACATTGATTCGGTCCCAATCGCTCTCTATTGTCACCTCTCCCATAGCCGCCACCTCCTCGTCCCGCTGCTCCAGGCGAAGCACCTCTTCCTCGACCCCTAGATACTTGCTGCAACAAAACCCTCGTCTTCAAATCTTTGGCCTTCTTTTCCTGCTTGTCCTTACTTTCATTTTCTCTATGCTCATAATACTGAGCCATGCTAAGAATGCCGGATGGAGTGGACGTCGTCCACGTGCTCTCCGACGCCTGCAACCTTGCCGAAATTTCCGGTAACAAGTTCATTACAAACCTATTAACAAAAAGTCGTAATCCTCCGTCCTGTGACATATCCTGCCCACTGAAATCCATAAACGTCTCCTCAAACCTTGTAAAGAAATCAGAGACCGCTTCATCCTTTTTCTGTCTACATGCAGTCAACTTATCCCAGTCCACTTTTTTTCGGGGGAATGAGAGTGTGCATATACTTAATAATTCGCCCCGGTAATGTCAAAATCTCGGCTTTTGGCTTCTCCCCTGGCTTACGTTCTTTGTCCCAATCCTGCAATTCCGTCCACGTGCCACCTAACTCCTCCGCATGATCTGTACCCTTCACTTGCCGCCACACATCTACTGGGACCAAAAGTCGAAAAAAAAAATTAAATATCAGCTAAAGTCATCACAGTGGAAGATGCAGCTTCCGTCAGTTCTTTATAATAAGCAGTCGGATTCTTTCTAGAGTCTGGTAGCTGAGCCTTCAAAGCTAAGACCTCACTCCTCTTCGATGGGGTATATACCCACTGCTCCTGAAAATGAGCGTCTACGCGGGCCCTTGTGACAGCATTTGTGACCGGATCTACCACCTCGGGGGCCTCGGGGTGAAAAATAGGGTGCACCTCGCGCATTGGATGTATACCAGGAAAATGAGGGGAACCTGCAGAGGGTAATTCATTTCTATACTGTAATATGGCTCGTAAGCTGCGCATCACCTCCTTTACCCCAGTGTTAGCTCTATAGGCTCCATTTTTTATATCTCGTAAAGTCGCTGGAGCCACACCTCCATACCCCTGCTCCCATATTGTTATCAATGTATTCGACATGTGCCACAGAGCATGCTGCTGCATCAAAGGCTCAAAATCTTTCATCGTGGAACAAATGTCTTCAAACGAATAAATGTTGTTCCTGGCCCACTGACAGGCCTGATTGGCCACCACCGTTTTCTCATCTAAACCAACTGTAGAACGTGTAAGCAATTTTCGTACCTGAGAAAACAATCCACTACCTGCGCCTCTACTCAGTGTCGACAACTCCTGACTAGGGGTAGTGCTGGCAGAGACAGTAAAGAGTGCTAGGGAAAACTGGGAGAGAGCGGGTGAACTTGCCGGGAGCAGGGAAACGAGGGGTGCCAACGATGACGAGGAGGTAGAGAACGCTGCGCCGGGCTGGTGTGGGGCACTCACTTGTGAATCCGAAACCCCATCAAGAGAGGTCGGAACTGGTAGGGTAGGATACAGCAGCTGCGGGGCATAAGGGGGAGGGGGTCGAGTATTCAAAATGTCCTACATCTCATCCTGTTCATCCTCATGTACTACGTAACTTTTATTTTCTTTCAACCTGCAAAGCCTATCCGCTCGCTCCAAGCGTTGCTCATTCTCGTTCTTTGTGTGTTCTCTCGCTTTCTGTGCCATTGTCTGTGCTGCCTTTTTCTGCTCCGCCTTCTCCTCTCTCAATTTACGTTCTCTAACTTCCTTCTGCCACATCCTTAAGGAATCGAACATGCTTTGACGACTGCGCCTAGCAAATAATTTATCTTGCAAATAATCCAATTTAGCTATCTCAAAGGAACCTGTCAGGGGCCACTGCAAATCTACATTATCGCTAGTGTATCGGTGCCACAGAGTACCACACAAAATCGGGGGCAATCCGTCTTTAATGTACACGTCAAAATTTGGAGTGCCCTCCGGAGGGGCAGGTTGGCTTTCAGCCAGTCTAGAATCCGATACACGACAGCAGCATCCGAAACACCGCAACTTACTAAAGCACGGCATCTCTACCTTGATGCAATATCACCTTCTCACAAAATTTGTTACCTCTATTCACTAACTCCTAACTCATTCACACACATATAATATACATTGGGAATCAACACACACACGCATCCTACACATTTAGATCCTACCAAACACGTGTTACCAAAGTGGGACAAGGCCCGTACACCAAGTCCTGGGGAACCTGGACCCTACCGCAGACCGAACAGTACACTAACTGTTCTGGGGATGGAGAACACATCCGCCACCCGAGCGGCACTACGGATCACTGCGCACTTTACCACAGGAGACCCAGGACTCACTTTCACCGAGCCACCACTCTAGGTGTTCGGGGCGAGTTCCGGAGTTTACCCGTAATGAGCCACGCCTTCACCACAGTACCACCCGGTCGGATGACTACAAACAGGATACAAAAATATTCTCCCAACCTCCGTTAAGTCTGTCAGAGCACCACTCGCACTCTGAGTTCCCCGGAGCACACTAGCCCCAGGAGCGCAACGGCTCCTCAAACCATTAGAGACACCCTAGTCTCCCGGAGCACTCCAGCTCCTGCAAACAACAACAGGCGGACCACTGACCTTCTGTATGCGGTACCGACCTCTACCGTTCTCCACCTCCGGCTGCCAGGACCAACACGGTCAGCTCCAGGTTCCGCCTTCTGGACCCCGGCATAGGATCCGAACCGGGACCTCTCCCGATCAGCAGGGTGGGGCAGCGCTGCGAGAACCAAGCTCGGCATCAAATGGGTACCCGGACCCACCGTGCTGATCAGCAGGTCCCCGGTCTTCTGCTACCCACCTACGGGTGAGAAAGATCCTTATCGCGGGGTCCCTGTTCGGGCGCCATCTGATAAGCGTGGCTCAAATCCACCCGAGTGACTTACCACACTCACCTATAGATACTCAGTAAGAAGTCAGCCGGACAGTGGAGAAGAATAAACCAGATATATTTATTAGGCCACAGACTCCCATATGAGAGGGCCCTGTCCGACCTCACCCCTAAGAGTGCGCCGAGAGGACTAACTCATATCATCACAGCAATACATTATAACATGGTACAGTGAATTAGGATACGCCCCTTCTCGAAAATTACTGAAACTCAGGCAGAGGAACAATGGCATCATACAAGAGGCATCTGCACCTGCGAGGGATACATTTGCTATCTTTGCCCAAGGCCGCGGAGCCGAGCCTCAGCGTCTCTGGGGCATGAGAACACTACTGATAAGAAACTTGTTAGTTTCGGCCACAGTTAGCCGAGAAACGAAAACTGCTGCATTAGTGATTTTCCTATTCCTACGGGGAGGGGTGAATGAGCGAGTGCGACTCGCAGGCACAGAGGAATACACAAAATGGAGGCACACGAGCTAAGCTAAGGAAACCAAATATCATCACACATATAAATGAATAATCATATAAGGAGTAAATATAACGTAAAAACATAAGTGTATACTTCATCAGTTAGACACATGATGCTAACTTGCATATGTAGATAGTGATGGGTGGGGCATCGAAAAGTGAAACCTATCAGGTCTGAACAAGTTCCTGATCCAGCTGATAGCTAAAGAAAATCTCACAGCGTAATCTCGCCACACAAGCAAGGCCACTGACTATGGGGGGCAACTAGCCTCTGGCACCTCACCATAGATGAGGCTTGAGGATTGTAATGCTATGCAAGAAATAAAGATAAGGCATGAATAAAACAAATACAATACTGTTCAAATTCCTCTGTGTATGATGGAGTATGGGGCAAAACTTATCTTGACTGTGGAGCAGCAAACAAAGAGGCAATCAATATGGCGTCATCTCTGTTTGGTCCTCCTGGGGCCAATTAAGTTTGGCTATTCATAGACACTTTTTTAACCACGCTGCATGGGATTTGTAGTTGGAGGTGTTGTTTACGTGGCTGCTCAGGTCAATAGTAAAGAGAGATAAAAGCATATTTTGAAGCTTCCGATCCTGCAACAGAATCATCAGTCAGACACCTGATACTGTCATGTTTACACAGCATGCTAGACTTTTTTTTCTCACATGGATGAGGAAGGTATTTGTGAACTCATAGAAAATGCATCCTCATTTTGGCTGCCTGAAGCACAGACTATAGTTTCCATGACAAAATTAAACCTTTATTTTGTTCATTTATTGGAGTCTCTCCATGTAATGTTCTTTCAGTTCAACAGCTCCTATTCCAGCAACATGCCATTCAGATGTGCCTCTAATTTGGCATGACTTTGTAAGGTTAGTATTCTAGTTGTTTATTAGAACTCGTGGTGAAGATGCAATAGAACACTGGGGAATCATCTGCTGAGGCTGCTGGAAGTATATGTTTGACTCCTCATGGCAAGCTTTTTCTTACCTGGATAAGAAAAACATTTTTAAAAGTTAAAGGGAATGTATTCCTTTTTTATCTTTTGGAACACTATTCACTCTATTATCTTCATGTAAAAATCAAGAGGTAAATATGGTTCCTCAAATCGTAGCAGAGGAACATCTGTTTTTACAAGATGAAACAGCTGAAAAGTCGCAAAACTTACTGAAATTTGTATTAGACTACCAATAATTGATTTACATTGTGACTAAACTCCTTCACCGCTTATTCTCTATGCTCCTTTTTGTGACACTGCAGTATATTTCAATGGGAAAAAAATGGCAAGGCAGCCTTACCCCAAAAAATCCAAAAGGTGTGCTTTTTTAATTCCCGCCCTAAATGGTTCAAACAATTTTGTGAATTCCACCCCTGAATGTTAGGGTCTGAATTGCAATAGTAAAATTAGTCAAGATGGAGTGCACTCCAGTGTAGTTATTGACTGGATTGGAGTAGGTCCAGAGAAAAGCACCACACCAGTCAATAACTACCCAGGAGTGTCCCCCACCCCTTGGGTAATATTTCTTCATTAGAACAATGGGAAAAGAGGAGCTCAGTACCGATAATTGCTGCTATAGACCATCTGCACAAACATTCCAATGTTGGTCTCTTTGTTTCTCTCTGTTTAAATTCGAATACTCTACACTCAAGGGGCTGAATGTTCTAAGAGCATTATAATAACAATAATAATATCCCAGTATTTGTAAAGCACAAACAATTACCCCTAACGGTGTCAAGGTGCTGGGGGCTGTCGGGAAGATTAACCTCATAGGTGCTGGTGACGAGCTCAGCTCGTCACGGCCGTTGGAACGTTCGCACGTGGGGCTAATTTCCTCGCTGTGCTGAACGTTCCAAAAACGGGTGCGGCCGTGACGAGCTGAGCTCGTCATGAGGACAGCTCCGCTGTACTCCATGACGAGCTGAGCTCGTCACCAGCATGCGCGCTGCGCTCGGACCACTTCCCCCCGCAGCGAAGGGGTTAAGCGAGCTATTGCCCAGATTCATATGGTGCTAGGCTAACCTGCCGCCAGTGCCGGTGATCGAACCGTGAGCCCCCGTGTTACGGACTCAGCTGCCCTGACCGCTGCACCACACCTCTTCCCAATAGCCAGCTGCATTGGGCTACATGTTACAGTGGCCCTCTCGCCCACTATAGGCCCGCATCTTCTACCGAGGCAAAGGGCATTTAACAACCAGTATAATATTAAGCAGCAGGCTAAAATACTATAGGAAATGGGCTTGCTGACAGCACACAACCATCCACTTTGTGGACACCCCATAAAATATTATAACCATAGCCTAATAATCTGTGAAGGTGTTAGCCACTTTGTTAACATTCCCTTCCCTGTCATGTAATACTGTTCTCAGACAGAAAACCTGTGCTGCCATGAGACGTCCTAGCTGAAGACAGGTACCAATTTATTCGGTGTCAGGAAGATAATATACTCCAGTATTTTTTATTAGGTGGATTTGTGCTGTCATCATCATTGCCGGGCAGCCTCAGTGCTGCAGCGCCTAAATGTCACCTCGTATTAGAGGCAGGGACATAACCATGGCAACATAGCATGCCTTTATTATATAAAGTTTTATAATCAAAGAGGCAACCTCTAAAAAATGAAGTATTAAAAAAAAAAATATATATATATAGCATATTTTACTTTTCTTCAATTTCAGTAGCAGAAACATTCGACTTACTGATCTGAGTATATTTGGCTCAGACGGCTAAAGGTGTGATATTTAGCTCACCGATACCCTTAAGAGTTTGACTTAGCTAACATGTAAAGTAGAAAAAAAGGACAAGCACACCAAACTCCCAGCAAAATCGGCTTTGGATTTTGTTCACATCCAAAAGTTCAAAAGCAATTGTGATATAAAAAATTGGCAACACCAATAGGTGTTTTTTTAAATACATGCGTGTGTTCTTTGTTGTAATGCCCAAGTGTCTGTTGTGTAATATGTTTGGGTATGCAAACTAGAAAATACCCATACAGGTACCCAAATGCTACAAGTAGACAATATCCAGATGAACTTGTGCACCCACTCACTATCTCAGACACACATGCAGTCAGATATTTACAGTGCATGCAGAGACAGAAGGATACTGGTTGGATGATAGGTGAACAGGTGGCTGTGTGGTTGTGTGTGTACATATATGAATGATGGTTGGATGGCTGTGGTTGCCTACAGTACTGGGACGATGAGTAGATTGATCAGTACGCCAGCATGTCTGGCAGGATGCAAGAGTGGGTAGATTGATGAATACTTGTTTTTGGGTTGAATGAAGAATTATATTTTGCAACGTTGAAGACAACACAAGACTATTTCCTTGAGAAGAGCTCATTTACCAGATTCATTTACAATCCATATATATAGTGCAGAATCGTCGGGTGAAAAATCGAGCTGAGGATCCTGTAATGACATCATTAGAATATTGGGGCTGGTGCGGAGGTGTAGGAAACTAGTTTAACAATGGGAGAGAGTGGATCAAGCCTGCCTGGAGAAGTGTGGCTCACTGGTTAGAGCAGGCAGACCCTGAAGCAGAGGTTAGACCGGGACCAGGGTTCAATTCCCGACGCGGCAGGGTCTTGAGCTCAAATGTCCATGGACTCGATAATTCTCGCTTCGGTGCCTGACCTAATCATGGGTTCACACTCTGCAACTCTGGGCATTAAGCTTGCTTAATCTCCACAACGGCCCCCCGCGGCGGGATGCCTGGCTTTCACCTTGGGGATGCCCTGTAGGGGCTATCTCACAGGGAAAAACCAGGACGGGTTCCCAAGGCAAGCGCGGAGATACCCCTTCAGGGGTCGATTCTGGCGCTATATAAGAATATAATAATAATAATAATAATAATAATAAGAAGTTTAGTTGAGGAGCTGGATCCTTTTCAGTGTCCTTCCGATGCCGTCATACAATTCGCCACTGGGGGGAGCTCTGACTCCTGAGTGATACCCAGGACTTCCCTCAGCTAGTCTCTGGCTCCTGATGCAATGGATGTATTGGTTGAGAGGTGGATCTGTAGTGACAAAGGGAACCATCAGTTTTACAAATCTTAGCAGCACTGAGGAACAGACCCTCAAATCCTTGACATGACCAGAAAACCTGAAGGTAGGACTAAGAAAAAGAGTTACAGCTGACCGGACTAAGGGGGTCTTTGTTGAATAGCTGAACCAAACTGTAATAGTGCAACAAGGAAGGGCATTGAAGGCAGTTGGTATTGTGGACATTTGGCCCCCAAATTAAATAAACCTGAGTAGGAAAGCCCATATTGGAATGCACAAACCAGCGAGAAATACCAACTGCAGCATGCCCATCGGTGGGAGGGGGGCAAAGTGACTTCCATTTTAGAAACAAGGAGGGTGGCTGCACCATAATCCTGACATCCCTATCGAAACCAAACAAAGAGACCTCTCTCCAGATCACTGGAAATACTGGGTGAATGAAAAAGATATAGACATTGGACATCAATGTAAGCAGAGGACTAAAACAGACTAAGCAACTGCAAGGTCTGTAGATGATGCTGGCCAGGGAAACTAACCACCAGACTATACATCACGGTGGAAAAACAATTAAGGAGCATAAAACAGTGAGAAAACCCTTTTGTTCATAATCGGATGAGCAGCTAGGGAGTAATAGAGGCAGTCCCTAAGGACTACAGGCTGGACACTTGAAACTGTGACATGAAGTATCCTAATTCCGATTCGACACTGGCATTAAATATAGGTGGTAACACACATTCTGCTCACTTTTCAATGGCAGGGAAAGTTATGGTAGACGAATTAAAGCTACTAAAACACTGGAACTAAGCCCAGCTAGAGGCGAAACATGAGATGATCAACATACAGACCTCTCCTGCGCAAAGAGCACAGAATGGAGCAAAGGCCCATGGCAGCGCAATCGACATACCCCGAAGAAGGAGGAAATTATAGAAGGATGCAAAGTGACACTAGAGCATCTCCAAAAAGTAAACAAGCCCGCAACACAAAAGAATCTGAAAATGGAAAATGCAGAAAATAGAGACACAAACAATTGTAATGTAAATGCCCAGAGAAGATTTTAAGATGTTAAGTAAGCAAATCACAGGAAGGATCCACATAAAAAAACCAGATGAACTAAGCACAGCCTGTGGTGGCACTGACTGCCAGGGAATACCCAACAGAGGCAGACCCACTTTGTATCCTTTAATTACTTCACTAACGTTTTGCAGAATGCAGCACGCGTAGAAAGAGCAAAAAAACTAGTAGAAATGAAGGTATTTCTCATTGTTGCGCCACTTTTACGCCACCCATGGGAACACGTAGGATCTGATGCATTCCCAGGTTTACAAAACCTTGTAAATCTGGGAATCCGTCAGAATCCATGAGTGTTGCATGGGAACACCCATACCATCACCTGTGGAACTCCACTTTCACGCAGGGTAATGCCTGAAAGGGGGCCATATATACAAGGCCATGAAAAGCCACGCAAGGTGGCTTTGTAAATATAGGGAGACACACTTCGCCTCCGGAGCGCCATAAAAGTGACACTTCTGCAGCATTAATATGCCACAGGGACATTGTAAATATGCCCCCTGGTGCCCCTGAGTGGTCTTTAAAGGAAACTGAGTTCTCACTCCCCCAAAGTGGCATGCTTTCCCGCACCCTCGCATTTGGAAGTGGAGTTTGGTATGCTGAGCTCAACCTCACCACTGAGGGAGTATTTCTGGGACTGAAGTTTAGTCGAAGATGATGTCTTTACCCTATGTCTACAGGGAAAGTGATGGTTGTTAGAGTTGAAATGACATTAAGGTGCTCAAACAACTTTATTTAGGCCAAACATGTTGAAACGATAAAACAGTATAGGATTAATTCACCCTGTGGATCAGGCCAACACATTTCTTCCCCCATTGACATGCCCAAATGGATGTAGGGTTTTTGTCAGGCTCAAGACTATGGTTTACATGGGGTGTACACTTGGTGTTTATACTTTTCCCCTGTTTTGTACTTACCACACACAGGACTCCAAGGAACACTATCCCCTTACGCCCAAGACAGATAAAGTAGGGGACTGTGTCCCCTTAACTAAGGAACTGTGTTACCTCATGACCCATAACCATGCATGTTAGCGCGCATTAACATTAAATGCAACTCCATACACTTCTAAATGTGGCAGCACAGTAACTTTCCATGTTACTACTGGGGAGGAATGGTGCTGCTTTAAATGGGCAGATATTCAGAGGTACTGAGTACCTGCAGCGTTCTCTTTTTAATGGGAGAGTACCCGCACTTCTGAGCAAGAGGGCAATGCCTTTAATGGGAGTGTACCAACACCTCTCAGAAGCAAACAGATACTCTGGGATTGTGAGTAACAGGTGCTCTGGGATTGCAAGTACGAGCACCTTTCTATTTTAATTTCATGTACTTGGAGAAGGGTCCTGTAGAGAGTGACTCTGGGGCACTTGGTTGTCTGCAAAGGGAGTTGTACGATAATTACTGTTTCATCACTGTCTGCTGGCATTAAGAGGTGAGAATGTTTCTCAGTGGTTTGGGGGATGCACACATGAACATGGGTGAACAACATTGCCAGCAATAAATTAGCATTACAAGGATAAGAAATAACAAATGAAAAGGAGCGTTCAATTCTATACAGGATTATCTGTCACAAAATCAACAGATGACTAAACTGTTCTCCAGCAATAAATCAAGTAGTCATGATGTGATGAAATAAAGTTATTTAGGAGTCTTGCGAGTTGCTTTGGATCCAGTTGTATTCAAATTCATAAGGAAAAGCTTAAATTGAATATTTTTCTGTGCATTTTTTTTATCAACCAGTCTACCTTGTTATTTATTCCTTTAAGCTTGAAAGTTTAAATGGCTGAAATTTGAACCTGTGAGGTCAAAGTATAGATTCGAGGAGTGAACACTTACCAGAATGACCTTTATTAAATATGTACCTGCAGCTTTGGGGAAAAGATCTAGTAATTAAGTGGGAAAAGGAAAAATAATTTGTGGCGATTTATGATATTCCTATGTAGCTGGCGAGGTAAAAATGCTAATCAGGAGCATGCATAGATGACAGTACTGTCATATTCTAGAAAATAGACCCATTCCCGATAGAATACGATGTGTGATTATGGTTATGATGTCACGTCCTATGATGTGACATCATTCGGACTACTTAGAATCAGAGTGCGAGGTGTCCTCCGAGTATAATTAAAACGTAATTTTGATTCTAAAGTGACACCTCTCCCCAAAAAATAGACAAATACTGTTTTCTTTGTTATTTTGAACGGTATTGTGAGTATTGGTGGGTAGGTGTAATGGAATTGGGGGGGTGAGGGGGGGGAGGGGCAGACTGAAGTTCATCCAAGCTCTAGAGTCAAAATTTGGTGTATGATCTAATATTTTTAATAACTTTTTGGAAGTAGATCCTTCTGTACAAAACCCTGTGGTCCAAACGTGTTCAAATGGTTATTAAACGAAATAATATAAAGCATGTAAATGCACATCATATTTATTGTCAAACGAAGAAAACTCATACATTCCATTTTCATCTCCACCTTTGTCAAGACCTTAAAAACATCATATGAACCTAGTATCCACATTTCACATTACTAGCAATGATGGAGTCAACAACACTAATAAAACAAAAGAAATTGGTGCAGACCTATTCTCAAGTGAAATCTTTATTTTCTTACGAGTTCACGCAAGACCTGTTCATTGAGTCACAAAGCGCAGCGACATCCAAAGCATTTCATGCCTCCATTGAAGCATAGTTTGAAAAACATAAGAAAAGCTCCCAGCAGCCCTTTAACATAAGGCTTAATGCAACGAGGTTCAGTTGAAGCGATAAGAAGGAAAACAATTAAATAGGCACGCTCTCAAACAACAGCACCCTGGAGAAAACATTTTCCAATTGGAGCTCCATTATAGTGCGCCCTGAGGCATGGTGGCCACTGGGGGTCTAGGCACTAGAAGGAGGCCTACAAGCCATCATCCAGGCACTCGAATGCCAGAGGCTGTACTGGCGCCAGAACACATTGCAAAGGCAGGGAGTGCCTTGCCTTCGGGCGATGCAGGACATACGAGTTAGACTTGGGTACTTTTAGGGCTGGAATCCGGTATTCAGATTCCTGTTTTGCTGGCCGCATTTTTGCTGAATTTGTTTATAAAGTAAGTCGAGAGGACCATAAAGTTTTGAAGAAAAGTATAGTTTATTTAACATTTGTGGGGACATTTCAACTGGGCAACCCCTTGGAGGTCAGGCCCTTATGGGAGCAATGCCCAATGGGGGTCTCTCAAGTCAATAAGGCCCTTGGCAATCTTTCTCCCTGCACACTGTCATTCCTGAGGATGCGTTGGAAGGGGTGGATGGGCCCCGCTGGAGTAGGAGGAGTGGAGGAAAGCATGTCTGGCACCACAAACCCTGGCCATCTCTGCCTGTTTACGCCTCATCCAGTTAAAATTTTCTCCATTGTGCCTACTACACGCCCAACCGCCAGTGCGGAGCTCAAAGGCTTCCCCAACCCCCCTGCACTAAATATGGGAGGAATTTGGGGGATTACTGTCATATGGTCTGGGAATACCCCTTCATCCACATAAACTGGGCCTCTATATTCTCGACTCTATGGCACTGGGCCAGAACATCAAAGCATCCTTTAAGATTGTATTTCTAGACCTGGTGGAGGACCTAGGGCCCCTAGAGAAGACTGTATGTTAGCGGGGCTAGGCACACTACTGGCAAAGAAAGACGTGTCCAAATTTACAAACTGCCCGATGCTGAAGGAATGGAGGGCGGGTATAGACAGATCCGCAAAATTGGTGGAGCCTATATACCGAGCCCAAGGATGCCCCAAGAAACACTCGAAGAGTTGAAGGAAACAGTGGTCATTGTATGAGTTGAACATTAAGTCTAGATGTCTCCCAGGGGCCGTGGCGAGTTGGGGGTAAGAATTGTCCTTGATTGTATACGTGATCCCCAGAGAGGATTGGCGTTATGTCTGTTGCTTTGTGCCTCGATAAAACCAATAAAGTGTTGTTATAAAAAATACATCAACTGGGGACTACACAGATACAACATAGCACAGTTCGTATCACGTAACCAATATTGCCAGAAAGAAAACAGTCAGTGTGCTCATTTTTGTTTATCAGTGAATAACCCTAGTCCTACGTTTTTGCAGGTAGCAGGTATAATGGTCTAGACCGTCACATGGACAGAATTAAACCAATAAACAATATCGATTTGTGGGCTTATTGTATGCTAATCAGAACAGATTGAATTACCATGTTTCAGCTCCACCGCCACGCAAATTGCTCAGAATGGGCGAAGTATGAAGAGGACAGAGTTTGGGCCTATGTGATGATCTGAGACTCCTTCAGGAGCCAATATCATCTCCATTTTTTGGTCACACCTCCATCACTCAAGTGCTATTTCAATTCAGCCGCTCAGCATCCCAGCTATATACAGCTTACTCGTCATTTCAGACCCTTGACATCCTGTCCTCACATGGACAACAACTCACGTTGGACCCCTGGCTCATGTCTTCGTCTAGATATTTTTTGGAACCACACCAAACCACCGGGGTGCTATTAGCTGCCCTTCTAGGCCTTTTGTCCTGCACACTAATGTGAGGTTCTCCTTCCATCATCTACACTATGATTTCATTTTGGGAGCTCCCTTCGCCCACTTTCATTGTTTCCACATCAGGGGCAAGGCCAAGATGGCATCAATGTCCACTCGAAATTCCTTCGAGCATTGTCCCTGAACCCAGTAGTTTATGGCCTGCCCCCACCACTTTCACCATCATTCAGCAGGTATTGTGACAATGCTGAACTCCAACAGAGTGTCACAACTGTAAACCTTCCTAACTAACAGTATTGCCCCCAGCAGAGCACCCAGTAATACTTGTGGTGGCAGAAGAGAGGCCACTTTCGGGGCTGCCTCCCCCCTAACTTTATTTAAACATGTTACAGTCTCACAAGGCACATATATATAGGATTAAGATAGAAATCATGTAAGAGAGTGACAGTGTAGAAACACTTCCCTGCAGCCTGAAGTCCTCTACATCTTCGGTGAGACATCCAGCTTCAGGGAATGAGCTGTATAAAGTGAAACTTCACTTTGGTGAAGTCAGAAACCCTAGCCGTTCTTTGCAAGGGGGTGAAGATTCTTGGTTTTTCTCAACTTCTCAGTTGGTTAGTTTCACCCTCGCCAACTCTAAGGTCCCTGGAGACTATTAGCGTGTCATGTCCTCTACCTCACTATCATCTATGTCATACTGAAAACAAAATTAACTAGTAGATGAAAAAATTTTCAATGTGTATTTTGATCATACATTTTGAGCATTAATGCTATAGTCCAGAAGTAGAGGCAAATGGCCCAACTGGCAAAGAGATGAGGGTCAGAAGCCAGAGCATCACAGAGGTCCACCAATACATCAGACACTGCTTAGTGAAAGGTGCCAACTGGGATGACACCTATCAAAACTGAGTACTGTAAACATCTGCCCCAGCTTCCTAAATCAGGAGACCACCCCTCAAAGCCCCAGCAATTACCAAACAGTTTCCTCCTTCAACCGAAGTGTGATGCTAATGAGAAACCCCAGCAGATATGTGACTACATGCCTCCAGGGGGCTTCTATGAACAGAAACTTAACCCCCCCCCCAAACAAGGCTTGAGGATACCTCTTCTCAAGAGTCCTCCAGTGCACTCCCAATCAAGCTTTTGCGACACAGTCCTTCTTCAACAGCACCTACATCAACTCTAAATGAGCCTCCTGTTTTCATAAACTGATCATTAACAATTCTCTCTCCATTGTCTGGCTTTTGCAGAGACCAGGCTCTGTGAGGTCTCTGCTCACACTTTTGCAGAACTCCTGTCTACCAAACTCAACATTCTTAACAGAAACTGCTACTCTAGTACTTGTGACACAGTTTCCCACTTCTATTTACTGGAACCATTTACTTAAAAGTCCTTGATAAATTGGCCAACCACTCCTTAGAATAACTTTTTTAATGCCAGGATAGCCACTCCCTTCATCTGTGCACTTGCCTGTGACACAACTTAAAAAATCAACATGCCTTCTCAATTTTTTACCATAGATTAAGCACATTATCTATTGACCATATTGAAACAAGTGCATCTTTCTGGTATTCCAAACATCTGGGTGTAGGATCCATGAATCCTTTTGCTCAGGGCATCACAGATGAGATGGAAAACCTGGGTTTCCGTAAATAAATCATCACTCCAATTCATGATAAAGGTCCCAATTTAGACCTCTTCTTTTCACTAAAACATAGCCTTCAAATTGAGTAGAATTAGATCTTATTGGTTACTCAGATATAAATCTTATTACTCTCCTGTATGGTATGACTGCCATAATTTCTGGCAAGATACATCCAATAAGCCACCATTCTTCAAACTCTCTAAGGGACTATTCCACAAATTTCTGCGGCCTCGTCCAAGATGCTCGTAGTTGATTAAATTGTATTAATTTTTGCCCTTGGTCCAGTCGCTTTACTGGAGTCCAATAAGATAAAATTTGCCAGAGGCAACTTATGGTACAACAATGAACTCCGTCTATTTAAATGACATGGAGTAATGGTTGAGAGATGGTGGGAAAGATCCCTACTGTCCAAAGACGGCATGTCATATCCATTATAATCATACTACAATGCAAGAGGAGAGCCTTATAGCCTGGTAGCAGACAATATTAGTCAAGAAAGGCATGCTCCACATTAAAGGCCCGAGCCAAAGGGAGCGGGACTTTAATGCCGGTATAGCCCAGCTACAGAGGGCTATTAGAACATTCCGCCCCCAGAGGGCAGAATGTTCTGACAAATAGAGGGCTCACTGAGCCTGAGAGGATTGACCAGAGCACTCCATTGTTTTCAAGGGAACTCCCAACATTCCAATGTTCTAATGTGAATTAGTTACCTCTGAGCCCAGCAGCAGAATCTAAAAAACCCATGGATAACTAATTCTTGCCCCATCCAACACTCATCAACCTCTGTGGTCTCGCACAATGAATGAGCTGATGCTCGTCCCCGCCGGGTAAATGTTCCACCCTGTCTCCTTCCTAACAGACTTCCCAGCGTCCGACTCCTCCCTAATCACGCGCAGCCACCCTGTTTCCATGGCTAGATTTCAAAGATCCCATCCAGTCTTAGGCTTGCGCCTCCCACCTCGTCACCACATGCACCTGCAACACTGAGGTTCTAAAGTTAGGCATCCTGTGTTACTCCTTTCATCCTCATAATTTCTAAAGGCCTATCTTGCACCCAGAGGTTTGCAGGGAATCCCTATAGTTTGGGGTGCAAGTGGAACTCCCGGGCCATCCAAAAAAAATCTGAATGCAACACATACACATGGAGCCACGCATCCAGAACCCCACAATCACCTGGGCACTGAACCTCCCAGCTGATTTCAACATGGGGCACCCCCATCTATTTCATGTCTGTACAAAGATTTCGCACAACGCCAGTTAAACCTAGGGTGTATACATACTTTATACCTACCCCACGATATTTACCAATGTGTTTTCGTCTGGTGGAACCTAGCAAGAATCTTGGTGGCAAACACTACGTAGACAAAACTCTAATTCACTCTCCCTGGAACTCAATATACACGGTGATAAAAATGAAATTATTTCCCACAAATCGGGACTTCGCTCTATTTGTTAACAAGATCTTAGCCAGAATTTACATGTCATAAACCCACTAACAAATAGCATAGGGTAAATTATTACACATGGAAAAATAACACATGCGCAGTTAGAGCGGGCCAAACAACTATTCGACTTGGAATTCCACGTCAGGCAAAGAGACGTTTGCACCCGAAACTAAATTAGCCTGGTAGTTCGGCTACAAAGAGCATACAGCCCACCAAAAGCACTATTTTAAAATGCATAAATGTTTTCCTTGCAACAAAATTCTCTTGTCGGTGATTATTCCTTCGAAAGAAGCATTTTGAAGCCAAACTCAAAATTGAAGTCTTCCGCATCAAAATCGTATCTGGAGCCCTAGCCGGTTTCCTGGTAGAAAGGCTTCTGCTGGTCTATTTGCCAACCCTTGCAAAAATAATTGCGAAATTCCGACAGCTGTCACTGAAATTATAGTTATCACTTTCAACGGTGTCTTTTCAGACCACAAGCCCTATAGCGCGTTTCTGAGCGTTACAAACACCATTGTAACAAGACCATCAGCTGAAATATCAATACAACTTTAAGCTGCATTAAAAGAGATGGACTGCAGGGGCCATATTTATGAGAGCTTTGCGCCATACGTGGTGCATGTATGACGCAAACCTCTAAGTCATATTTTTGAAGCCACGTAAAGCCACTTTGCATGACTTTATTAATATGGAGCAATGCATCGCAGCGCATATCGCGGCGTTGTATTACCCTGTGCAAGGGAGGCGTTCCATGGACGTTGCAGTGGGTGTTCCCACACAACCCCCCATGGTTTTTGATGCATTCCCAGATTTACCAAACCTGGGAATACGCCAAAATGATACGCCTCAGGAAAAATATGTTTATTTCTCCTCGATTCTTCCGTTTCATGCATCCTGCAGCACATATAGAAAGAAGAAAACGCCTCTCTGCATTGTTGTTGTGCAGGAAACTGCCCCTTCCTGCACAAAAACAACTCTGCCTACAACACAGGCATCCGCAAGGGTGCCTGTGTTGGCGGTAGGCTACCAAAACAGCGCCAGCGCAAGGGGACAGGACAGGAATGCGCTGTACTGTATAAATATGGTGCATTGCTGAACAGCCCTGTGCCTCTATTGTCATAAATAATCCCCCCATAGGAGTCAAGTTGTGCCCCCTGTATTACCACAATCCAGCTACAGGCAGTATCAACAGAGCACCCCATTGATAAGTCTGCAGGGGGGAAATCCACTATCTATGTATAACTGAGCACTCATAGGCATATAAAATAGATCTCAATACCCTGTTTTAATGTCACTAAACTCCATGTTTGGTTCATCAGTCAATCTGTGTGTATGACAGCTTCTACATAGGCTGTCTGTGGACTCAGAAATCCATCATGCAAGATGGATGTATTAACTGCGCCAAAAGGATGGTTCGCAGCGCCAGCACCGGGCTAAATAATGGATGCAATGCCACTTGATTAGTCAGACTCCCATGCCTGTGAAGTCAGCTACTACCACTATGACAAAAAGCACGTGCATGCACAACCATCAACAGAAGCCTCAAGAACACCCGACCAACGCATTTTGCACCCATGTGTAAACCGCGCAGCAGTGGGAATATCAGCTTTGCAAGTAGCCATTATTGGTTACAGGTGCCTAGTAAAACAGAGCTGCAGTGCATTATACTAACAATGAACGGGAGTTACCCAGGTGGGCACCAGAAGATGCCCCGGTTAAGTGCACATGTGTACAAGACGTGGCACTGTTCTGGCCAGGATTAGACTTGGGCCAGGCTAGTAAACAGCCACTTGTATTAGAAGCAGTCCCAGAGCCCCAGAGTGGCTTTGGTGGAGTTGGGAGGTAGAAAAGACACTAATTCAACACTAATCCTTTATGGGTTCTGGAGTAGCATGCTACTAGCCAAAAAAGCTCTTCAACACCCCATCAGGGTAAACAAGTGCTATATAAATGCAAACCTTTCTTTCTTCTTCTATCCGTCCTCTATCCTTCTCAATCCAAATAATTAACTAACCTATCCACCACTCAAATTACTTTCAAATTTCACTATACTAATTCAACACTAATCCATTATCGGTTCCAGAGTAGCGTGTTACTCGCCAAAAAAGTGCCTCAACATCCCATCAGGGGTAACAAGCACTATATAAATGCAAACCTTTTTCCCTCTTCTACCCCTCCGCTATCCTTATGAATCCAAATAACTAACTAACCTTTCCACCACTCAAATTACTTTTATATTTCACTATACTAATTCAACACTAATCCTTTATGGGTTCCGGAGTAGTGTGCTACTCGCCTAAAAAGTGTTTCAACACCCCATCAAGCGCTATATAAAGCCCAACCTTTTTCCCTCTTCTATACCTCCGCTATCCTTCTCATTCCAAATAACTGACTAACCTATCCACCACTCAAATTACTTTCATATTTCACTATACTAATTCAATATGAATCCTTTATTGGTTCTGAAGTCGCGTGCTACTCACTGAAAAAGCGCTTTAACACCTCGTATGGGGGTAGTAAGCGCTATAAAAATGCAATTACAATACAATACAATGTATTAGGACTACCGCAGTGACTGCTAATTGAAGAGAAACCGCTGCAGATGTGCTGCAACATGGGGAACCCTAATCGACAGTGCTAACGTCTTTGCTCCGCGTGCAGAGTTTCAGAAAGCTGAGAAGACCTCTTTTGAAATGGTAGAGAAATCTCTACCCTTATTTCTATTTTTCTGAAGTTATCCATCTATGATGAAGATATTGATATTAATGTGTAGCATATTTATCACACAGCATATTTATTATGTTTTCTCTTGTGGTCTTAATCCTTTAATTCTTTGTGTCAGTTTAGAACGTTAGGCACTTGGAATCCTAAGGTTCTACGCAGCCGTTGTGTCATTCTGGCCGTGGCGCTCCTGTTGTGAGGAATAAATTGTCCCACCGGCGATCACGTGTGTCATGTTTATCACTACATTCCTTTGTATCTTTCATTGGAAATATATATTTTGCAGGGTTTTCTGAGGGTGAGAGATAGTGGCAACTGGGACAGTCCATGCACTGAAAGTTATTGTTAGACATTCTCAGAACTAAAATGGCAAACTGGTAGTCTCTCCTGCTCAGATATCCCCACAGGGGGCAGGTGTGGTGCAGCCAGATCAGATACTACACCCACAGCGACCTTGACTATGGTTCCACCGTTCAATCAATCAAATAAATAATAAAATAGAGCCCTACTTGTCACCCGTGAGTGTATTCAGGCGTTGGCAGTGTCCAGCCGATTATCCGAATAGGCACTTCTTCAGGGACTCTCGGAACTCTCAAAGAGATGGGGAGGTCTGTACATGAAAGGATAGCTGGCTCCATGTCTTCGCTACTAAGTAGGAAAAGGAGCGACCTCTGCACCTGCTACGTCTGATGTGGGGGGGTGAAGATTAGAAAAAGATGGTGTCTGGTGAACTGATGGAAGCTGAGGCTGTGGTTCAAGTCGGCAGGTCCGCAGTTGTGTAGGGCCTTGTATGCATGGGTCAGAAACTTGAACTGGCATCTTTTCTGTACAGGGAGTGAGTGGAGTGCCATGAGGTTGGGGGGTGTATGTTTGTCTAGGGAGATCCAGGACAAGTCTGGCTGTTGCGTTCTGTATGGTCTGTAGTCATCGCAGCTGCTATCCCTGGGTAGAGAGCGTTGCCATATTCCAGTCGGCTGGAGCTGAGGGCCTGGGTGATGGTGCATCACAAGCTTTGGGGTAACCATTTAGATTTCTTACAAAGCATGGGAAGGATGAAGAAGCAGAAGGATAAGACAGACTTGACCTGAGACATCATGGTTAGCTTGTTGTCCAGAATGATGCCTAGGTTCCCAGTGTGGTCAGTGGGTGTAGGAGTAGGTTCGAGTTCTGAGGGCCACCACGATGTTACCCATGGGAAGCCTTTGTATCTGAAATTCAGTACCTTTGTCTTATCTGTGTTGAGCTTCAAGCAGTTGTTCTTCATTCAGTTAGCAACATCTGTCATGCAGTTGTGGAAGTTGGTTTTGGTGTCTTCAAAGAGGGAGAGAATGAGTTGTATGTCATTAGCTTAGGATATGATGTTGAGTTGGGTTTTGGTGATGCTGGCCAGAGAGGTCATATAAGTGTGGATGAGGGTGGGGCTGAGTGAGGATCTTTGGGTACTCCAAAGATGATTTCCTTAGGTTTGGAGATGACGGGGGAAAGGTGGACTTTTTGCGCTCTTCCGGTGAGGAAAGAGGCAATCCATCAGAGGGCCTTGGATGCCTATGTTGTGCAGCCTTGTGATGAGTGTGTGGTGGAAGGCTGTATTAAAGGTTGCTGAGAGTTCTAGGAGGATCAGAGCTGAAGTCTCTCTTCAGTCGTCTGCCTCGGATGTCATCAGTAGCCGCGATGAGGGCGGTCTCGGTGCTGTGGTTGCTGTAGAATCCGGTTGGGGAGGAGTCTAGTATGAGGTTCCATTCCAGATGTGAGGACAGTTGTTGGTTGATGGCTTTTTCTAATACTTTGGCCAGGAACAAGAGCAGGGAGATCAGTTGGTAGTTGTTGAGTTCGCTGGGGTCTGCCAATGGTTGCTGGGGGTAGGGTACGTGTAATGCTTGAAGAAGTTGGTGGCCTTGGTCTGGGGTTTGAAGTTTCTGTAGATGTTGCCGGTCTTTTTGTGGAAGAAGTTTCCAAGGTTGTCGCAGAGTTCCTGTGAGGGGTAATGTTGTTGTTGCAGCTGAGGAGCTGGGAAATTCTTTGATGATGTTGAAGAGTTCTTTGCTGTAGTTGGAGCTTGATTCGATGCATGAGGCCAAGGTATTTTTCTTTGATTCTCTCAAATGTCTGTGGTAGAGGTTGAGGCCTGTCTTAAAGGCAGTCTTGTTGGTCGTGTCCTTGCTGGTGTGGCATCTCCTTTCTAGTTGTTTAGCGTTCTGAGGTCTTCAGTCTACCAGCTAGCATCTTTGATGGACCTTTGGTGGATGTTCTTGCCGATGGGAGCGACTGTTGGCACAGTTAGTGATCCAATTGTTGAAGTTTCTGACATTCTGGTCTTGGTTGTTGGAGACGATGAGGTGGGGGGGTGTTGAGGGCTGTGATCCATGTGTCCTTTGAGGCTTTGTTCCAGCGGTGGTGGGGGGCGTTGGGCATACTGGGAGCAGAGGTCAGTGAGCTGATGATGTTGAAGTGGACGATTGGAGTGGTCAGCCCAGGTGAGTTCTGTGGTGTGGCTGTATCTGATGCAGTAGCTGGAGGTGAAGATGAGGGTCTAGCTTGTGGCCTGCGGTGTCCATGGGAATATGGAGGAGTTGGGTGAGTCCGATGTTGTTCATGCTTTCGAGGAGGTTGGTAGTGTTGATGTCATTGTGGTCGTCGAGATGGAAGCTGAGATTGCCAAGGAAAATGTAGCTATTGGAGTCTATGGTCAGGGGGGCGATGACGTTGATGAGGGAGTTGCAGAAGACTGGAAGTAGTCCTGAAGGATGGCAGGTAAGGGTGCCCCTGATGGGGGTTTTGCTGTCTGTTTGGAGGTGTTGAGGTGTTCCATGGCTGGGGTGATGTTGTCATTTGTGGTGGTGCATTGGATGGATTACTTGTGTATGATGGCAATCCAACCACCAGGCTTGTTGATTCACTCACAGTGGGTGATCTTGTATCCTTCGAGTATTACGGTGGCGATGTCGAGTTCAGAAGTCGGGTTGAACCAGGTCTCAGTAGTAAGAGGACGCTGGGTGTGAAGTTAGAGATGAGGTCCCAAAGTTCAGTAGTGTGTTTGCATAGCGAGTGTGTGTTGAGAAGGGCACATACGAGTTGGTGTTTTTGTTCAAGTGGTGTCTGTGGTGTATTCGGGGTGGGACTGGTGTGTGTTCTGTGGCAGGTGAAGTGGTAGTGGGTGCATGTGAAAGGTCCTACCGCGGAGCTTGAGTTGGCGCGGTGGCAGTGTTTGTTGCGGTATCCGGGGTCGAGATTGTAGAGCTCGGACATGGTTTATCTTTGGGTGCAAGGAGCAAGGGTCATGGCGCTGGGTATGGTCCAGGTGCAGATGGGCTTTTCTTTTGCACGCCAGTGGAGCACCTGACATGTTTTGTTGTTGGCCTACATTTAGCAGGTTCTGGGGTGGGCTGGGCTTTAGTTGGCGGGAACAATGGTGAGCGGGAAAACGCAGGCAGATAAACTTGAGCTGTATTGGTGTTACTGGAACAGGCTGGAACAAATAGGAACTTGAGGCCACAGGCTAGAGGCTGACTAGGTGTTCAGGTGCCTGCCATTAGCCCCAATGCACCTCAGGATTTCTCACTCTCCCTGGCCTCCTATTCCAGCCTCCACCACTCCAGTGGGCTGCTGGGCCACTGAGCTGATGCATTGCTCTTGCTTGGTTCCAGGTATTTTCTGAGCCTTTCCAGTCCACATTTAGCTGGATCCCTCATCTGTCGAGCTGTGTACCTCATCTGGCTCTTTGTGTGCCTTGCCTAACGCTGTTCAGCTGGGGAAGACTCTCAGTGCTACAGAGGTATGGCGAAGGACAATGCTGGAGTGGGTTTGGTGCCTTTCCAAGGGGTCAGATACACAGTGACCGAACATTAACCCCTGATGATGGTAGAGATCCTACCTTGCCTTCTTCACTATCCAGTTGCAGGGTAGAGAGATTCTGATTAATTTCATGATTGAAGGGGTTGGAATAAAATTCTAGTCAGATTGCAAAGCACCTGGGCCTTGACTTAATCCCCATGGAAAGTTTGGGTGGTCAGCTTTGATGAGTAGAGATGTTCTCACATAGAAATAATGAACCGGGCAATGACTGGGATTGCATGCGTTCCAAATTATAACATGATATAATGGAACCCTTAATGAGTTATCTGAACCGTTTTGGTGTAAATTGCTCTTACGCAGTATTAGTATGTTCACATGTGTAACCTTTTAATATTTTGTTATGTAAACCGTTTGTATGCAGTATGAAATTGGGCTAATTTAAAGCGCTTTAACAACCATTGGGTCTATAAACCATTATCAAGTAGATAAATTGTCTGCCTGTTTAGGAAAACCTCCTTTAGTCCCTTTCCGTTTTATGTTTTCCTTCATCAAGAAAGTATTATTTTTACTTTCCCTCATTGCTCTCCCTTTAGCCCCTTGAATCCACCAACATAAACGGTTGTACAAAAGTACAACTGATGACCCAATAATCTGTTGTGGTTTGACGGTGGAAGATGTGTGTGAGATACATAAAGGAGTAAGGGCGCGTGTAGCTGTGAAATGAAAGCCAGCACAATTACTCCAAATGCACCACTCCACTAACATTGTTTGGCAGAAAAAGTTTCAATATAACCATTCTACTGACATAATGTTTAATGGTACTCAACAACTTAGTGTTGCACTGCTGGCGAAGAACCCAACCAGGTTTTCAGAGGCTGTTTTGGCTAGGCAGGTCGCACAGAGGCTTGAGTGCTTCTCAGTGTGGTAGAGGCAGGAGGGCTGCTGCTTTCCTTGCCTGAAAATTACCTGCAGGTGACTGGCCCACTGGTACAATTTCCCATGCTGCCATTCTTCTTTCTGGGGTGCCTTCCTTGGAGGGGCAGCAAGTATCGCATCCTCATTTCCTGGGTAATTCTGGGCCCCAGAATTCCTCCCACAGAAAATATCCAGCCCAATCTAAGATGGCCGCCCAGCATTCTTTTCCTACCAGATTCTCCAAATCTAAAATGGTGACGCCCATTTTTGATGCAATTTCCTGTTTTCTGGTTCCAGAGCATGTAAGGAAGTCTGTCCATCGTCATTTGTGTTGCAACGCTTCCTAGCATTAAGTGTTTTTCTTCGCTCCTGATTCGTGTCCAGAGGCCTCACTTTCTTCCTGGAGATTTAGTTTCCAGTTCTCCTTGCTTCTTCTCCTGTGATTTTGCTTCCTGCTTTATGGTGTTGCCCTGATACTCCACCACCGGACTTCTTGCCATCACCTGGAGGTTTTTTGCCCGTAGGCTTTTTCCTTCGTCTAGGGATCCTTCCTGAGGGCACTATCTGCACTGTGCTACCTAGTGTCTGCAGCATAGTGGCTACTCAACGGGGTTGCTCTTATCTCTGGCAGACAAGAACAAACAAGGTCAGAGTCTTTCAGTCTCTTCATCTTAAACATCCGCCAGATCGGTGCCCGGATCCTGACAATCTGCAATGCCCACAATGCAGGTCTGACTCTGAAAATATGGAACAGGCTCAAACCTTCCCTCAGACTGTTCAGATTGACCAAGTCCATGCCTTTGTCTAGACTGTCCAGTAGCAGATGCAGGAGCTGCAGAAAACTACAAGACGAGAACCTGGCTCGGTGGCAAGTCCTGGCATCTAGGGCAGCTTATGTTCCATCCATCTCTTTGACAATTCCACGCTTCTCAGGAGATCCTAATAAATTGAAGAACTTTTGGCATTTCCATATTGTCTTCTTCGCCTTCTGCCCAGCTCAATTCGCACATGATAGAGCCAAAGTTGGTTACCAGGTAAGTGCCTTTTCTGGTGCTGCAGTGGCTTGGAGACCATCTTTAGTAGCCACAGAAGATCCCTGCCTGTCAATCTACTCCACTTTACTGTTGATGTTCAAACACATGTTCAAGAGATCAGACCTAGAATTCTCTGCTGAAGAGGTACTCTGCGATATTCAACAAGGAGAGTAAGCATTTTGTCCTAGATTAACCTTTTTCGCCAGCTAGCAGCAGAAATTAAATGGGTGGAACAAACTTTATTTACTCAATTTCACAAGGGCCTCAAAGAAGAGATCAAGGATGAAATATTTCATTTAGCCCGAGTGGATAATCTTTCTACATTGATGGACAAGGCCATACATAGTGACCACCGATAGCGGGAACGTAGATCTGAAAGACGCAAAGCTCATCCTTCACCCACCTACGGCAGTACTAGACCACAAATATGAAAAGTAGAGGCTTCTCTTGAGCAACTCACGGTTTCAACTAGTGAAGAGCCAATGCAGATGGCATGGCCTGTGGACCTTTTACGGAGGCCAAATGAGATCACTGACGCAAACAAGGGCTTTGTATGTATTGCGGCTCTCGGGAGCACCTAGTCTGTTCTGTGCATCCTCAGAAGTTACTGGGAAACACCAGGTCCCATCCTTTGTAACGGGGCAGAAAGAACTCAAACCACTTGTGTTGGAACGTCTGGAAAATACGAAGCTTCCCTTTATCTTTTGCCTGTATCCATAGTGCTCCTGAGTGGAGGTAAGGAACAAATATTGGTCCTCCTTGACAATAGGGATAGTGGCATATTTATGGACGAAGGTTGGGCCAAAGAGCGAATGATTCCTTGCATCACTAAGGAGACTCCTGAATTAGTTCTCACTGTTGGTGGAACACGGCTAGTTTCTGGATGAGTCAAAGAATGGACAACACCTCTGGTTCTTACTATTGGTAATCATCAGGAAACTATATCCTTAAACCTCATCTCCTCTCCTAATCACATAGTAATCTTAGGAATTCCTTGGCTGCCCCAACCCAACCAATATATAAACTGGAAAATCTGGACAATTTTCTTATCTTTCCAATTCTGTCATACATTTTGTTACTTCACAGAAGATTTCTGGACCCCTAAGGGGCTAGTCAACTCTCCTAGAACATAATATGATTGACTCTCCACAGGGATTGCCCGACCAATATATGGATTTTGCTGATTTAGTCAAGAAGCCAAGGGAACTGTTTCTGCCACCTCATCGGGATTTTGATTGTGTCATTACTATTGAGCCAGGGGCCGCGTTCCCTTTGGCAGGATATATTCCCTCTCCGAATCTAAATAAAGGCAACGGTAAGGCAATACGTGGAGGAGGACTTGTGTAATGGCCTTATTACCTGGTCCTCATCTCCAGCTTGTGCTTCCCTGTTCTTTATCCCTTCAAAAAAATCTAACAAATTAAGACCTTGCATAGACTAGAGGGTACTAAATAAGATTACCATAAAAGATCATTACCCATTGCCTTTGATCAAAAATATCTTGGAAGCTATCAGAGAATCTAAGATTTTCAACAAATTAGATTTGCACGGAGCCTACCATCTTTTAAGCATAATGGAGGGCGACAAGTGGAATACTACCTTTAGAACTCCACTGGGCCATTTTGAATATCATGTCATGCCCTTCATGTTGAGCAACGCTCCAGCAGTTTGCCAACAATTCATGGACCATACATTCTCAGACATGCTTAACCAATGTGTGGTAGTCTATCTTGATGATATCCTAGTATTCTCCAAAGATTTATTCTTACATTATAAGCATGCCAGCGAGGTACTCCTTAGACTCCGTCAGAACTAACTATTTTGTAAACTGGGCAAATGTTAATTAGACTAACCCGAAATTGTTGAGACTAACCGGCTCAACAATACTCGAGTTTCTATGGATTAGCACAAGGTTCCTGCCATTCTGGATTGGCCTACTCCGTCTAATGTGAAAGAAACCCAGTGTTTCCTAGGGTTTGCTAACTTCTACAGGCAATTTATTGAGAATTATGCCCAACTGCCTAGCATAATTATCAGAGTCCTAAAGAAAGACATGCTTTGCCACAGCTTTCACTGGGATGAAATAGCTGATTATGCATTTCTAAGCTCAAAAACAGCCTTTACGCAAGCACCTATCCTTGCTTCTTGGGGAAACCCCCAAGAAGCAAGGTTTGGATAGAAAAGTTCAAACTAGTTTGCTTCCACCTTAACCAATTTCTTGCAACTGATAAAAGTAGGTAACACATTTTCAAAGTCTACCAGCAAAGGGTCCACCAAGTTTCCATTCTTGTTCTAACACTCCTTAACTTAAGCAATAAACTCCTTGGTTCCATTCTTAGCTGCTTAGGTATTTCTTACCATCATGACACTGGTGATAGTCCCCGATTTTGAAATCTTCTTTTCTTGATAACATCACTCTACTAACAAAGGATCTACAAAACCATAAGAACTAGCATTCTCAGCACCAACTTAAATTAAAGGCACTCAAAATCACCTCCACGCGGTAATATTCCACTTCAACTTTGGCTAGATTTGCATAAAAATTCTAGTTTGTACTCCATCCATCATCAAGTGTCCAAAACCTTTTTACATGGGAAACACTCAACATATTAGGAACTAATTTCAAATATGTAGTACAATCTTTAGTTCTACCCACTCTTGACTGCAGAAACTCCCCAGCCACAGGTAGTCCAAAAGTTCATCTTGCGCCATCAGCACTGTTACAAGGTTGCTCACAGTGAGTAAACGCTGTGCCCACATTCCTTCTGGCCACCCAACTCTTCAATGGCTTCTGATCAAAGCTGGGGGAATTTACAAAATGGCTTGACTGTGCATAGGGCCGTTCACACCAGTGTCTTACTTTTTTAAATAAGTTCAGGAACTCTTGTACTAGAACCCCCAGCCTTCGTAATACACACTAAAGGCAAGTCCTTTTTAGCCCAGATTCCTAAAATCTGGAAATTGCTCCTTCCTAGCCAGAATACCCTGCTTTTAAAAAAACTCACATTTATTTTCTTTAAGTGTCATTTCAAGTAGGAAATGTCACCTCTCCCACTAGTTCTTCGTTGGTTGTGTGCTGCACCTTCTAGTAATTCCACCAATCACACTTTTACACTATGATTCATGTACCTTACGGCGTTTCATCAAGATTACGATATATGTTGTTCACAATAATGTAAACATCAACGTAGATTTGCTTTCTTGCAATGCTTGTATTTCTACTGGTTTTTTTTCTTGTTATTATACATTGCTTTTTGTTACAGTATTGGGTTGATCTTTACCCACATGGGACGTATTATGCAAGTTAGAAGAAGTATGTAAATGAATGAAATTCACAAAGAAATGTACGTGGGGTCCCAGACCCAAGAGTGGCACTGATGGGTATTATGGAAGGATGGTTCCCTTCCAGGGCGCAGAGAACTCTCTCTAGTATAGGTTTCCTTGTGGCAAAGAGAGATATTGGGTGTATGATTCATGTTGATATGAAAGGTCAAAAGTGTGGATATGTGGTAGTTCAAGGTGTGATGTTGCTGATGTGTTTCTGCTTTTCTGTGTTATGAATTGTTATTGATAAAATAATAAATTGTGCTAGGATTGGGGTGACTTTATTTTTGGCTGCTGATGTCCAGAGGTGTGCCTTTTCCTTCTCACTGAAGTGTCTACTGTGTAAGGCCTCCCAGTACTCTATCGTTTTGGCGTTTAATCTTGTTGTTCTCGGGCTCAGGAGTTTATATAGGTGCGATGTTTGGTATCCAATTTTATTTAGGTTAGCCATGTATTGAAAGATTGATGGGACTTCTTTGTTTAGGTCTGCTCTTGTGAGGGCCGCCCTAATTTTTAGAAAGCTTTAGAGTTCTATGTCCGGTAGGTCGTGCATTTGTTTTAGGCAGTCAAATGTGAGCAGGGTATTTTGCCTCTCTAGTTGGATGAGGGTGGAGATACTCGTTCCGCCCATGCGTTAATACTAAGTATCTTGTCTCTGTATTTTACTTTGGTGTTGGACCAGATAGATTCCCATCTTGTGTTTCTAATGCTCTTTTCCATACTTCTGTCGACTTTGAGGAGGGCGTTCTTGGTGTTTTTGAATATGGTGTTGTTGGCCTCTGGGTGCTTGTTAGCCGTGAGTAGGACCAAGGGGTCAAGGCCTTTTAGGATTGCTTTCTCTAGTGCCAACCTTACCGGCGTGTATTCCTGCTCTGGCATGAGCCAGTATATCCCGTGATTGGCTAGACAAGCTGTCTGGGATGTTTTAAAGTTGGTGAGGTTGAGTCCCCCTAGGGCTTTGCTTAGCTTTAATTTCTGTAGGCTTATCCTGGCTTTCTTCCCTCTCCAGAGGAACTTGTTTGTCATAATGTCCAATTTTGTGTGGAAGTCCTCTGTGGTTATGAGTGGGAGCATACTAAGCAGGTAGTTAACCACGGGGTTAGCATCATTTTTATAGTCCCAACTCTGCCCCACCAGCTGACAAATTTTGGCGACCATGAGTCTAGTTTCTCTTTTAGTTTGTTTAATATTATTTTTTACAAGGGTGCCGCTTGTAGTCAGAACCTGAAGTAATCATTGTTGGGAGCTGATATTGCCTTACTGGATCCCTCCTACCGGATTGCACAGAGCGGGACAGGGGTTCTATCTGCCATACCTGCGGGACTGCTGTCGTCTCTCTAACTGCTGCTCGGGACTGCGGGACTGCGAGGACCACAGGTCAGTGCGCCTGAACACCACGCACACCTGCTGCCTCTTCCCGCAGCTCCTCCCTGCCCAGCCTGCTGCCTGATAAAGTGACTCGCGGCCCCCGCTCCGCGGGTGCCGCTTGTAGTCAGAACCTGAAGTAATCATTGTTGGGAGCTGATATTGCCTTACTGGATCCCTCCTACCGGATTGCACAGAGCGGGACAGGGGTTCTATCTGCCATACCTGCGGGACTGCTGTCGTCTCTCTAACTGCTGCTCGGGACTGCGGGACTGCGAGGACCACAGGTCAGTGCGCCTGAACACCACGCACACCTGCTGCCTCTTCCCGCAGCTCCTCCCTGCCCAGCCTGCTGCCTGATAAAGTGACTCGCGGCGCCCGCTCCGCGGGAGCCGCTTGTAGTCAGAACCTGAAGTAATCGTTGTTGGGAGCTGATATTGCCTTACTGGATCCCTCCTACCGGATTGCACAGAGCGGGACAGGGGTTCTATCTGCCATACCTGCGGGACTGCTGTCGTCTCTCTAACTGCTGCTCGGGACTGCGGGACTGCGAGGACCACAGGTCAGTGCGCCTGAACACCACGCACACCTGCTGCCTCTTCCCGCAACTCCTCCTCTAAACAATACTTAAGCCACACCCAGTACGCCACCGCGGGACGCCCGCGGGACGAAGCGCGGAGCGAAGCCCGGGACAAGGGCGGGACCGTCTGTGGCCGTCCGGGGCCGGAGGAGGCCGGGCTGGGCCTGACCTCTTTCGTTTGCAGTTCGGAGGACATTGTTCATTACATAATGGATATGGCAACAGAAGAAGAAACCCCGGGGAAAAAATCTAGATTACGTAATGGATCCCTGGAGAATTATTTTCCCAAGAGGAGCGAGGGAGAAAAGGATTCCATCCTAGCGGAGCGTAGGGCAGAGCGGCGTCGCTCTGTTGAGAATATGAAACATAGACCCCTCACTGATAGTCTACTTGAACTGAACCGTGAGGGTGATTCGAATGCCCTAAGCGAGGATAACGTAAGTCAAGATGGAGTCCCCCTATTGTTTCGTGACTTTGTAGCCACTCCTTGTTTGCCCGGGGATAATATTATAATTGTTTCACCCACTCCTAGTGTTAGTCGTGTGGCCGACAAAACTAAATCCCAGAAGCAGAAAGTTAACATTTATCCTGTAGCTCAGATCCACCGCCCGCCCCCTAGTAAAAAAGAAGGAAACAAAGGGTGGTAGCAGGTAAAGCAAAAACATCGCACGCTGATTTTGGTAAAGGGATAAAAACTCCGATTACAACTGAGACTCCTACAGTAGCTGAGCAGGAACACACTCCACAGGTAGTTGTTTCAACGGGTCATGGTCCATCTTTAGCAACCATACAAGTTGAGGTTCCTGATAATAACATTAGAGTCACCCCACCTATTACTTCACCACTACTTCCTTCCTCAGTATCAGGGAACCTGGAATTTTTGTTAAGATCTCTCCTGCTACCCATTAATGAGTCTATCAAAAAGGTGGAAATTAGATTAACTATATTGGAAGCCGCCATAACTAGTATGTCTACCCATACCAAAAATAAAGGAAGTGTGGTGGTACATCCCACACCCCCTCCTACCACACCTCAAAGTAAATCTAGAATTCCTCCCACTCCTGCTCTGCCTAAGCAAACTCGCCAGCCTCCGGGGGGAGCTGTGCCCCCAACTCATAACACACCGCCGTCTAAACAACCTAAAGCACCAGCTACTGAGTTGGGAGCGGGCTCCTCAAATCCACCCCTAAAGGCCCCGACGAGTAACAATCAGAGTGCACATGGGGATGATGGAAAAAGCAGAATGCCTCATAAAAGGGTCCCACAAGTAGAGATTCCCCCAGAAGCCGTGCCCTACGTGGTGATCCTAACGGGGGTCCCGCAGCTAACTGAGAATAAGAAGGAGGGATTTGCCGACCTCAAAAATAAAATTATCCATTGGTTGCGGTTGCATAGGCCGATAGCACCTAACATAGATGGGGACATAGTTCATGTTAGACGGATCAATTGGCTGGGGAGTAGAATTAAAGATATTGAGGGGGACCTAGTGGTGGTCAATTTTAGAGACCCTCAGGCAGTTGATTACATCCTAAACTGGCCACCTGGGATTGGGGAAACCTGTGTTATCCCACGGGCTTTAACATATTTTTATCCCAGGTCAAAAGTTACCAACTCTAAATATTCAAACAGACCACAATCTTATAGGCCGCCCTTTATTCCTCCCTACATTAATAATCATCCTCAGTATGGTCATCAGCTGACTAGGGTGCCTGATCCACACTCCGCCTGGTCCATGGTCCCCATAGACATATGCTGAACCAGGGTCCCAGTATGAACCACCTGATGCCCTTTACCCCGTTGGATACCTACAATCGGTTTTCCCAGCTGTCAGGATTGGAAGACTGCGATTGAAGTTGGGGGCAAGGGGGGGGGGAAACTGATAATGAACCTCCAGGGGTTGAGGATTTTCGTCCTCCCTGGGGTAGCATTAGTAATGAAGAAGTTAGTCTATCTACAGACCACATGGTGACCACCATTGACATAACAGAGGATTCTAGGCCAGCTGGGCCCGTGATGAGTACGGTTGGTTGCATTGCAACTCTCACCTCACTGGCCCAGGAGGGGGGGTACCCTTTGACTAGGGTGGTTAATGAGAGGTTGCCCAAGGTGGGTTACACTTCTATGCCTAGAGGAAGGAGGGTAATAAACCTACTTTCTTGGAATATTGCTGGGCTAAAGAGGAAGTTAGATATCCCGGAGTGGCACACACAAATTGAGCAGTTTGATGTCTGCCTGTTCCAGGAGACATGGAGTTTTGTTCCGCTACATAAATCGGGGTATACCACCCACTGTGTGCCCGCAGTAAGTAAGGGAAAGGGCAGACCATCGGGCGGTCTCATAGTCTGGATAAAAATAGATTTGAATTGGGTGGTTACAAGACACATTGTGGAGTGTATTGATATACTCCACCTCTCGGCAAAAGGAGGGGAGGATGTTGCCAGGCTTGACCTTTTTAATGTTTATGCAAGAGGGACACAGGGTGACTCTCCCTCTTTGACCCTAACATCCCTGGATTTGGCCTTAGCCAATTGCCCCTGCTCAGCTAAAATTCTGGTGGGGGGTGATTTTAATTGTACATTTGAACCCCTTCTCGGAGACGACCCTTTAGGAATCGAAGAGGAGGATTCAAAATGGTCTATTCCATCTCTTTCCCTGCCCCCTGTTAGGAAGTGGTCGCCTAGAGCCATACAAATTAATGCACTGACAAGGGACCATAAACTAAGAGCCCTCAATGGTAGGACTACATCCGACCAGTCAGGGGCATGGACCTTTAATAGACTTTCGGGTCCGTCCCGAATCGATTACATCCTAATAGATGTTGGATTCTGGCAGGACCTGATTGATATGGAGGTCGTCCAAAGCCAGGATAGTGACCACAATCCCCTGTGTTGCAAGTTTCATTGGGGTGTTCTGAATGACAGGCGAGCGATGGTCACCCTAAAAACAACTAAAGAAGTTATCCCATTTAATAACAACCGTAGACTGAAATGGGATAAGGCTAAGCTTAGTGAGGGCGATATAGGAAGCATCAAAGCAATGGTTGAGGGGTTGTCTTCCACCTTAGAAATATGGGTTGGTGAAAATCGGACCGTCAATCTCCAATACCCCTCCCTTGACTCTGCCTATAAATCCACAATAGATCAAGTTGGCCAATTTTTTATCTCGAAGGGGAAAAGTAACAGGGCTCCTGCTATACCCTCTACTCTTAGCAAAGTATGGTATAATGACCTTTGTAAAAGTAAAAGGAAAAAATTGACAGAAGCTCTGCTTTCAGGGGACCCTCCACTGGTTAGAGCGGCCAGGAAGGATTACCTGAAAGCATTATCATTGGCCAAACGGGAGTGGGAGGAACAGCATTGGCAGGATCTTTCCAATGCAGTGAGTGGCGGGAACCCAAACCTCTTTTGGGAATTGGTCAATAGAACAAGGCAGAGAAGATCGCAACCATTGGCTGATCATATAACTTGCCAGCAATGGTTTACACATTTCTCATCCCTATATGGAGACTCGGAAGAAACAACTAGTCCTGGGGTGAATATCCTGGGTGAAGGGGACCCCGTGGATGATAACGATCTTTTGTTTTCAACGGGTGAAGTAGTATTGGCGATTAGACACCTAACCCCAAAAAAAGCCGCTGGGCAGGATGGGATCCCTGGGGATCTATTGTTGGCGGAGCCGGAGGCCTGGGCTAAACTAATTGCGATTATAATGAATCTGATCACGAGGGGACACCAGGTTCCAGACTCCTGGAAAGGGGCTGAGGTAGTTACTGTGTACAAGAAGGGGGCTAGAGATGACCCTGCAAACTACAGACCCATCAGTCTGATAGACATAATCCAGAAAGTGGTCGGCAGGGTCATCATTTCAAGAGTAGGCGACTGGATAGAGGAGGCTAGTATCCTCTCCCATTTACAAGCGGGGTTCAGAAGGAAGGTAGGTACGATGGACCAGGTCTTTCGTCTCTTTGCCATCTACTGGAAGGCGGTTACTATCATGAAGGGCAGTTTGTATATGGCGTTCATTGATCTTAAAACCGCATTCGACCTGGTCCCTCGTACAAAACTTTGGGGAATTTTAGGAGAGATGGGTATTCCCAGTGGTCTTCTGAGCCTAATCGTAAAGCTGCACGAGGGGAACTATGCGAGGGTGAGATGGGGATCCCAGGGTCAACTTACAGATAGGATCCCTGTGCGAAGAGGAGTGCGTCAGGGTTGTGTCATGGCTCCGACCCTCTTCTCCCTTTTCGTAAACGGAGTGGTTGACCATCTTATGGGGGAGGAGTCGGATGCCCCATCCCTGGCGGGGGAGAGAATCCCCACACTTCTCTTCGCTGACGACACCCTATTAATTTCTAAATCCCCGGTGGGCTTGCAAAAACTCTTGAATCGGTTTAGCTCCTTCTGCACCAACCGAGGCTTAACTATCAACACATCGAAAACCAAATTGATGGCTTTTGCACCCTCAAAAAGATTCAAAAATAATTTTGTGCTTAATAGCGCCCCCCTTGAGCTGGTTGAGTCTTTTGACTATCTTGGTGTCCGGATTAACAGCCACATGACCTGGAAGGATCATTTGTCTAAAATGCTATTAAACCATCAAAGAGTATCCGGGGTGACGCTGAAGGAGATCCGTGAGTCAACCAGCAAACCGGTCTCCCCAGCTATGACCATCTATGAGGGCCAGATCCTTCCCGCAGCACTTTATGGCTCTGAACTGTGGGGGTTTGAAGGGGTCTCAGACTTGATGAGAGCGGAAAACAACTTTTTTAGGAAAGTGGTAGCTCTTCCCACTTCCACCCCAATGATCCCTCTAAGATTAGATCTGGGCAGGAAAACAGTAAAGGACTTGGTGAGGCTTCGCCCGTTGTTATTCTGGTCCCGATTAAGAAGAACTGAGGAGCTGGCAAAGTATGCAGAAGGGCTGGATGAACTACTACTACTGGATACCTGTAAAAAAATAGGATGGCTAAATAAATTGAAAGAATTGGTTTTCAGCTTGGGTCTTAGAGAGGCATGGGAGTTGCAGTCACCACCACCGAAAGATGTTATAAAAAAACTATACTGGGACTGGGTACAGAATAACGCTATGAGATCTATGAATTTGGGTTCACTCACTGACCAATTTTTGTCTATTAAGTCTGTGCGTAAATTGGAACCCTTTCTAGACTTAATAACCAAACCATTGGACCGAGCGCTGTACCTAAAATTGCGATATGGGACACTCCCGGTGCATGAGTTTACGGTGAGATGGATGAATACAGATGCCTGCTCGCGTGTCTGCCCGGGCTGTGCGGCCCCTAAGGAATCGGTGGCTCACTTGTTCTTTGCCTGCCCAGCTTACAAAGGGGCACGGAAATTCTGGTTGAAACCCGTCTGTAGGGAACTAGGGCTGAGGTGCCATAGCCAGGCATTACGCGTCCTTTCTACAGATTCTTCATCTGCCAGTATGATCTGTGGGGTGGCCAAGTTTTTAGGAAGTGCGTGGATGACACGTTCCCGTTTACTGAAACTACAAACTGGAGGTTCCACTAGTTAAGGACGATTTTACTGCCAGTAAACTGATGAATAATGTGTCCATGCTTTTATTGTATTTTATAATCTTTTATTGGTATTGGAAATGTTTATGTATTTGTATTCTTTTATGGTGAAAAATTGCCGAATAAAGATATTCATAATAAATATTATTTTTTCGTTGTAGACGAAATACTGGCTCCTACATAGAGCTTACTGGACCCCAGCTCGCCTGGCGGCTGTTGGGCTCAGTAACAACTACTTATGCTGGAACTGCCACAAACATAAGGAGACTTGGCGCACCTTATATTTTACTGCCCCAAAGTCAAGACATTCTGGGGGAAAATAAGGGAGTTCATATATAACGTAATTGGGTACTCACCACAACCAGACTTCCTAGATGTAGTCACAGCTTTCATGTCCCCAGAAATCCAGTCCAAAAATGATAACAAACTTATTGATCTCCTGCTTACAGCTGCTGTTAAGACTATCCTTTCTAACTGGAAAGACACAGGGAAAGCATCCTTCAAAAGTTGGCTCAACTGGATCACCTTCCTGAGAGGAGCGGACAACATAACACTGAAACGCTCACCCAGCTACCGCTCAAAAGGCGAGATGTGGCAATCCTTGGACAACTACCTGGCCACGCACAAACCACCTTAAGCAACCCACACGTCTCGGTACCCCACACCCAGTGGCCTCCTATCGCAAGCTCTGGAATCATGGCTGCTAACCGTCATACTAATCTTCCTGCCCTCTCTTTTCTTTTCTTCCATTTCCCACTCTCTTTTCTCTCTCTAGCAAAGGCAACACATATGATCGACAAAGGCAGCAAACGTCATAACTCGAGAATGCATACCCATCTAATAAATGCCTCATCAGATCTACTGTATGCCAATTGCAACACCGACGGCAAGATAAAATAATAAATTGTTATATTAAAAAAATACTTGAACCTATTTTTCACAACATATATATGCTTAATCTATGCAGTGTATAGAATACGCATGCTTAGGTTACATCACTGGAATTTTTTTTAAACTATCTTTTGTGGTTTTTGTTCCTTCTTTTTAACATTTCACTTACTGGGAAAACTGGGGAGTTGTCGCATTTTCCTGTACTTTCATGGGCACTTAAATCTGAATGTGTCGGGTGCATATGAACTGTGGCGAAACGCGTGGGAGACGTACTTTGAAATGTTTGTGAATCTGCTCGGTTCAGTAAGAGTAGGTACTAACCAATTCTACACATGAATTCTTCGACCACTCTCACTCATTCTTGTGAACATCCACTGATATTACCTATATTAAAAGCTATGGCAGTGCAGCCTGCTCATCAGTGAATTACTGTATGAATTTAACCTGGTTGCATAAACATGTAACTCAGACTTAAATTATGCGGTTGTAGCATTATTTTTCAAGGCGTAAATTTGATGTAACCATGGAATCATCCCATGTGAATTAGACCTTGAATGCCAGCACTTACTCGTGTGCCATTACAATTGCACAAGACCCAGCTTTGCCAGAACACCTCAGTACTGCACTACAGCACTCCCTCCTGTTCTGCCAATATTTTCAAAATACCAAACCGATGTGAAAAACGCCTAACCGTCGAGTGACACAAAAATATATATTTTTTAAATACAAATTTGCTCGACCCAAAAATATTTTGATAAAAAAAATTCCCTTGTTCTCCTCATTAATTTGTTGTGGCTTGGGAAACCAAGGTTTGAATGAATGCAATGGACCCACCCCATTTTCCATAAGCATTGAAGACCGTCAGAAACTTCACACCTGTAAAGACATTGCGGCAACGAACAGCAGTCATTACTACTAATAATCTCTCTCACACACACACACCATTTTTCTGCAGGACAGGGCATGCCAAGCTTTCTATAAGGATGTGAAAGTAAATTCTCAGCTGCCCCATCTCACCCATCATGTTCATGGAAGCTGAAACATTCAACTAACCTAGACAGAGAAAGGACATCTTCACAAGCCTAAACAGACTGTTGTTGTCAATGGAAACTTTAGAACGTTTGGTTTTGGGCGGAAGCAAGATGACTGCTGTGTGAGAGGAGCCGCGGAGCAGCAGCGGGATGCGGTGCAACTTACCCCCAGAATTCTTCCCCCCCCCCTGCGGGAGTAGCCACTAGTCATCCTTGATTTCTTGCCGAAGGGTCGGTGAAACTCTGCCTCATTCATGCCCGACCATTGCTGCCACAGTAAGGCAGCGTTTATCACCGGAGCCTGCAGGTGGAAGCAATCTGCTGAAGCAGCCGGGATTCTGAGGCTGCTAACTGCCGCACTGACGTTCTGGGCTAGGCATCGGCAGCGCGTTGGGCGGAGTACTGTTTTAGATCAGCCCGAAGTGGAGATAGCGATTTGCCGAAACGGATTTGGCTGGCGAGGACGGCACTTGAAGCGGACTGCAGCAGACATGGCCCCTAAATCGATCTCTGGTGCGTCGGCAAAAGCAGCAGCAGCTACAAAAAAGAAAGCACAGGCAGCACAGGCTGCCCAAGCTGCTCAGGGCTTCCAGGCAGCGTCTACCATGGGGCATGTACAAGAAGGCATACCGGAGCTTGATCCCCCGGAACAAACAAAATCGCCCGAATCAACTAAAAAGGGCAAACAAACGGCGACGCGCTTAAGGCAGACTCCCTCAATATCGGAGCTGCTTATCCGCAGCGGGAAAGGCCATAAGAACGCGGCTGCGGCGGCGCCTCATTCACCAGCCAAGGAGGTAGCTAATGATCCAGGTACTAGCGCTACATGTACGCCTCTGCTGGGGGTTGTGGAATGTACATCCACTGAACAGGATGCTGGGCTGTCTGTCGGCTTGTCTGATGTAGGGGGGGCAGCTGCAATTCAGGGGACCCCCGAGCCTACTGGGACAGGGATAGATGACCAAGACAGCGGGACTATAACCAGCAAAGATGCTACTGGCAAAGCCTTATCTCAAACAGCGTGCATACCTGCTCTGGCGAACAATGAGCTATCAGAGGTTGCTACGGGTCAGGAGCTGGTGATAGGAGATGTTGGCAGGGAGAAAGATATCACACTGTTATGTCTTCCTCTCGCCCTAATGACTCTAACAGATGGTATTGAGAGTGAACAGGAAAAGGAGAAGGATAGTAGTGAATGTTTCTATTCCCTGACTGAAGAGGCAGAGTGGTCTGACGACGAGAGGAGCTCTTCTCAAGAGGGCAATAACATGGAGTCGGATAGCGACCTGGAACAGACCCCCCCTAGTATGGCTAAAAGACCTGCCGCCCAGGATAATGCTCATGCTCAATCGCACAGGGACCTGGTCTGGGATCATTCTTCAGCTCTGCCACTCCAGGGTAGCCCTAATGACGAGGTACCTGCCTCCCACGCTCCCCTGCTGGACGTTATCTACCAGACTATGCTCACACACAGGGAAGAAGCCAGACAGGACACTAGGAAATCACAGGCAGCAATGCGTAAACTGCAAGGTGTTGTCCGAAAACTGTCTAAGGCACATGTCAATGTTGGGGATAGGGTCACCAACTTAGAGGAACGGATCGTGGCGACTGAATCAGAAGCTGCTGCGGCCTCACTTAAAGTTGACTCCCAGGCTGCTCAGGTTGTTGATATCCAGTGGAAGCTGGAGGACATGGACAATAGGCTAAGGCGCAATAACCTGCGGGTACTGGGGGTTCCGGAGGGGGTCGAGGGGTCAGATATCAGGGCCTTTATGATCAACCTATTCAAGAATGCATTCCCGGAGCTCTCAGATTGAAACTGGTCATCAGAAATCCAGAGAGCACATCGTACCCCATTCAGAGTGCGCCCAGGGGCAGGGAGCGATAAGCCAAGGGCAGTCTTAATCTTTCATGGGAACTTCATCCTCAGGCAAATTATATCTGAGAAGGCTAGACCCGACGCAAGAAGATCTAGTGAGGGCCTGTCTTTTTTTGTTAGACCAGATTTCTGCCACGCAACGGTTGAGAGGCTTTGGAGGCTTCGACACCTGATCAAGCCTTTCCAGGACAAGCACATGCAGGTTTACTTAGTAAATCCAGCACAACTCAAGGTATTGAGGGATGGCAAGACTCAATATTTCTCATCTGAGGTGAAGGCAAAGGAGTTCCTGGACTCTTTGTGAACTATAAAAAACGGAGAAAAAGCAGATGAGTGATTAGAAGGGCGTTGGGTCCGCCCAGGAACTTTTGGGCATCAGTGAGGTGTGATGCAAGGGCCTGAAACGCCACTGGTTTCTATTTTTTCTTTTTTTGGGTATTTGACATAGGTGGTTGTTTCTTTTTGCATTTTGGTTATTTGATTCCTTTTTTTCTGACTTGAGCCCTGTGGGGGGGGGGGTAGGGGTTTTGGGGGTAGGCTATGCTATGTATGTGGTTTGTTTCTGAAACAGTAGTTGCACCCATGCACCGTGCTGCTGCACCCATCCATCAGACGCACAGACCTCGGTCTGAGCGCTTCCAGAGGGAGAGGGAGAGGGAGGGGAGCGGGGGGAGGGAGGTTGGGTGGGCTCCAAGGGGGGGAGTAGGGTTTCACAGGTGGGGGTGGGAGGGGGAGGGAAGCATAAAAAAAATTGAGAATATGCGGTATAAAGCTTGGGTTCGCGAGGCATAATGCATATGGTATGGTAGCTGTCCTTATTCAATCCCTGGCAATAAGAATTAGGAGACGGTCGAAAAAAAATAAGGATGTCAAGCCTTAGTATATACTACGTCAACATAGGGGGGCTGAACGACTGGAGAAAGAGAGCTAGACTGGCGGAGTTTATTAAGCCTGAACCCATCAATATCCTGTGTATGCAGGAAACGCATCTGCCTTGGGCGAAAAGACAGTTGTTAAGGGTTGGTGGCCTTGAGGTATTGTCATGCTCCTCTCAGACTTCAACAATAAGGGGGGTGGTAATTCTAGGTAAAACAATGCTGGGGGGGGCTAAACGAGCTAAATCGGATCCCTTGGGTAGATGGGCTTTGGCAGAGTTGGGGTGTAGTTTAACAATTTGTCGGATTTATGGATCAAATCAGGATGACCCAGCAGTATTTGAAATACTGGAGGGGGAACTGTCAACCTGGCCTGTACCCATTCTGGTGTGCGGTGATTTTAATATTTCAATAGATTTGACTGAGAGAGTACCGTATACGGGCAGGAAGCCAAGAGTCTCCAGGGCACTTCTTTCAATGATGCATTCACATGGTTTAATTGACATTTGGGGGACAAAACATCCTGATGATCCAGGGTTCACATATTTCTCATGTTCTCACCATAAGTATATTAAACTGGACTATTTTTTAATCTCACCTGTAGAAATTGGTAAGGTTAATATTATGAAGCTCCCCAAGGTGCTCTCGGATCATAGTCCACTGGTAATTAGATATAGTGGTATAGGACCGGTCAGAAAAAGAAGGGCCTGGACTTTTAACCGGAAACCTCTGGCTGACGCTCCGTTCGTGGAACATTTACGGAAATGGGCTCGTGAGTTTTTCGATGCAAATCGATACAGTGCCTCAAGGAACTCTGTTTGGGATTCGTTTAAGGCAGCATTAAGGGGAGAGGTCACTAGCTATACTGCCCAGGCAAGGAAAAAACAACAGGATGGGAAGAATAAGCTCCTAGCAGATCTAGTCAAGGCAGAAGAGCAGCACTGTCTTGATTTGACACAAGGGAAAGAAGGTAGGGAGAGGCGAACCAGTATCTGTCTGATTAAAGCAGAATTGCAGAAACAGCTGGCCGAAAAGGCGGCGACAGAATACTGGACGTATAGGAGGAAAATGTATGAGACAGGGGAGCAGGCTGGGAGGGCATTGGCTTTAAGAATTAGGCAAGATAGCGTTAAAAATGCAATAACTAGTATCCATGATGATGGGCAGGACTTTGTCGAACCTCAGGATATCCTATCGGTGTTTGCAAAATTTTACCAAATCCTGTATAAGGAAGAAGCAGGGGTTGCATGTCTGGATGGCCGCTACCCGGACTTAGGTCCCAAATTGGAACCGCTCGAGGCGGAAAATCTAGAGAGCAATATAACGGCCGAAGAGGTACGGGAAGCATTATTCAATCTGGCTGCCGGCAAAGCTGCTGGCCCTGACAGCATTCCCCTGCAGCTCTATAAATGTCTGTCGGCTGAAGTCGTTCCGATGTTACTGGATCTATTTAATGGAATCATTTGTACGGGCAAAATCCCTGAAACATGGAAGGACACTAATATAGTGGTCTTCCATAAAAAGGGAAAGCCAAGAGAAAGTCCTAGGTCTTACAGGCCGATCTCTCTTATAAATTCTGACAACAAGCTCTACGCGAAGATTTTGGCCACGAGGCTGGGGAGGATCATTGGTGGGCTCGTCTCCCCCTGGCAGAATGGGTTCATTCCTGGTCACGGTACGACGGACCACATTAGAAGAGCAATTTCGTTGTTTTAGGCCCAATCTGAGGGGGGTTGCCATGATCCTCCTCGACGCAGAAAAAGCGTTTGACCGCGTTAGGTGGCAGTATCTGTGGGATGTCCTCGTGGAGAGAGGTTTCGGCCCTAAAATCCTGATGGCCATCAAGGCCATGTACTGCGACCCGGTGGCCCGTATTCAGATGATGGGTCAGAGCTAAGATAAGATCATGATAAGCAGAGGTACCCGTCAGGGGTGTCCCTGCTCGCCTTTTTTGTTTGCATTATATATCGACCCGCTGGTCAGGTAGATACTGGGGAATCACAGTATTAAGCCGGTAATAACCAACGCGTTCGAGAGCAAAATATTAGCGTATGCCGACGATCTGGCAGTTATTACATCAGAGCCTGCAGAGACCATGCGAACTTTGGTGGAAATCACTAAGCAATTTAGATATCATTCTGGGTATCGCCTAAATGAGGCAAAAACGCAGGTAATATGCTCTAAGGACATAGCCAGAATAGATCAACGGTATGTCAACTCTGCAACCTATCTCGGGGTAATTATTAATGCAGCAACAGGCTCAATTGTTCAAGATAATTTTAATCCACTCCTCAAAAAAATCGAGATTGATCTGAAGCGTATGGATGCACTGCATCTGTCCCTTATAGGCAGGACAAATGTTTTAAAAATGACCATGTTGCCCAAACTTCTTTACCTATTTAGATCCATTCCTCATCTAATTGAGGAGGGGGTGATAAAAAAAATAGAGTCTATTTTTAACAGCTTCCTGTGGCAATACGGTAAGACAAGGGGGGCAGCTAAATACATGACTCTCCCCCAGGAACATGGAGGTTTAGTAGTTCCAAATGTCAGATTCTATCATTGGGCCTGCTTATTGACTCAGATGTCTATCTTATTTGAATCTACACCTAGTGAAAAATATACCCTGGACCCGACCTCTGATCTGTATGCCCTCCCATCAATATATGAACTTTTAATGGGGAAGGAGGCCGTAGGCGCACTGCTGAGAAAAACTGGTCGCAGATTTTTCAAAAAAACCCGGCTTAAGGTTCCCCTTGGCGCTCGGGATCTGTGGAAAATGTTGTAAAAATCAATAAAGATCCCTAGGATTAACACGCATACGCCATTGTGGAAATCAGGGTTCTTTCCGAACCTGAGTGCAGACGGGGCTTGGAAAATATGGGAGCAGCAGGGTATCCAGACAGTGGGGGACGTAATACTGAATGGCAATATTATGACACTTGATGCCATGCAGCAGAAGTACGGTTTGCCTATCGGTCAAAGCTTTAAGTATCTCCAGATTTCACAAGCGCTTAAAGCTGCTGGTTCTGGCGCTGCTCTTGGCGCTCGCAGTCCCATACTTGAATATCTATTGAGGGGAGGGGATAGGATTCAGGTTATATATCAGGAATTAATTGAAAAGTTGCCAGATGATCTCAAGAAACATGAGGCAGCCTGGGCAGCTAAATTGTAAGATCCAGATGCAGATCTTGACAAAGCTCTATATCTGGATAGGCAGGTGCTTCGGTCCTCCAATCTGAAGGCACAGCATTTTAAAACTCTCTTTAATCTATATTACACTCCATCTAAGTTATATGATTGGGGTATGAGGACAGATAGCAATTGCCCCAGATGTCAGAAAGGCCGGCTGATCTGCTACACATGTTCTTCTCCTGCGAAAAGCTTACTGTAATTATAACCGAGATTGAGAAATTCCTAGAGGGGTTGCTAGGCTCTAAGATCAGTCTATCCCCGACAGTGATGATTCTTGGTATCGATAGTAAGCTGGGTTTTAGTAGCGGAGAAACTGAGGCATTTATCTTCTTGGCTGTTGCCGTCCTACGTATTCTGCTGTCAGCTGCCTAGAAGGACCCAAATGCCCCGACCTTTTCAATGTGGTTGGCCAGGCTCCTTGCATTCCATAATATAGAATCTATGCTTTATTTGCACAAGGGTAGGAAACTGCGGGATCTTGGCTGCAAAATTTGGGCCCCTCTGAAGGAACGGAGGGAGGGTAGAGTTTTTTTTAATCAGACTGGGTTGGGTTGTGGGTGATTTTGATATTTACAGATTTGCCTTGACATAATAAATCGATCGTCGGTAAAATGTTAGGTGGTTATGTGTATATATTTATTGATGGCTATACTTTTATGATGCATATTTATATATTTATATATTTATATCTTATATGGTCCTACTCTCTGCACTTTGTAATTATATTGAATTGTATTAATGACTTCACTTGTTTTTCTTCATTAATTGATTTGTATGAATATTTATTGTATAACCACTTGTATTTTCTTTCTGATACCGTATAAATTCTCAAAAAATTTTTTTTTTTTAAAAGGAAACTTTAGAACGTTCTAGAAAATCATTACAAGATCATCAAATACACTGAGGTATCATAGTAATGGCCGATTGTGCGCTACTCACGTTTATAACATAACATGATGGGGTCAACTCGCATAAGATTTTTTTAATATTGGAAGTATTACTAAAGAAGTACTATTTTACATACTCTTAAATGCCTTTGTGAATCAGGGACCGATTTAGATCTTGGCAGACAGGTTACTCCGTCACAACGGTGACGGTTATCCCGTCCGCCAAAATATAAATCCCATAGGATATAATGAGATTCGTATTTTTCCGTCATCGTTGTGATGGAGTAACCCGTCCGCCAAGATCTAAATCAGGACATCAGTCCCTACACATCCAACTCCCTATTAGTAAATGTACAAAGAAGGCACAGTGTTTATTGTTCTATTTGCACTCGTTATATAAGAATAGCTCTTGAATATTTGAATGGTATTCCTATTTTAGAAGATTTGGGGCCAACACAAAGGCATGAAAGACATGTGAAACTGTACTACAGGACTACTACTTTACATATTCCAAAATGCCTTTGCGGATAGACCCCATTTTCCCCAATGCTGAAGACAATCAGAGGAGGATCAGTTAACCTATTAAAACTAGTTAGGGTCCAGGGCCGTTATTTTATTTTTATTTCAACGTGTTTTATTGCATTTTTTAGAAGAACACATTCGCAATTCTGTTACAGGGTTTGCATTGATTAATCCACTCGCTTTTAGACTATATAATTCTTTGCATGCCCTCCCTGTCTTAACAGTGAAGAAGGGAAAGGAAAACCTGAAAGGAGCATGGAATGGAAGCAAGGGGTGAAAGAAGAGATACAGGGTAGGCACCTAGGATTTACATTGCTTATGAATTACGTCTGACATTGGATAGGACCATTAGGGCCCAATTACATTCTTGAGAGGGTGGGGCTTCATTTGGGTTGCCGGAATGTGTCTCGCTGGCCTACCACTTTTCATGGGGGCTCAAACGAGTCTAGAAACCCGGCAAATCAGTGCACTGGGCCCTATCTACAAAACCACTCACCTGAATAAACAAGCATTTGCAATGCAAAAGGTCTCGCATTAGGAAAGTTTGAGCTATTGGTACTGTAAATAACACATTTTTTATTTATGTGTTGGTTTGGAAAATAGTGAAATTAATAGCTTTGTCATTTACAATGCCAATAGTGTTAACTTTCGCAAATGTGACACCCATAGCATTTGTAATGCAATATGTGTTGTATTTACATGACTCAGATGTATTGATATTACAAATAGAAATGTTTTTTTTTTAATACTTAAATAAAAGTTATTGTCATTTATAATGGCAATAGCTTTTGTAAATAACTTTTGTGAAGATTATGTTCATTGTATTTTGTGACGAAAATCCAAGAACAGAAGTGAACTATTAACATACTTTTGTGACATTTGTAATAAAGCTTGAAACATTGAGAGAACATATTTGAACTAGTTGTTGTTGAATGGTTGCACAGATTGATGCTGTGGTGGCTCTGAGTGATGTTATGGTGGCGATGAGTGATGCTGTGTAGTTCAGTGATGCTGTGGTAGCGCATAGTGATGTTGTGGTGCCCCTGAGTGATGCTGTGGTGGTGCTCAGTGATGCTGTGGTGGTGCAAAAGATAGAGTGAGTGCGATAGATAGAGCGAGGGCGATAGATAGATAGAGTGAGAGCGATCGATAGATTGAGGGCGATAGATAGACAGATAGATAAAGAGTATTTATGTTGCATTGAGTAGAGTAAATATGAGGTGTGTAATTACATGGCACTGAGTGGTATTATGTGGAGTGTATTTACGTTGCATTGAGAAGAGTGCAATTATGTGGCGTGTAATTATGTGGCACTGAGTGGTATTTGGAGTGTATGTTGCATTGAGTGCAGTGTAATTATGTAGCATATAATTATGTGGCACTGAGTGGTATTGTTTGGAGTGTATGTTGCATTGAGTGCAGTGTAATTATGTAGCATATAATTATGTGGCACTGAGTGGTATTGTGTAGAGTGTGTGTGTTGCATTCAGCAGAGTGTAATTATGTGGTGTGTAATTATCTTGCACTGAGTAGTATTTGGAGTGTCTGTTGAGTGCAGTGTAATTATGTTGCATATAATTATGTGGCACTGAGTGGTATTATGGGGAGGTTATGTTGTATTCAGTAGAGTGTAATTGTGTGGCATGTAATTATGTGGCACTGAGTGGTATTGTTTGGAGTGTATGTTGCATTGAGTGCAGTGAAATTATGTAGCATATAATTATGTGGCACTGAGTGTTATTGTGTGGAGTGTGTGTTGCATTCAGTAGAGTGTAATTATGTGGTGTTTAATTATGTGGCACTGAGTGGTATTTGGAGTGTATGTTGCATTGAGTGCAGTGTAATTATGTTGTATATAACTATGTGGCACTGAGTGATATTTGGAGTGTATGTTGCATTGATTGCAGTGTGTGTACTTATGTGGCGCGTAACTATGTGGCACTGAGTGGTATTTGGAGTGTATGTTGCATTGAGTGCAGTGTAATTATGTGGCGTGTAATTATGTGGCACTGAGTGGTATTTGGAGTGATTGTTGCATTTAGTGCAGTGATGTGGTGTGTAATTATGTGGCATGTAGTGGTATTTGGAGTGTATGTGGCACTGAGTGCAGTGTAATTATGTGGTGTGTAATTTTGTGGCACTGAGTGGTATATGGAGTGTATGTTGCATTGAGTGCTGTGAAATTATGTAGCATATAATTATGTGGCACTGAGTGTTATTGTGTGGAGTGTGTGTTGTATTCAGAAGAGTGTAATTATGTGGTGTTTAATTATGTGGCACTGAGTGGTATTTGGAGTGTATGTTGCATTGAGTGCAGTGTAATTATGTTGTATATAACTATGTGGCACTGAGTGATATTTGGAATGTATGTTGCATTGAGTGCTGTGTAATTATGTGGCGTGCAACTATGTGGAAGTAAGTGGGATTTGGAGTGTATGTTGCACTGAGTGCAGTGTAATTATGTGGCGTGTAATTATGTGGCACTGAGTGATATTTGGAGTGTATGTTGCATTGAGTGTAGTGTAATTATGTGGCATGTAATTATGTGGCACGGAGTGGTATTTGGAATGTATGTTGCATTGATTGCAGTGTGTGTAATTATGTGGAATGTAATTATGTGGCACTGAGTGGTATTTGGAATGTATGTTGCATTGAGTGCAGTGTAATTATGTAGCGTGTAATTATGTGGCACTGAGTGGTATTTGGAATGTATGTTGCATTGAGCGCAGTGTAATTATGTGGCATGTAATTATGTGGCACTGAGTGGTATTTGGAATGTATGTTGCATTGATTGCAGTGTGTGTACTTATGTGGCGTGTAATTATGTGGCACAGAGTGGGATTTGGAGTGTATGTTGCATTGAGTGCAGTGTAATTATGTGGTGTGTAATTATGTGGCACTGAGTGGTATTTGGAGTGTATGTTGTATTGAGTGAGGTGTAATTATGTGACGTGTAATTATGGCACTGAGTGGTATTTGGAGTGTATGTTGCATTGAGCGCAGTGTAATTATGTAGCATATGATTATGTGGCACTGAGTGGTATTGTGTGGAGTGTGTTGCATTCAGTAGAGTGTAATTATGTGGTTTGTAATTATGTGGTACTGAGTGTTATTTGGCGTGTATGTTGCATTGTGTGCAGTGTAATTATGTTGCATATAACTATGTGGCACTGAGTGGTATTTGGAGTGTATGTTGCATTGAGTGCAGTGATGTGGTGTGTAATTATGTGGCATTGAGTGGTATTTGGAGTGTATGTGACATTGAGTGCAGTGTAATTATGTGGTGTGTAATTATGTGGCACTGAGTGGTATATGGAGTGTATGTTGCATTGAGTGCTGTGTAATTATGTGGCATTGAGTGGTATTTGGAGTGATTGTTGCATTGAGTGCAGTGATGTGGTGTGTAATTATGTGGCATTGAGTGGTATTAGGAGTGTATGTGACATTGAGTGCAGTGTAATTATGTGGTGTGTAATTATGTGGCACTGAGTGGTATATGGAGTGTATGTTGCATTGAGTGCTGTGTAATTATGTGGCACTGAGTGGGATTTGGAGTGTATGTTGCATTGAGTGCAGTGTAATTATGTGGCGTGTAATTATGTGGCACTGAGTGGGATTTGGAGTGTAGTAATTATGTGGCACTGAGTGGTATTTGGAGTGTATGGTGCATTGAGTGCAGTGTAATTATGTGGAGTGTAATTATGTGGCACTAAGTGGTATTTGGAGTTTATGTTGCATTGAGTGCAGTGTAATTATGTGGCACTGAGTGGTATTTGGAGTGTATGTTGCATTGAGTGCAGTGTAATTATGTGGTGTGTAATTATGTGGCACTGAGTGGTATTTGGAGTGTATGTTGCGTTGAGCGCAGTGTAAATATGTAGCATATAATTATGTGGCACTGAGTGGTATTGTGTGGAGTGTGTGTTGCACTGAGTAGAGTGTAATTATGTGGCACTGAGTGGTATTTGGAGTGTATGTTGCATTGAGTGCAGTGTAATTATGTTGCATATAACTTATGTGGCACTGAGTGGTATTTGGAGTGTATGTTGCATTAGAGTGCTGTGTAATTATGTGGGCGTGCACATCTAAAACAACCATGTCTTTAGCAGTCTCTCGAAGCTGGTTAGCCCACCGCAGGCCCTAATGTTCTGTACAATTAGTGTGGAAAAGTGGCAACAGCGTTGCCATATACGAGGCATGAGAACCAGAAAAGAACAGAGATTGGCACATGTCACAGGGGTTTCACTCCCATATAAGCCTGCCGAAATCATACACACACACACCAGATATAGGAGTCAAAGTGGGTGGCGACCTTCTGGCCTAATGTCAAGAAGGATGGTGGTGGGGTCAAGCCGGCGAGGAGAGATATATATTATATATATGAGAGAGAAAGAGAGAGAGAATTGTCAAGCAGCTTACAAGACATTTTACCAGCAGACAGGTAAAGAAAACGGCAAAACAAACTGGGAACTCAAGTAAACTTAGGTCGGGGGCTGGAAAGAATATGGCACAAATTACCGAGATATGCAGAAAAGAAACATCCGATTGGGATGCAGCACTATCTAAAAGGGTAATTACTGTACAGTACAGCCTTTTCGGTCCCATTACAGGAGAACAGTCCGAGGACTCAAACAGGATACAACCAATAAGAGAACAATGCAGCCACTAACGTCGATTGCTCCTAAAAGGTGGACAGCATCTCCAAGCCATGAGCAGGTTTTCCGTCGGCAGAGTAACTATTCCCGACTCGATATTCAAAGGCATGGCGGTAGGAGGAAGACGACGAAACAACTGCCTAACAATGCAAGTATTATAAAGTAACAGTAGAAACAGACACGGTATTTGTACACAAGTAGGTCGACACCATTAATGAAGAATAGAGGTTACAAAACTCTAACAATAATGTTCACGCAATAAAAAGTTTCATTTTTCCGGTATCTCCTGGTATAATGTAAGGGGCGAGAGTCACTGTGTAAACATCTTACTGCAGTCTCACAAAACCTCGACCTGCACCAACACAAAGCTGCACGTGGTACAAAGACAAGCACACCGCCCTTGAACAAATAATTATAACAGTGGAAGCACTGCAAAGAATCCGAAAAACATGGGCTCAGTTTATTCAAAGACCCATAGACAATAGGCCCTGGTACCTTGTCGATCTTATTATCCACAACTTCTTTTCAGACACTTTTTTTGGTTCGAGTAAGCCACACTATCACCTTTACTATTCTACCGCCCATGACCCAGAGGCCTCGGCTCATCGAAGACTTCCCCACTTCGGAACTCAGTAGTAACAAGGATTAAAGCAAGCTGTATAATTAAGACAGTCTCAGTAATCATAAAATAAAAGCACAAACGATTTACTTCTGAAATAAAGTATAATAAAAAAGAAACCTTAGATGACATGTTTCCAAAACTGCAACACTTCTTTAATGACTCAGTGCATCTAAAACAAGCTGGAGGCGGCTCTGGCGCAGCACGTCGTCTTCTGGAGACGTGCGAGTTCACAGAGCATAATCGGCTCGTGCACAGGCCAGTAGCCGCTCGTTCACAGCTCTATCTCCCTTGCCAGTTAGCACAGTGACTATAGAACTCGCGCTGGCGGGAGCGCTTCGCGCTCCAACACCAGCTCGACCTAAAAAGGAAAATTAGTGTTAAATTCTGGTCTGCATGAGGCCCTATGCTCATGGGCCCCCTCCGGAAACTGCTCAGCATGCACACGCGTTAAAGACGGCACTGGTAGAGTCTGGATAATCAGAGTTGCACTTGGGGGTGCCCAGGGCCGGACTGGGAAATGAAAGCAGCCCTGGCAAATTTTGGCAGACCAGCCCCCGTCCGGCGCGCAGCGAGCGAGCGGGCCCGACCGCCACTAGGGGGGTTTGGGGGAAAATTTTGAAAAACGACAGACCAAAATGGTGAATTTTACAGCACATTTTTGATTACATATTCAAATTGTATCAACCTTCAATGCACAGAAAATAGTAGATAATGACCTTAAAGAACATCAGGTTACCCATCCAGTCATATGTACCCATAGGACATTCTTTCAGAGAACACCAAAAATAGACACAAGTAGTGAATCAGAGAGAACAAAGTGAGACCAGCCCCCACACGGTAGGTAGCGAGCAAGCGCAGTGAGCAACTACTGCTAAGGGGAGTTTGGGGAGATGAGCTTCTCCCCCCCAAAAAATTTGGGAGACAGAAAGCAAAGTTAGCAATAACCGCAAGGATTATAATGCACTTAAGAGTATATGGTATGGCGAGATCATAGAACAGCTATAAGGACATGGTTCCGCAAGCACCAGAGGGCCTCAGCTCATGCTAGGGCACCCTCTCACACAAAACCAAGCACTCTGCCTCCAGGATTGTTAAGGTCTGCCATAGGAGTGACTTACAGGTTACTATGTGTCTATATATATAAGTTAGATATAGGTATTCTATATCTAAGCAAAGGGTGATTACACCACCTTGCCCCAGCTGAGTGATCAGCCAGTTGTGTCAATTTAGGAATGCCAGCCAGGGGTGGCATAATACATGCTGGAGCCCCTGGTAGGCCTTGGGTGCACCTATACTCTGGGTACTTAAGGGAACACTGTACAGGGACTCACAAGGGTGACCCAATATCCAATGTGGCATGTACCTAAAGTACATGCTATCAATTTAGAGAGAGCACAGCTGGGCTGTGGGTCTGATTAGCAGGCCCACAGCCACACTAAAGTCGAAAACCAGTGGAGCAAAAAGTGGGGGTTACCATAGGAAGCAGAACCTACTCTCTTAAAATAGAGATAGAGATAGAGAGAGGGGAGAAAGGGAGGAGAGGGAGAGAGAGGGGTGAGAAATACAGGGATAGAAAAGAGAGAGAGGGAGGGATAGAGAGAGAAAATTATAGAGAGAAAGGGTTAGGGAGTGAGAGAGGAACCAAGAGAGATATGGGGATAGAGAGCGAGAGAGGGGGAGAGAGTGAGAGAGGGATAGGTATAGAGAGAGTGAGAGGGATAAATAGACAGCGCGTGAGGGAGCGAGAGAGAGGGATAGAGAAATAGAGAGAGAGGGAGGGAGCAAGAAAGTGAGAGAGGGGGCGAGAGAAAGAAAGAGTGGGAGGGAGAGAGAGAGACAGTAGAGAATAGCGATGGGGAGGGAGGCGAGAGGGAGAGAGAGGGGGAGAGAAATGCAGGGATAGAAAAGAGAGAGGGATAGAGAGAGAAAAGGATAGAGAGAAAGGGATAGAGAGTGAGAGAGGAACTGACAGATATGGGGATAGAGGGAGAGAGGGGGATAGAGGGAGGGAGAGAGAGAGAGAGAGAGAGAGAGAGGGGAGAGAGACTGAGAGGGGGATAGCAATAGAGAGATTGAGAGGGATAAAAAGAGCATGTGAGGGAGTGAGAGCAAGGAATAGAGGAATAGAGAGGGAGAGAGAAAGAGGGAGGGAGCAAGAGAGGGAGAGAGAGAAAGGGAGAGAGAGGGGGCGAGTGTGACCAGAGAACATGGGCTGTTCTGGCAGGTTACTTGCAGTTTAGTTGCATCTCAGTCCTGGTAGATTAGACATAGATACAGGCCAAGTATTGCAAGCAGTTAAATACATTTCCGTTCCAGTTGTTTTGAGAGGGGAGGTAGGAGCTGGATTACACTGCACTTCCATAGCTGGGAGTGCCAGTTGAGACAGAACATGGGCAGTTAATGACATTTCAGTTCTAGAGGACTTTTAAAATGGTTGTGATAGACAGTGACTGCGGGTGCAAAATAATCTCTGATAAATCAACACACACCGTAAGGCAGTATTACAGAAATTCTAGGAAGTTGCACAAAGAAGAAAAAACACGGGTCAAATAAATTTGCACACATTTTGATGCTGGCCCAAATAGAATATAAACAAAATTGTGTCCAGTTTACAATACAGAAAAACACTGTTCAAGCAAAACCATAGAAGAAACCGATTCTGAAACACAATTACCACATCCAGAGAGTTTAAGTGCCATGATACCTCACTGGTGATAACTATATTCTATTGGAATCCTAGGTAACATAATATGGCATCATTTTAACACATTTGAACAAATGGAGTTAATATTTTTTAACTCACTGTTAGTCAGTTGACTTCATACAGATGAAAGGCGGACTCACTACTTAAATGCTTCAACTTTAAAGGGACCCGCTAAATGCTGAACTATATTACCCGGTGGGATAAAAATGAAGTCAGCTAGGCTAGTTCCTCTGACTGTCAGGCTTGTTGTGGTAGAGGCTGGACTTTGAAAAGGTTGGCAGGGACTTGAAAAAGTAAGTCACAGGCCCGTGCAGTTGAAACGCCAGAAGGCTCTGGTGGAGTCAGTTAGATTAGTCAATAATCTGAATTCCTCCAAGTTGAGCCTGGTATAGAGTTAGTCACATAACTGGCACGTTTTTTTCTGTAAACCCAGGAGGACAGTACGGTGTCTGTCGCATCTGAAAGAACAGCGGGGCTTTGAAATTGCAGAGCTCCCACGTTTTCCAGTTCCAAGCGTGATTAGCTCATCCTGTCAGGCATTCTGGGACCTGTAGTTCTGGTTCTATAATTGATTAAACAGTACTGCAAATCACAGACAGTAATAAGAAAACAGAGCTTCACACCCACAAAACTAGAGATCTTAAAATCTCTGAAAGAATCATTCACATGTCAAGTTTACTTATGATAACCCCGAAAGTCTGGGGTTTTGTCAGAAACTCAGAGGCATCCAGTTTTTCATCACTGCTCATTTAATTTTTATTTCCAACGTGCAGTCATGCATGTACTTTGAAAAGCAAATGTACGCATTTCACAAGTCAAATAATGTCATAAAATAGGACTGGGTAAGCTATGTGGACGCCTGATGTGTACAATGATTTGAGAATTTGAGCAATAAGGACCAGGAGCAGAGTGGCTAAACTGTTATAAGCGAAAACTAGGGGTGGAAGGAGAGCTGCTATTAACCTAGGGTGTGTTAATGAAGGACTGGTGTGTCAGTCAGGTAAGGCGACCTCTCTAGACTAATAACAGGAATAGGTAGGTAGGTAGGCAGTGCTAGGATGAAGGTGGGCGTGAAGTGCTAGGTTTAATGTGCCAGGTTACTGCCCATTCCAGCTGTGCTCCATAAATCCCTAGTGGCTCCCCCACTGAATGCACCTCAAGACCCACGCCCAGGGCGTGCCCTAGCACCCCAACAACTCTGCCCATGAGCAGTCTGGTGCTTTGAACAATAGAGGTAACCCTTCGTCGTGGGTGCCAGGCTGCTGGCGAACGAGAACCAGGATGAGCATGTCCAGTCCAAACCATGGCAGTCAGTCGTGCAATGATATTGGGAGCTATAGGTGGAAGATGGGAAAGAAAACAGAAGACGATGGCTTTCAAATAAAATATTTTTGCCAAACAAGCAGGATAGCTCATAAGGTTAAGCATTTGCGACTGAGACATGCACTAACATTTGAGCCACTGGTTTGAATGAAGGAAGAGCTAGTTTAACCTTTCATTCTTCAAATGTTGAATGTCGATCAATAACACTGCAGAAAAAACAGTGGAGCAGTAAAATGTGTACCCCTCTACTCCGACTTCACGCCAGATTTACAACTGGTGCCTGTGCAAATATCAAACAAGAAGATGCTGTGTTGTTACGACTACGGACGGACCGGACAGTACTCCCTTCATCTACCTCGGAAGGGAGCCAGCTTGGGGGCAGAGGAGAGGCTGTGCCACTGAATACACAGCAGCTGAGTGATACACCAGTGGGTACAGTTCCTGATAAAAAGCTTTGCTATGGGATGTTCAGAACCTGGGCTCGGATATACTGTGGTGACAAATAAGTATCAGCGGGCAGCCACGGCTTGCATCTCACCTATCGGGGCGGTAACAGGACTTGTGAAAATCAGCCACATCCCATGAGGGTGCCTCCTAGCACTAGCAGGAGGGCAGAGACACACACAGTCACGTAATTCAAGAGACAGGTTACTGGAATCACATGACGCAGGCCAAGGGAGAAATGTGGCACCCGCCCCACAAAAGCCTCCGACATGCCTCCAGGGTGTCGTGACTCGAGTCGTGAGATGTACAGATAATTATTCTCTCTCAGGAGTCAGGACGACTCGTAGGCCTTTGAAGTACCCAAGGCTCTGCTCTGCACAGGTGTGCTCAGGCCCTCTCGGGGGCCGCCGGCCAGAAAAACGGACTCACCTCAGGCCTGCTGACTGCTGTTGTGGTGGTGGCACTGCAGACAGAAACAGGGGGGTCGTCGGGCTAGGCGCGGCGGCGCCAGCCAGTAGAATAAAAGTAAGGCCGCTTCAAGTACCGTGCACACCTCTGCTCCTCTCGTCACTCCTGTAGGCAGTCACAAGCAGTTATTGCCCAATGCGCATGCGGGCCGCACCCTACAGCGCGCAGACGCCGCAGAGGAGGAGACAGGGCATAATTCTGCGCGCACAGGCACCTCCTCCTCCTGAAACTTTTGTCTAGGGTTAGGTTGCACAGTCGAAGGTCAATCAGGCTTGATGGCGGGGCGCTAGCGTATTAGTCTCAGATGATGATGAGTCACATCAATGACATCATCATGACTACGAGTACCCAACACCTGGACCTGGTGCCGGTGGTGACTTCTAATCTCTCTGAACTAACTACTGTGAGTGACGCTGTAGTGTTGTTGTGCCTGGGGGCCGATTTTCAGTCCGACCGTCACAGGCTGTGACAGTCGGACTGAAAATCGGCCCCCAGCCACAAAACCGGCCCCCTTTTTGAAAACCGGCCCCCACCCCCTCCAGCCGACCGGGGGATTGCCCGGTGCCCGGAATCACCAGTCCGGGCCTGGGGGTGCCCCCTGCACCTCGCCATTGTTGGGCACAAATGCTTTCTTTGCTGGCTGCGAGGTATTCGTCAGATGTCTGGACGAAGGAATGTGGCCCTAAAATAACCTGTGCAAAAGTACAAGGCGATGCCTGTGCTTTAAAATGATATTTTACAGAAACTGGATAGCATGCCTTCTTAAAAGCATCGAGAAGGGGTTGGAGCCTAAGTCTGGCATGTGACACGTGTCACTCTGTCATGTGGCATATGCCACATCTGATGTGACATATGCCATAGATTTTCTACTTGGTCTTTCATTATTATCAGTTGAGCATTTCCATAGGACTATGTTTCACTCTGCTAAAATAAAAAAATTGTTTAAAAAAATAAAAATAATATTAAAAAATAATTTCCCGAGGTGGGGTTTGAACCCTGGTCAAAACTCACTCAAAGACCCTGCACATCCACAGTGAGCCACTTACTCTGCTGAAGGTTCTTCAGCCAAAGGTATTTATGTCATAGGATAAGGATGTCAGTCCTTCCTCTATTTCTATTGTCTTTGGACTGTAGATACCAGAAATCTTCTCTCGATTTACATTCTTTAAATACAAATAGCCCTTCCTTTCATACAGTCTGCCACTAGCCCCATGCATTTCCAATTCTTACACAATCATCCCCAAATTCTCATTCCACTAAATAAGTGATTTCTTTCATAGCAAACCTGTCCCCCCTATCCACGTGCCACCCAGCATGCCATTATCAATGCCTGACATGCACTATGAGTAAGGAGGCCATAGTTCTCCCAGATACTGCTAGGGGTCATTTACAAAGGCACAGCTTTCATTTGTGGAATTTAGAAATAAAAAAAAATAAAAAAATAAAAAACTGATTTTCCCCACCTGGGGTTTGAACCCTGGTCAAAACTCACTTAAAGCCCCTGCACATACACAGTGAGCCACCTACTCTGCTGAAAATTTCCCAGCCAAAGGCATTTATGTCATAGAATAAATATGTCAGTCCTTCCTCTATTTCTATTGTCTTTGGACTGTAGATAGCAGAAATCTTCTCTCGATTTACATTCTTTAAATACAAATAGCCCTTCCTTTCATACAGTCTGCCACTAGCCCCATGCATTTCCAATTCTTACACAATCATCCCCAAATTCTCATTCCACTAAATAAGTGATTTCTTTCATAGCAAACCTGTCCCCCCTATCCACGTGCCACCCAGCATGCCATTATCAATGCCTGACATGCACTATGAGTAAGGAGGCCATAGTTCTCCCAGATACTGCTAGGGGGTCATTTACAAAGGCACAGCTTTCATTTGTGGAATTTAGAAATAAAAAAAAATAAAAAAATAAACCGATTTCCCCCACCTGGGGTTTGAACCCTGGTCAAAACTCACTCAAAGCCCCTGCACATACACAGTGAGCCACCTACTCTGCTGAAAATTTCCCAGCCAAAGGCATTTATGTCATAGAATAAGGATGTCAGTCCTTCCTCTATTTGTATTGTCTTTGGACTGTAGATAGCAGAAATCTTCTCTCGATTTACATTCTTTAAATACAAATAGCCCTTCCTTTCATACAGTCTGCCACTAGCCCCATGCATTTCCAATTCTTACACAATCATCCCCAAATTCTCATTCCACTAAATAAGTGATTTCTTTCATAGCAAACCTGTCCCCCCTATCCACGTGCCACCCAGCATGCCATTATCAATGCCTGACATGCACTATGAGTAAGGAGGCCATAGTTCTCCCAGATACTGCTAGGGGGTCATTTACAAAGGCACAGCTTTCATTTTTGGAATTTAGAAATAAAAAAATAAAAAAATAAAAACCCGATTTCCCCCACCTGGGGTTTGAACCCTGGTCAAAACTCACTCAAAGTCCCTGCACATACACAGTGAGCCACCTACTCTGCTGAATATTCCCCAGCCTAAGGCATTTATGTCATAGAATAAGGATGTCAGTCCTTCCTCTATTTCTTTTGTCTTTGGACTGTAGATAGCAGAAATCTTCTCTCGATTTACATTCTTTAAATACAAATAGCCCTTCCTTTCATACAGTCTGCCACTAGCCCCATGCATTTCCAATTCTTACACAATCATCCACAAATTCTCATTCCACTAAATAAGTGATTTCTTTCATAGCAAACCTGTCCCCCCTATCCACGTGCCACCCAGCATGCCATTATCAATGCCTGACATGCACTATGAGTAAGGAGGCCATAGTTCTCCCAGATACTGCTAGGGGGTCATTTACAAAGGCACAGCTTTCATTTGTGGAATTTAGAAATAAAAAAAAATAAAAAAATAAACTGATTTCCCCCACCTGGTGTTTGAACCCTGGTCAAAAGTCACTCAAAGCCCCTGCACATACACAGTGAGCCACCTACTCTGCTGAAAATTTCCCAGCCAAAGGCATTTATGTCATAGAATAAGGATGTCAGTCCTTCCTCTATTTCTATTGTCTTTGGACTGTAGATAGCAGAAATCTTCTCTCGATTTACATTCTTTAAATACAAATAGCCCTTCCTTTCATACAGTCTGCCACTAGCCCCATGCATTTCCAATTCTTACACAATCATCCACAAATTCTCATTCCACTAAATAAGTGATTTCTTTCATAGCAAACCTGTCCCCCCCTATCCACGTGCCACCCAGCATGCCATTATCAATGCCTGACATGCACTATGAGTAAGGAGGCCATAGTTCTCCCAGATACTGCTAGGGGGTCATTTACAAAGGCACAGCTTTCATTTGTGGAATTTAGAAATAAAATTAAAAAAAATAAAAAAATAAACCGATTTCCCCCACCTGGGGTTTGAACCCTGGTCAAAACTCACTCAAAGCCCCTGCACATACACAGTGAGCCACCTACTCTGCTGAAAGTTCCCCAGCCACAGGCATTTATGTCATAAAATAAGAATGTCAGTCCTTCCTCTATTTCTATTGTCTTTGGACTGTAGATAGCAGAAATCTTCTCTCGATTTACATTCTTTAAATACAAATAGCCCTTCCTTTCATACAGTCTGCCACTAGCCCCATGCATTTCCAATTCTTACACAATCATCCCCAAATTCTCATTCCACTAAATAAGTGATTTCTTTCATAGCAAACCTGTCCCCCCTATCCACGTGCCACCCAGCATGCCATTATCAATGCCTGACATGCACTATGAGTAAGGAGGCCATAGTTCTCCCAGATACTGCTAGTGGGTCATTTACAAAGGCACAGCTTTCATTTGTGGAATTTAGAAATAAAATTAAAAAAAAAAAAAAAAAAGATTTTCCCCACCTGGGGTTTGAACCCAGGTCAAAACTCACTCAGAGCCCCTGCACATACACAGTGAGCCAACTACTCTGCTGAAAGTTCCCCAGCCAAAGGCATCTATGTCATAGAATAAGGATGTCAGCCCTTCCTCTATTTCTATTGTCTTTGGACTGTAGATACCAGAAATCTTCTCTCGATTTACATTCTTTAAATACAAATAGCCCTTCCTTTCATACAGTCTGCCACTAGCCCCATGCATTTCCAATTCTTACACAATCACGGCACAGGGAACCCCAGGTGCCACCCAGATTAGGACCCCCCTGGCATAGGTAGAATAGGATGAATGAAACATCTGGCCCGCCATTTTTAGGACAGCTTCTGGGCACCCTCTTCGTTCAAGTGGGTCTCCTGGAGGCACGCAATGGAGACGCCATGGCGTCGGAGGAATGAAAGGACCCTGTATCTTTTAGTGCAAGTGCCCAATCCACGCACGTTCTAAGTTAAGAATTTAAACCCCATGACAGGAGATCACGCCCAACCTGGACATATATTACAAACGGCGTGTTCCGCCACCCACGGGCCCAACCAGCATCCAGGCCGGGGGACCTAGCCCATCTGATCAGCCATTCCAAAAACAGAAACACAGTACTCTCGATGCCAGCAACAATTTCCCCTCCCAACCCCACCAACCTCCCAAGCCCCCCCAACCCCACAACCCCCCCATAACATCTACCCCCACCCCCACCCACGAGCAAGATGACAGCAACAACAAAACACGCTATCCTGCCCTCCCCCTGCTGGTGCCAGGATGTACACAGCCACCCTATTCGTCCCATCCAATACACACACACACACACACCCAACCAAACACGACCCACCCCCCTTCTAGCTCCCCATGGGACCCAGAAGTACAGGAATGAACCTGGGCTTGGCCGCCGGCATCAGTCCCAAAGCAGGGCCCTCCCCAGCCAAAATAAAGACAGACACCGCCACATAAGGTCGTTCCAACGGGATACAGGTCCTACGCTCCTCTCCGTCATTCAAGCTCGAACAGCACGGCTCCCAGGTACCTCATACAAACTCAAGGCCCAGCACTAAAGCCCCCAAAGCAGAGCACAACACTCTTCACTCCAACAGTACCTTACGACAGAGCCGTCCCCTGCAGCAGTTCAGACATTCCAGTCTCTGGGATCACCGGAGCCGTAGAGTCTGTACCTGGCACAATGTCCTGCAGGGTATCTGGAACCAACACGTCCCCAGGGGCGGATGCGCCCGAGGACTCTGGACCATCCCTTGCCAAGGAAGGTCCCAACGGCTCCGCCTTCCGCATCGTCGTCCCTGGGGATGGTTCCCCCAGGTCTCACGGGGCCCCCCTCACTCTTCCGAGGGCATGTCGTCACCCCTGTATCTCCTGCCACTCCCACACCTCAGCGGGCTATTCGAAGAAATGCGCCCGGCCCTGAGATATCACCTTGACCTTGGCCGGATATAACAGCATATATTGTAGCTTCATCTCCTGGAGCTTCTGCTTGACTCCCAGGTAGGACTTCCGCTGCTCTTGCACCTGTTGGGTGTAATCAGGATAGATGCATATGTGGCTGTTCTCAATGGTGAGATACTCCGTCTACCTCGCCGCCTTCAGAATGCAATCCCGGACTATATAGTTCAGGATCTTCGCAATCAATGCCCTCGGAGGCTCCCCCGGGTGTGGGGGGTACCATGGCCCTATGCGCCCGTTCGATGCCAAATACATTTGATAGCCCATGCGGGCTTCAAGTTGTGCGCTGTAAAACCGCCTCTTATGCTTGATTTAATAATCTATAATGTTGTGCCTTCTATAATAAGAATCTAGGACACGTTTAGCATTTAAATGACTACTTTAACAATTGCGATACAAAAGGGGATGATGGACGGAGCGTTTGAGCAAATCAAACACTCACCCCCAGTCAGCTGATCTGGGTTTAATCCATCACCATTCTTTAGCCCACTCTCCCACCCCAGTTCAGACATGGCCATATGCAAATCAGTCTGACCCTGTGCCTCATGGGAACAGTCCAGCCCAAACTGCCAAGCCATATCTTCCCTGTACCGAAAAAAAACATCCTGGAACTGGTTTCTGGATAATCAGCCATCATCAGCCAGCCTAGCTTGAATCCAGTGGCAAAGTGAGCAAGGGACCCAAGTCTGGGCACACCCTGCCAACTTAGGGTGAACAAAGCAAAACCAAAGGGGATGATGGACCGAGTGTTGAACGTTGCAAGCACTCACCCCCAGTCAACTGATCTGGGCCTTGATCATCTTACCTGTCCACCCTGCAGCTGACTGCTTTTTTAATTGGGAAATTTGAGCCCCCCCTGAATCTCACTAACTAGGCCAGTCCCCCTGCTGGGGATGCCACATTCATGCCTGGCACGTAATCAGACACATAAGGGCTTGATTTGCTTGATGCACAGAGTCAAGTTTACTCTTCCTGTGAGTTCATGTCCCCATTACATTAAGGTTGTTGAACTTGTTACTGTGCCTACTACATAATACACTGCAACCTACAAGCTGCAGGCTCTAATCCCTAAAGTATAGTTAAAGGTGACTGAGCCAGCTGCACAGGTCTGCTTGTGATCTCCAGGTTACACATCCCAGTCCAGTTACGGTTACTCAAAGGCTCAGTTTACTGCAGAATAATGTAAATAAACTGCAGATTGCACTTTTGAATTCGCATAGGAGCTACCCAGCCTCTCACTCTTCTAAGGTGGACACAATCTGTACATTTAAATATAATCCTAAACATGAAGTAGGACTCAGGTTACTGTGGGTGAGTCTCCAGCACATCTTTCATAATAACCATGTATCTTTCAAAATGCTCCTCTCTTATTACAGTATTGCTGGGGGGACTGGTGATTTACATGGTGAGCTCAGGTCACATTCCCTACTTTCCCCAGTTGGAGCAGTAGGAATTGTAAAGCACATTTTCACCCTGAAAAGTACATTGGTACTGAAAAACAGATGTTCATTGTTCTCTAACTCAATAGTGCTCCTTTTATTAACCACAGAAAGAGGAAAGGCTGAGTCAACTTACCAGCCTTTGAACCTGTGACCCTGAAGTCAAACACAGATCTCTGCAGTTAAATGTGTGAGTCTCCAGAGCCACCAACTGAGCAAAAGCAGCAGGTCAAGCAGTGCACTATTGATAGTGTTTGGCTACAGACAGCTGCAGCTGTCTGTTAGCAACTGCTAATGAGTAGGCCTTGGCGGAGTTCGTGGAGTTCCGCATGACTGAAAAACTCTGCTGTGCTGCGCGGACTTTGGCAAGCAGCAGAGTGCGTTACGTTGCACCATTCGCACTGATTTTTAGAACTTGGAGTTTGACCCGTGCTATAAAATCAGTGCAAAAGGTGCACGCACAGCGCAAGAGGGTGCAGCTTCTTTCTGCTGCTCGAGTTGATGTTCTACTAGAGCAGCAGCTTCCTCAGTGCGAATGGAAGGTTTCTCAACGCAAGCGGTAGCGACCATCCACACTGACAGCATTGAAAGATATCGCCGGGAGGTGGTCTGGGGTAAAATTCTCCCCGCTTGCAAACTTAATGTTGGTGAGCGCAAGTAAGTAAAAACTCTGCTCTGCAGAGTTTTTCAGAAATCCGCGTGCTACGCGGAGCGTGGAGTGGGAAAAACTCCGCAAAATCAATGAGCGAAGTAGAATTTCATGCTCAGGCCTACAAAAGCGCTCCACACTATCAGGGTCACTGCATATTCATTTTTTTACATTTTGCTGTTGAAAACAATTATATCAAATGTGAAGTGACTGCCATCTTCTACTTCATAACTTGCAATGCATGAAATAATGGTATTGTTACCTTAGGTATAACAGGCAAACCACTTGTGTTGGCTTTGTCAAATGCTTCTTTCTGTTCTTATCTTTGTGTGTTGCCCGTCACGCCAACACTCCGTGAAAAAGCATTGGCATAGCCAATATGTCGTGCCTTTGGGACCTTATAATTATTTGGCCATGCAGCACATTATCCTGGGTGCTATAGCATCTACTGTTACTTCACGGGATGGGGGGAATGGCTCCCTCACAGCTGCCCCATCCCGTAAAGGACAGTGCCCTCACAGCCATTGTTAGAGCACAGTGCTGCTACAGCTGCTCCAAGCAGAAAATACACAGCACTCCTGTAGCTGCTGTGAGACGTTGGCCTGGCATATGCTGTCCACTATTCTAGTGGGCACCTAGCACCAGTCCAAATGACCCTCATTGATGGTAGAATGTGCGTGCCCATACTCACACACGCACACACACCCATACACACACACTCACACACACCCTCCACCCCCACCCACCCCCCCTCTCCCTCACCAACAAACATTGCGTGCTTTTTCTTTCCCTCCCTCCTCCTTCTCTATGGCTGGTCTTCTTCCGTCCCTGCAGCGCTGTTACTGGTAGAATGATGCATGTGCTGTGGCTCCTCTGGGTCCTCGGCTGGGCCAGCATGTACTCACAAAAAGACCCACTGGTCATCTTGGACACCGACAACCGATCTCTCCTTCTTCACCGAGTTCTACGCCTCGCCACTGGGCACGAGTTGCAGGCCACGCCGATGTGCATGGTCACGGCTTGCCTCCAGCGTGCACTGCTCTTTCCCTTTCCCTTGGTCAATCGTGGAGCTCAACGCTGAGACTACAGTGCGGAGTCCTTTCCGGAACCAGGGAAAGCAAACGTAGTAGAAGAGGGTACGTGGCATAGCCCTTGATGAGCAGCTGAGGAAGAAGCCTACCAAGCCTATACCCGATTATGAGTTACAGCTCGACGTCCGGCCCTGAAGACGAGCTATGCAATAGAGACCTACGACAAGCCAAGGAAAAGCATAGCGGCGAGACACTGGGTCCAAGTGCTGCATTAATTAGGTGAGAGCTGCGGGTTTGACGAGGCAGCTTGGAGAGGACCGCGTTGGAGACTGGCCCTTACTAGTTGTCTACAGGATCATTGGGCAGATGCAATTGCATTTTCGTTGCAGAGCGGAAAATCCCCCTGCTCTTTCTAGCAGTTGCTCCTAAGCGATTCCTGCACGCACCAAGTTCATTAATGACTCCTGTCAGGCCGCCTCCAAAATGAAAACGCATTTTCAGAGCTACCTTTGTTTCGAAATCACTCTTTTGTTGACTTATCAGCTTTTTTTGCCTCAGAGTGTCCAGCTGTGTTGAGCTGACACCTTCAGCCGACACACGTACACGCAGGCGGCCTTCATCAGTGAGGTCAGCACCCCCTCGGGTGTCCCGTGGACCGCTCTCCTCCAGTCTAAAGCCTCATTTCTCATGACAAGGCCCAGTTCTCTTCCAGAGTGAGCCAGTCCAGCACTTACAGTATTCACATCAATTTATACAACGTATGCTTGGCACACAGCGGGGAACCGTGGGAGCCATACCAGTCAAAGCATTTGCAATGCAATAGGTCTCACATTTACACGAGTTTAAGCTAGTGGCATTGTAAATGACAATGCATTTTATTTATGTTTTAAAAAAGAAAACATAAATAAAAGCCAGTTATTTGCAATGTCAATTGCTTAAACTTGCGTAAATGCCAGACCTATTGAATTGCAAATGCTTGTTTAAAATGCCATTGTACTCCAAAGTACGGGGCAATCCTGTCATGTGTACGTATACTTCTGGTGCCTCAAAGAATAGCATACGGGATTGGTACACCACCCTCAGCTTGGCTAGATACAGCAATGCATAGGGAAGTTTCTGCTCACCTAGTTGGGCCTTGTCTGCCATAAATTACTGTTGCTTCTGCTGGACTAGTCTTGTGTACTCATGACATTTGAGGATGCAAGTGTTTTTGAACATCAGGTGTTCTTTGTCTGGATTGATTTCAAATCATGTCTCCGCTGTTGTGCTTATTCAAAATCTTTGCAATGAAAGGACTTGGTCTGGCTTCCCGGGGCGACTTCTGCATCATGGCCCTGTGTGCCCTTTCAACAACAAAATAATAGGACAACAACTATGGAAGTAGCCAGCCGGTGAGCCACTTAGTCAGGAACTCTTCCATGCTCCCCATTCATTTTGCATAAGCTTTATTCGATAGCAATTATCATAAAAGCATTTCACAGTCACATAAAAGTATATAAAATGAATATTTCATATAGTAAAAACAAGTTTTTAAAACCTGGCTATACCGTCCACTCTAAATTTACGCTTAATATCTTAATTGGCATTTGCTCATTAGGTTTAAAATTACAGATTAGCTAAAACACATGTCCCATACAAAACAGTTAATCTTCAGTACTTTGCAAATAATTCCTATGTGTAAATTATCTCTCAGATCCACAGATTAGATGGTATTTATTTGCACATTACTCCTTAATTGTGCCCTTATACGGATAATCCACGCACACCCCAGGTACTTTGTAACACCACATACTAGCGAGGACCTACTTGAGTCACTTCTCATGATTCGTAGAGCATCAAGGAGGTTTCTAGTGCCCAAATATAATACATATAGGCTTGATCCATTTGGCCCTTGCTTGCTTGTAGGCTGGGCAAGCAAAGACTACATGGTCTACAGTTTCTTGTTGTGCATCACAGCAGGGGCAGTTATATAGGTTGGATGTTGTTGGGTCCCATTTTGCCAGTTTGGTATTTAGCCTTACTGACCCTAATGTAAACTGCATATATAGTGCCCTGTCTCTGTGTTTCCTGATAAAATCTAGATAACGTTCCAGGGATCAAACTGATTTATGCTGGATGAACTCTTAAAATAGTCAGACAAGCATTGGTTTATGTAAGACCTGGTGATTTACCCAGTTCCAGTAATTCTTTTTTAACTCTCTCTTAGTCGGAGTGACCTGCTTGGCCCAAGCTTTGGCTAAGCCCAGCTTGGTCAGTAATTCCTTTAGATCTTTAAGCCACTTAACACCTTTGTTGTTATCAAGGGTAATTAGCTCAGAAAGGACCGTCGCATAGCTATGGAGTTCTGGGGTGCGTCTTAGTCTTATCAAGTATAGAATAGGGCAAAGTATATCCACCTCGCTAAAAGTGTGTCTGCCCATGTCAGAGAGTATGGGCTTGAGTGGTGTATTGGTAGGGACATAAGGTGATGGCAGCATATGGCAGTTGGGGCAGGCCACAGCTGTTTGTAATTGAATTTTGGGAATCTTGCACTGCTGTCACTGCGTTCTCTGAGTCTTGTTGTGTAACTGTTCTTTGCATTAGGGAAGCTTGCGCTCTTGTTGTCAAAGCTATACCTGAGTTATATGCTGCCGAAGCCAAAATGATTGACTCAGTCTCCATGAGGGAAAGGGCCGAGAGGTGCGCCGGGGCGGGGATGCAAAGAGGAGGAACACGTGTACAAATATGGGTAGGTTTCTCTCTCGCACACACAGCAGTGTGTACAGATGGCTGTGTGAATGTTGTCTGTGTGTATTGCTTTGTGTCTGGCTCAGGCACTTTGAAGCTGAAAGTTGAAAGAGGGCATAAGGTAAATCTAAGGTAAATCTACTAAAACGTATATCAAATTCCCACAAGCCCAGCGGTTCTGCTGCCTCAAATTTCCATAGAGCCCTTTTTTTTACACTGTGGCATTTAAAATCTTCTGTATATGTGGTTCAATGTTTTTCTTCCAATCCTGACCCAGCTTGCACTTAATACAATGAAATTCCATGTACTGGAATACGGGGAGCTCCTTTTTGGACAATTGAATGCTGATGACTAGTAACAACTTGTATAGATCTACAATATTCCAATGTTTACACTATTCAGGTGTTTGCCTAATGTTCCTTCCTCCAATTGTTTATTTTAGAACATCATATTATAATTGGGCGGAAATACTGCTCTAACAGCTTTATTATACTTCTGTGTATGCCAATGCTACTTATTAAAAGGCCACCCCTCTCTCTTATAGGCCTGTGTTTCATTTGCCAGGTAGTGAAATCCTGCTCTCGTTGCAGTGCACACCCTTCGCCCAGTAACAATTACCCCTGCTGCATAGCAGCCAATGTTTCAGATTCCTATGAGTGCCATTTTCATAATTTCAGTCAATTTAGTGTAATTATGAGTGGCATTTGAACAACTATGAATGAAACTTTCTGGAGAGCAAAATCAAGCAATGAAGACGAGAGAAACATAGGAGTATCAGACATTTCACATAGAGCACTGGAATTGTCCCTTTTCAATGCATTAGTGATTTTAGCAAATTTGTTTCCAAAAATTGTGCTTTAAATGCAATTTTGATTTCATCTTTTTCAAAATGTTCACTGGGCAGGGGAACCTCCTATCAAAACCTTCCTATGAGGAAGGAAGGCTCCCTTGCTGAAATTAGTTTGACTTTTTTGCAGTTCCATTTGAGGATGTTGGTGGAGCTAATAGAGGAAGTGGGTGGAGCCAGTGGAGGAAGTGGGTGGAGCCAGAAAAAAAGTAGGTGTGGACTCCGACAAAGATTGGAGCACCTGCACTTCATATTTTACAAATTAAGCACTGGCTGCTGGTACAGCGGCAGAGCTTCTGATGGCACCCAGGAGTCACACATTCATTCCCAAGCCAGTGTTAATGGGTAGGGAAGAGCCAAATATGAGATTTTTCGTTGGTAAACCAGATGGAGATTCATGCATGACACTTTGGCGGCAGCAGCCAAGCTTCACTAAACTTGTTACTGCTTGAAGGAAGCTTCCCTTTCTCTCCCAGACTGCTATCAACTACACACCAGGCCCCCACATGTCTTCACCCCTCGCTTAGAGCAGAGGGTATGTGTATGCAATAAAACCGCACAGGAGTTTACTAGTAATGGCAGTCTACTGCATGCTACTGCAACATGGCCGCTTCACATGTGATTTTATCCTTAACCCAGTACTATGTATGCAACTTGTATAATCAGGCCTATTTCTACAATAACACAGAAGCAGAGATGTTTGTTCATAAATATGACGAATTGGCGAATATACTATTAGTGAGACTCATTACACAGGCACTCACAGATAACATTCATTCAATGCAAATGTTATGATCCGTGGTAAAGGTCCATTTAGGACATAAAAACATGGCCGTGACTACGGAATGTCAGGTATGGTTTAGTGCTGTTTGTTTTTTAGTCACACACAATTTGCAGGTCACTACAGGCTGCTTTTAAAATAGTACATGCCACAAAACTCAGGCATGTGGTGTGGCATGTGACATGTTAAATACATGTGGCAGCAAACGGTAAACCCTTCTTTTCGAATGACGTTGGCAGAATGGAGAGCTTGTTTCGGGAAAAGAGATACTTACCTTTCGAAGGCGCTATAAGATTAACGACATAATAGAGTGTCTGGTTTATTTGCAGCATTTCTAGTGCAAAACCGGAACATATGCTTACTTTGGATAGAGAAAGCAGTGGCGTAATGAAACTTGAGGGGGCCCCCCTGCGAAGCACATGGAAGGGGCCCCTCCCTGGTGGCCCGACTCACCACCTACCACTTTGCGCTACCACCCAGAACTCTAGTATATTTTGATTTGACTTCAGCATGACATGGCCACGTTTTCTATCATGTTCACCAGTACACCACGTAGTGTACCTGTTTATTGTTGTCAGTGCTTTCAATAAACATTATCTGATTCAAATAGGAAAACCAAACTGAAAGCAGCAGATGCAAAGCAAAAAACAGGTTCTCTCGCACTCGGAGTCGCTAATGCAGAACGAGAAAGGGCCCAGGCCAGATACCGTTCCTTACTATTTTTATTTGTAGTTTCATTTACTGCCTACCAGACCCTGTTGTGACCAAGGCAAGCGCTTTATATAAAGAAAGGACAAATATGTGATGGAATCGGACAAAAGCGTTTTAGACTTGGAATCCTAGGAGATATTGCTGGAATAGTAGGGGGTCTGAGTTCATTTTTGTAAACCTCAAAAGAGGTGTGTGCATCGGATGGACTTGGCTAGGCTCAGACTCAGACCCTGACATTGTCAACTCCCTTCCCTCAGGCTTCCTCATTCATCGTCTGGACCGCCCTAAGGGAAAAGGTGGAGGCATTGCCATAATTCATAAAGACCAGTTCTCATGCCGTTTTCAAGGCAGTCCCCTCCTTGACTGTGAAAACGTCATGTTCTCCATCCAGATCTCCCCTTGCCAAACTATGTCAGGCTTTCTCATCTACCGCCCCCCAGGACCACTCGGTCAATTTTGCAAATCCCTTACGGAGCAAGCTTACACTCTGGCCGCTACCAACTCTTCATGTTTGATCCTGGGCGATCTGAATATCCATTTCGATAAAAAGAAAGCCAAATCTACCGCCGACCTGATCGCAGACCTCGAAATTCTTCAATTAAAATTACTAGGCCATCTTCCCACCCACACTCTAGGACATCTGTTGGACCCGGTTTTCTCCAACATCAACGATCTCACTGTCCTCGACCCCATCCCAGTCCCCTGGACCGACTATCTCCTAATTCCTTTAAACTGGCAGATTACTCGCGCTCCTCGCCCCACGGCCCCTCCTAGCAAGCCCTCACGATCATGGTCAAAACTAGATGTTGAAATCTGGAAACAACATCTTGAGAGATCCCCGCCTACTCTTGACACCAACCCCATCAGTGCTGATGCAGGATTCTCAGCTTGGATAGGCGACACTCTGGACAAAACTCTCCCCAAAAAAATCTCCTGCAATCCACGGAGTAAAGCCACATCCCCCTGGTTCACTGACGAATTACGGCTTCTAAAAAAAGCTTGCAAGAAATCAGAAAGAGACTGGAGAAAAAACTTTGACCTTACTAGAAAAACTGAATACAAAACTACTCTTCTCACCTACAAAAAAGCAATCAAAACCGCACAAATCAACTACTTCGAGGACAAAATAAAAACATCCACCAACTCCTCTCGAGAAACGCTTCAAATAGCCAGGAAACTTCTCAAAATACCAGAGCCCCCCCCCCCTTGCTTGAACCCTCAGCCACCCGCTGCAACGAACTTGCTGAATTTTTTAATTCCAAAATTATCAACATCATCAAATCACTTCCCCCCTACCTCTTTGGACGCCCACACAGCCCCCCCGGCAATGAACGGACAATGTCCGCCCACAATATATTCCCGAAGGTCTCCATTAACAAGGTATAGATTACGTCTGCGAGGTTTACATTTCACTGGTGAGATTGAACCGATGTATTTGTTTTTTTTGTTTTCACAGAAATATTCCGGACTATGCCCAAAAAATCTCCAGAATGAGTAGATTGGCAGGCTCCCGGCTGAGTGAGTCCCCAGACCAGGCGTGCAGCACCAATTGGGCTCACCTTGCTTCAGTCACCCCCTGCCCCCGGTGTGTGTGTCAGCCCGGCTGAGACAGCTTCGCCAGCTGGCAACCCTTGAATTGCAGCCGCACCCGAGTACTTCACAGGTCTTTACTTGTTAATGAGGCTTTTGTTGTGTTTTCACTACTTCTTGGAGCCATTCTGCATATGGCTGGAAGAATCAGCCCCCCAAAATTTGTCTCTAGTTGCCCGCCTGCCCCAGACCCTACACATGCGCAGTGTCAGTGGTAAGGCTTTGTGCATTGTGCGTTGGTCCTTTCCCACCCCTTTTCTACCCACTACGCAAATGTGCATGGCCCTGTTGGTTCCTTGTTTACACCCTAGTCCATGCCTGTGCCCCCTTAACTAACTGAAGCCGAGTGGCTTAGTGGATTAATACATCCACTGTAGTGGCCTGTGTTCTTGTGTTCACAGGTTCAAATTCCAGCGGGCCTTTTATCCTTCTGAGGTTGATAAAATGAGTTCCATTGAGTTGGGTAATGATAAACATCTTTTATTCAGTGCAAAGATACAATTGGGTGAAAGTGTGCTTTTCAAATACACTTTGTTATCTGCACACTCATGGTCGGACACGCCACTGGCAAAGTTTATATGTCACACTCGGCATAACTCCAGCCCCTCCGGTGGTACCTGCTAACTCTCTGTGGAGGAGCCTTTGTATGCCTTAAACAGTAAATTTAGGACTACAGAAAACCCACCCACGCAGCTCTGGCTGCGCCTTTGTGCATTGTGCCCCTATGCTGAGACCCGCCTGAGCATAAGAGTGTGCAAAAAGTGGCACTCGCGGGGTGCAGGTGTCCAAGTGGTTTATGAACAATGAATGCATCATCAACTCTCTACATTTAAAGGTAGTCTGAAACTGGCAAGGGAAATTTAAGTAGTAACCAGTGGCGCTGGTGACATTTGAAAGTCATGGGGCGTAAAATTAATGTTGTACTGCACTGTGGCGAGTGAGTGAGTCCGAACAACCTACATGGGGTTCGGGGGTTGTCACCCGAGAAAATTGTTAAAAAAGAGTGGACAAATGGTGCATTTTCAAGCAAATTTGAGAAAGCAGGAAGGTTAAGAAAGCAATTGTGAAAGTGCAGTTATTACATTATTAAAGAGATGTATGTTTGGTAGAGGACCAAGAGGGGGCAAAGCATAGTGAGTCCAACGGGTCCACTCCGTGTGTGCAGGGACAAGGGAGGGGGGATTCCCTTATCGTAACTAGGGCTCTGACACATCCAGAAGCTAGGTGTCATGCTTCATCATATGAGCCTGCCCCTCGTCAGGTCGGTGCTGCAATACCTGAAGGGCACCCAAACCGGGGCTCTTTGTCGGGGATCTTTTGTTCCTGCCCGTGGGTGCAGTGGGTGTTAGTCCTAAAACAATTTTATTGGGAGTGGTAAACTGCCTAGTTAAAAGAGTGAGAGGGGCACAAGACTAGTAATGATGTATCTAGTAGTGTATGTCCAGCTCTCAAGTGATCAACATGTTTCGTGCCATTATTGTCGTATGGATCAGGGCACTTCCTCAAGATTGAATAAAACGCTATCTACAATAAAGAGGTAAGTAAAATTATACGTACCCAGAACCCAGGTAGTTGACCTGGTCTGTATGTGAGATATACTCGCTACAGTGAGTCGGCGGTATGAAAAAGGACACTAGTTGGGTCCGGCGAGTTAACGCTTCTTGCCTTAAATCCTACCCTGCCACCGACACCGGCAGGAACAAAAGATCCCTGACAAGGAGCCAACGGTTCGGGTGCCCGTCAGGTATTGCAGCGCCGACCTGACGAGGGGCAGGCTCATATGATGAAGCATGACACCTAGCTTGCTGGGTGTGTCAGAGCCCTAGTTATGATAAGGGAATCCCCCCTCCCTTGTCCCTGCAAACACGGAGTGGTCCCGTTGGACTCACTATGCTTTGCCCCCTCTTGGTCCTCTACCAACCACACACAGAGGAACTTCGTACTCTCTTTGCTTACTAGTCATTTTGGGGCTTGTACGTGGACGTCGTTAAACACGCCCCACAGTCCCTGCTTTTGTTGAATACATTTTTAAAGCGATATCCCTCAACAACAAAGGTAGCTGCTTATTCAGTATACCCAAGGTCATGCCGCCCACTGCTCCGAGCATAGGTGCCCGTGTTTCTAAAACTAAAATGCTGTAAAATATGTGTGTGACATGCAGCCTAACATACAGTCAGTTGCACACTGAACTATCTATGTATTGTGCTTAGTGCAGCAATACAGATATAAATACATAAGGAAGTCAGCTACACATACTGAAAATCGTTCCCTTATAAGTTATATGCATCATGTGTTTGGGGTACGCTAGATTCCGAGCTAACAGTGTACTATTAATGCATATTTTGTTTAACATAACAGTCCCTTCCATACCTGGTCAGCGGTAGTAAAGGCTATATATATACACACACTTACAATTAAAAGCACACACTCACTTTACAGCTCAGTTGTAAACTCTTTTTACTGATGCTCAAAAGCAATAAATATTTGCCACAAACCTTGCAGTGATTTGATCAATAAATGCCAATTTCCCAATACCCAGCTCCCAACCAACCTTTACAATTGCAGATTAACTCGTTGTAGTACATTTCAATTTCTTTCAGTGTTCCCATCCAACAGCACTCAACCTCTACACAGCACATTCAAAGCCCGGCAGCGAGAACATTACTTAAGTTGCAAACGTGTAAAAGTGTTTGGAGTTGCAGCTCGCCTCTGTTCTGCAGTAAAACCGGTTAGCTGAGCTCGAATCTGGATTTATTCTCAGGGTCTGAAGATGTCATGGAGGTGATTTATCTCAGCCTTTCTTCATTTTGTGTTCCACACATTCCGCTCAGTATAGTGTCAGAAAAATGGGTTCATTTCAGATCCTTGTGTGCAAGCAGCTGTTAAGAGCGCACTCGTTCGTGCTCGGAGTTCACTAGCCTATGCTGAACAATCTGCATCTGTCCACGCCAGAGGTGCGTGAGTGTTTTCGGCATTACCCCCTGGCTGATAACTGAATCCATGTGAGTCTGTCATGACGAGGAAAAGTGGATGGCAGTCAGACATGTTTGAACTGGAAACAAACCAACAGTCTCTGTGCCCTTTCATGATTCAGAACTCTTGTTCCGCACACCCTTTGTTCCCTTGTCCTTACCCTCTGCCCTCTTTTGTACTGTTTCCTCCCTGTGCTTTTCTCTGCGCTATTCGCTTCTCTTCGCCCTTTATGCTTCAGTTCTCTGTGCCCCTGTACACCCTTGGATTCTCCTGGCCTCTGTAACCTTCTATTCTCAGCGTCCTTGTACCTCTTCCTGCACCATGGGATGCTCTGGGTCTCTGGGCCGTTCAGTTCTCCTAGCCCTGGGCCCTTCGCCTTCCTTCTTGGGACCCTTTGGGCCTCTCTCCCTGGGGCCTCCATTCCAGTCTCCCTCCTGCACTCTCTGTTTCTCTGTGCCCACGGCCCATTCGTCTCACTCTCTCTTTCCTTGCATCCTCTGGTACGCTAGGCCCCTCCACCCTTGCCCTTGGGTTCTCTCACCCCCTCCCTTTGCATCTTGCAGTTCTCTTACTTGAGCCTTCGGATCTTCAGTCCCTCTCTTTCTCTGTCGCCCCACTCCCTTTAGTACAGTGGGCCTATGCAGCTTTCACCTTTCCCCCTCTACAACTTTTGGTTCCATTTGCTCTCTTTGAAGTTTTCTAAACCCCTCTACCCTTCAGTTCCCCGACCCGTGCACCCTTCGGTTCTCTGGGCCCCTCCACCCATCGGTTCTACTCACCACTGGGCCCTTCAGTTCTCTTGGCCCCTGCACTCTTTGGTTCTCGGGGCCCTTGCGACTTTCGGTTCTCTCTCTCTCCCAGCACCATGAGCTTCTTTGGGCCTCTGGACCTTTCAGTTCTCTTGTTGTCCTGCACCCATCGGTCCTGGGACCTGTTATGGCTGTCTGTCTATCTGTGCTCCCCTCGGCCCTGACTCCCTTCTTGCACCCTATGGTTGTGTGGCCCTCCTGTACCCTACAGTTCACTATTTCCCTCCTATCAGCGGTGTCACTAGCGTTGGTGTCACCCAGTGCGGGTAACTCGTGGTGTCACCCCCTCACGACTTATCCCGAATCCATGAATCTATGATGGACCTCCTTCGAGTCCGCCAGTGCCAATGATTGCACTTCGCGGAGGAGAAAACGCCCATTGTTGAGCTGTGTTTTATCAGTGGCAGTTTTTAGATTCGTGCACAGCTGTCAGGCTCAATTCCTGTTAAATGCCCCCCTACTCCCTACGGAGACTCTGGTTCCTTAATTGGCACAGGGGGTTCAGTGGAAGAAGCTGCCATTCAGAGTCTGCGGCACGTTTTACGATCACTGTCTTCACCGCCTTGAAATCGGCTTTTTCCCATAAAAAACATTCAGTTATAAAATGCATGTTTCTGAATATTTCTTTCCCGTGAGGTCAGCAGCACTAATGTGTATTCTGTTAGGAGAAAGTTGTAATCAGTTTTCCCAGCGTACCTTCTTCTTACAACAGAGATGCGGCTCCCAAGGACACTGGGTGCCCTAATGTAAGAACTGAAATTACCACACCCACCTCCTGTTTTGTTGGAAAATAAATAAATAAGGGTGAACTATCACACACTGAGCATCGGTGTCAATGCTCCTGCTGCACCAGTGCAGCAGGTGACAGAACTCGTGGGAGGGGACACTAAAATAAAGAATAAACATTAACAAAGGCAATACATAGATGTAAATGCTTATTTTGAATGAAATAGCACTCGTGAGTTGTCACCTGTGTTCTTTGTGATGTTTGTGTGTTGAGAGTGCCTAAGTAATGAAGGTGTTTCTACTTCACTCAGCAGCGAGATTAGGTGTGGTATATTGCACCTGTTAACTACTCGTTACGTATAGGCGGCAGCAGTTGGCAGAGTAAGAGTAAATATATCCCCCATGGATAATAAGTAGGGCCTATTGCTCTCCAAGGTGTGATACTTTACTGTACTGTTGCATGTGATATTACACTACACACTTCAATTAAACAGGCACTAGTGAGCAATGTAATGTCACATGAATTATCCCACACGAATAAAGAGGCTGGTTGTCTGAGCAGGATTGACATAAGCCTCTCACATGAGCTAGCATTCTGCCAATGGCGCAGCAGGTGCGGTGGCACCAGGGCCATTGGCCTGTGGCGCCCACTGCATCCTGAATAATGAAGGATATTCCCACCTATCTGCAGTGGTCTGGGGGCTCATTAGCATTCACACAATAGGGCCAAAGGCACCCTGCTATGCCACTTAACTATCAGGTGGTATGTAAATCCCCTGTAGCACCAGCTGTGTACACATGTATTCCTAGGGCGTTACAGCGTCTTACTAATTCAGTAATTGTTGTTGCACTTTCAGTTATCAGGATTTTGAGAGTCGACTTTAGGGCATATTCCGTGTCCCGTTGTATTCCCAATTCCTGTGCAAAAGGGGTTTCCTCCAGAAGCGGGAGTCGGACTACACGTTTTGTGGAGTTCCCAAACTCTTGATTTGTTTTACTTTTCACCACGCACATTTTGCAAGAATTTTCTTAAAAGTTTGCATTAGGAAAATTGGTTAGAAAAATAGAATGTGTGTGATAAACTTGTCGAAGTCCACTATACGCACACTTAACACAACTTTTATATCTTGTAACAACATCTAAATACAATCCCAAGAATGAGAAGGAAGGAATGGGTGGGGAAGTTGCTGTGCTGAATTGAAGTGTTTAAACTTTTAATTTGGGCATTTTTTGTGTCTATTCCTAGCGCGCCTTCTCTTCCTCTTCTAGCCCTGGGCCTGTATATCACACAGACAGCTCATGCCCGAATCCCGCCGCAGAGCCGTACCTGAGCCTCACAGCGCCGGAGCCGCCACTGTGCGTGCAGCATCGGCCCGGCCCTGAGAGCCACAGCAGGTGCTTCACCTTCAGACTCGGATGTGAGCCGCGCAGTCAGCATCGGATGCGGGCTGCGCAGAGCTACCTACACTTGACTTGAGCTCCGTAGCACTAGACTTGGACCATGGCGGTGACCGGTGACATCATTCTTTTTCTGCCTCCCTGTTTTTAGTTAATAATAAATAAATGGGGTCTCTCTTTTTCTCTCCTTACATCCTTCAGTTCTCTGGGCCTCAGAGTCCTTCCGTTCCAGGGGTCCCGTCGCGGCTGGCAAGAGGGGGTGGGGGGGTTGGGGGGTGGGGCGGCGCAAGGGGGGAGCGACACAGTAATGTCAATAAAATTAAAAATAAACTTAACTTAATACCTCCCTCCCACTGCGCCCTTTGGATCACGTGCCAGCGCTCCTGCTGCTCCTGGCTGGGCCTGCCTTAACCTAGGCAGCCTCCCTCCCCCTCTCCTAAGCCACACTCCTCGGATGTGGGGGCGTGGGGCCCTTCAATAAATTCATCCCCTGTCTGATCTGGGCGGCACGAGGTGGGCCCCAGTCCTGGGTTAGCAGTGGCATCTGTTACGCCAGAGCCCGGGCGTGCGCATGGGCACCAACTATTTCAATAATTAAGAGGCCTGCTGGCAGTGCGTGCGCACAGCACCATTTCATTAAAGAAGAGGCCATGGCAAGCGCGCAACGAAGACGCTTGGTTGCTAGCTTTGCTGAGTGAGGGGGCCCCGCGGGCCCCTGAAGCCCAGGGCCCCCCGCACTGCAGGGGCTGCGTGGGCCTGTGTAACACCCCTGGGAGAAAGGTGTCAGAACACCGGGACATACGTCCAAAAACTGGGCCTGTACGGTCAAATACAGGAGCGCCTATTGCGTTGATTTCCGATTTTATTGATTTAAAGAATTGCTTTGTCCTTCACGTATAATTTCTTTTCCCCTGGATTTTCGGGTGTTTGCTGTCAGGAAAGCAATTGAAGCCAAGTGAAGTGGGTTCTGCGCTCAGGGGAGCCGGGGGTCAGGCATGCCTGGCATGAACAACAACCCTCTCAGACAAGTGCCCCTTTCAAAAGCACTTGTCTGAGAGGTAACTGACATTGCCTGCCCCAGATGAGCACGTCAGTCATCTACCAACCCAGGGTTAGTCCTTTAGTCTCCTGGAAGCACCCCCGTATTTAAGCGGTTCAGTGTCACAGCCCTTACATGCCAGATACTGGTCTTCAGGGCGCTATTCTTGCTGTCATGGCCATTGATTGCACATACTCTTTCGGGCATGCATTTAGTCTGAAAACAGCACCGGGAGCCAGGGATTGCGTGTTTCCGCAAGTGCCTGGGACCAGCCTTGCGTCTGCACGAACGACGACTTCTTCTATTGTACAGCGCTCTGACACCTTCGGGTAAAGTCTGCGCTGCATAACCTGAACCTGCGTGTCTGTAACATACACTAGTAAACTAAGTGCCACCACCCCCACCTACCAAGTGGGGGTGTGCACTCTGCACTGCACACAAAGGCCCACAGAGGCTTAAACTCAGGACTTTAAGTGGGCCGGGTCTCAAGGGGTCTGAGCACCGGCAGCTTTTTTCAGGGGACCTCGAAACGGGTCTCTATCGGGCTCTGTTTTGAGCCCTGGTACAGGCGGTCCGTTTTTTCCGGACTGCAGTGACAGCAGTTTGCTGTCACTGCAGTCTGGAAAAAAGTGCAGGGCGCAAAACAGCCTGATAAAGACCCTTTTGGAGACAGTAAGCACATGGTTGTGCACTTCCCACACTGCTCACTTCTCACTACTCACTAGTGGAGAAGTGACGGCATGACATCATGTCAGGTGAGCGTTGTGGGGGAAGGGAAATCCTTTAACCACTTCGATGCTGATGACGAGCTGAGCTCGTCATGTAACGCGGTTTTTAGAAAACAGCCGCACAGCGCAAAAATAACCGCAGCAGCGATGCGGTTAAAGAGTCATTTTCTTTCTGGATTTCCCTTATCTTTCTGAAACGCAAGAGCAGCAACATTGTGGTAGGGTCAACAATGCTTTAATTGGAAACTTTTTCAATATTATATGTAACAAGCCATAGTTACAGCTTATTTATCCTATGCAACTAATAACCATTGACAAAGCCAATAGTCCTGACTTATTGTAGGTATGATGTTACTTGTTGTATCACATATCTGGATGCAATGACAGGAACCGCAAAATACAAGTCGGGTATCACATTATGCTAAGCACAGATTTTTAGAGTAAGTGTTTTAAAGCCACGCCCCTAAGTACACTGGCCACGCCCCTTTGAGAGACCCCCCAGTTTTTTAATTCTACTTAAAGCCCTGCTTAAACTGTCTGCTGCCGGAGTGCCAGTGCCACAAACGAAACCAAAAGCCCAGTAGCCAACCAAAAACAACGTACGCCACCAGGGCAAGGCCTCGCCACCTCGGGCTCTATGGATCGAATCAAAGTCACCCCCTACCGGCAGTGGCCCATCCCCCAGGTGTCGCGCAGTCAGTAGAGTACTACTAAAGTTAAGTGTAACACACAAGTACATTAATTAACGCAGGCTGCAGCGACAAAATTAAAAACACAACAGCCCCTATAAATATAATTAGGAGGTTGTTGTGGGTGGTGGCGGGATCGCTTTCACTTACCCGCGTGTTGTAGTTACCGTGACCTGCCCTGACCTCGATGTTCACTTCTCAAGGCTCCTCGTCAGGCTCCTCGTCTCGACTCAATACCAGGAGGACTGCAGTCAGGGCTCGAGTCGGGGTACCACGCGGGTGGACGGCGTCCCACCACTTATTTTACTGTGTTTTTACCGGGTGGACGCCGTCCCCCCTGCCCAAAAGATGGAACGGGTGCCTGAGTCTGCACCTGCTCGCGAATGAGAGCCTTCTAAATGCACCCAAGCCTCAGACTAATCTCCCCTTCCACCTCACGCCATCCCCTTGCCAGCATTTCTCAGAGCACAGCCGAGGCGCCAAGGCTTCAAGGAGCTGCGCCGTCAACACGCCGAGCATGTCACTTCCAGGGACACCGACAGATGCCCGTAGTGCCGTCTGTAATAACCGTGTAATCTGAGGAATGGGTCCTGTGTATAGTGTGTTCTTGTGTTTTGAGTGACTGCCACTTACTGCAGTATTATACTTCTACATGTATCTTGTGTGTATTCACACATTTCAGACGGAGACAGTAAATTTCGTGGCGTCACTTCCTGTTGTGACGTCACTTCCGGTGACACCACCTAACTTGGAGCGTCCCCCCACTTCTTTTTTTAGGACTTGTGCCCTGACTGCAGTACACAGCCTGGCAATAGCAATGATAGCACGCACAAGCCAGCCACGACGAAGCAAGCCAAAAGTAAAACTGGGAAATACTGGAATTTGGTGATCTTTGGACTCCTCCCCCAGACCCCAGCAAACCAATCACATGCAAAACAACAAACTGTTGCTAGGTCTGGTGGAAGAGGCAATGGCCACTGCCACACCCCCACAAAATCAAAGCCGCCCGGACTGTCCCGCCCTCAGCCATTGAAACTAATGGAGGGCCTCCAACTCCTCCCTGGGCCAAAGGGATAACGCCCAAATATAAATGCTATTCTGGCAGTGAGACACAGGCTGCACGCTCCAGTGTGTCGTCACTGCCCTGCTTTATGGCTCCAGGTCGAAGAAATCTTCGCCCAGCCAAAAGCATGTGCAGAACAAAGGCCATCCTCCACCACCCCCTTAAAAAAACAACATTTGAACATGTTTGTTTACCGAGCACAAGCAGCCAGCAAAATGCATTGCTAACTGCTCAGTGTTCCATCATGCATTTTGTTAGTCCCCCACAGTCCCCCACAGGGTGGGAGGGCGACGCCCATCTTGCCCGTGTACACCAGCCGCCCCTGGGTTTGACATGGTAGGGTTGTAACTTACGCCATTAAGGCAAGTTATATGCAGTTACTTTGCATGGATTTCTGTTGCTGGATCTAAGATCCAATAAGGCTGTGTGTTTCTTGGCATTGCAGGGTTTGAGACACATCGATGGCCGATCCAAGTCAAGTTAAGTCAAGTTAAAATTTGTATAGCGCTCTCCTGACCCAGAGGGTCTCAAGGCGCTTGAGGAGGGGGTGTTCGCTACTTATCAAACAGCCAAGTTTTGAGTTGTTTTCTGAAGGAGAGTTGTTTCTGTGTGAGGCGGAGGTGGGTGGGGAGAGAATTCCAGGTTTTGGCCGCTAAGTAGGAGAAAGATCCTTCCTCCCATGGTAGTTCTTCAGAAGCGTGGAATCGCGGCGAGGGCTTGATTGGAAGATCGGAGTTGCTGGGTGGGGGTGTAGAAGGTCAGGCGCGAGTTGAGGTATTTAGGTCCTAGGTCGTAGAGAACCTTGTGTGCGTGGCTGAGGAGACGGAACGTTATTCTCTTGTTTACGGGGGAGCCAGTGACTTCGGTGGCCTCTGACCTGAAAGGGAGGAGGCGGACTCTTTGGGTTCTTCCGGCGAGGAAAGAGATGATCCAATCCAATGCTTTTCCTTGTATCCCGGCGTTACTGAGGCGTTGTACTAGGGTGCTATGACAGACCGTGTCAAACGCTGCAGAGAGGTCCAGGAGGATGAGGGCAGCTGTTTCCCCGTTGTCGAGTAGTGTTCTGATGTCGTCTGTGGCTGCGATGAGGGCGGTCTCGGTGCTGTGTTTGGCTCGGAAGCCAGACTGAGAGGGGTCGAAGGAGCCGTTGGACTCGAGGAAGGCGGCGAGCTGACTGTTGACGGTCTTCTCTATGACTTTGGCAGGGAAAGAGAGGAGCGAGATGGTGCGGTAGTTCTTAAGTTCAGTGGGGTCTGCTGTAGGTTTCTTTAGTAGGGCACTGAGTTCGGCATGTTTCCAGCTTTCCTGGAAGGTGGCGGTGTTGAGGGAGCAGTTGATGATATCCCCGAGATGGGGTGCTATGATGGAGTCAGCCTTGTTGAAGATGTGGTGGGGGCATGGGTCGGTTGGTGATCCGGAGTGTATGGAGTTCATCAAGCGGATGGTGTCTTCGGTGCTGATCGGGTTCCAGGTGCAAAGGGTGGTGGTGGGGGGCTTCAGTTCGGTAGTAAGGGGGGTGGACTGGTCGCTGAAGATGTTATGTATGTCAGCGATTTTGCTGTGGAAGAATGATGCTTGTGAGTCGCAGAGGTCTTGAGAGGGAGTGATGTCGCTGGAGACGGCGCTGGGATTGGTAAACTCTTTGACGATGCTGTAGAGTTCCTTGCTGTTGTGGGCGTTGTTGTCGATTCGATCCTGGAATGCTGATTTCTTGGAGGATCGGATCAGCTGGTGGTCTTTGCGGGTGGCGTCCTTGAGGGCGGTAATGTTGTCTGTGGTTGGGTTTTTTCGCCACGTTTTCTCGAGGGTGCGGCAGTTCTTTTTGGAGTTCTTGAGGTCGTCATTGAACAAGGAGGCTTTTTTGCTACCTTTGTTGTTGTGATGGTTTTTCAGGGGTGCTAATTCGTCAGCGCAGTGGGTGATCCATTGTGCGAGATTGACGGCTGCTTGATTTGGGTCCGATGATTTGGCGGGAGGGTTTTGGTTTAGCGATGTGGTGAGTTGGTCGGTGGTAATTGTGTTCCAGTTTCTGCGGGGGACTTGTTGTGGGTGGTGGTGGGTCGTGGTCTTTCTAAAGTTGAAGTGGACGCAGCTGTGGTCTGTCCAGTGGAGTCCTGTGGCGTGGTTGAAGGAAACGTGCTTGCTGGAGGAGACGATTGGGTCCAGCGTGTGTCCAGCGTGGTGGGTGGGGGTGTTTAGCAGTTGTTTGAGTCCGAGATTAGCGAGGTTGTCCAGAAGGGTGGTGGTGTTGCTGTCGTTGTTCTTCTACAGGTGGAAGTTGAGGTCACCTAGGAGAATGTAGTCCTCGGAGGGGAGGGCGTGTGGGCTGATAAAGTCGGTGATGTCTTCGCTGAATTGTGTGCGGGGTCCTGGTGGTCTGTAGATGAGGGTGCCTCTAAGTGTGGTCTTGGGGTTGGTGTGTATCTGGAAGTGAAGGTGTTCGGCAGCTGTGAGGGTGTCGTCGGAGCTGGTCGTGATGCGGATGGTGTTCTTGTGAACGATGGCGATACCTCCTCCTGTTTGGTTGATGCGGTCCTTTCGGATGATCTTGTATCCATCCGGGATGGCTACGGAGATGTCGGGCGCTGATGAGGCGTTCATCCAGGTTTCTGTAAGAAAGGCAACGTCCGGTGATGTGGTGTTGAGTAGGTTCCATAGTTCAATGGCGTGTTTGGGGACCGAGCGCGTGTTGAGCAGGATCCAATTTAGGTGGTTGTTGTTTGGGCTCTGTTTGGCGGTAGTGGTTGCAGTGTGGGTCCTGATGCAGCAGAACTTGCAGGATTGGCAGGTGAAGGGTCCATGGGTGCGTCCTGGGGCGGCTCGGTGGCAGTCGGGTAGTCGGCCGGTGTTAAGTGCAGAGAGGGTTGCGACATCGTACGTTAGGCGGGTGGAGTGGTTTTTGCGGGGGCCAGGGGGTCTTCCGCTAGGCGCGGTCAAGGCGCGGATGGACGTAGACGGGCTTACCTTTGGCGCGCCTTCGGCGCGCTTAGGGCGCGCCCGCTGCGCGTAAATGCATCTGTCATAAGTAGATAGTGGCGAGGGCGTAGCGAGGGAGGAGCAGCTGGGAGGCGGGAGGCGGGAGCGGGGTGGCGAGTGGGGAGGGGATCGTACGGCGATGCTCTATATAATAAGACAGGTGCTAATTTCGAGCTACATGCAATGGCAGTGGGGCCAGAGCCTTCAACGACTCCAGGATACTGACACAGTCTAAAGAGATATTTTTTGTTCACAAACCCAGGTCTTCCTCCAGGCGGATAGCAGCACTCTCTGACCCGCTTCATTACACCACTACCCCATGCCAGCCATGAAGCTGTGGGGGACCAGCCGACCTCCACCTCATCGTAATGGATTGCTTAGTCAGGAGTAGGGGCAAGTCTATAAACCGAAGTTGTTCTTTCTGCGCCTTATGGAGCCGCATCAATCCCAAAAGGAATACTGCAGGAGTACGCAGAATGGGGACACCAACCATAGCTGATATCAGTGATAACAATTCTAACCAGTAAGACATAATCACGGTGCATTGACATAACATACATAGCAGGTTAGCATCTTATATTTTACATCTAGGACAGCAGTGCTGTGTGGCTGGGAAGATACGCTGCAGAAGGTGCAGGGTGAGATATGCCCTCTGCAAAAAAATGTATTGAATGAAGTTGAATTTGGCATTCCGTGGGATTCTCAAAGGGTATGCCAAGGACCTGCTCCAGTCCCCATACATCATGTCTGTACCCAAGTCTTCGGTGCATTTGTTGCTTAAAACATTCTGTGAAATTCTAGTTTGGTTAGTTATGCCTCTGTAAAGCCAGTTGGTGAGGTGTCGGCCATTCACTATCAGGTACGTTATGAAGACCATTTCATGGTGGGGAGGTTTTTCCCTGTGGGGGGACGAATGTTTCTTTACATATTGCAGAAGTGTGGCATGTAGTAAATCTAATGCATCCGTGACTCCTTTGCTCCAGACAAAATTGTCGTGTTCCATAAATGTGCTGTTGTGAAATAGGTCTCCCACTCTAGCTAAACCGCCTTCAGCCCAGGGGAGCAGTCTCAGTTTAGTGAGGAGGCCATTTGGGGTCAGGATCCCAAGTAGTGGTATGGTGTCAGAGTAAGGGAGGCAGCCACGTGTGTAGTGTGTGGATTATTTCTAATAAATGAGAGCTGTGCGTAAAATCAGCGAGCATCGGTCGGAATCTTAACCTCTGGTAGGATCAGAGTATGAACCCGTCCGCGATCCACATTGGCAGGTGAATAATTTAATTTAATGTAAGTTACGCCCTGACAGCCAATCTGAGAGCCACTGTAACCTAGTCCCCTTTATCAGTGTCCAGTTGCAGCTTATTCAGTCCTACTCTGCGGTGGCCACTTCCCCAAATCAAAAAAGAAAGAGTGATGTTCATAGTTAAGCAGCAGGGTCGGGATCACAACCGGCAAATTGGTTAAGAAATACAGTAGCAAGGGGAGGGCTACCATTTTCGAAATTGCCACTCGGCACATCTATGATAGCAGTAGGGAGGACCAGAAGGTTACATGTGAGTGTAGCGAGCGCATAGCCTTACCTAGGTTAACGTCAATGAGGTTTGGTGTTGAGCGATAAATCTGTATACCCAGATATTTTAAAGTATGTGCTGCGACTTTTAAAGAATGAGGGCCAAACTGAACCGTCTCTGGGCAATCCACTTGCCGGGAAAAAAGGCATAATACATACTGACATTAATTCTGATGCCCGAAAGCAACGCAAAAGCATAAAAAAATGCCTGTGGCCAGTGATAGAGAGGTGAGGTCTTAAGCATACAGAATGATGTCATCTGTGTATGCGGAGATAATGTGTGTTGTTTGGCCGATACGTATGGCCGGTTGTACAGCCGATAACCGTACCCTAAGGGCTAAGGCTCCAGGGCCAGCACAAACAACAGAGGAGACAGTGTGCAACCCTGCCGTGTGCCTTTTCAAACCGGGTACTCCTCCGAGATATGTCGCCCTGTACGGGCCCTTGCCCTGGGGTCCTTGTACAGGAGCCTGACCCACATTAAATAACCCGGCGGGATGCCAAGTAGTTCAAGTGCAGGGAATATGTAGTCCAATATGAGCATATTGAATGCCTGTCTCAGATCCAAGGTGATACAACCTGCGTGGGCTCTCTCCTTGGGGGTTGCAGTCATAACATGGTAAAACCTGCTGATGTTAAGTGAAGTGCACTGCACTGGTACAAACCCACATTGATCTGGTTGGATTAGGTTGTGTAAATATGGAAGTAGGCAGCCAGTCAGTACTTTACTGAATAGATTGTAGTCTGTAGTGATTAGAGATAGTTGGGGGGAACTCTGAAAGATACATTGCCTGGCGTGCTGGTTTGGAGAGAGACATAAAGAGTGCCTGTCTCATGGTGGGTGGCAATGACCCCGAGAACAGCGCAGCATTACACAGTTTCTCTAGTTGTGGCACAAGAGTATCCGCAAACGTGGCATTGAATTCGGACGGGAGGCCGTCCAGACCTGGGTCCTTGTTTTGAGGGAGGCTCCTGATGGCTGCCTTGATTTCAGACCTTGTGATAGTGCCAGATAGAGCGTCTTGCGCTGTTTTTTCAAATTGTGGGAACTGTGCGCCTGTTCAAAATGGCATCAAGGGGTCTTCCACCAATGGTGGGGGGGGGGGAACTGTTACAAGTCTTGGCAATATTCACAAAATGCTGCATTTATATCCCATTGTATATTCAGGGTATCCCCAGCGCTAGTAGTTATCTCATGGATCAGGGAATGTGGGGGGTAATCTCTGAGAATACGTGCTAATAGCGGGCCAGCCTTATCAGCATCAGGCGGAGGACTGGCTGGAAACCTTCACCAATGTGCGGGCCTCGGGACATGGCCACAACAACAAGGCTACCGAAAATTAAAGGCCCTTTTCGCAACTGGTGGAGAGAGTAACGTTATACGAGAATAATGACACCGCCTTTGCCACTTGTGGGTCCACGCTCGGAGCTGATCCTGAGCTGACAGCAAGACACCATGCAGGCAGTTGCAGAGATCAGGGGTTCCCCGATGAAGAGAATGCATCTAAATCCAGCCAATGAGACATGTCTAGTGATGACGAACAGATATATGGCCTACAGAATTCGCAGGATTCAGTAGGAAAAGTAGATGTCAACCAGCAGACGGCGTACTTGATTGCATAAACGCTGCAAGCTCCTGTATTTGTATGGACTATAAATTGAGGTATTGGGGTGTATTTGTGGGGGAATGCTGTTGCTAGACGCGTAGACACCTGGGATGCACGCTGTTACTAATCCACAGTATTTTCTCAATACTGTGTTGAACACTGAAATACATGAGGGAACCGGTACGACTGAAACGTATATTTTATTGCTGATTTGTGAAATATTGCTGAGTTAACATTTGAAGTTTGCCCCAACTATATTGTATGTTGCCTGCGCATGGGGAGCCCCTGAGACGCTAGAAACGAGGACTGTACTCTAAAGTATAGCAGTTTGCAGCGCACCACCCAGGATTGTTTTGAATGTTATCTCAGATTGGGAGTTTGGAGGATGGCTGGTTACATTATCGGATTTTTGGAATTATGAAAGCATATATCTTTTTGTGAGAGGTCAACTGTTAAGAGTAGATTCATACAGTGTACCATGCTGCGAGTCAGCGAGCAAAGAGGGGTATGTAATGATGAGCTGTGTTTAATTAACACAGCTGTTGGGCTGCCACGTACACAATTTCACCTGAATGCGTTGGAGGGTTAATGTCTTCAGTTAAGATTGGTACATGGGGAAAAGCTTCGCGAGCATCCGAGATGGCCGCGTGAGCTAAGAGCTCCCGAGACCCTCGCTGCCTCCTACATATATACTGAAACGAATCTGGATTATTCGGATGGAATATTGAAATGCAGACCCGGCAGAGGCACTAGCTGCTTTCCAAAATCGATTTGGACATTGGGAAAATGAATTACACCGATCGCAACTTTCTGGCCCACAGGGGTGGAAGGGCATGGAGCTCAAGTGGCACCAATACCCAGGCAGTAGTTGAAGAACAACGGCTAGCTGCAGTGGGATCGATGCCCCTGGTCAACTTTCGGTTTCGTTTTTGAGACCTCACTGGTGAGCGAGGGTGTTATCGACAGATTGATCATCCGCCTCCGCTGGGCGCTTCACTCTGCAGTGTATCTACCGCAAGTACTTGGTGCGGACCGGGAGAAACCCTTTCTCAACCTGAACATTTGAATTCTAGTGGGCTACGAAGTGCGGATATTGACACCAGGTCGCACAGGGCCCTCCGGGGCACAGAACCCAATATGGCGGGCAAGCAAGACGGAGACCGGCGGAAGACCAAGATCACCGGCAGGGGCAGTGTGACGCAGGCGGATAGTATCGAACGATTCACCCAGCCGAGGGGATCACCCGGTACGATCCCTAAAACTACCGGAGGGGCGAATGTCACTTTTGAAGACCCAGAGGAATTGAGCCTCCAAGTCGTCATGGGCGCCATTGCTGGCATGAAAACTTCAATCGGACAACAATACGAGGCTCTGGCTTTAAAGTTGGATACCGTGGCTGTGAATGTCACCTTAATCAGGGCGGACCTCTACAAAACGAACGAGAAGGTAAAATCCCTAGATTTGGCCACAGCCAGTCTCACTACCGACGTTTCTGACTTGCAAACGGAGGTCCGTAATTTGCAAACTGCCAACGAACAGTTTGCCCGCCGATTGGAGGATTCCGAAAGGCGTGCAAGGCGGAATAACATACGCATTATTGGTATTCCTGAAAAATCTGAAGAAACCGCAACGGATCTTTTTGTGGAAGATCTGGCCCTCAATCATCTTGCCCCCAAAGGCTTGAGTAAATTCTTCGCGGTGGAACGGGCGCACAGAGTGCCGGGCGGGAGGCCGAAGCCGGGTGCCCCACCAAGTCCTATTATCGCTAGGATTTTCAACTTCCGCGATAGAGACGCTATTTTGCAGGCCTCGAGAGTGGGTGCACCCGTCAAGTTTGAAAATACTACAGTGAGCTTCTACCCGGACGTCACTCAATCTGTCCAAAAACAACAATTGGCCTTTCAAGGAGTAAAAAGGCGGATGCGAGACATGGATTTGAAGTACGCTATGCTCTTCCCTGCACGGTTGCGGGTCGAATATGAGGACAAGGCCTTTTTCTTTGACCGCCCAGATGTGGTTAGTGACTGGCTTGACACTCTGCCCGTGAGAAGAGATCCGGCAGACCGCTCTGGGGGTACGGAAGACGGCGGATCGGCGCAAGAATAAGGAATATTGACTAGGTTCACTGAACTATTGCATAGTGTACTGCTGGGGGTCGCATATCGTATGTATAAATATGTTTTGCAGCTTCTACGAGGTGGCGGGAGGGACAGGGACTCGTCCTCCTCTGGGGTTTCTTTCTGTAGACTAGTTAGTGAATGGGGCGACAGGCACACTGCAAGTTGGGGTGGCTGATGGCTCAGACGCAGAATGCAGGGAGGGGGGTAGATGCTTGGTTTTCTGGTTGGGGGGCGGGGGTTGGGTGTTGGGGTTTGATTTGGTTTAACACAAGGTGCCGTATCGTTTGCTTATTGTCCGCTGGTGATGCGTCTTTCTCTGGGATGGGGTGGTGGTCACTATTGCGATGGGGGATAGGGGGTTGAGACTAATGTCATGGAATGTCAATGGTCTCGGGGACAGAATTAAAAGAGGGGTGGTTCTCCAACTACTCAAGAGAATGTCACCAGATGTGGTCCTGCTACAAGAGACACACCTTATAGAAAATTCCTGCTCATCCATGAGCAGACGAGGTTATCGTCTTGTCGCTCATTCGGGCTTCACCTCCGGGTCTCGGGGTGGGGGTAATGATCAGAGCCTCCCTCCCCTTGGAAATTGACGAGGTGATTTATGATGACAGGGGTCGTTATGCAGTGATAGTGGGCAGATGGGAGGTAAAGACCATACTTCTAATGTCTGTTTATGTCCCACCTAGTCTGCAATAGTCCACATTTGAAGATATCGGTAAAGTATTTCTGAATCTCCCGGAAGGATTCCTGATAGTGGGTGGTGACTTTATTTCGGTTGTTTGTGGGAGGGAAGATCGTTATCCACCTAGGGACCTGCCGGGATCAAAGACTTGGCTGAGTAGGCTTATGGACACTTTGGGATTAGTAGATTGTCGGCGCTTGCTACACCCTGGGCAGACACAATACACCTTCCACTCCGGGCACATGGCAGCCTCTCTAGGCTTGATTATGTACTGATGCCAGCGGCGCAGGCCATGATGGTTAAGGAGGTTAGACATCTGCCTCGTGGCATTTCAGATCACTACCCGCTACTCATGGTGTTGGATACTGGTGTTGGAGCAGAAGGGAGGTTAGCTCCCATAAACCCATGGTACCTCCGCAACCCTAGGACCCGTGCAGCATTGGTTAAGTCTATAGAGCACTATTTACTTGAAAACTTGGGGTCAGTGTCTTCTGCTGTTTCACTTTGGGAGGCTTTCAAAACAGTTATCCGTGGGCAGGCTTTGTCGTTTATTTCCTGTGCCAAGAGGAGTAAACATGAAGAAGTAATCCGACTTGAATCCAAAATAGACGAGTTGGAAGAAGATTTGGAACATGATGTTACTCAGGAGAAATTTCATGCTCTTAGTCTCAAACAGAGTGATTATAAAGCACTGGTCACTGACGCTGCCAGATCCATGAGTAGAGAGCAGCAGGGGCGTTTGTATGATGTTGGGGATAAGGCAGGTAAATTGATTGCATGGCTGGACAAGAAGGAGAGAGCGAGTCGGGTGGTTCCGGTGATTGAAAGTCAGAGTGGTATGAGAGTTACTGACCCAGTGGAAATAGTGGAACGCTTCGCAGAATATTTTCAGGGGGTTTATTCTCCCGTATCGGACAGACCCGAAGAGGACTCGCATTTGCCGCTCATTTGCTTAAACTCTACTTGCCAACAAGGAGGATACCTGAACGCTGAACTGGGAGGGCGCTTTGCAACACCTAATCTGCACAGGAAAGGTTGCGCCGCTGGTGGGAGCTTCTCCGCAATCGGCGGACAGCCTGCACGCTCCCAGCGTGCACTAGACCTTGAGGCTACCTGTTGGCTCCACCGGGGGACTGCGAGGACCAGCAGCCTCTACACCTAACAGCTGGTGCCTCTTCCCCCGGCGGCCATGCCCCCCCATTTGCCTATTCACTTTTCGCGACACCCGCTTCGCGGGTGCCGCTCATTTGCTTAAACTCTACTTGCCAACAAGGAGGATACCTGAACGCTGAACTGGGAGGGCGCTTTGCAACACCTAATCTGCACAGGAAAGGTCGCGCCGCTGGTGGGAGCTTCTCCGCAATCGGCGGACAGCCTGCACGCTCCCAGCGTGCACTAGACCTTGAGGCTACCTGTTGGCTCCACCGGGGGACTGCGAGGACCAGCAGCCTCTACACCTAACAGCTGGTGCCTCTTCCCCCGGCGGCCACGCCCCCCCATTTGCCTATTTACTTTTCGCGACACCCGCTTCGCGGGTGCCGCTCATTTGCTTAAACTCTACTTGCCAACAAGGAGGATACCTGAACGCTGAACTGGGAGGGCGCTTTGCAACACCTAATCTGCACAGGAAAGGTCGCGCCGCTGGTGGGAGCTTCTCCGCAATCGGCGGACAGCCTGCACGCTCCCAGCGTGCACTAGACCTTGAGGCTACCTGTTGGCTCCACTGGGGGACTGCGAGGACCAGCAGCCTCTACACCTAACAGCTGGTGCCTCTTCCCCCGGCGGCCACGCCCCCTAACTAGCTCACCATAAATTGAACAGACCCAAACGCACCGCGGGACGCGCGCGGGGCGAAGCCCGGGCCAAGGGCGGGCCCGTTTAAGCCCGTTCAAGACCGGGCAGGACTGGACTGGGCCACCCTATTTTCAGTTTGCTTTTATATTTTGCCACTGACAAAACATCTAGGTCCCGCCAGTTTTTGCTATTTGGCCTTAGAAGTTTCATTGTACCTTACTACTGTTACGATCCTTATGGTACAATGTGTCCGAGAACCACCAGGAATACTGTTAAAAAGCAGGCTCAATCTGCAGCTGAGGTCATTGGGCCAATAGACCAATTTATAACGAAAGCTAACGATGCCATTGAGCAGGGTATCATTCTATTGGACCGGAGGATCTCACAGGACATGATGATTGACAGACGCTCTTCAATGGGCTTACTGGCCACTGCAAAAAAAAACCTTCGTCCTGTTGATCTGCCCCCTCCAGTGACAGCACATGCAGAAATGCACACCGTCCCCCGCACAGTGGACCTATCTGCATCCCTAGATCTTTCCGAATCCCATTTCTCTCTTGAAAAATCTCCAGTTATTTTTGTTACCCAACCAGATAATCCCCCCTCCTCCCCAATAGCCAGGGGTATACGAGAAGGAGCAATTCCCAAAAAATTGAAGAAGAAGGCAACTACTAAGTCCCACCACTCCACCATTCCTTCTTCTACAACTATCCTTGCAACTCCTTCTGTCTCTGATCCTCCCCCGCAAATCTTTAACCCTTCAACCCCCACCATTCTCCTTCACTGTCAAGTGCACAAGCAGTGGATCCTATCTCTGTTAACCCGAGTATCAGCTGTACTAGCTCCAGTAGCTATGACAGTGGAGGAGACATGGAAAATGGTAACCTTACAACTAACACATGTAGCAACGATAGCTTACTGCTTACCAGAATTGGAGATTTATTTAAATCCCACTTGGAACCAATGGAAAAGGCTCTACACTTGGTTCAGTCCCAACTAACTCAACTGTCTCTAGGACTAAACCAAAGTAAGGGAAACAAGAAGGATTCCAACTTGGCGCAAGGTAGGCCCACTACTTTAAACTTAAAAACATCAAAGCCTGTAACCTCTGCGCAGAATCCCAACACCAACAAACAAAAAGCCCCAGAGAAGCCTACTCAAAAACATTCTTTAGCACCTACAAACAAGCCGCAACCACCTCCCAAATCCACTAATCCCTTACCGTCACATTCTGCAAACAATCCCAACCCAACATCATCTACCCATTTAAATCCTCTTTCTTCCCTTTCTACCACCGCAGTCCCCACTCCTGCCCCCACCCATCCCAAAAACTCTACTGGATTCAATACCATTCCGAAAAACCATAAGAGAAGGACTCCCCCTATTCATCTCCCACCCGAGGCTTCTCCATATGTAGTAATAATGACTGGTGTTCCGGAACTCTCCCCAAACCAAGACGAACCGGTATGGTCTTTAAAAAACAAAGTAATATACTGGTTGTCCAGCAACATACCTCTTCCAATCTTTATGGACAACAGAGTTACTACAGTGCGCAGAGTGCCTTGGCTAGGCAACGAACCGAAAAACATCCAGGGCGACTGCGTTATAGTAAACTTTGCAGATCCCAATACAGTCGAGCATATCTGCTCCTGGGGTGATCATACCTCTACTGAAGGGATAGCCACTCACAATCTGTCGTACTTCTATCCCCCGACTACACGACGTAACGCTGGTCCTCCGTGGTCCTGGACGAGGGTAGGGAAATGGGGTGGGATTAGAGATCAAGACCAGTGGTCTGGGTACGGTTTTAGCAATCCACCACCAGGCCACTTTAACAACTTTAACAACTGGAGAGGCCCACCATTATCCAATAGATATGACTGTTTGGATATGGTGGACAGACCACCAACTCTACCCATCTCAGACAGTGGCCCCAACAATGTTCCGCCCAACCCCAAACACTCCTGTAAGAGCACTCGGGCGGTCGGCTCTATTTTGCCACCCCTGTCTGGTACCCAGCCCGAGTCTTGTCCTCCCCAGCAACCCTTGACCCAACAGCCGTCAACTTCTACTCACCAGGATTTGTGTCACACTTTGTCAGCTACCCCAGTTGACTCACCTCTGAGCCAACAACCTATTATTCTTCAACTCAGTGATCCAAAACCTACACTCTCCCTTTCCGTCCCAACCACTCAGTCCTTGTCCCAACCCCCACACTCCTCTGCTGAACCTCAGTTTTCAAACCCTATTTTTTCATCAACCCAGGATCTTCCAGTCATATACTGGAACGTAGCTGGCCTTAGATCCAAAATCCATCTCCAGTCCTGGCTAGAAGTGACCAATAAATATAAGCTAATCTGCCTTCAAGAAACCTGGGCAATTGATCCTATTCACATCCAGGGCTTCAAAACATTCCATCTTCCGGCCATACCGTCCACTCATGGAAGACCCAAGGGTGGCTTAGCCATTTACATTTCCAACTTAATTCCTTTTACGACCACGGAAGTCCCGTTAGTCTTTCCAATCTTTCAAATTCTCAAATTAGTTCCAGACAATAGTTCTTGTTATTATTTCATCAATATGTACAATAATTCCACGCCTGGTGACTGTGTAAAATCTTTGTTGGAAATCACTTTATATTTACAAGATCAGAAAGCCAAGAACCAACAGCTACAATGCCATGTTCTGTGGGGTGGGGATTTCAATGTTTATTTGTGTAACAACTATAACAAAGGTATTTGTGGGCTCCAAGACGAGCACGACGCCCCCCTGGCCCACTTCGCCCACAGTGGTGTTGGTGACGCTTTAAATAACTGTATTTTTGCTCTAGAACTTGAATTCGCGAACATTTTAGTGAGTCCTGCTGTTGAGTTCAAGACGACTTTTCACGGTAGAGGATTTAGCACAATTATTGATTTTATCTTATGTTCCCAATCTTTAAACAACCGATTGAAACACTTTACAACTGGTACCGATCCCTCAAGCGATCACTACTCAAACAGCACCACTATAGTATTAAATACCCCATCCTCAGCCTGTCCAAAAACAAGCCTCTTAACGCAGCATTCCCTGGAGATGAGTAAAATTAATGGCTATACTCTCAAATGGTCGATGATCAATCCCTCAGAGGCCACTAGCAAGATCATCCAAAAAACCCTTCCCTTAATCTATCACTGTTTGGAGATGTCATCATCCCCTCAGCTGATCCTCTCTAGCTTCGTTAAAATCTTAGAAGCCATCAGACAAGAGCTTACTCGCCAACATAAGACTCACGATAACGATAAGGATTCCAGTGGGTGGTTTGATTCCCATTGCCGTAAAGCCCAGCGTGCACTATAAAACGCTCTACACAATCAAGTCAGGGACCAGCCCCTAATTGCGTCTTTAAGAAAAAACTATAAGATGGCACAAAAATCCCGTAAACGGGAAATAAAAAATAATCTCTGGGCCCAACTACACCAGAGCACACTAAGCAAGGACTGTACCCTGTTTTGGAGAACAGTTAAGGCCCCTTTCCTAGCTGATGCAACTGCTGTACGGCATCTTGACGTGGCAGTACCCGCTGATAAATGGGTAGCACACTACTCGCAGATCTTCGGGGACCCCACCTTGACAACTGAGGCTCCTAGACTAGAGGCCGCAGCTGTCACTAGTAACAATATCTACCCTATTGACCTCCACTTCGATATAGTGGAGGTGACCGCGGCGCTGACCTCCTCAAAGACCGGTAAAGCGCCCGGTCCTGATGGTGTCCCCTTAGACATCTTTGTTAGCAACATAGACCTATGGTCCCCAATTGTTACGCAGGTCATGTCCGCAGTGACTCAGATCGGCCTTATTGATTCTTGGTCCACTTCTGTGCTCCTACCCATATTTAAAAAGGGAGAACGGGACAACCCAGCCTGCTACAAGCCCATCTCCCTCTTGGATTCTCTGGGCAAGGTCGCTGGCAGATTAATTCTGGAGCGACTACGGGACTGGGCCACAGAGAATAAGATCTTAACCGACTTACAGTTTGGTTTCCAGGAGGGTCTGGGCACTGTAGAACAGGCCTTAAACCTGACTCTGCTTATGGGTAAATACGCCTGGGCCAAAGGCGGTAATCTTTACCTAGTCTATGTGGACTTGAGTTCCGCATTCGACTGCGTAATTCATTCCAAGCTATGGGCGATCTTGAGTAATCTGGGCATAGATCTTGCACTGCTGAATTTCCTCCGAGAGTTATACTCGGATGCAAAAGCTTGTGTGAGATACGGCATCAAAGGGGAGCTTTCTGAATCCTTTAACATTGCAAAAGGCGTTAGGCAGGGTTGCGTCCTTGCTCCATTCTTATTTAACATCTACACTAATGGACTGGAGCAAGCGGTGCTAGTTGATAGTAAAGATCTCCCCTGCATAAACACCCGCCCAATCCCTGCATTATTATATGCAGACGATTCTGTCATCCTAGCAAGGACACCTAACCAACTACAGATTCAACGAGATAAATACTGCCAATTCATGCTTTCTCTTGGACTTAAAGTTAATAAGTCCAAGACTTTTGTTATGAATATTGGCAAGAAAGCCCAAAAATGCAAATCTCCTTTTATTGAGAAGACCAGGTTAGAAACTGCTAACACCTACCCTTATCTAGGTATTCTCATTGATAAGCATCTGTCCTGGAAACCTGCCATTTCCAGCAAGAAATTGCAGTTTCAACGCACAACATCGGCGTTGACTTCATTCTCAAGGAAACTGGGCAAGCCCGCCCCTGCTGTGATTTTGAAGATCTACCAAGCTAAATGCATGAGCGTGGCCACGTACGGGGCTGGTGTATGGGGCTATACGCCCGCAGATGAGCTTCAAATTATCCAAAATGACTTTTTGAAATATATATTAGCCCTTCCCCGAAGTGCTCCTACTTACGGCACCCATATGGAGCTCGGCTGGGAGTATCTAACTGACATCATTAGGTACCAGCCGATTCTCCTATGGCATCGTATATGGACTCAGGAGCAATGTCATCTTACTAGGTCACTAATATCTGACTGTCTCACACTGACCTATTGGAAAAAGATTCCCTGGCTGTTATATGTTTTTACATTTTTGAATGATCTGAATTGCCCTGCATATTTCACTGACCCTGAATCTCTATTGGCTATACCTAGAAAAACTTTGAAAAAACTATGTGTTGCCCATTTAAGCGATTTACGTTTGTGTTCAGAACTTGGTAAAAAGTCAAATGTTCATTTAACGATGATTCAATCCTCCTATGGCATTCAACCTTATCTGTCTTTTTTTTTTGTCTAATTATGAGAGATATGTTTTAACCAGATTTCGGTTTGATGTATTTTATCGCCTTGTCTCACTGCCTGTGCCCTCTGATTGGTCACGTGAAATAGCTAACTGTCCATGTGATGGTCATACTCGCCAGTCAACCCTGCATGTAACCTTCTTCTGCAGTCTTTATGAGACCCCGCGGAAACGTTGGCTGGTCCCACTTCTCCGGCACTTAGGATTGAGAAGATGCAGACCGGCTCTTTTGGCACTTCAATACTTAGACACCCCGTATGTTGCCAAAACTGTAGCCTGCTACCTCAAAGCCTGCTTGAAAATCCATTCCCAATTACTGACCACTGCTCCTTAAGACTTCATTTCTGCGCAAATGACTACTGTGATAATATATTTGTGCATAGAGTGTCAGTGTTTAGTTGAACTTGAACGATTTCTTATTGTTTTGAAGCAATAGCGCTCCGCTTTCTTTAGTAATTAATGAGCAAATGGGATTTTTTATACTGTTGTAAATATTCGTTTTTAAATGCACTTTTTATGATTGTAAATTCAATCGAAATAAAGTTACTTTTGACTGACTCACACTTGTTGTTGCAAGACATAGCTTTACCCCGCCTAGCTGACGAAGACAGGGAATTGATCGATGCTGTACTGACTGCTGATGAGATTGCGCTGGCGATCCGTTCAGTGCGTTCAGTCAAAGCGATGGGACCAAACGGGCTCCCTATTGAACTGTACAAACTAAGACCCGACAAGATAGCGCCATAACGCCGGGCTATGTTTCTTGAATCGCATGATGCGGGCCTCCTCCCCCGTGATCAAAGGCTCGCAACCATTGCAGTTATCCACAAAGAGGGAAAGCCGCGAGAACATTGTACATCCTATAGGCCCATTTCACTTTTGAACGCCGAGCCTAAGATTCTGGCTAAGGTTCTGGCGAATCGCCTGATAACAGTCATTGGTGATTTAGTCCATCCTGATGAGTCCGGCTTTATTCCACATCGCAATACCACACTGAACCTGCGGCGTCTCCATGGAGTCCTCGCGAGAGTGGCGTCCATACGTGAGCCGGCCATCTTGGCATCCCTGGATGCAATGATGGCCTTCGATACGGTGGAGTGGCCATACCTTTGGGCCGCGCTGGCAAAGTTTAGTTTCGGCCTGGGATTTATCAGATGGGTAAAACTGTTATACAAGGAGCCGCTGGCCCAGGTAGTGGTGAATGGCAAAGTCTCTGGCCCCTTTATACTGGGGAGAGGCACGCGACAGGGATGCCCTTTGCCCCCTCTCCTCTTTGCTCTGGCCTTGGAACCGCTCGCTGCCTGGCTGCGTTGGCAGCCCTCGATGAGTGGTATCAGCTGGACCCCGGAGTTTGAGGATCGCATTTCGCTCTAAACTGACGGCATCCTTTTATATCTTTGTAAATCACCCCCTAGCAGTGTCTGGGAGAACTATGGCCTCCTTAGTCATAGTACATGTGAGGCATTGATGATGCCATGCTGTGTGGCATGTGGATAGGGGGGACAGGTTTGCTATGAAAGAAATCACTTATTTAGTGGAATGAGAATTTGTGGATGATTGTGTAAGAATTGGAAATGCATGGGGCTAGTGGCAGACTGTATGAAAGGAAGGGCTATTTGTATTTAAAGAATGTAAATCGAGAGAAGATTTCTGATATCTACAGTCCAAAGACAATAGAAATAGAGGAAGGACTGACATCCTTATTTTACGACATAAATGCCTTTGGCTGGGGAACTTTCAGCAGAGTAGGCGGCTCACTGTGTATGTGCAGGGGCTTTGAGTGAGTTTTGACCAGGGTTCAAACCCCAGGTGGGGAAAATCGTTTTTTTTAAATTTTTTTTTATTTCTAAATTCCACAAATGAAAGCTGTGCCTTTGTAAATGACCCCCTAGCAGTATCTGGGAGAACTATGGCCTCCTTACTCATAGTGCATGTCAGGCATTGATAATGGCATGCTGGGTGGCACGTGGATAGAGGTGACAGGTTTGCTATGAAAGAAATCACTTATTTAGTGGAATGAGAATTTGTGGATGATTGTGTAAGAATTGGAAATGCATGGGGCTAGTGGCAGACTGTATGAAAGGAAGGGCTATTTGTATTTAAAGAATGTAAATCGAGAGAAGATTTCTGGTATCTACAGTCCAAAGACAATAGAAATAGAGGAAGGACTGACATCCTTATTCTATGACATAAATGCCTGTGGCTGGGGAACTTTCAGCAGAGTAGGTGGCTCACTGTGTATGTGCAGGAGCTTAGAGTGAGTTTTGACTAGGGTTCAAACCCCAGGTGGGGGAAATCAGTTTTTTTTAAAAAAAATGTTTTATTTCTAAATTCCACAAATGAAAGCTGTGCCTTTGTAAATGACCCCCTAGCAGTATCTGGGAGAACTATGGCCTCCTTACTCATAGTGCATGTCAGGCATTGATAATGGCATGCTGGGTGGCACGTGGATAGGGGGGACAGGTTTGCTATGAAAGAAATCACTTATTTAGTGGAATGAGAATTTGCGGATGATTGTGTAAGAATTGGAAATGCATGGGGCTAGTGGCAGACTGTATGAAAGGAAGGGCTATTTGTATTTAAAGAATGTAAATCGAGAGAAGATTTCTGCTATCTACAGTCCAAAGACAATAGAAATAGAGGAGGGACTGACATCCTTATTCTATGACATAAATGCCTTTGGCTGGGGAATTTTCAGCAGAGCAGGTGGCTCAGTGTGTATGTGCAGGGGCTTTGAGTGAGTTTTGACCAGGGTTCAAACCCCCGATGGGGGAAATCGTTTTTTTTTTTTTTTTTATTTTATTTCTTAATTCCACAAATGAAAGCTGTGCCTTTGTAAATGACCCCCTAGCAGTATCTGGGAGAACTAGGGCCTCCTTACTCATAGTGCATGTCAGGCATTGATAATGGCATGCTGAGTGGCACGTGGATAGGGGGGACAGGTTTGCTATGAAAGAAATCACTTATTTAGTGGAATGAGAATTTGTGGATGATTGTGTAAGAATTGGAAATGCATGGGGCTAGTGGCAGACTGTATGAAAGGAAGGGCTATTTGTATTTAAAGAATGTAAATCGAGAGAAGATTTCTGCTATCTACAGTCCAAAGTCAATAGAAATAGAGGAAGGACTGACATCCTTATTCTATGACATGAATGCCTTTGGCTGGGGAATTTTCAGCAGAGTAGGTGGCTCACTGTGTATGTGCAGGGGCTCTGAGTGAGTTTTGACCAGGGTTCAATCCCCCAGTGGGGGAAATCATTTTTTTTATTTTTTATTTTTTTATTTCTAAATTCCACAAATGAAAGCTGTGCCTTTGTAAATGACCCCCTAGCAGTATCTGGGAGAACTATGGCCTCCTTACTCATAGTGCATGTCAGGCATTGATAATGGCATGCTGGGTGGCACGTGGATAGGGGGGACAGGTTTGCTATGAAAGAAATCACTTATTTAGTGGAATGAGAATTTGTGGATGATTGTGTAAGAATTGGAAATGCATGGGGCTAGTGGCAGACTGTATGAAAGGAAGGGCTATTTGTATTTAAAGAATGTAAATCGAGAGAAGATTTCTGCTATCTACAGTCCAAAGACAATAGAAATAGAGGAAGGACTGACATCCTTATTCTATGACATAAATGCCTTTGGCTGGGGAACTTTCAGCAGAGTAGGTGGCTCACTGTGTATGTGCAGGGGCTTTGAGTGAGTTTTGACCAGGGTTCAAACCCCAGGTGGGGGAAATCAGTTTTTTATTTTTTTATTTCTAAATTCCACAAATGAAAGCTGTGCCTTTGTAAATGACCCCCTAGCAGTATCTGGGAGAACTATGGCCTCCTTACTCATAGTGCATGTCAGGCATTGATAATGGCATGCTGGGTGGCACGTGGATAGGGGGGACAGGTTTGCTATGAAAGAAATCACTTATTTAGTGGAATGAGAATTTGTGGATGATTGTGTAAGAATTGGAAATGCATGGGGCTAGTGGCAGACTGTATGAAAGGAAGGGCTATTTGTATTTAAAGAATGTAAATCGAGAGAAGATTTCTGCTATCTACAGTCCAAAGACAATAGAAATAGAGGAAGGACTGACAACCTTATTCGATGACATAGATACCTTTGGCTGGGGAACTTTCAACAGAGTAGGTAGCTCACTGTTACTGTACAGGGCCTTTGAGTGAATTTTGACCAGGGTTCAAACCCCACTTGGAAAATTATTTTTTAATATTATTTTTATTTTTTTAAACAATTTATTTATTTTAGCAGAGTGAAACATGGTCCTTTGGAAATGCTCAACTGATAATAATGAAAGACCAAGTAGAAAATCTATGGCATATGTCACATCAGATGTGGCATATGCCACATGACAGAGTGACACGTGTCACATGCCAGACTTGGGCTCCAACCCTTACTGAAAGCATCTCTGTCAACAGGCTGAATGTCATGAGGGGGACGTTCAAAAAGTCACGTATTTTAAGCCAACAATACAGTCCTGCTGTGACTAGCACTTTCGCTTTTCCTTTTAAATGCTCGACCCCAGCATGTATTGTGTTCTTGGCAGAAAAGGTAGAATTTGCCGGAAGCCAGCCTATTGACTCGGGTCCACTTTAATGCTATGTAAACGTCTGATTTTAGATTATATCGATTGACCTGTCTTTTTTAGGTTATTTGGGTTAGCATGAGCGTACTGACTATTCTTACCTATTCCTCTAATGTATTTTATGATTCGTGAAGCTAAAGGATTGATGGAATTAAAGGCCACCATGTAAGCGCGCACGATGCCCTTTTCCTGACTGTTCAGTTTCGCAAACTTGGCATCCATTTTGACAGCATCTGTCAGAATTATTTGCAGTGCTGCCATTATTCCGTCTTTCTATAGTGACAGCGCCTGGGGTGACAAAGAGCCCAGGGCGCCATTTCTCCTGCTCCCCAGAAGAGTCGGGAATACAACTAACTTTTGCTGCCTCTTTTTTTTAATTTCACTTTTTCGATCCAAGAACCATCATTATTGCTTAGAATTGTTTAAGAGTTACACGATACTCTTTTTATATTAGTTTTGGAAAGACGATGGATAATATAAGTATTTTTGCGTGGGGTGATCTTGGCGCTATAATTTTCCAGATTCTTTCTCTCTTTAATGAGGACCATAATGAAATATGTCTGTACTTAATGCGCACTTTGATAGAGGGGTACATTTTTCATAGAACCTAAGTATATGTTTTATATTTTAAATACACCTGCTCTAAAATGCTCAAAACGCAATATGTACACATAAAAAGACGTGTAAAATGAGTGTAACAAATTTGTAAAGGTGTTTCTGTATAATTTTGAAATTCCATATACTCACGAGTCATGATTTATAAAGCAATGAGCCATTTGCTGCAAATACCCCCTCAAAAAAGTCAATGTGCGATAGGGCATTACATAGACATATTCTGCTTTTTATTCACCCATTTGAAAATGTGTTCCACTGCTGGCCATTCTGAGTTAATATAATATTCTACCAATGTGTCTGCCTAACCATCTCTTTGTGTACGCGTCATCTATTTCAAGAAAAGTTGATATGTTTGGGGTATATGCCTGCTCTGGATGCAGGTCCAGTATGCTAAGGGTCTCACCAATGATGCTTTAGTAGCTCATAGCACACTCATGTAGACTCCAAAGCGCTTTGGTGCGTGGAGACGTTGTGGTGAATAATTGTAATTGCATTTATATAGCGCTTACAACTGCTGACAAGGCATCAAAGCGCTTTTCGGCGAGTAGCACGCTACTTCGGGACACAAAGAGGATTATTGGTGAATTAGTATAGGGAGATATGAAATTAATTTGAGCGGTGGATATGCGAGTTTGTTATTTGGATTGAAAAAGTAGGAGGAAGGATGGTGGGACGAAAGGGGACAAGAAAGGACTAAGCATGCAGCGGCGTCACTAGGGGGGCGCGGGGGGGGGGGTGCGGACCGCACCGGGTGACACCCCATCTGGGGGTGACACCAATCTAGTAGTTAGTTAGCCTAGCCAGCCCACGCACGCACCGCACCTCACCAGACCAGATCATGTTGTGATGACGATCGTCACTGGTGTCTGGTGGTGCGATGCGGATGCGCGCGGTGGACCCACTGGACAAGCTGGCTGGCAGAACTGAATTGAGTGGAGTGGAGAGACTGCTGCATATCGTCAAAGTTGACATTTTAATGAACGATGCAGTACTTTACCTTGGAGTTACCAAACACTGCTCGTGGCGCATTTATTTCCGATACCAGGCAGGCAGGTTCATTTTTGTGCGCCTAGGCTAGCTGAGGTCATATTTGTATAATAGTCATTTAGATGAGGAAGCCGCGTGAAGAAACCAGAGAAACAGAAACAATTACATTGCAAATGCACAACACATCAGCTAAGGAGCAAGCTGATCTGTGTGATTGTTGTGAAAAACATTTATTGTAAACTGTGAAAATAGGTCACGAATCGATGGCTTTGAAAAAAGCTTTATGACGTGTCTCTGAATGACATTTGAAGCCCTAGGTAGTTGAAGTTTGCGGTTTGATTATCTAGCAAGCATGAGTAGCCTCTAGAAATCTTTGTTCCACCCGTTCTTTACCTTCACGAATTTGCGATGCAGCACGCCAGCTACTCGAATCCTTTCTACTAGTACTACCCAGCAGTTTGGGTCCCAGGGCCGTCAATCTTAGCACTACCAATGACGGCTCTGGGACAGCCCCCGCGCGCTGTGCGCAGTGCGCACCTGCTGCACTGACGCGTCACGGCGGTCACGCGCCCGCCAGGGAGAGTGCGTGCGCGGTGCGTCCGACGTCGTGAGAATAAAGAATTAATACCGATGACGACAGAGACCACCGGCACTATCTTTTGATGATATCGCGATTCGCGAGCGCCGTCTTGGTCTCTCATCAGTCCCCCCTTCAAATTTGGAAGGTGAGAGAAAGAATATAATTTATTTATTTATATATGAATACTGCATGAACTAAGTTAAAAATGTGGCAGTGCAGCGGCACACAAATGAACTGATTCAGTACATGCTTTCAGTTTTTTTTACTGGCACAAGCGAAAACACTGCCCTCTTCTCTGATGCTAACCTAGTGTTTTGAGGCTCAGACCAATAAGATGCCCTTGCCCTTTAGCCCTGGAAAGAGCTTGTGCACGTGCACAGAGGATATTGCTGTAGAACAAATACATGGTAACATAGCTGGGCCTTAAAGCTTGCCTTTCTTCCTTCCAGTTGGGCAGTGACAGTCACGATAGGCCTGGGGCCGGGCCCCCCCACCACACCTCATGTGATGTGGCCCCTGCTGTACCCTGCCAGCCGGTCAGAGCCTGTTAATACCAAACACCAGGAGCGGGGGTGGTTATTTAGACAGACTGTGTTCTGTCTGGATGTGTACAGTGGGCGTTTTGTTTCACAAAAGGTGTAACCCATGCTCCTAGCACAATAGGAATGCAGGCACATCTCATGGTGTGCCCAATGGGGGTGATGCTCTACAGAAAGACTATCAGATTTTGTGCACTTGAACCTCTTCAGATTAACACAGTGGGTGTGTGTGGACAAATCTACCTGGCTGGGTGGGAATATAACTATGCTCTCCAGTTGACAAAAAGGGCACCTTGGCAGATCTTTCTAGTGAGTGTTGCCGGGGACTGCGCGGTAATGCCATTTTGTTTGCTTCGATACTTGCGCAAGTGCCACCATTGCCTACAAACGTAACGTTTGTTCTTGTGCTCGAGTGTCTACCATATATTGCGGAGGTCCATGCGGTAAGTCGTGAAGGGGTGACACCATGAGTTACCCGCACCGGGTGACACCAACCCTAGTGACGCCACTGTAAGCATGCCCTAAGGATATTCTGGGTTCAGACATTCAGAAGGTGGCACTGACCGGATGGATTTTCAAATTTTGACAGAAAGGGCACCACGACTCCCATTAGAGAGCAGTGTGCTTCATAAATTGTATATTTTTTGTTCAAATAGGAATGAGTTTCAGACGGTCAAAGCCTCCACGGAAAAACTTCAACCGACAAGTCATTTGTTTCTCTATGGAGTATGTACCGAAATATGGTTGCCTAAATATTGTCGGATAAAAATATAATTCATGAAAATATTGTCCCAATAATGTTAATAATAGCAAACCTCCATCCAATAAAGCGATACTTTAGTAAACAATATTTAGGATATTTGTGTTTAGGATATTCTGATATACAATCACCTGGAGACTCTGTAGAGCAGGTAGTTGGGGGTTCTGGGAATCCTCTTGCAAATTTTTATTGGATTAAGTTGTATTTGCTCGTTTATATGATATTGAGACATTTGTGCTTCTTTCGTGGGTGATGATTGTGGCAGTTGGGAGTAAAGTGAAATGGCAGCATGTGATGCATTTCTGATGACCAACAAGAGCAAGAGAAAAGAAATTAAAAAAAGCAATGGCTAACGTGGAGAGAAGAGTGGAAATGAATGCAGCTTTGGAAAGAGAAGTAAGTGTGGACATTGTTCATTAGGATCTGAAGATTTCACATGAAGAGTGGGCAAATAAGGGAAATACACCCTGTTGAGCTGCCATAGTAACAGACTGTATTGTTCTGTATCATAGCCTTTGTGTTTGTAGTCATATACCGAATGAAGTCGCAAAGAGCATCCAGGGGAGAGGTAAGAAATTATCCCATTTGTTGTACATTTTTGGTGGACAGTGGATTTACAGTGAGGCTTATGAAAGTAGAATTGAGTGTTGTATGAGGTTTGGAGTGGGGCTTCATCATGACGGGGGAATCTTTTGGGTGTGCTTAAGTATTTAGTGAAGCAGAGCGGTGTAACAAAGATAGAGTTGAATTTGCTGATAACTACAATCTTCCAGGTGGCTGGGTAGGACGCTCTGTTTATCTGGACTGCCCTTTAGCCACTCCTCGCAGGACCCGCTGCGCGGGTCCCGCTTCGCGGGTGAGGACTGCTGGAAGATGCTAGTCTGTGTCCTGGGCGTAAAGGGGAAGAGCTGCAGGGCTGCGAGCGACTGCAGGGACTCCAAGTACCAGTCCCTGCCCGGCCAATAGTCTACACCTGGCCCGCTCTCCCTGCAAGCCCCGCCCCCAGTGAACGGACCTTTAAAAATCCTACCTCTTTCCCGCTCTGGTGGGACGCTCTGTTTATCTGGACTGCCTTTTAGCCAGCAAGGACTTTGCCTGTGGATTCCTGCCCTGGAACTTTGTTGCTGCCTGACACGCCACTCCTCGCAGGACCCGCTGCTTCGCGGGTGAGGACGGCTGGGAGAGACTGGTCTGTGTCCTGGGCGTAAAGGGGAAGAGCTGCAGGGCTGCGAACGACTGCAGGGACTCCAAGTACCAGGAGTCCCTGCCCGGCCAATAGTCTACACCTGGCCCGCTCTCCCTGCAAGCCCCGCCCCCAGTGAACGGACCTTTAAAAATCCTACCTCTTTCCCACTCTGGTGGGACGCTCTGTTTATCTGGACTGCCCTTTAGCCAGCAAGGACTTTGCCTGTGGATTCCTGCCCTGGAACTTTGTTGCTGCCTGAAACGCCACTCCTCGCAGGACCCGCTGCGCGGGTCCCGCTTCGCGGGTGAGGACTGCTGGGAGAGACTGGTCTGTGTCCTGGGCGTAAAGGGGAAGAGCTGCAGGGCTGCGAGCGACTGTAGGGACTCCAAGTACCAGGAGTCCCTGCCCGGCCAATAGTCTACACCTGGCCCGCTCTCCCTGCAAGCCCGGCCTCCAGTGAACAACCCTCCCTATAACTGTAACAACGCTCACCGCAACGCGGGAGCGCGCAGGAGCGCCCGGGGCTAAGCCCGGGCAAAGGGCGGGCCGTCTGTGGCCGTCAGGGGCCGAAGGAGGCCGGGCTGGGCCACCTCATTGACGTTTATGGCTAAGTAATCGTCTTCGTTAGTATTGTGGACCATACCTATTTATTTTGATCTGTGTCATATTGTGATAACGTACTTAATGTGTTGTTGAGGGGGGCTGTAAATAATGTCTGTAACACACAATAGCACTAGCACTAGCCTGGTCTCCTCCCAGGCAGAGGGTGGATTAACCATCCTTGGTCCTTTAGACAAATCTTTCAACCGTGTTACCCAAGATATTGATAAGGAAATTTCTCTAAACCCCCAACTAAAGTTAGGAAAGTTGCAAAAAACCTCCTGTCCACCCAAAAGGAGCATAGTGGGGTTAGTGAAAGTGGTGACCCATTAAATGAGGGGGGAACTGTTCTTGTAGCGAGTTCAAGCCTTACCACTAATGACTCCCTGGGGAAGGGGCTGGTTGTGAACGCTCCCTCGACACATCCACTGATACCTGAGCTGGAAAAGCTAATAAGGTCTCTTTTGGCACCTATAGAGGATCAAGTCAATAAGATAATTAGTCGTCTGGATCATTTTGAACAGGCCACCTTTGACAATTTTTTCTCTACGAAATTGTTAATCAAATCACAACCTAGGTTAAATGAGAGTAGCAAGTTTCAGGAAACCAATGGAAAGGAAAAAAATCTGCCTATTATTGAAATAAAATCCCCGGCAGGCAGAACTACAAATGGGTCCCAGAAAAAAGGTCCAAGTCAATTGACTAACCCTGTAGTGCTAGCCTGTCCGGGCACTAGTACAGGGAAAAAAACAACTAAGGTCCCAGACCCATTGCCCAAGGGCAAGAATAAAGAATGTCCGCAAGGTATACTTCTGTTCCTAACAACCTTCAGCCTCTACCAAGTATTCCTAAACCCCACTATAATGTTGGAGCAGTGGGCAATAATGATTCCAGGTTAAGTAATATTGCACCCACTAATTCTAAGCCAACATTAAATATCCCTATATCTCGTCCCATTGTTCCAGCTATTACACAACCATTACTCCTTCCAATGAAGCCACCTCAAAAGATACCCCCTATGAATCTTACCCCGGATTCCTATCCCTACGTCGCGGTCCTTACCAACGTGCCACCTCTTTTGGTTGGTCAAAGAGAAACCTTCCAGATGCTTAAAAACAAGGTAATGCACTGGTTAAGGGTAAACAGACCACTACCGGGGGAAGTGGATGGGTTGATAATAGGGGTAAGGAGGATTGACTGGATTGGTCATACTCCCAAAAACTTGGGGGGGGGATTGTATTGTTATCAATTTTCAAGATCCCAGGGTGGCTGGCTGGATAACGAGGCAGGGCTGGGGTACAAGCAGTGGCGGAATTGGCATTGTGGACTTTATGTTTTTTTACCCAAGGAAAACCTGTGTTCAAGTAGGTTTGCCTAGGAACTCAAGCTGCTCTAATAATTTTTCGTTGGTAGGGGTTGTCCCATCCATTACTCCATTACAATGGCAAACCCATGGCAATGACCCAAATTATAACTCTTTGGAAGGTATGCAATGTTTGGGTTGGGGTTGCTGACCAAATTTTGACTATTGGAATAGTTGGGGAGGTACATTTTGTTGGATCTCATGTTGGAACCTTGACGTCCCTGAATCAAATATTAATGTTGTGTTAATTGAAGCAAATGTTGGTGAAAAGATTGCCCTTGAGGAGGCACCTATTGGGGAGTTAGTGCAAAATCTGGGGAGTGGGGAACTGCATGCATTATGTACCACTGACTCTCTAAGAGTGGAGCAATACACTAGGGTTAATTACCAAAATTGGGGAGAGCATGATGGTAGCCCTGTGAACCCCCCTATATCCACCTCCATAAGAACAGTATGTGGGGATGGACCTGTTGTAGGGAATTTCATATCTTGGAACATTGCAGGACTGGGGAGCAAGTTGATGTCACAATCATGGATCGATTTTATTAATGGGTTTGAATTGTGTATTCTACAGGAGACATGGGCTTGTGACCCTATCTATCTTCCAGGTTATTTAAATTTCTCAATCCCAGCAAGTAGAGGTCCCAGGGGTAGACCCATGGGAGGCCTCACAGTTTGGATTAGGCAGAGCTTGGATGCTACTATGAAAATGTGGGATTTGGGTTGCAGAGATATTTTAATGCTGCGAATTTCTTCAGTAAAGTGGGGTGTGATAGATTTGTATAACATCTATGCTAGAGGTACTAACACCGGGAGTTCCCCTACCCTAGAGGCCTTATCCACCTTTTTGCAAACCAAGTCCCTTGGAAATCAAGTAATAATAGCTGGGGATTTGAATAGGACTTTTGAACCCCTAGATAGTACTGAAGACCCCTTGGGGCAGGAGGAAGATAATCTATGGGGAGTCCCTTCTTTAAACCTTCTTTAACCTAGCCCCCGTCAAACGCTGGACGAAGGATATCCTTCTCCTAAATGCTATGTGTTTGGAACACGGGATGAGAGCCCTGAATGGGAGAACAAAGGGAGATAAGGAGGGTGTGTGTACATTTGATAATGGTCACAATAGAAGTAGGATAGATTACGTTATATGTAGTCTTAATCTCTGGCAGGGGGTTTGTGACATGGAAATCAAGGGCAGGATAGAAAGTGATCACAACCCCCTTTGTGTGACCCACACATGGTGGAACTCTGCCCATTCCAATTCCCAGGCAGGCGACGGTTTGCTCCCGGACATGGCAAATGATATGCGCAGATTGAAATGGCCATGTGTCTTGGAGAATGCAGCATCTAGGGATTTCATTGGTTCTGAGGTGGATAATGCTCTTGCCTCTATGGAATTAGCAACTTCTATAGTCCCAGGATCCAGGGCAATTACTGATATCCATAACAATCTCTTTGCTCTTCTAAAACCCCATTTTGTGAGAGCAAGTAAGGGAAAACGTTCAGCACCCCCTAAACCACTTGATGGATCAATCAACAGTGTAGGGTAGCTAGATTAACCCTGGGTAATGCCATTAAAAACATGGATAGGGCTGCAAATAAAGTAGCAAGGAAGCAATACAATTTAAGCATCTCCCTGGCAAAAAAAATGTGGGATGAGAAGTATTGGGATGATTTAAAGGAGGCCTCTGGAGCCAAGGATTCCAGGCTCTTCTGGAAGTTAGTGAAGTGGGGTAGAGGTGGTATCCCAAACAAACCAGATAATAATGTTGCAGAGTCTGCTTGGGTGAACTATTTTAGGCCTCAATATGCAGAGACAAAGGAGATGGTGGCGGGGGAAGCAATTCCAGCCGTATTTCCCAAAGACAATCTGTTTTCCGCCAAAGAAGTTGAACTAGCAATATGTTCAGCACAAGGGGGTAGGGCCCCTGGTTTAGATGGGATACCCTCGGATGTTTTTAAAAATGATAAAAATAGGTGGGTCAGGTATGTGTTCCTATTGGGGAATGCCATCGCAAAAGGTGCGCTAGTCCCAGATCAATGGAAGGGAGCCATTATTATACAGATCTATAAAAAATGAGATCGATCCCTTCCGGCAAATTATAGGCCAATAAGTTTGATTGCCACTATCCAAAAAGTGATCGGGAAGATGGTGGTAAACAAACTTATGGAATGGGTGGATGAGAATAATTCCCTTTCCCATTTCCAGGCAGGCTTCCGGAGGGCCACTAGCACCGTCGACCAGGTGCTTCGTTTTACTATGTTGCGGTGGGGGACGGTACTTCTTGGCAAGGGCAGCCTGTATGTCGCTTTGGTCGACTTGCGGGCTGCCTTTGATTTAGTTCCAAGAAGCAAGCTCTGGGCAGTTTTAAAGAAGATAGGTATTCCAGCAGAATTGCTCACCTTAATTATGAGGCTACACGAGAGCAATTTTGCCAAAGTACAGTGGGGGTTGAATGGACAATCTTCTAATGACTTTCCAGTAGAATGAGGGGTTCGCCAAGGTTGTGCAATGGCACCCTTGCTTTTTACATTATATATTAATGGGATAGTTGGTAGGATGCTGGATGCCAGTGTGGATGCTCCTTCGTTAGCGGGCCTCAGGGTTCCGATCCTGATGTTCTCTGACGATACGTTAATAATGTCTAAGACCCCCGCTGGGTTACAGCGTGCCTTGGATATTTTTGATGAGTTCTGTCTGGAGCATGGTCTCGAAGTTAACGTAGGCAAGACCAAGCTGATGGCTTTCTCCCGAGGGTGTACACCTCGCCCTAGGATACACATGAATAACATCGAGCTGGAGGTAGTTAGGGTTTACCTATCTAGGAGTACAAATAGCAACTAGTCAGGGCTGGTCTCACCACATAGAAAAAGCGGTTTTGAAACACCAGCAAATTTCGAGGGCTCTACGGGTGGAGCACAAAAGATCAAAAACAAAGCCCATAAAACCTGTCCTTGCTGTATACGACGCTAAGGCAATAGGGTCGGCCCTTTATGGGGCAGAACTGTGGGGTTTTGAAAAGCTTACTTCCCTACAGATAGCAGAGAACAGGTTTCTTAGGGGAATTACGGGACTCCCCCAGAGTACCCCACTAATCCCGCCCAGCCTTGACCTTGGGAGAAGAACTGTTAGCGATCGAGCTCGATTGCGTCCTATCCTATATTGGAGACGACTCTGGTCTACTCCCGAGATTAAGCATTATGCGGACGGGTTTCTGGCAATAATTAAAATTGACATCTTTCATAAAATATCATGGCTGAAAAACTTAAGGGTCATGCTAGGCGAACTGGGTCTTTCCAACCTTTGGGATAACCCTGCGGGGGAATTTTTCCCAAGTAAAAATACCCTCAAAACTTTATATTGGGAGTGGATAGATGGTAGGCTCTGGAGGGGAGCAAAATCCGATTCAATGGGTGGTCGTTTTCTGGAAATTAAAATGTGTCCCGTGTTAGAACAGTATTGGGACAGCATAACTGTCCCCACGGACAGGAAGTTGTTTTTCCAGTTAAGATCCGGCTCCCTCCACCTGAGACATTTAACAGGCAGGTGGAAGAGTTTGAATACCTTGTGCTGCCCAGCATGTGGTGCAGCCAATGAAAGTGCGGGTCACTTCCTATTTGCTTGTGATGCCTACGCCACTCCAAGAAGGGTCTGGTTAGCTCCAGTTTGCAAGAACCTCGGGACAACTAGTGCTGTCGAGGCAAAGAGAATTATCCGCACCACCACTGAAGAGCCTATTGTTATGGGTATAGCTAAATATCTAGGGTGGGCCTGGTCCATTAGGCGGAGAGCCTTTCTTACAAATCAGATTTGATAACTGTTTTAAATAGCGTGCTAATTTTAATATTGGTTAAGCTTGCACAACTGTCTTATAAAATGTTCTCGAATGAATGTAATTTACTTATCAATTGTGATGTTTTAAAATGTATGTTGTGCTTTTATGAGTATGCAACTCGAATAAAGCTTTATGATTGATTGATTGCTACCCTGATGGTTGTGTTTGGTTGGGATGGTGTGGATTTGCAGTCTGGTCTTTGTGGGAAGCATTGAGGGTTGTGCTTGAGGTTCAGTGGGTTGCTTCAATCGTGATTTTGGCGATCTTGTAGCTTTTCTTACACAAGTAGTGTGGCAGAGAAATGGAATATAAATAGTCATCCTAAAATCAGACCTGTACAGGATTGGGTCATTGGTTTAAGAATAACCAGGCCTTTACTGCCTTGTGGTGACACCGTATAGAGTCTGCATTATGTTAAAATACACTTTTGCCAATTGATTTTCCCATGGTGTAAGGGAGTGGCTGAAGTTCATGATCACTCTCAGGACCTTTTCTTGCTTCAAAGTTGTTGTTTGATGTTTGCGTTCCTTGGGCCAGATGGAGACGAAATTATGCTTTATCTTTTTTTTCCCATTGAGAAATTCTGTTCTTGATGAGTTGAGCTTGTGGTGGTTGTGTGGCATGCAGGGGCCCCCTGTTGCGTGCTTGTTTCTCTTTTAATAATATATCCTCCAAACACAAGAAAACTAGTCATATACATGGAGCGCTGACCAGTGCAGAGATTCATTTGTAAGAAAACTAAGTGGAGGTGCCCAAAATCTTGCTTGCCACCCATGTCAACCACTACTACATGCCTCATCTTTTCCGAAAAAATAATAATAAATGTGTGTCCAAAATTTAATTTAGGAGGAACCACCCAAGGCTACCTATGGGACTATCCAAACTCACTGCTAGACCTGCCAATGGCCTCAGCTGTGGTAGCTGCAGAAGGGGAGAATATTGGTTCAGCTTGTAGCTTGGCCTTGCATACGAAAACTACTGTATTTCTCTCAGAGTGACCTTTCCAGCATGGGCCAGAGCAGTGGTATGCTCAAAGATAAAGCATGTGGTCGGAAGCAAAGAAGAGGACGGTAGATTGGCGCACCTTCAAGAATTGCGTTGACCAAAGATGAGCAGAAGCGGACGACGGCACTAGAACAGTCTAGGGAAATAAGTTAATCAGACAGGCTCTTTCTGAAAAGCAAACTGTAGCCTAGAATATAGGGTCAGGCAGGCCTTACTGGAACTTGGTCAGTAGAGTGGCACACCCATAACTTACAAATTGATATCCAAATATAAAGAGAGGGTGTTTTCGACATTTTTATGTAAACTGCCTCATTATTACTGTATCCGTATATGCAAGAAAATAAATGATTAGTTGGTAACGTCCCAAACATTATAATCTCAGTAATACTTGGATTGCAAAAACATTTCACATGTTTGCCGCTGATTGGGTGTGTGAAGATCACTAATATTCAATAAAGAGTGTATAAGAATGTAATCCCTTGGGCAATAAGGTGCGACACTGTTGCTGGTTGCTCTCCGATGATCATTGTTGCGCTCCATTAAATGATTGATGCTAATACCAGAGGTTTTTTAAAATTTACTCAGAAGGGTTGACTGCATTTTCTTCTACACAGCCCACTGCACTGTTTTCAGTGCAAATACCCAATGTGCTGGCAGGCAGTGATCCTAATGAACTTTAAAAGGGATCTGGTATAAATACCTGCTTGAAAAAGGGCAGTACAGGGGGCAAAGCAAGCAAACCTGGCTTTTTGTAGGCTGGCTTGGGGTGGTGTTCTTCCTTTGAGAAAATGTTGAAACTAAAAATGACAAACGGGAAAGTTTGATACAAAATGTTCATATAACTTAACTAAAAACTCTGAGGTGGTAGTAGAGAAATATGTGTGTTGTGTACCGGGCAACTATTAGCCTCCCTATGAGGTCTATGAAAAATGGTGCAATACAGTGGATTCTTCAGCACAATTTCCCCAAAATTGGCTAAAATCCTATATTTAATTCCGTGTGTGTTGACCCTTTTAATGTTCTGGTTGGCAATTACAAAACTACTAAACATCGGGGGGAAAGACTAGGACAAATGCATGTGAACATTGGGGAAAGTCGGAACCAATCTATGTCAACATGGGACATATCACACTCACTGCAGCATTTACACTATAATGATGGATTTTTGAACAATATTCTCAACAAGGCTCGGGGTTCCACAACAGTTGTGTAATGCCACAACTGCAATTAGCAAATGCCCACTGTGCTTCCCCCAAACACGTACATACTCATCTTATTCGTAATTTTGTTACAGCGGAAAAACAAAATAAAATTAAATTGCTCCGCCGACCTCTCACTCGCCACCGTCCCGCGCATCCGAAGAACAACCACCGGCAGGAGATCCTTCTCCCACCTCGCCGCCAAGACATGGAACACCCTCGCACTGAGCCTACGACAGACCCAAGGCCTGCTGACCTTAAAGAGGATACTAAAGACATGGCTGTTCGATCAGTAGCGCCACCCCTCCCCCTTTACAGCACCTTGAGACCCTTGTGGGTATGTAGTGCGCTTAACATATGACTGATTGATTGATTAATTGCATTAATGAATCCATACAGGACTCGTATATTTCCAAGTGTAAATAGTTCTTGCAGACTATGTCCTATCAAGACCAGAACCATGAAAACACAGGTTCAGGGAACATATAACAGTTAAAAGTCGTGCCAGGTTTATTAAGCAAACACCTGCCACTTTTTTTGCATTTAGGTCATACTGATGGTGTACGTAACGTGATATTTTGAAAAGGGCTATTATTTTGCCGGAAAGTAATGTGTGCAGTGCAAACCTGAAAAACCAAACTGGGCATAAACACTACAGTTCTGTGACACATACTGAGACTTGTGATTTCAGGGAAAGGTGTGTACAATATGCAGAAGTCTATGCAAAATCTACTTTGAATTAAGATAGGTTTTAGGGCCAGAATATGCTTCTACCAGATATTTGCTTGATATCAAATTCTGGTTTGGTATGCTGGTCTCAATGTCCAATCATTCCAATGCAGGCTTTCATCATTCTTTATGAAATCCTGTGAGGACCTTTAAACTGTGTTATCACCACCTCTTACTTATTCATTTCTAAACTGGCATAAAATATAGTATAAAACCATTATAAATAAATAATTAAATTATTATGGGTATTATAGGTAAACATCCCGCCTTGCTCACCGGAATGGTTACACATAATTTATCACTAACTTATACGTTATGTATGGCTCTTTCAGCCCAGCTAGCATAAATGCGAAATTCTAAATATGGTTATTCACTTCATTAGGGACACTGGGGCAGATTTATCATACTTTCATGCAATGCAACGCAGCAAGACAACTTGCTGCGCTGCGTGAAAGGGAAAGAGCAGGAAGGCACAATATATATCAATATATGGTGCATTCCTGCTCTCTGCCAGCGCTGGCGCACAATGTACTGCCTTGGAAAAACACTGGCACCGTTGTGCTGTGGTGCAAGGGTGCCTGCTTTGTAGGAATCATTGTTTTGTGCAGGACAGAGCCCCTTGCTGCACAAAAACAATCCTCAGAGGCATGTTCCTCTTTCTAAGCGTGCTGCACAATGCAGCACACTTAGAAAGAGGAAACAGCGGGGAGAAATAAAGATATTTCTACTTGGTGTGTCTTTGTTAGAAAAGTGAACAATTCTGGCGCTTTCCAGGTCTACCAGTGTTGGTAAGTCTGGGAACGCCTCCACAATGCCGGAATCCAAGAGAAGGCCCTGGACTGGACCACCTCCTCCCTCTCCAGGAGAACCCCGAGAGTCTGCCTCCCCCCTTCTGCTCCAAAGCCACCGAGATCATCTGCGGCGTACCCAAAGGCTCATCTCTCAGCCCAACGTTGTTCAACGTCTACATGGCACCACTCGCCCACGTCGCCCGCCAGCATGACCTAAACATCATCTCCTACGCCGACAACACCCAGCTGATCCTCTCGCTCACCAAGGACCCCCACACCGCCAAAACCAGCCTCCACGAAGGAATGAAGGCCATCGCCGACTGGATGAGGAAAAGCCGACTGAAGCTGAACTAGGACAAGACGGAGGTCCTCATCATCGGCTCCACCCCCTCCGCCTGGGACGACTCCTGGTGGCCAACGGCACTAGGAGCACCCCCTACACCCACCACCCATGCACGAAACCCAGGGGTCATCCTCGACTCCACACTCTCCATGACACAGCAGGTCAACGCCGATGCCTCCTCCTGCTTCAACACCCTCCGCATGCTTCGCAGGATCTTCAAGTCGATCCCCACCAAAACTAGAAGGACGGTCATCCAGGCCCTCGTCAGCAGCAGACTGGACTACTGCAACGCACTCTATGTAGGAGCCCCGGCCAAACTCCTGACACGACTCCAACGCATCCACAACGCCTCAGCAGGCCTGTTTCTCGACATCCCTCGCCGCAGCCACATCACACCCCACCTGAAAGACCTGTACTGGCTCCCCATCAACAAGAGGATAACCTTCAAGCTCCTCACCCACGCACACAAGGCACTCCACGACACCGGACCCCGGACTACACCCCCGCCCGCCAGCTCCGCTCCGCAGACCATGCCCTCGCCACCCTCCCCCGCATCCAAAAAGTGACCGCCGGCGGCAGATCATTCTCCCACCTCGCCGCCAAGACGTGGAACACCCTCCCCATCCGCCTACGGCAGACCGAAGACCTTCTAACCTTCAGGAGACTCCTCAAGACCAGGCTCTTTGAACAGTAGCATCACCCCCCCCCCAGGCCCCCCCCCCCCCAGCGCCTTGAGACCCTCACGGGTATGTAGTGCGCTTTACAAATGTTATGATTGATTGATTGAGAATGCATGAGTGGATGTGGGGCAGGACCCACATTCCACCCCTGTAACACTCCACCATGCAGTTTTACACAAGGCAGCGACAGGAATGAACTGAAAGTGATATACTAATGGAATTAAGGTGCTCATGTTGCTAAGACCGGTGCTTTTTTTGTTGTGAAAAGCATTCGAGTTTTTTGTTATCATGTTTTACGAAAATGCAAATAAAGTAACATTTTTAAAAGAAAAAAACACCATTAAAGCTTTGAAAATAAGTTGGTACCTCCAACATTTTCAACATTATCTGGGAGAAATCTTCATTTGGGAGGAATGGGATGTGCATTACTGCAGCCACGAGGATTTAAATAGCTGCCATGGCCTTAAACACACTTCCAACTCCAATTAAAGTAAGCCAAAACGACAGGAAGTAAGCGGAGAGAAGGCCCCTAGCCCACAATGGTCAGTGCAGTTCATGCACACCTCTGGTGCGTTTTGGCCATATTTATTACGGTGGCACTGCCAAATTTCTCTTGACAGTTTAGGCAACTCCCAAAATGTATGTTGGTGACATTTTAGCTTTAACCATTTTTCACTCACTTTTTTTTCTCAAGTCCACTTACAGTTTTTTTCAGCAGCAATTTGGGGACACTCTAACCTAGCATGCAAATGTTTTGAATTCTGTCGATTCTGTACAGACATGTTACATTTTATTACTTCATAGTATGCACTACTGCCTCACGAAACAGTTTGTAAAGGTAAACAGCCTTTACAACAAAACTTTTACAACACGCACTACCATTACAACGCGGTCATTACAACGCAAACCATTACAACGCATTGCGCTGGGGGGCGCTCTAGGATAGGGAATACGTTTAATTTTCTATCCAACACCTTCCCTAGTGTCCACGGGGACTGGAGTTGGAATAGAAAATTAAACTTTTCACTATCCAGCACCTCTAAGCTCTATGCGTTGTAAAGGTATGCAATGTAGAAACAGCGTTGTAAAGGCAGGCGTTGTAATACCCTGCGTTGTAACGTCATACATCCGTTTGTAAATTAACATGCGACTTCATGAAGTAATCACACTCAACACTCCATCAAAGTGCAAAAGGTCATTTATTAGGACAGGATTGCAATAAAATCAAACAATTTAACAATGATTAACTTAAAACATCTTAAACAACATCCTATTATACCCCACCCCACATTCTCTCTTCACCCCAACTTTCACCCATTATGTTGCTTCACTCTTCCACACATCTCTTACTCCATGAGCTCCTTCCATCGCCAGACTCATCCTCACTTCTTTTCCCCAAGCATCCTACCATGAAAAACGTCCTTTCCCTATCCCTGGGCATCCTAAACACTGTCATCCTTCACATATGCCCACAGCTGACTTACTCCCCCCCCCCGCACTACTGCCATCCAGCAAAACCACAAGTGAACTCACAGCAACCCAGCAAAACACACTCATTCATCAACAACGAATAGTCTCCTGCCATATACCCCCCAGCAAATTCCTCAATGCCTTCAGATAATATGCATTGCCCATCTCAAAGAGATGCACCCTATCCGTTCAAACAGTACAGCTTCACTTCCTTGAATACCCCCATGCAACAAGACTGAGATGCCATTAGCTCCACAAAACACCCACATGGCCCAATTCAACCTCCTCCTGGCCGCAGCAATAGTAACATGCTTGATAGCACTCCTCCAATTCCGTCGTGGCACAAACTCAGTCCATATGGAGTAGGCCCCTGCCAACTTCTGTTGAATCAAAATCAGGTCCCTTTGTATGTGTTGCAGTAGGGTGAGTCCAGATAGCTGCACCAGATAATTTCCCCCCAAATGGATCAGAAGCATGTCTGGACAACCCCCCTTTGGTACCACTGGTGCAAAATTGGCAGCAGGTTGCCCAATCTCATCCCACTCTTTCCCCACCAGACCACCTCATGCGACTCCTGGGCAGTCCCAGGTTACGTCCATAGATCAGGTGGTCTGCGTACTTTTCCGCCCAGTGGATAAAAGAGTGACCAACCATTCATGTGTCCATTTTTTATCTCTATGGGCTACTTATGCACCCCAAGAAAAAAGAAGAATGTTAATAATGCATCTCAAGACACCACGAGGGTTCAACGTATCCCTCCCCACTTTTCATTTATGCACATATCTTTCGCAGCACCTAGACCTCCACCTGCTCATCCTATGAACTGTGACCAATCCCACCCCAATCTTGCAGCAGAAGGAATGCTTTCCAAAGTGATTGATTCCCACCCAACATCCTAAGAGTCAAAATAAGTCCACTCAAAAGCTGATTTCCGCAAGCCTGGACCCATCCTCCTCATGACAGAACACTACAACCTGCCTAAGCTCAGGCCAGGCAATAAAACTACTTAATTCCCTTACAGAACACGTCCCTTCGCTACCTCCATGCTGTAGTCAGATCCAACCAGTCAGATCCGTCTTTGATTTCCTCAGCCAAATTCCCAACCAGCCCTCTTCCAGAAGCACTTCCTCACACAACATGCCCACCTCCTTTTTCAACCCCAAAAGCTCAGGCACCAGATAGCCACCAAAAAACATTCATATCGTACACAGGCGAAACAGAGCAATTTCAAACCTATCAACACAACACTCATGAAAAAAATCACAAAATATCAAACAGCAACTCAAAGATAATCTCCTCCCTCAACTCACTCCCATCCCCGCCCTCTCTCTACCCCAACCTTTTAAAATGTTCCCAATATGTCATCCTGAGCAGAGTCAAACCCCCAATACAGCGTCCCATACAAGGATAAACCAGCCAGCTTACCTGCTATGGTGGAGGGTGACAAACCTTGGTCAATCAAAAACAAAAATCGTGGCCCTCCTTTTCTGCTCCACTCGGTCCATACTTGACAACCTCCCTGTATGGCACTCAAAAGACTCAAATTCACCCCAGGCCAGATTATAACTTCTTCTGGTAGACTCAGCTAAAGACTTCTCGGCCAGACTAAATGGTCGTTGTGCCCCCAACTCCCAGATTTCTGCAGGGACTGGTGTCTTGCAAGCCTCTGCTCTCGGTGCCAGACTGTGCAAAGGCTGCCACTGTGAAAGAGACAAGGAATCAGCATTAGAAATGTTGACCCCAGGTACATGCTTGGCCATAAAAACTATATACAGCTGTAAACACAACAACATGAGTCTGCGCATCAAACGCAACACCCTCAAGTCCTTAGCCTTCTGCTTCTTGACCAAGTCAACCACAGTCATATTGTTGACATGGAACAACACACCTGTGTTCGCAAATTCCTTTCCCCTAACAGCCAACGCCCCATACAGCGGGAAGAGTTCCAGAAAGGCAATGCTCCACTGTTGGACCATCCAGGTTCCTGGCTAAGACTTCCGCACACCACCGTCTGTCCCAGAAGAGACCAGAACCATGGGCTCCCGCTGAATTCGAGAAAATCTGCATCTGCCACACCATGTCCTCCTCAAGAAAATACATAGAGACCCCATTGAAATCCTTTAAAAATAGACGTCCAAACCTGCAGGCCCGCCCTCACCCCCATGGAGATCCTGTGGTGATGGGTATCCTGTCATGTGGCGGCATAGCCGCCTGACATGGCCAACCCTAACCTTCTGCAAAATGTACGCCCACCACGTACTACCCAACAAGCAATATTCAGGAAATCCAACAACTGCTACAAAACTCTGAGTTCCAATTTCTTCACTCCCAACGCCTCTTCCAGGGAGGTGTGGATCTCCAGCACCTTGCCCCTGGGCGGCATGGCCGTCATGTGAACTGTGTTCAACTCAATGCACAAGAAAGTCAAAACTGTGGAGGGGCCCTCTGTTTTTTCTGCCACCAATGGGACCCCAAAAGACGCTGCTATTACCTCAAAGTGTCTCAGGGCCCTGAGGCAGTCTCTTGATCCTGCCTTGCCCACAAACAGGAAGTTGTTTAAATAGTGAGACATACCCTGATACCCGCTGTCCCTTACAAAGACCAACTGCAAAAAGTTACTGAAGGTCTCAAAGAGAGCACATGAGATGGCACAACCCATGGGCAGCACTCTGGCGACATACATTTCCCCATTCAGTTGCATTTCCAATAAAAGAAAATCCTGAGGGTGAATAGGCAAAAGCAGAAACACTTACTTAATGTCAGACTTAGCCATCACCAACTCCCCCACCACATGCTCTGATCAATTGAATCGCATCATTGACAGAAGCATACTCCACTCCTGTATCCTCCTGGCAATAAAGTCATTCACGAGGACCCCTCAGACCATGACAAATGATGGATCCAGCAGAATTCCATGGCTTGTTTCTTGGGCATCACACCGAGAGGGGACACAATCAAATCAGACAATGACGCGGCATTGGAAGAGGCCAGGGAGCGAGGTAGCCTCCCCGCAGATTGGAGGCACGCTGAGGTGGTGGTATTCCACAAGCCGGGCAGGCCCCCAGATCATCATTCATCATACCGACCAATATCTCTCCTGAACGTGGAGGCTAAGATTTTAGCCAAGGCGCTGGCTAACCGTCTCCTACCCCACATTGCGGGGCTTGTCCACCCAGATCAGGCCGGGTTCATGCCCCACAGGGTGACTAGACACAATATTCGACGGGCCCATGTGGCAGTGGCAGCAGTTCGAGACACCGGGAAGTAAGCAGCACTCCTTTTGGCTGACATGGACAGGGCTTTTGACTCCTTGAGTTGGGTTTACCTGTTCGCACTTTTGCCTCGCCTTAACCTAGGGCCCCACTTCTTGTCGTATCTGCGACTCATACACGGACTTGACGGCCTCGGTTCGGGTGGCAGGGGCCATATCCTCTAGATTTCCCATCGGGCGTGGTACTAGGCAGGGTTGCCCCCTCTCGCCATACCTGTTCGCCCTTGCCATGGAACCGCTGGCGGCATGGGTGCGCATATATGCACAGCTGCGTGGCTTTGAATGGGAGCTCAGACCATCGGATAGAATTGCGCTGTACGCGGACGATGTCCTGTTTTTCCTCACAAATCTCAATAGGTCGGGCCGTGTCTGCTACAGATCATGCAGATATTTGGCGAAGCCTCTGGGCTATACATGAATCCTCAAAAGTCGACCCTCTGGGTGCTGGGGGAGCGCTCTGGGGTGGGGAACTGGGCATCCGCACTACAGGTGGCGGTGGGGGGTATTAAGTATTTGGGAGTGTTTTTATCTGAGGTGACTGCGGTCTCCTGGGAGTGAAATCTGGTGCCAGTTTGGGATCAGGTCCGGACAGAGATGAAGACGTGTGTTAGGGTTCGAGGGAGAAGAAGGAGACCTTGAGCTGTGGTTAGGGTCCGATCACAGAAGAGAGAAATGCACTTTTCACACGATCCCTTATCCCTCTAAAGGAACGCCTCGCACGTAGCTTGACGCTTGGCTTACTGACTCGTTCGTGACCACGCCCCCTTCCACTTCCGTGTTTTTCCAGTCCCGCCGAAGCAAGCTCCTGTGGCGTCTTCGAGAATCCTGACCGCTGCCCTGGTTCCTGACCCCGCTCCTCTTGGTGTCGGTTCCTTCCTTTGGTGTAGCGGTATTTATTTTGTGGCAGCTTCTCCCCCTTGGCTGCATTCCCCCCCTTCATTATTTGTTACATGCCGCCTTGCAGTACCATTCATTATAACTGCGTCTTCTGTCCGGGTCTCTGTAAGGCTCACAGCTTTTTGATTCTTTACATTTATCACTTTCTGTTGTTCCCCTGTGAAGGAGTCGCTGTTTCGCTCTGCTTCCCCCCGTGGAGCCGGACGGCACACCTCGGCGAGTGTGTCTCTGCTCCGCCCTGCTGTGGCTATCAGGGCCGGGCGGAACACCTCAGATCCCGTTCCTGTCTGTAAGGGAGTCGCTGTTCCGCTCTACACTCCCCCGTGGAGCCGGACGGCACACCTTCGTGAGTGTGTATCTGCTCCGCCACGCATCTTCTAAGCTGGCCGGTCGGAACACCTCAGCCCCCTACATTTTCTTGTTAGATTTCTTTAGCTTTCCCCCACAGTGTCTACTGTATGAATGGTGACTGAGTGAGTGTTTAGGTCTCTCCATTTAGACCTCTGGATATTCTACTTTTATCCTACCCTCATTCCAGCCATTGACCAGGAGGTTCTTGAATGTGTAAAGGACCTCTGCTTTAAGGAATTATTCTAAAACGAGCACTGGTGAGTGTGAGGTGACAATAATCACAGCTCAATGTTTAGAGTGTTTATAACCTTGCATAGGAATTAAGGGTGCTTATTGTTTTTTCCTTCTAGCCTCTACGTCCTCTGGCTGCCATTCTACACGACCTCAATCCTCATCCTATGGGGAGAGTGGTGGACACTCCTTGGTTTTATTCCCCCATACTTTTAGAGAGCAGCATCTTGGAGCGAGTTTCAAGGTTCTCCTTGAAGTGCTGCTTTTTGGAAGTTGGGGGATTCATCTTCGCTCCTGTGGATCTGGCAATTGTTCCTGACAACGTGGTCAAGCATGCCCCTCACTATTTATGGCCGGTCGGCCATCTTTAAGATGTTGGTCCTTCCACGACTGCTATACCAACTACAGAACCACCCCACTGGTTCCGACAGGTTGACTAGGCGCTGGGGCAATTCCTTTGGGCGGGTGGCGCGGTGCGGGTTGCGCTGCGCACTTGTTTTTTGTTGACGTACTGTGGTGGCTTGGCAACCTCCGATATCCTGTCGTACTACCAAGCCTTCCATCTCCTGGTTCTGAACGAATGGTGGTATGGGGACAGGAGGGATCCGGCATATGCTCTGGAACGATATCTTATGGGGTCCACCACTCTACACACAGTCTTATACTCGGCACCACTGCGGTAGAGGTTGCCACCGGCCACCCAGGTAGTGTTTCAGGTTTGGAGGCAGGCCCTAGGTCGTATGGGATGGTGGGGCAGATTGACCGAGGAGACCCCCTTGTGGTATAATGGACATCTGCCTGCACTGGCGTCTCTCCAGGGTTTCCGGGCCTGGGACAATATAGGAATCTCAACGCTAGGAAACGTGATGTCAGGAACGACACTTAAATCCTTCCAAGATAAAAGCGAGGAATATGGCATGCCCCGGTCCCAATTCTTTAAGTATTTACAATTCCGACATGCCATTGCACCGAGCCTTGAGGGCCTTGACTCCCTCCCCGAATTTAGCCCATTAGAGGCAAAGGTATTTATGGGTGACCTGGGGGACAAAAAGATATCTCGCATATATCAGACCTTAGTTACACACTGCTCCACATCATTGCAGAAACTTCGGGAGTCCTGGGGCATTGGAGGAAGAAGATTGGCGGGAGGCACTCGAGGTCCCTAGAGGTGCGGCCATAGCGATGCGCCTGAGGCTCATTCAATTCAAATACGTGCATAGGGTCTACTTTACAAGGGAGAGATTGTGGCGGGCTGGCCTGATTGCTTCCCCAGACTGTCTCCGATGCGGCCAGGAGGTGGGGACGTTGATCCACACAATGTGGGGTTGTAGTTCCTTGGCTAGGTTCTGGAAAGGGGTGTGGGACTGTTTGTCTGAGGTCCTGGGGTGGGAGCTCCCTCGTACTCCACAACTGGGTCTACTACATGTGCTAGAGGGGGTGGGGGTAATACATATAAAAGGCACCTACTATTACTAGGTCTAACCCTAGCCAAAAGAGATGTGGCCAAAGCGTGGAAAGATCCCCGGGCTCCCTCAGTGCTGGTGTGGAAGAAAGGGCTAGACTACTGTATGGGGATGGAACAGCCAATCTTTGTAGCCCGAGGCTGCCCGAGGAAACATTACAAGAAATGGAAGCGATAGGCGGACTATCGGGGGATGTGGCTGGAGCCGTCGGGGGAACAGGAGGCTTGCCCAGCGATGGCATAAAGGGGCCACGATGGAAGGTGTGTGTACACTATCAGTCCAGAGCGTGGCTTATATGAAGTGTGAGACGATATTGTGCGACAGGGATGGGTGGGATCCGGGTGGGGGGAGTTGGGGGAAGGGGAGGGATAAGGGGTGGGGGCGTGTAGTATTGTTAGGTTTTGATGTTATTTTTCGATTCAAAATGATATATAGATTGCCAATCATCTGATGCTCTGTATTTGATTTGCAGTCATCTCCAGAGTGCGGAGTGTTGCACCATGTGTGCAATCTGTCAATAAAAATGTGTTTAAAAAAAAAAAAATCAGACAATGACCAGTCTTGGAAAGGCCCACAAATCTCACCTCAACAATCAGTTTGTCAGTCACCATGCCAGGAGCAAGCCTTGGCTGACAGCAAATTGTCAGCCCACCTCCTTTGCCTGGGTCCCTGGTACCCAACCCTGAAGCCTTCCAGAAAACCCCACTCCTACCTTAAAGCAGCTTCCCTGTCCGGATAGAGAGCCAGGCATGGCAACAAAGCTAATAGCCTTATTGGCGTAGGCGCCCTTTGGCTCAGGAGGGCCTTGAGGTCCTTTACCCCTGGATGCCCTCCATTGTTCAGAAGGGTTCATCAGCGTAAGGACACCCTGTTAAAATTCCAACAGGCTCCGGCATTCATGCTCGGGGTCCTAGTAGCAGCACCCCCCTGCTGGGCAGTACAGGGCTGAAAGGGCTTGTGGCCGCGAGCATCGAGGCTGTAGACTGTGTTGAGGACATCCATTGCATCCACAACTCAGAATCAACATCCTCCCCCAAGTTTTCTCTGGATTAAGACTGACCCTGGCCCTAAACTCCTCATCGTAACTGAGCCAGGCGTACCCGCCAAAAAGCATTTGCGCTTTGCGTATTATGTCCATATATTTGAATAAGGCAAAGGCCCGATCCGCATAATTCTTGCAATATATCCTGGCGTATATCAAGATGGGCGACGTCCAGTTATCCATTGTAATGGGCACCCTATGCTAGCTATCCAATTCCGCCTCTTTCAACCCTTCTTTGGCCTGAATGTCCCTCTGTAGAAACTTCAACACGTCCACATACTAGTGTTTCCATATCCGATTCTTGTTTTTTCTGAAACATGAGACCCCAGGGGCATTGCCAACCCCATATAAGGCAGCCGTCTCTTGTGTGTTCCCCCTTCTTTTTCATCCGTATCCACAGCCTCCACCACCTTCTCAGTGGTTTGGGCAGCATCCAACCCCCCCCTGTATTTTTCCGTCCTTGACAGCCAACATTTTACCGTTACCTGCATCCCCCCAACTCGAGTCTGGAATGCCACTGCATCAATTATCTCATCGCCCGCCCACCCCCCCAGATTTACACTCCTTCACTGTCAAGCCCACCTGCTTAAGCTTCCAGACAGCCCGCCAGTCTCCTTTTGGTTTACTGACTGGGTCCCTTGTGCAGTTTGGAGCTTCCACTGCTCGCCTCCTTCCGCTGTCCGGCACTAGAACTAGCTTCCGCACTTGATAGCTGACAGCTGCCAAACACTGCTGAATCACCGTGTCCTGAGGAGAACCCCTAAACTACACAGTGGTTCGGAACGCGTTGACCCCGAGCCTGGGAAACAAAATAAGGGTGCCTCTAGGGTTACTAAATATTACCATAACTTCTACCCCTAGCAGTGTGACCCCAGGCAGCAATCTAGTCCCTGGCTCAGTAAGACAGGCAGGCACTGCTAATGAACTGTTTTGTCCGCCTGTCTATTTGCATTTAATTTGAAGGACTGGTGCCATAGTAATGAAATAATTGGAGGCATTGTATAAATGTGTATTTGGTGTATATTGCAATTCACAGTATTAATTTTGTGTATATTCATGTTTTAATGTCTGTATGTGTTTATTATTGTTTGATGACTGTCCCTTTGGTGACATATGAAATTTAATGTACAAAGTTTTTTTCTAGAAAAAGATAAAAAGACTAAAATAAAATAGTCGCACCACCTAGAACTTCTTGGCTAGGTGTGATAAAAAAAATCAAAAAATTTAACCTGTCTGGACATTTTTTGTGTTTAATATATTGGAGTGGTCTAGGCCAGTCAGAGATAGGACCCAAACCTTCCTGTTTCCGTGCAACACCTCCTGAAGCAGCCCGGGTAGGATGAGACATGCCAACCCAGGCCTCTTCCAGCACTCCTGTCTGCAATATATCAGTCCTCCCGGCCGCACCAAGAGTGAGCAGCGCGACCCACACCGCTTCCACGCTGCCCGACATTGAAGGCCTCAGTCTACTCATCAACAGCTGGCCAGTTGTGCAAGAAGAATGATGCAGAGAGAAGCTGACCCCCCCCCACCCCCCTCTCTTGGCTCCTTTATATATATCCCTAAGTTAAATCCCACCCCCATCCACAACCCACCTATCCTGTCCTGCCTTTGTCATTTCTTTCACGAAAGATCCCATGGGGAGGCTAGGCTGCACCCTAGCTTCCCATGGGACCTTCCATTCTGCTGCCTTGTGTTATTATTTTGTATGTTCTTCACCAAGGAGCTCTGCCATAAAAAAAATTCTTCTTAACAGCTTTTCATTCCTGTGGAGAAGACCAGAATATGGGGCTAAATCTTGTGGTTCTTAAAGAAAGTCACAAGCTTGCACCTTTTTGTAGTGTTCTGTAAATGTCTTGTTTATTGAAGATCAACAACACGTTCATTTTATCATCATGAAAAATAGGAATAGAAATGCAGCTTCCTCATGCCTGATCCTGTTACCTCATTTTCACCTGTCAAATTATTTTATTTGTGCTGAATTATTCCACACGGCGCTGCAGTTTGTGGTCCACCAGAGGCTATAATTATGAGGGCTGTATGTTTGTCACGGTTGTCATGGAAACCCTGATTTTAGTATTTGTCGCGAATTGATCAGTCATGTTTTTTAATGTGTTTTTGTAACATTTACACAGCCGGAAAAGACTGACGCATGGAGGAAATAATCTGTTGTTCGGTCGCCCTTTATTCTGGCTCACATGTACCAATAGAGTGCTTTTTTTAGTTACCGCTTTATTCGACGAAACAGGAGGATTGATTAAGAGCTATTAGTAAAACTGTTTCTATTTCGAAATCAAATTACTGTTTTGGAGCGCATGTTTGTCCTTTCTCTATTTTTGTTTTCACTGACACAACTTTTTGTTTGTCCATAAGCTTCTCACAGCCACGAGAAAGACTGGCACTAAAAATATGCACAATTCCATAGATGAAGTGGTTTGTTACCAAACAAGTGACCTATACAGAAAACACAGATTCAAAATTGTTACTAGTAGCTACCATTAGTGCAGCAGGTGCAGTCAGGAGTCTGAGATGGGTAATGAAGGGCGCAGTAGTAGCAGTATCGGGGCAGAGGGGTGGGGTGGGTAATGAAGGGCGCAGTAGTAGTAGTATCAGGGCAGAGGGGTGGGGTGGGTTGGGGGTATATGAGACAGACGTCAACAATACAAAAAAAACAGAACTAAAAAGAAATTACCTGCTGCCTGCTGCATCACCACTTTTCGGCTCCTCACTGCAGCACAGGCTCGCAGTCTCCCCTGCGGACAATTGCCTGAGCACCCTGGCTTTGTGTGTTCCCAGGTAGACTGGGAGCTTTTGCCTACAGTTCTCAACCAGGCAACGCAGCTGGGGTTGGAGACAACTCAGTGCGCATGTCGGTTTGCGATGGCCGTCCAAACCAACATGCACACTGATAGCAGTGCCCACCACTGCCCCTCGTGACTGACTGTAATAAACTTGTTTTACTTTTTCTAGTTTTGAGGCTGCTGGAGGAGGGGGGGGGGGACGCTGGAGGGGAGCCCATTCCATCTGCTTTCTACTCCACTGGGTGCAGTGCCATCAGGGCACAGGGTGTGAGAGGGTCCTTCACACCACAAATAAGGCTGTATGGCCTTCAGCTGGTGGGCAGAGAGACCCATTTTCCTTGCTTGCATTAAATCCTATAGTACCCTTGGAATGCCATTGTACAGACGACCTCGCCCCGCTGAAGACCCCGCCTAGCAGACCCGGTAGCAAGAAAGCCCCATGGTTCACCGACAAACTCAAGAGCTCCAAGAACTGCCGAGCCCTCGAGAGAACCTGGCGCAGAGACCCAACACCGTACAACATGACTGCCCTCAAGCTCGCCACCCGAAAACACCACCAACTCATCCACGCCACCAAGAAAACCGCATTCAAGGAACGACTGGACAACAACGCACACAACAGCAAGGAACTCTTCAACATCGTTAAAGAGCTCTCCAACCCCAACGCCGGAAACAACGACATCACCCCCTCGCAAGACCTCTGCAACTCCCTCGCCTCCTACTTCCACAACAAGATCGCTGACATACACAACAGCTTCAGCACTCAACCGACGCACGCCACGACCAAACCACCGCCCCCCACCACCACCGTCCGCGCCTGGACCCCGATCAGCACCGAAGACACCGTCCGCACGATGAACTCCATCCACTCCGGATCTCCTACCGACCCCTGCCCTCACCACGTCTTCAACAAGGCCGACGCTGTCATCGCACCCCACCTGCGGGACATCAACACCTCCTTCGACACCGCTACCTTCCCAGAGAGCTGGAAGCACGCCGAACTCAGCGCCCTACTAAAGAAGCCATCAGCCGACCCCACCGACCTCAAGAACTACCGCCCCATCTCGCTGCTCCCGTTCCCTGCAAAAGTCATCGAGAAGACCGTCAACAAGCAGCTGGCCGCCTTCCTCGAGACAAACGGATCCCTCGACCCCTCGCAGTCTGGCTTCCGGGCCAACCACAGCACTGAGACCGCCCTGATCGCAGCCACCGACGACATCCGAGCTCTGCTTGACAACGGAGAAACAGCGGCCCTCACCCTCCTAGACCTTTCCGCGGCCTTCGACACCGTCTGCCACCGTACACTAGTGCAGCGACTCAGCAACGTCGGAATCCAGGAGAAGGCACTGGAGTGGATCATCTCCTTCCTCGCCGGAAGGACACAGAGAGTCCGCCTCCCCCCGTTCAGATCTGAAGCCACCGAAGTCATCTGCGGCGTTCCTCAGGGCTCCTCGCTCAGTCCAACCCTCTTCAACGCCTACATGAGCCCCCTCACAGACATCGCACGCCAGCACAACCTCAATATCATCTCCTACGCCGACGACACCCAGCTGATCCTCTCCCTCACCAACGACACCGCCACCGCCAGATCCAACCTTCACGAAGGGATGAAAGAGGTAGCCGAATGGATGAAGATCAGCCGCCTGAAACTGAACTCGGACAAGACGGAAGACCTCATCCTGGGATCCTCACCCTCCGCCTGGGACGACTCCTGGTGGCCCCCCGCCCTAGGCAGCGCACCCAAACCAACAGACCACGCACGCAACCTAGGCTTCATCCTGGACTCCTCCCTCTCCATGACCAGACAAGTCAACGCCGTCTCCTCGTCGTGCTTCAACATCCTGCGCATGCTACGAAAGATCTTCCGGTGGATCCCCACCGAGACCAGGAAGACGGTCACCCAGGCCCCCGTCACCAGCCGTCTGGACTACGGCAACTCCCTCTACGCCGGAACCTCCGCCAAACTCCAGAAGAGACTCCAGCGGATCCAGAACGCCTCAGCACGACTCATCCTGGACATCCCCCGTCACAGCCACATCTCCGGACACTTGAGATACCTGCACTGGCTCCCGGTCAACAAGAGAATCACCTTCCGACTCCTCACCCACGCACACAAAGCCCTACACAACCAAGGCCCAGGATACCTCAACAGCCGCCTCAACATCTACGCTCCCAAACGCCAGCTTCGATCGACCGGCCACGCCCTCACCGCCGTCCCCCGCATCCAAAGAGCCACCACAGGGGGACGGTCCTTCTCCTACCTCGCCGCCAAGACATGGAACTCCCTCCCTCCCGACCCACCTCCGCCTGACCCAGGACCACCTCGCCTTCAGGAAGCAACTCAAGACCTGGCTGTTCGAGCAGTAGCGGACCCCCCTCCCCTAGCGCCTTGAGACCCTCTGGGTGAGTAGTGCGCTATATAAATGCTCTGATTGATTGATACAGACCAATTTATCAACGATTTCATAATATACAAAATCCATGCAAATATGTATCGGTCACCATAGCCATGTAAACAGCAGAAGTGAACATCCTACACTCTCTGACACCATCCAATGTAAGTGTGCTCTTCCTCGGTCTCTAATTGTCTATTGATCATGTCGCATAGGCGGAATTATAGCACCAATAGTACTGTGTCCAAGGCAGATGTAAACAATCCCATTCATTTATACCCTTTGGCTCTCTGTGGGTATACAGGAAATGGGGTTTTGCTCCCTCAGTAATGAGGAAATCCCAAATGGTGGTCAAATGATTGTGTGAATCAACGGTGGGGAATAACAAATTAAGGAAGTGCAAATTGCACACCCTCCAGTTTGTGAATGGGGGTGTACGCTGCAATGCAACCTTTCTCCTAATAGGCTGAATCACAAATTATCCACCTTCATGGGGTCTCAAAACTACCTGAATAATAATGACTTATGTGGTAATTTGCAACAAAATGTGATTGGTTGCGGGTATGATGGTTTGCAAGGAACAGCAGCCCTCCATTATGTATTTGCTTTCCCAAACAGGAAACTTTTTTTTTAAAGGCAGCACAGGTTCATATGAAAGTGTGGCTCTTTCGTTTTTGGGATCACTTTGGGGAGAGCATGCAGTAGTATTGTGGGTTACTGTATGATCTCCCTGAGACTACCCAAAATGAATCCCAAGAGGGAAGCTGCTCTGAGGGGAGCATGTCCGCCCAGCTAGGGGTTGTGATGCCAATTGCAGTCACCAACCACTGGTACACAGCTTTCTGAATCATAAATATGAGGGAGGGCAACACTTTCACACCCTCTATTATATGCAATATGAAAAGGGCTGAAAAAGCCATTGTATGAGCCAAAAAAACTGTTCTGACCCCTAAAAGAGTTTTAGTACAGCGTAAAGAGACCTTTTGTGGTCACAAACCTTGTAATTTTGTCAAGTGTATGGTCAGCAACAGCAAAAGGGCTTAGCATATGAGGCCTTCAGTTCCTCAATGACCAGATTCATGTATACATTGTGACTAGAACATATAGTACAATTATTTTCAACCTCCACATACAGCCGCTTGATTCTCAACTCACAGATAACAGGATCAACAGTAACCAATATAATGATCATGATGAGACACAATTCTACTTGAAAGCCTCTTCTGAGTCAGACATCCAGTGCCTCAAACACTGTTTGTCGATTACCCAGACCTGGATGCCGAGTGCCTATCTGAAGATCAAGCCAACAAAGATAGAATTCCTGTTATTTACTAGGAACAACAAAAAAGAAACAGTACAAACATGGCTCGATGACATGAACATTGAAGGCTTCAACCACAACTATCACTGAATGTAAAGTCACGTGGATGCATGCTGGACACTAACCTCACCTTCAAGAAACTCACTTCCACTAAAACAAAGACAGCCTGGTACCAGCTCTCTTTTCTAAAGAAAGTTTCAAAAAGTGACATCAGAACTGCTGTCAAAGCACATTTTTTCTAGCATCTGAATGGTGGAAACGCCCTGCTCCATAGCCTTCCAGACTCCACAAGTGCACCCCTTCGGGCATCCTACACACCGCCACAAACTGCATCCATGACCTGAGGAAAAATGATAAAATCCACTCAATCCTCATGGAACTCCATTTGCTTCCCTTGCAAGCCGACATCCTCTTAAAAACCAACTGCATCATTTACACAGCCATCACAACCATCACCCTCCAGTTCTTGCAGACAAATTCATTATCTCTAGTAGTTTTCGGATGTCTAAGAAACATTAAAAAAAAAAGTGAAAACAAGGTAGGAGACCTTTTCAATTCATGTACTCAGGAGCAGGAACCATATCCCTGTATTTATTAGGACTGTTTCAATGCTGCTGCATATTAAGTAAAGAGTTGAAGACACACCTCTTTAAGGAACACCACATCACAATGCATTAACAGTCCCACATCACAATGCATTAACAGTCCACAAACCACCGACCTCTTCTATCACTTGTTGACTTTATAATTGTCTTTACCCTGTACAGTGCTTCGCTGCCTAGTGGCTATGTTCACACCGTAGACCCATCACATGCTTGCATATATATTATTAAAGTGGAACCCTGTGACTGAACCTATGCTGGCCATAGAACCTAGCGGTACAAAAGGGGGTGGTAATGGACGGAGCATCTGAACCAATCAAACACTCACTCCCAGTCAAAAGATCTGGGTTTAATCCATCACCGTTCTTTAGCCCACTCTGACACCCCAGTTCAGACATGGCTATATGCAAATCAGTCTGACCCTGTGCCTCATGGGAACAGTCCAGCCCGAACTGCCAAGCCATGCCTTCCCTGGACCGGAAACAAGCTTCCAAGGACCAGTTTCTGGCATTCCAGCCGTCTTCAGCCAGGCTTGCTTGAATCCAGTGGCAAAGTGAGCAAGGGACTCACGTCTGAGCATACCCTGCCACACTTATGGCGGCCAAAAGGGGGTGGTAATGGACGGAGCATCTGAACCAATCAAACACTCACACCCAGTCAAAAGATCTGGGTTTAATCCATCACCGTTCTTTAGCCCACTCTGCCACTCCAGTTCAGACATGGCTATATGCAAATCAGTCTGACCCTGTGCCTCATGGGAACAGTCCAGCCCGAACTGCCACGCCATGCCTTCCCTGGACCGGAAACAAGCTTCCAAGGACCGGTTTCTGGCATTCCAGCCGTCTTCAGCCCGGCTTGCTTGAATCCAGTGGCAAAGTGAGCAAGGGACTCACGTCTGAGCATACCCTGCCACACTTATGGCGGCCAAAAGCGGTACAAAAGGGGGTGGTAATGGACGGAGCATCTGAACCAATCAAACACTCACACCCAGTCAAAAGATCTGGGTTTAATCCATCACCGTTCTTCAGCCCACTCTGCCACCCCAGTTCAGACATGGCTATATGCAAATCAGTCTGACCCTGTGCCTCATGGGTACAGTCCAGCCCGAACTGCCAAGCCATGCCTTCCCTGGACCGGAAACAAGCTTCCATAGAACCTAGAGCCTTAATACTACATTAGATAAATCCTGGCCCTCATTTAATAGTGCAGTGTTGTTCTTTTCTTTCTAATTTATGTTATACTAACAGCAGCATCACTTTTATTTCAGGGGTCGCTTCATGTCTAACCCCACTCCACGATCCTCTCAGTCACAAGTGGCATCACCACCCATTTTCAAAGGTACAACTTTATTATTTCTGGGCTGCAAAATCCTGCCATCTGCAGTATTCTTTAGTGAGGTAGAGGTGGTTATCACTAAAACACACTTGGGGTTTCCGGAAACTAGAGGCCAAATTGATCATTCTTTCACACAGCGCAACATGCCACCTTGCTGTGCTGTGCTGCCTGAAAGGGCAGTAATGCACCGTATTTACCAATATACAGCACATTCCTGTCCTTTCCTAGCGCTGGCGCACTTTTGGCTGCCTATCGCCAATGCAGGCCGCTTTGCTTTATTGTGCAAGGGTGCCTGCGTTGGAGGCAGAAGTTATTTTGTGCAGATAGGGACACCTTCCTGCACAAAATCAAACCTGAGAGGCTTTGTCCTCTTTCTACGTGTGCTGCAGAATGTAGCACATATAGAACAAGCATTTACAATGCAATGGTCTCGGCATTGTTAAAGTTAGAGCTATTGGCATTCCTCATGACATTATTTTTATTTATGTTTTTGTTTTTAAAACATATAAATAAATGGCATTGTCATTTACAATGCCAATAGCTTAATCTCTCACAAATGCGAGACCTATTGCATTTGCACCCACCCATAGAGCCACACACACAAAGCCACCCACACACACATACAGAGCCACCCACACAGTCATTCACATAGAGCCACCCACACACACACGGAGCCAGCCACACAGAGCCACCTACGCACACACACAGAGCCACCCTCACACAGACCCACCTACACACACCGAGCCACCCTCACACAGACCCACCTACACGCAGACAGAGCCACACACACACACAGTGCCACACACACACACACAGACAGAGCCACACACACACACACAAACAGAGCCACACACACAGAGTCACACACACACACACAGAGCCACACACACACAGACAGAGACACACACACACACACAGAGCCACACACACAGAGAGCCTCACACACACAGAGTCACACACACACAGACATAGCCACACACACACAGAGCCACACACACACAGACAGAGCCACACACACACACAGACGGAGCCACACACACACAGACAGAGCGCCACACACACACACACACACAGAGCCACACACACGCAGAGCCACACACACAGACATAGCCACACACACACACACAGACAGATCCACACACACAGAGCCACACACACACACAGAGCCCCCCCCACACACACAGAGCCCAACACACACACAGAGCCACACACACACACAGAGCCACACACACACACACACAGAGCCCAACACACACACAGAGCCCAACACACACACACAGCCCAACACACACACACACACAGCCCAACACACACACACACACAGCCCAACACACACACACAGCCCAACACACACACACAGAGCCCAACACACACACCCACACAAAGAGCTCAATACACACACACAGAGCTAACACACACACACAGACAGAGCCCCCCACACACACAGAGCCCCCCCCCCACACACAGACAGAGCCCCCCCACACACACACACACACAGAGCCACACACACACAGCGCCCCCCACACACAGAGCCCCACACACACAAAGAGCTCCGCACTCACAGCCCCCCCACACACACAGAGCCCCCCACACACACACAGAGCCCCCCCCACACACAGAGCCCCACACACACACAGAGCCCCCCACACACACACAGAGCCCCCCACACACACAGAGCCCCCCACACACACACAGAGCCCCCCACACACACAGAGCTACACAGAGCCACACACACAGAGACACACACAGAGTTCCGCCCACACACACAGAGCCCTCCCACACTTAGAGCCACCCCCCCCACACACACAGAGCCCCCCCACACACACACAGAGCCCCCACACACCAAAATACACAAGAAGCAGAAAAATACTGCCTAAAAATTGGGAGAAAAATTAGCTAGCAGCAGAGGAGTGAAATAACAGAGTAAACGGCAGAAAACATAAACTGGATGAAAATTAATAAACAAATGTAAATTTTGCAAGAAAAACAGTAGTAAAATAACGTACAAGTTGAGTGATGAAGTGACAAAACGCACAACAAAAGAGTAAGCATTACAAGTGTTACAGAAAACAGACTAAATGAAAAGAAAAACCAGCAGGATAAAAGGGAAAAAAATGGTAGAAACTGGAGCGCGGGCACAGCAAGGCAGAGTGGGCAGATACAGGCAGACAGAGCAGATTGGACAGATACAGGCAGACAGAGCAGAGTGAGCAGATACAGGCAGCAAGAACCGAGGGGGAAGGGAAGGTACAGACAGGCAGAGCGCAACCTAGCCAGGCCGAGACCTAAAACATGAAACATATTTTATCAGCTGACTAAGAGCGGTCTGCTGGATGCTATTAATAGGCAAATAAGTAGGTATTTGTGGATTCTGCTTGTAGCTAAATGGCATTTTGGTAGAATGTGCTGCCGGTATTACCATTTTTTTCTTTTTTAAATGAAATGAAATCCTGCTTTAGAAAACCATTATCAGGGAACACGTTAACCGAGATGCAGAGATGTATACCTTACCCAGCACACCACGTGTGTCCATGTGCAAAGAAGGAAATGCACAAGTTGTCGTGTAAAACAGTACTTGTGAAATGCTTCATCGGACATTTTCAGACAAGCTGCCGCGCCGCTGATGCGGGTCTGAAAGTGCTGCAAAGCGGCCGGAAATTGGTGAGAGGAGGAGGTGTATTTTTAACGTCAAAGGTTATAAAGACTCCCCATTGAAAGGATGAGAAGGAACTGTCAGGAACGCACAGGTAGTCACTGCAATGGTAGCAAAATAGCATTTCGCAGCTGGAGCACTCCCCGGAGCCTAATAAAAAAAAACATTTTTCAGGTGCACAAACAAGTTCAAAGGATACACCCCCCCTAATCGCCATGAAGCTGCTGCCTCCCCTCACCTTTTGAAGCCACCAGCCCCTGCGAGTGGTAGGACATCAGAGGTGTTGCACAGGAAAATGACTGTGCCTGTCTCTTCTGCCAAGAGTCCTTCTGAGGGCACGGTCTCACCGCCTCCCGATGCCAGAAGCCCCTGGCACTCTGGGACGTTGGTAACTCTCTACCCACGGGCCTTTTCCACCCTGACGAATGCGGTGCCCGCGCCGGTCTCGAATCTAGTTAAAATGTACAGCACAGAGGAATCTCTGATGTTCATGGGTGGTAAGGAGCAAAAAACTTCAAAACTCAGATATTAAACTGCGCAAAGAGGATTTTCATGCCTCAATATTCCCATTTAAGCAGTTGGTACTCAAATGGAAAAATGCGGTCAACATCTGGTGCAGAGGTTATTTGGACTGGGGAGTTTTGTGTCCGGATTTCCAGTGGTGTCTAGATAAACACACAAACAAGATTCTTTCTTGCCGCATTATTTGAATTTGGTCTCAAGGTTTTATGCTTTTTGTTTGCCATTTCCGTCTGAAAGGTTTGTGTTTAGTTTTGTTCAGTGTATATTAGGCTTTGAAAATGTGGCGTTGAAACTTTTGTATTCCACATTTATGTCCCTAATAAGCGTGAACTCGCCCTTGAGCGTCTGTACAGCAGTAATGCTCTGTGCACACATAGAATTAAACAATACTCACATAAACACTCTGCTTTGAAGTATAAATGCATCGCACACCCGCAGCTACAGCAGTCTCGTTAAAAAAGCCCTATTTTTTAAACTCACCGGGTGCCATCTGCACAGACGATTCGTGAGTGACAGCACAGACGGACAAAAAAAAATGTGATCTCTTTTAGGTTTTTTTTCGTTTTTATGAATACGTACTGGCAAGAAGCTGGAGAATTTAACCTACCCGCCCTGTTCCGACGCGGTAGCTAGTACCGTTGCGCAGAGGGCGTGGTAGGTAGAGTCAGACACTTCCAGTTTTGAGGGTTAGCGTTCTAGTTGCAGGGGAGAATCCTGCTTAAATACCGCTTGGACCAGCGGCGGCGCTGCGAGCAAAGGGGGTTGGTGGCAGCTTCCTCCTGAACTCGTTTGTTGGCCTAAGGTGATCTCACTTTATATTGCTTTTACTCGGATGCAATGTTAGTGATCGTGCACTTTATGTTTTAGACGTGAAGGGGACACTCTGACAGTTGAAGGGGGAATACTTGCCGCTGCACACGCGCTTCTGGGTGCTTACCTGGAAGGAACGTATGCCTGATCTCGGTGACCTGTCCTACCCGCCCTGGACTGACGCGGTAGCTAGTACCATTGCACGGAGGGCGCGGTAGGTAGAGTCAGGCACTTCGGGTTTTGAGGGTTAGCGTTCTAGTTGCAGGCGAGAATCCTGCTTAAATTCCACATGCCCCAGCAACCGTGCCGCCGGCGCGCCAAAGGCGCCCCAAAGGCAAGCCCGTCCGCGGCCGGGCAGGGCTAGGGGCCAGGACCCCTGGAGGAGTTCAGGTAGGCCTTACCTATTTGCGGCAGGAGCTGTGGGCTCTCCGCACTGGCATGATGGTTAAGTGCAGACATAGTATGGACCTTAATGGGGGAGGCCGCACCAAGGATTGTAGACACTGTGGGTTCTCTACTAATCCTCTTGTACGGACAGGAGGGATTGACAAGGATCTCAGATGTGCCCTAATCAATGGTAGTTCTCTTAAGAAGCATAGTGTGGAAACACGAGACCTGGTTGATAGTCAGTTGGACATTCTGTTTATAACAGAAACTTGGTTGGATGAGGATTCGACCCCTGAAATATTGGGTGCTCTGCCCCCTGGATATGGGATATGCAGGTTGGAGAGACCTTGTGGGAGGGGGGGAGGGATCGCTGTGATCCATAAGGCCAATATTAATTGTACTTTGGAGCCAGGGACTATATCTGATAGTGAAGCTGGCGCCTTTTCTATAACAGTGTCGAATAACTATATAATTAAGGGTCTTCTAGTTTACAGACCGCCGGGTGGCAGCACTCAATTTTCTGCGAGCCTCATACATAACTTATTGGCCCCCGCTATGCGATATGAGAAATTCATTCTGTTAGGGGGTCTTAACCTGCATTTCGAGGATGCCTCTAATGCTCTGGCCCAAGAGCTTCAACAGGATTTATTAACTCTGCAATTAGTATTAAAATCTGAGCTTCCCACACACCAGTTAAGTCATCTTCTAGACCCTTATCTTCTGTAACTGGGAAGCCCCTAAAATTGATCCTCCTTTGCCGATGGTTTGGACGGACCATTTTCTTGTACCATTCCAAATTAACTATACCACGGGAAATACATCTGGGAAATTGGGAGGCACTAATAAAAGATAGAGAAAATGGCCTAAGTTTTCCCCAGAAAACTTCTGCACCACCCTGGCGCAGGGTGGGCCTCCAGCAGGATTAGGCTCAGTGATTGATGGTGCTTGTAAAGCCCTGGACCATCGTATCCAGCTTGCTCTGGACAAGACGGCTCCTTGGTCCAGCACGGGTCCCATGCGGCGAACTAAATCCGCCGCATGGTTTAATATTGAATTAAGAGAGGCTAAGACTGTATGCAAGCGTCTTGAAAGAAGCTGGAGAAATGGTTACCTGCCAGCCCCGGAGAAGGCATATAAATCTAGCCTTAAGAGGTACCATGCCTTGATAAGGAAAATCCGCTCTGCCTACTACACTGAACGGATTGACAAGGCGGACTGTCCGTTAAGGAACTGTTCGTGGTATATAAAGAGTTATCCTCAATGGCCTCTATTGGGGATCTGGAGGCTGACTCTGCGGAATCCTGTAATCAGATAGCTGAATTTTTCTCCAATAAAGTGAAGGATATTTATTCTACCTTCCCAAAGGAGGCTAGGGCTTGTTCCGGTAGTGAGGAGACACCTTTGAATGGATCACTGGAAATAGAATGCCTAAAGGCGTTCATGGTTCCAGATGAGGATCTGCTGATTAAAGTAGCTAGAGGTGTGAAATCTGGCTCACCTAAAGACCCTGCTCCAGCTAAAATCCTGAGAGGAAATATCGAGGCATCTGAAAGAGACACGTTAGTGATAGATTCCTTACCTTAGAATATCCCCAGGCGTCAGACTGGATCCGGAAACTTTTGCGTAGCAATACCCCTGCGCGCCGGTAGGCGTCGTCTGCGGCTCCGCGTCCGTCGTCGGCGTCGTGAGCGCCGGGATGACGTCGTCGGAGTACTTAGACGGCGCCCATGCGCGCTGACGTCAGTTCTTCTTTTTTCCGTGCCAGCCAGCGCAGATCCGGAAGAAGCTCTACCCCCAGTCACTTTTTGACTGAAAACGTTTTGATCCTTTTGATCTTCTCTTTAGTCGACTTCTCGACTATCGGTGCCAGGGATGCCCGGGTTCAAGCCTTGTTCGAAGTGCGGCCGACTCATGTCGGTCACGGACCCCCATCGCCGGTGCCTGAAGTGCTTAGGCCTCGACCACGACGATCGATCCTGCTCCGACTGCCGGGCCCTGACGTCGAAGGCTAGGCGGGAGCGGTCCCGCAAGCGTCTCGAGCTGAGGCAGTCAGCCCCGCGCCGCTCCAGGTCCCGGTCCCGGTCCCACGGGAGGTCGAGGGACAGGTCGCGAGGTCGGAGTCATCGACGTTCCGGGAGTGGACACCGATCGTCTGGTTCCAAGTCCTCAGGTAAGAGGCATGAGAGGTCGGAGCGACACCATCGATCCTCCGACCCGCCCCGACGCTCGCTCGATGCGGCCGGGGACTCGGGCGACACCGCCCACGCGGCTCCGCGGGAGTCGCAAGCGTCGCCGCCTGCCCCACACCTTCGGGTCCCTGGGCACGGCGCGTCGCAGGAGGAGGTCGAGAGGTACCTCATGGCCATGAGGGCCCTCCCTCCTCAGTCGGTTCCCGTGGCGCCTTCGGGCCGATCGGTTCCGTCTGGAGGTCCTTCCGGGTCGGGCGCTTCGGCCCCGATGACGTCGGGTGCTTCGGCCCCGGCGCCGCTGGCGACTTCGGTCCCGGCGCCGCACGACCTCGCTGGATCCGGCTCCGGATCCGGGACCCCGCCGGTCGACCCTACGACCTCGCCGGCGCCGTCCCTTCAGGTGTCGTCCCCGGCAGCCGATGTGGTTGCCGCCCCCAATGTTTCCTACGGTCCTACTCAGGAGTCGGAAGGGCGCCGCTGGGCGCCGATTCCGTCGGCCTTTGGAGACTTTTATCTCCACGAAGAGGCCCTGGCTGTTCATCCTGGTCTCCAGGAGCCAGGTGACGAGGAGCAATGGGAGGGGTCCGAGGACCCTCTGGCACGTGATTGCCAGTCGCAGCAGGACATATGAGCTTGGGGAGGCCAGTGGTATTGACACTGGATTTACGTCGCCCCCGACTGTGGCTTCGGAGGCGGGTTCTGCTTACAGCGTAGTGTTGACGAAGGCAGCTAAGGCTTTAAACCTTCATCTCCCCGTCGCGGCCGTGAGGACTAATCTCCTCACCGAGGTCCTCAAACAGCAGTCAGGCTCCGCGGAGCCCCTCCTGCCGTTCAATGAGGCCTTGTGTGACGTTCTTCTGGGCACTTGGTCCAAGCCCGCCACAGGCCCCCCTGTGGACAGGAACGTGGCCAGACGCTACCGCCCGGCACCGGGCGACCCATGCTTTTTGTCCACCCATCCCACCCCCGAGAGTCTGGTTATCCAGGCCTCAAACTCCCAAACCGCATTCCCGTCGGCCCCGCCCGACAGGGAATCCAAGAGATATGAACAGTTCGGGAAGAAGGTTTTCTCGTCTGTGAGCTTAGGGCTGCGGTCTGTGAACACCGCCTGTCTCTTGGGCCGCTACACCCTCACCCTGTGGGACACGGTTGCGGAGGTGCTGCCTAGATGCCCGGAGGAGGTCCAGGCTAAACTCAGCCAAGCCCTGGCGGACGGCCGAGATGCAGCACGCTTTTCTATCCGGTGTGGGCTGGATACTACGGACTCACTGGGCAGGGCGATGGCAACGACGGTGGTGGTTCGACGCCACGCCTGGTTGAGGTCCGCCAACTTCTCGGCCGATGTCCAGGCCACCCTCCTGGACATGCCGTTTGATGGCCGTCGCCTCTTCGGCGACAAGGCAGACCATGCACTGGAACGTTTCAAGGACTCCAGGGCCACGGCCAAGTCCTTGGGCCTTACGGCCCCACGCCAGCAATCGGGTGCCTTTCGCTCCTTTCGTGGCCACGGAAGGGGCGCCCCACCACGTACCGTCAGCCACGCGCCGCAGAATGTTCAACAACGCGGTGGCGGACGTGGGAACCGCCGTGGCGGTGGTCGGGGCCAGCGGCGAGGCCAGTCCACACCTCCCTCAGCAGCCCCTGCCTCAAAACCTTCCTAATCCGAGTTTTCAGGCCCATGTGACGCCTGTGGGAGGCAGGGTTCGCCATCACCTCTCCCACTGGCATACAGTCACTTCGGACAGGTGGGTGCTGCAAATTGTCCGAAGGGGCTTCTCCCTCCCCTTCGAGTCATCCCCTCCATCCATGCCACCTCAATACCACCGTGTGTCGGGGGATCACTTGCAACTTCTGCAAGAGGAGGTTTCGGCCCTCTTGGCCAAGAGGGCCATCGAGCGCGTTCCTGGGCCAGAAGTAGGACGTGGTTGTTACTCCCACTACTTTCTGGTACCCAAGAAGGGCAAAGGGGGCCTACGCCCTATCTTGGATCTGCGGAACGTCAACGGCTTCCTCCGGACGGAGAAGTTCAAGATGCTCACTTTGGCTCAGGTCCTGGCTGCCCTGGACCCAGGAGACTGGATGGTAGCGTTGGACTTGCAGGACGCCTATTTCCACATCCCCGTCCTGCCGGCCCACCGGCGTTACCTGCGGTTCACGGTAGGCCAAGAGCACTTTCAGTTTACCGTGCTCCCCTTCGGCCTTACCAGCGCCCCACGGGTGTTCACGAAGGTGATGGCGGTGGTCGCAGCCCATCTGCGCAGGCAGGGGGTATCAGTCTTCCCCTACCTCGATGACTGGTTGTTGAAGGCGGGCTCGCCCCAGACAGTCGTCAGCCACCTCCAGACTACGGCCGACCTCCTGCACTTGCTGGGGTTCTCCATCAATGTGCCGAAGTCACACCTGTGTCCCTCTCAGAAGCTCCTCTTCATCGGAGCGGTTCTCGACTCGGCGCAGTTTCGGGTTTACCCACCCGAGCAGCGGGTTCGGGATATTCAGGCTCTGGTTCCCATCTTCCAGCCGTTATCCCGGGTCTCGGTCAGGTTGACGCTGCGGCTTCTGGGACTGATGGCCTCTTGCATCCTTCTGGTGCGTCACGCCAGGTGGCGGATGCGGGCTCTGCAGTGGGACCTGAAGTTTCAGTGGGCCCAGCATCAGGGCAACCTGTCCGATCATGTCCTGATCTCAGAGGGCACTGCGAGACAACTGCAGTGGTGGCTCACGGACCGCGACTGGGTCAGTGGCAGACCCCTCTCCCTACCCCAACCGGAGCACGTAGTTGTGACGGACGCGTCCCTCCAGGGCTGGGGAGGCCACATGGGAGAGGCGGAGATCAGAGGCCTCTGGTCTCCGGCGGAGTCCCGGCTCCATATCAACCTTCTGGAGCTGCGGGCGATTCGTCTAGCACTGAAGGCATTCCTCCCCTCTGTCCGGGGGAGCGTGGTGCAAGTGTTCACCGACAACACCACCGCCATGTGGTACTGCAACAAGCAAGGCGGGGTGGGGTCGTGGATCCTCTGCCAGGAGGCTCTGCGCCTTTGGCAGTGGCTGGAACATCAGGGCGTGACCCTGGTGGTTCAACACCTGGCAGGCTCTCTGAATGCCAGGGCGGACGAACTCAGCCGCCGGTGCTTGATGGATCACGAATGGCGTCTGAACTCGGACGTGGCGCAAGGTCTCTTTCGGCAGTGGGGAGAGCCTTGGTTATATCTATTCGCCACAGAAGAGAACGCGCAATGTCATCAGTTCTGCGCGTTGGAATTTCCAAGGCGGCACTCGCTCGGAGATGCTTTTCGTCGCGAGTGGAGCTGCGGTCAGTTGTACGCCTTTCCACCTATACCACTTCTGCCCAGAGTGCTGAAGAAGATCAGGCGCGACCGGGCCCAGGTCATCCTTGTGGCTCCGGACTGGGCACGAAGATACTGGTATCCCGAGCTACTCAGCATGTCAGTCGATCCCCCGATTCGTCTACCTCTTCGGGAGGACCTTCTGTCGCAGCAGCAGGGGACGGTCCTGCACCCGAACCTGTCCAGTCTCCACCTACAAGCTTGGAGATTGAGCGGCGACAGTTGAGGCCATTTGACTTGCCTCCTGAAGTCTGTGATATCATTCTGGCAGCCAGGCGTCCCTCCACAAAGTCGGTATACGCCTGCCGGTGGAACAGATTTGTGGCATGGTGCACAGCAAAGGCTGTGGATCCTCTCTCGGCACCCCTTTCGGAAGTGCTGCTCTTTCTTCTTTCCCTTGCCCAGCAGGGCTCTGCTCTGGGCACTCTTAAAGGGTACCTCTCTGCTCTATCAGCCTTCTTGAGGCTACCAGATCAGCCTTCTTTATTCAAGTCCCCTATTGTAAGTAGATTTCTGAAGGGCATCACGCACATGTTCCCTCCTGTTCCCTTCGTGATGCCCCAGTGGGACTTGAATCTTGTTCTCACTTATCTGATGTGTGCTCCCTTTGAGCCACTGCATAACTGTCCTCTTCGTCTCCTTACTCTGAAGACTGCCTTCCTGGTTGCCATCACCTCTGCCAGGAGAGTGAGTGAGCTCCAGGCTCTTTCTTCTTCTCCACCTTTCCTGTCTGTTCATCCTGACAAGGTGGTGTTACGTACACGACCTTCCTTTCTGCCCAAGGTTGTTACGGCCTTCCACATCGGGCAGTCCATTACCTTGCCCACTTTCTTTCCGCCTCCGCATCCCTCGAAGGAGGAAGAGAGGCTCCACCGTCTGGATCCAAAACGTGCGCTCTCCTACTACATAGATCGCACACGCCAATTCCGGGTGGATGACCAGCTCTTTGTTGGTTACGTGGGCGCACAGAAGGGTAAGGCTGTGCACAAGAGGACCATCTCTAGGTGGATCATCTTGTGTATCCAAGCATGTTACTCCATGGCGAGGAAGGAGCCCCCGGCTGGATTGCGGGCTCACTCCACTCGGTCCACGGCAACGACAACTGCCCTGGGCCGCGGTGTCCCCCTGCAGGACATTTGCCAGGCAGCTACGTGGGCCTCGCTGCACACGTTCGCAAGACACTACTGCCTGGACAGTCAAGTCCGGAGGGATGGCTTCTTTGGCCGTTCCGTCCTCCAGGACTTTCTGGTGTGATATTGGTTCGCAGACTCACCACCGGGGTTGGTATTGCTGGGGTATCTATTCTAAGGTAAGGAATCTATCACTAACGTGTCTCTTTCAGATGCACAAGTTACTACTTGTGTAACGATATATCTGTAAGAGACATTAGTTAGTGATAGATTCCTTACCGACCCACCCATCCTCCCCGTTCTGCGAACCGATATCTAGGGTTAAGGTCATCCCCTTTCAGGGCCCTAGTTTCATGGCACCAGTGTTAGTTCTATCATGGCTCTGCGTATCTGGCGCTGAAAAGCTGTGTGTCAGAACTGACGTCAGCGCACATGGGCGCCGTCTAAGTACTCCGACGACGTCATCCCGGCGCTCACGACGCCGACGACGGACGCGGAGCCGCAGACGACGCCTACCGGCGCGCAGGGGTATTGCTACGCAAAAGTTTCCGGATCCAGTCTGACGCCTGGGGATATTCTAAGGTAAGGAATCTATCACTAACTAATGTCTCTTACAGATATATCGTTACACAAGTAGTAACTTGTGCATTAGCACCTTATATTCGTCACCTGCTGGAGCCACAGACCAGTATGGACCAACTGAGTAATGTGCGGCCCATATCACTCATTCCCTACTTTGCTAAAATAACTGAAAAGCTGGTTAATCAGCAACTTACAGCTCATATTGAAGCTCATAGGCTCTTACATCCTTCTCAGGCGGGTTTTCGCGCCTAACACTCTACGGAGTCTGCCTTGCTCTTCTCCACAGAGGCCTTGCGGAGACATGTGGATGAGGGTCAGACCGCGGCACTGATTCTTCTTGATCACAGTGCCGCGTTCGACACTGTGGCGCATCACACCTTGCTGCAGTGTCCGAGCTAGGGTGGAGTGTTAGGGAAGGCATGGGACTGGCTGGACTCTTTTCTCCACAAGCGCAATTTTCATGTTGAGCAAGGGCCCTACATGTCTAAGGCTTTTACCCTGAATAAAGGGGTTCCACAGGGTTCCAGCCTGAGCCCTACCCTTTTCAATCTTTATGTGGCGCCTATAGCGCTAATAACTGAGCAATATGGAGTGGAAGTGGTGATGAATGCAGATGATACGCAGCTGGTTGTGGCTTTGACACAGCCGGCTGAGCATGCAGCCAGTAAGTTTGCGTCCTGTCTCCAAGACCTGGCTGGATGGATGGCCGATAATTGTCTCAGACTGAACGGCGACAAAACGGAGGCGTTGATTGTGGGCAAGTCTCCGTCTGTCTGGACATCGGCCTGGTGGCCCCAATCATTGGGTTCTCTACCTGTACCCAGGGATCAAGTTAAAAATCTTGGAATCTGGATTGATTATAAAATCTCCTATGATTATCACACCAAACGCGTGGCCGGAACCTGCTTTGGCATTCTGCGTAGTCTTAGAAAGACACTTGATCTGCTCCCTGTGACAGCTAGGAAAGCCCTGGTCCATGCCTTGGTTACCTCCAGGCTGGAATATGGAAATGTCCTCTATTTGGGAGCTAATGTGAAGTGTCTTCAGAGACTACAGCATATTCAGAATGCTGCCGCCCGCTTGGTGTTGATGCTACCCAAGAGATCCGCCCGCAAAAAAGCCCTGGAATCGCTTCACTGGTTGCCCATTAGGGAGCGTATCTTGTTTAAAGCACCTTTGCGTAAGCCATAGGATTGTGCAGGGGAAAGGCGCTTGCTTCCTGCGCAATTTGCTTACATCTTACACCCCTACTCGGCTGCTGCGTTCACATGGAGCTGGCATGATGCAGATTCCCAAAATCAGAAGGGCCAGAATGAGAGGAAGATCCTTCCGTTTTTTGGCTGCCCGTCGGTGGAATACCCTACCCCTTAGGCTCTGTGTGGAAACCTCTGAGGTGGTCTTCCGTAAAGAATTAAAAACGTATCTATTCCTTAGGGACTAGTTCCATTGAGTGGGCCTGTGGAGGCTGTAAGTGTGGGATGCTGGGGCCAATGACTAGCGCGGGGACACACTGGTTAGTGTAACCAGGCGCTGTATAAGCTCAGGATTAGATTTTTTAACCCCGTATTAATGGGTACACATTAGTAACAATCGAAACAGGAAATTTTAATTACAATGACATATATGCCTCGCGAGGCACTACGTGTTTTAAATATGGGGCATACTTGTCAGCATTTGTAAAGTGAACACAAATCCCACAAAAAGCATGGTGAAATCTTGACTCAGACCCAGCCTCGCAGGGTGCATTATTAACAAATCTCTCTGTCTTTCTCTCTCGGTGGGCGTGGCGGGGAGGGGCCCAGGCATTCGAGGGGCCCCACCCTGGGGATTATCTACCCTATTATGCGTTAACAATGGCTGCCTTTCAAGACTGGGCCAACACCCGGGTAAACTGAGATAAGCCACGCCCCTTTCCCGAGTGACCTCTAACCCCATTCTGCAACAGACGGCGCCTCCAACAGGTGAAAATACGCGCCTTGAACTGACAAGAAAACAGGCTCACATTTGCAATAACATACAAATCACAAGTATGGCTAAAAGAGACAGCCTTTTGTCTCTAAGCCCCGTCAATTTCGGATTGGGGGCGTGTTTTCTGTTGAGTAACGGATGACGTCACGGATAGAAAGGACTGCAAAAAACACGCCCCTCAATCCGAAACAGACAGGGATTAGAGTGACAGGCAGAGCTCTTCTCCAATGGCTGGCCGCCGTTTAGGAAGCCAGCCAATGGAGAAGAGCTGGCTCGTTTATCTCCCTACTCTAAGACATAATTTCTCGCCCAGCGAGACTGCGCGAGCACAGCCTACGCAGGCCAAGACCTAAAAAGGGAGGCATTCCCAAGTCTACCACTACTGGTAGGTCTGGGAATGCATCAAAATCCATGGGTGGATTTGTGGGATCACCCACGCTTAACCAATGGCATGCCTCCCTGCCGTAGAGTAATGCAACACAACGATTTGCGCTGCCTTGTGTTACTCTAGATTTATCATGCCATTCAGGGCCACGCAAGGTGGCCATTCCTGGCTTGATAAATATCATTTAGGTTTTGCATCGCCCCTGCATCCCCCCTGGTGGGGTGCAAGGGCGGCGCAAAACCTTGATAATTCTGGCCCTAGGTGTCTATTAGGATAGCCCAAATAGGCCCCAGGTAACACAAAAATTATGAGTTACCTTAGCGGCTATGTGCAAGAAAGTTTCAATCAGGGTCAATTATGGCGACAAAATGTAGCTCAAACGTCTTTGTCCTGTGTGAATTTATGCTTTTGAGGTTTAGCCTATTGTAGATGATGGATTTATTGAAGGCATTGGTTGGTAAATGTTCCCCGAACCAGGGCAGCCGCAGCTATAGATACTTTTAAAAGGCAGCATGAGATGATTTCTCATCTAAGGATTCCAAAATATTATAGGGCTAGATCTGATCATTAGGGAAAGACGAGCTTTATATCATGCAATTGAATCCATTGTTCTAAATATATATTCAACGAGTAATGGCTCAGCATGTCCTCTATATGTACCAATTAGGACTCCAACAATTATATTCTTTACTTACTTGTTTAAGGTAATTAAGACATGTTTATTTCCCCTACAGAACAGTGCGTGACAGCATGAATGGAGGACAATAACAGAGATTCCCGACTGTTCTCCCTTTAAGAGTCCTCAAAGTTAACCTGAGTCATATTTCCTAGCGAGGCCCTAGCACCGTAAGGAAGGCTAGAAATTAAGCCTCTTTGAGTCTGCTCAAATTCTCAATGTTGGTATTAGATTTTATTATGACAGATGTGATCTCCAAGTGGTTGAGTAATCAGTGAAATATTCTATAGAAAATCCTCTTCACAGTAAAACCAGAACAATTGATGGTGGGTACAAATTCCCTCATGTAGACTTGGCAGAGCGAGTGAACTGCTATAAACTGGAGGTTCACCTACCAAACAAACAGGCATTTGCTCTGAAATATTTAGAAGTTGGGAAACCACACACTTTCTGAAGGCAAAGTCCCTGCTATTTAGGGTGTTTTGACCATTACTATATTCCTCTGATCTGGACCACCACATGGTAGTCCTGGGTAGGGAAATCACTCACTGGTCCGCAGGCTCAAGGATAAAATTCCCTACATTTCAGGGCCATTGATTTTATTTAGTTTTTCAAGAACAAACTCCAGCTTTGGGAATTTATTTTTTATAAGCAAGATATTTTGTCAAACCGGCACAGCAAAATTAATGATGGTCGAAAAACTCTGCAGCCTTCAAAGCCAAGGCTAAATCTGCAGTTGATCTGAAGGCTTAGAGACCACCAGAACTTTTTTTTTAAAGCTCTTAACATATATTATAATAAACTAATAGTTATGTTTTGCTTGTATAATTTTTAACATTGACTTAAATGTATTTATATTTTTTAAAAGGTAAAATAAGAAAATTTACATCAACATTAGTTCCATTAAAACGGACAATGAATGGGGGCATGGCTCCTGCCCAAGAAGATAGCCACCTAGGTCCCGAGCTCCAATACGCCTACAGTTACATCAGCTTTCCCTGCCATCCCGAAGTGTTGTTACCTGCCTCCAAGGCCAGATGCTTATGTAATGCTCCTTGTGCACCGACTACACTGCCTGATCCCGACCTCCCCACAGAACCCCAATGTAGTCCTTCGAGCACCGCAATGCCCAACTGTGAATGGTAGCTGCATTGCCTGACCCCAAGATGGACACTGGCAGGACATAATCACCCATTCTAAGGTGACCCACACTTGCTATTCTTGTCGCTGGCTGCCTGGCTCACCCAAATCAGATCTTCTGTAACCTGGCTCTAGGCGGTCTACACCCCAAACTAGGCCCAGTGTGCCCCCAAGCCTAGGCTATCCATTATATACCTTTTTACTGGACGCCATCATCATAAAACAGTGGGCCTTGCAATTGGCACAAACCCTCCTCCTACTACCTAATACCTTAGTAGCTGCTGAGGCTGATCCATCAAGCACTGATAGAATATTTTCTATAAACTCTTCGACTCCCCTTATGCTCTCTACCAACAGTTGCATGGCTGTCAAACCCTTTAGAGGCCATACTTACCAGAATGCCTGAGTCCAGGACACACAACTCCAAAGATTCCAAGGAGGGGTCAGAAAGCCATGAAATCTGGTCAAAAGAGATCCAAACCGGACCCTGCCGCTCTGACTCGCCAATCAAACCTAGGCTGGACTCTTGAACTCATCATGCAGAAACTTAAAACCCTACATGTCCAAGCTCAATTTACAAAATCTAGGACAGATATGATGCAAAACGGCCTTACCTACATCAAACAGGATATCCAACTACTAGAAGGAAGAATAACAGAAGTGGAGTTGCGAATAAGCTTCCAAGTGTACACATACAGAACACGTCCAAAGCCATAAAAAGCCACCACACTAAGATTGATACAACTGGAAAGAAGTCTCACAGAGTTAAAAGACCTCTACAGAAGGGGTAACTACTGCATCTTTGGGCTCGCAGAAGGATCGGAGGACCATGCCCTATATTGTGCTACCGTGGAAAAGTGGATACCCCAAGTCCTGGAAATAAACTTCGTAAAAGGGCTCGAAATGACCAATGCACGTGGGATTCCCACGTACAAACTCAAAAACTGCTCGTCCCAAAGAGCACTAATCATGAGACATTTTTTATTCACATTCGGAACTGATCATATCTCACATGAAAAAAATGCAGAAGATCAATTGGCATGGCTAGTCTATTGGCATCTCCCATGACTACTTTAAAGATACTGCAAAGAGAAGGAAAGCATTCATAGGTAAGTGGAAGATACTTATAGATCTTGCAATACAAATCTCCTTCATTAGCCCTGCCTGTCTAAAATCACCTTCAAATGGAAACAATCTATCTTCAATGGCTCCAAAAATCTGAACTCCTTGATTGCTGATATGCAGGACTCAAATATGAATACTTGATTGCATCCTTGCACTGTCTTTTACCACCTGTTCTCTATCGGAATTGCATGTTCATCTAACTGGGTGAGTTACTAACCAATAACCTTTCATTAATTTTTTCTAACACCTCCATACTAGATAGACTGCTTTATTTTTATCTTACCTATGTCTGCTACTTCAGATCAGAATCCAACACAATCTTGACTTCGCCTTCACCCAGACTCCTCTTAACAGAGCCCATTCTACCTCCTTCATGCACTGACACATCACCATATAACCACTCCGTGATCTGAAGCACGACATACTAAGGCCATACTCATCTAACCCTTTCACTTACTCTGTTCTCATTAACCATAGACGTATCAGCTATACATGTTCTCATTCCTCCAAGATCACTTCCATATCTTAATTTGATCAGTACCATACCTTTAACAAAACAATCTCCTACCCAAAGACTCAGCCTTGAATTGACAGTCTGCCATAATCCCAGTGTCCCTCGCCTATTGCACGATCAAATCATTTTGGAGAATTTAGCTTTAGGTCATTTGATCTGTGTTTGGTGAATTGTACTTTGTCATTTGTCATCCGGGTACATCTATTAGAATCATAGGCTTGGCTCAATGTGGTTGAGATTTTCTCACTACAAGTTGTCCTGATTGTATGACAAATACCTCTTTATTTCTGCTGTAGGACATGATTGAAAGTTTTGCTTCGTTTAATAAAAAACTGGTATTTTAAAAAAATCATTAAAGTTGTCATGTATATTAGCGTGGCCAACTTAATGAAACTGCGCCTGCAACAATGACAGCACCCTGGACAGAACGCGTTGGGCAAGATTTACAAACACTTTGTGCTATGTTTGCATCACAAAAGTGAGGTAAACCAGGGTAAAATGTTTTTTTTGTTATTTACTTTCCATCGCAAAACTGGGTTTGCGCCGAAAAGTTGCCTAAAAGTAAAGCAAAGCAAACACAAGGAGATGATAGACTGAGTGCTGAAACGTTTCAGACACAAACCCCCAGTCACAGATCTGGGATGAATCCATCATCATTCTTTAGCTCACTTCGCCACCTCAGTTCAGTCCCAGCTATGCAAATCAGTCTTGACCATGTACCTCATTAGAACAGTCCAGCCCGAACTGCCGAGTCAGGTCTTCCCTGAAACGGAAACAAGCATCCTGGGACCGGTTTCTGGGAAACACCCTTAATCGGCCAGGCTAGCCTGAATCCAGTGGCAAAGTGAGCAAGGCTGTTGGACCCGGCCCTTTTGGCAGGTTCACTCTGAAACTTTTTGCTTTTGCCTAGCCTGTTTCTGTAACCGGGTGTTGGTGATTTTAGGTCTCTGCGCACTTTTTCACTGTGGTCCAGTGTAAAGTGCGTGCGCTCTCTGTGTGTGTGGTGAGAGTGACCTACCTCCCATAGAAATGCAAGGGGAATATGTGTGACCATGGTAGTTCCTGATGTGTTGGGAGTGCAGGGTCGAGTTTGGTATGTGCGAACTTGTGAGATTGAATGCTGCGCAATGATGTATGCGGCATGATTGTGTCTAGTGTGGAAGTGCCACTTCTAGCAGTTGACATGTTTGTGTAATTTGTGTCTGGCGTGTGATTGGCTGGAGCTGGCTGGTGAGCCTGGCTCCAGGAGTCAGGATGGGTCTGCCCCGGTGGTGAATGGAGAGATTAGCATGCTGATGTGAGGGAGGGGTACACCTGGGACCTGAATAGGGCTGGTCCTTCCCTCCACAATGCTGACTCCACCCCCTGTGGTGCGTCTGATGTCCCTAGCCTGGCCAGTGAAAGGAGTTCCCCATAACCAATTGTAGCTGGTTCCCACATTGCCTGCACCCTGCTAGACAAAGGATTTGCTGTATAAAAAGGGGGCTGTGACCCCATGAAGTTGTTCTTGTTTCTGACTGGAATCTACCAGGGGCGTGCTGCTGCTGGGGCCCAGGGGATGGCTTGCCTCCCTGGGCCCTGCCCAGCCCCTGGATATCCTGGATGCTTGGAAAGCTCTCTCCCTGTGGGACCCCTCTGTCTTTCCTGGGGGAGCTGGAGGACTTTTCTTTGTTGGGAGCTGCTGTGCTCCACCTTCTTTGCCCCAGGACTTTTTCTGCTACTTTGGGTGTTTGTGGTGCCCTAGCGCCTGGGAGCGTTTTATTTGGCCCCTAGCGCTTGAGAGCTCTTTGTTTTGCACTAGCGCCTGGGAGCGCTTTATTTTGCCACTAAGCGCTTGGGAGGGCTTTCTTGTTACCCTCGCAGCAGCCCACCCTGCATTTTGCTGCCTTTTCGCAGCTGCCCACACCGCACTTGTGCCGATTTTCGTGTCCACCCTGCATGGTGTGCCTACCCCGCTGTAGGGGTTAATTCGAGGGTGCCCACCCCTCATTTTTGTGCATAGAAATCACCACCGCAGCCCCGAGCTCTCCCAGCCACCGAAAAACCAGCCCCCCAGCGTCACGAGCAGCGCCGCTCTGGGATTGGACCCAGCGCTGCGCTCTGATTGGTTGAGGAGGAGCAGGGAACCAGGAAGCGGACGGGAGGCCCCCCTCGCTCCTGCCCGGCAGAAAGAAGAAGCCTGTCCCCCAGCGAGGCTCTCCCGAGGAGTGAGCCCTGCTGCCGCCACCAGGAGAAGCCCGGCGGAGAGGAGCAGATGCCGCGAGGAGCCGCCGCCTGCCCGAACAGCCGTTGAGTGCGGGCGTCCCCGGGGTCGTTCCTCCGCTCCGGGCAGTGTTGCGCCATAGGAGCCCACGAGGCTCTGGGGGCATTTTGTCTAATTCGAATCCCCCACGAGGGACTCCAACGAAGAGGCCATATTTGTTGCAGAGCCCCCGAGGCTCTAAGGGGGCATATTTGTTGATGAGCCCCGAGAGGCTCCACAAGGCGGCAATTGGTTACTTAGGCTCTTCTGAGGGCCCAGTCGTTCGTCAAAGCCCACAAGGCTTCCGGGCGCATTTCTCTCGAGCCGGTCGAGGCTCCAACGAGGGGGCACACAATTGGTCAAAGGGTCCAGAGGGACCCCATGGACATGCCGCATTGCTCGCCCAGGGTGGGGGCGGCCCTGGATTGCAGTGGGTCGCCCCACCATTTTGTACAGAGCCAGAGGGCTCCAACATTGATGCATTCTTGTCTTGAGCCGGAGGGCTCCAGTGGGCATATTTGTTTTCAGAGCCAAGAGGGCTCCAACAGTTGGTGCAGTTTTGTTCTAGGGCCAGTGAGGGCCCTGTCGCAGTTTGGCTGATTTACAGCTGCCCAGCAAGTAGTGGGCAGCTGCACCGTTTAGGCTTTTTGTTTCTTTTAGGGGGACCTGTTCTTTGTGAACCCCGGAGTGAGTCGCACTCTTCACCCCTACCTTGGCCTGTCACAGCTGAGCAGCACTTAGTGCCAGCTGCAGCGTTTAGGCCCTTGTGATTGTTCTCAGCTGCCCAGCAAGTAGTGGGCAGCTGCAATGTTTAGGTTTGCGCTGGTGGCGCACCCCTGACTGGCGCTGCATTGGCAGCGCGCCCTGACATTCTGGACACAGGGCAGTTGAGCCCCTTCTTAGATGGCCAGTTGACCGGGGGGCTGGTATGTGGCTACGGCGCAAGGCCCTAATGTGATTTTTGCGCAAGGTGATTACCTAATATGTTTGTGATGATAATTGCCTAAATGTGATTTATGTGCTAATCTGATTTAAATGTGATATGTGCTTTAAATGTGGTGCTAGGAAATGTAATGCATTCAGTATGTTTTACGCACCCTGTATTGATACCTCTAGGGATGGTTTTACCTGTGGAGGTTTGTGTTAGTGAGATTGTGTTTCACTATGATTTACGCCCCTAAATGTGAGTTATGCTTAGGGGGTAGGGTCTAATGTGTTTAGACTAGTGAGGAGATTACCTACTGTAGTTATACTGTTTAGGCCTAAATGTGATTGCTGCGTAATGTGCTTTGCCTTTATGCTTGTGTTATACTTCTAAAGGTGCTCATGCTTAGAAGTTTGCTTTGCCTAGTATGTTATACTAGTGAGCTTGTGTTCCTGCGTGATCTAGCCCTATGGTTATTAGTATTGCGTAGTGTGTACCTACCTGTTACCAGTGGTTACTGGGTGTGATCTATAATTGTTATCTGGTGTTACAGTTATTCTAAGTGCTAGTTCTACTAAGTGCTGATTCTGACAGTGGCCCAAGAGGCCCTGTCCTGGTGTAAATAATCCCTTATGAATATTGCCCGTGCCAGTTAGCACAATGTATATTGTGTGATTACTATCTGATGTGTTTTGACAATACAAAAGTTATTATTATATAACCTTGTGTGGAGTTCCTTTTGTGGCGTGGTGTGCCTAGGATGTTGTTGCTGTTGTGTGCGTGCGCAAATGCTTTACACATTGCCTCCGGGATAAGCCTAGGTATCAAGAAACAAGGGAACCCGTAATAGTGGCCAAGGACCACGCGTAGTACTACTTATTTTTATTTAACAAAGGTCCTAGGCTTTAGTAATACTCGAAGGAATTTTCACAGGCTTGAAATAAGGACTGCGTGTTTTTTCTTCTTCAGTGTCCAGCCGGACATAGAAGTGTTTATTTTAACATAAATTAACGTTATATACAGAATAAGGTGAGACAAGTCACACATTAATAACTGGGCACAAGCCTGTACCAAGTCAAAGAAGGACAATACATGGGGGAAAAAATTTGAAAAGAAGGAAATCACAGGCAAACGTGGAGAACAGGGTGGCTTATAGTACAATAGAAAATTTAAATAAGCTCAAACCCACAGTAACTGCCATAGAACATACAAATCATAGAAAGAGCAGTACTGCACAAACAGTCGACTAACGTTTCGATCCCTATCTCCAAAAATATAGTGGGATCATCTTCAGGACTATAATGAAGAGCTTTGCCTGATTGGTCGAGTGAGCCGTAGTAGCCTAGCAAAATTGCGTAGGTATCCGGAAGGATTAATGGCAAAACCAATTGGGTCGGTCCAATTTGACCATTGGAGCCTAGCGTTTATAGAGTAGGCTTGATCGGTGCGTACTGACAGGGAACTAATGTTGATCCTCAATAAGGGTGAGCCTGTGAAAAAATAATAATTAAAGTGGGAATTAGGTCAATGGTGGTAAAGTGAGTGAAGGTGAAGGCGGCGAGTGCAAGCAGGTTATTGCCGTAAGATAATACTTATGGTCTGAGCAGGGGGCTAAATACTGTTTGCCCAGTAGCCCGTTTCTTGTGTATTTGCCCGGTTGACCTTCCGTCCTTTTTCTGTTACAGTGTTATGTTATTGTGTTGCAGCATTCCTTCTCCTTAAGCGCCGGGACACTCTTTTTGAGTAGCCGTGCGCTATACAAAAGAATAAATAACATAACATAACATAACATAACAATAGCGTGGACCTTTTCCGTGCGAGCCGCAAGGTGCTCGTAGAGGGGCCGAAATTGGTTCCCGTCACTCGGCCATTGCGCCTCCAGACGGGAACCAATTTCGGCCCCTCTACGAGCACCTTGCGGCTCGCACGGAAAAGGTTCACGCTATTTATCGCCCTGCTCAGACCATAAGTATTATCTTACGGCAATAACCTGCTTGCACTCGCCGCCTTCACCTTCACTCACTTTACCACCATTGACCTAATTCCCACTTTAATTATTATTTTTTCACAGGCTCACCCTTATTGAGGATCAACATTAGTTCCCTGTCAGTACGCATTATCAAGCCTACTCAATAAACGCTAGGCTCCAATGGTCAAATTGGACCGACCCAATTGGTTTTGCCATTAATCCTTCCGGATACCTACGCAATTTTGCTAGGCTACTACGGCTCACTCGACCAATCAGGCTAAGCTCTTCATTATAGTCCTGAAGATGATCCCACTATATTTTTGGAGATAGGGATTGAAACGTTTGTCGACTGTTTGTGCAGTACTGCTCTTTCTATGATTTGTATGTTCTTTCTTTGACTTGGTACAGGCTTGTGCCCAGTTATTAATGTGTGACTTGTCTCACCTTATTCTGTATATAACGTTAATTTATGTTAAAATAAACACTTCTATGTCCGGCTGGACACTGAAGAAGAAAAAACACACAGTCCTTATTTCAAGCCTGTGAAAATTCCTTCGAGTATTACTAAAGCCTAGGACCTTTGTTAAATAAAAATAAATCCGGGATAAGCCTGTCTGCTCGTGCCAAGCTACCAAGGGAGTGAGCAGGGGTTATCTTGGCGTGTGACTCCCTTGCCCTGACTAGAATGGTGGTTTCTGCCTGGCTTTGGCGTAAGCCTTAGCAACCAGAAATCCCAGTTCTAACAAAGGCAAAACACTGATTTGTGTTACTTAGCGTCAATGGGGCGTTACATGGACGTTCCAATGCAATCCCCTATGGTTTGTGAAGCAAAACCCTATTTACTAATAACAGTAGACAGGGTTTTGCGTGAAATTAACGCCACTTCAAAGCAGCTGTTAAAACAAGCAATGTTTTTATTTATCCCTTATTTTCCGACTTTGCCTGTGTGCTGCACATTACAACACACACAGTAGGAGAAGTTTTAAAAGTTTTCTAAGCATAGCATTTTGCACTGGAAGGGAGCCAGTACAAAACCTATACTAGACTCTCGTACACAACTTTACACTATGGTGCAAAAGTATGTGCATGGTGCTCAGCAGCTGGTGCTAGAGAGAGGGTAGGAGGGTGCCATTTCTCCTTAAATATTGCGCTCTCCTGCGCCCTTCCTGTCACACAGCGTAGCATTTTCGACTGCTGCAGTGCTTTGGGTGACACTCATAAATCTGCTAACAAGTGCGCAAAAAAGTTAATATGAAACGTTGTTAATGCCAGACCATTAAGGTGTGGTTCAAAACACCAAAATGTATGCAAACTTTACCATACCGCAGTCAGTACATATTGATGCACGACAGACATAAAAATACCCCAAAATATAGCTTCTCAAAGACATAGATCCAGAAACTATAGCATATTCAAGTCCTCTGCTCCAAAATCCTGCACGGGGACATACTAAAGGTGAAGGTGGTGGGCTACACTAAATAATAGGACACTTGCATCTCCTGGGCATGTCTGCTAAGCTAATGCTAAGGCTGTACAGACTGAACACAGCCACCAGAATGAGCCTTATTGAGAGAAATAGAGGCTACCTCGAACCATGGACTGTCATGAAAACTGCAATGCCTCAGGAGGAGCTGTTGTTACTCTTGTGGGAAATTGCCATCATTTTAGTCCAAAACAGATACCATTGGCCTCCCCCAGCCATAATTCTTAAACATACTAATAGACTTGATGACAGCCATTCCCAAGAAACTTCATAGGCACATGGGGATAATATCCCAACCAGCCAATGAAAAGTAGAAAAAACACATGAACTCAGGTTGTTAACGGTTTTCTATAGTTTCAACTACTAGGGCTTCCCTTACAGCAGAAGAAAGCAGAGAAGTCCAGACAAACTTGTCCAAACTGGCTGCTTCACAGCAGACTGAAGGAGTGTTTTTAGGTTTTGCCTACACAGTGCTTGTGCCGTGCTTGGGAAATCTCTTGTAACGAAAATAAAAAAACAATCCTAAAAAGGGCTTAGCGCTCACCCATTACTTACCATTAGTTGGCTCCCATGTCAGTTTGTCCCTTTCTTCTTGTTGGTCATCGCCTCCTCCTGCCTCCAGCTTCTTGCTCGGCTTCACGTCTTCATTCTGGCTGTGAAGCTTGGTCCAAATACTGCTTCCGGCAACCAATGTCATTCCACTGGCTGCGCACCTGTAACATACTTTCTTCTTTACTTTCCAGCATCCACATTCAGTTCATTTCTGGCTCGTCCCTACCACCACCTCACTTCTGTCGCTGCATGCCCCTTCACTGTCTATTGCTGACCTTGTCATGTGTCTTAGTTAGGCCCAGCGCAAAAGGGTTCTAGATCTGTTACCACAATTCCTGAGGGATCAGGGTTGCCATTTTCAGTGTTTGCCAGAAACATTTGCTACCCGCCTAGGTTTAGGGGTACTTATGGTGGCACTGTGAGCTAGCTGGCCTATGGGAAAAGATATCCTGAGGGGGTGCATGGACTCATTCTAGCACGTCCCAATGGTTATACTGTCCACAAACGCACAGTTTCTACTGTAGGATGGAAACTACACAACACCCTAGCCCTCCCACGCTCCTGTCATTGCATGCCGCTTCCCCACTACTTCGCTAGTTGCCTTCCTTCTACCTTAGTCATAGCTTGTTTTATATTGCGAAGTCAACTGGAAGGACTTGGAGAACTTTACATCAGCACCAGTTACATTACACAAGGACACATTCATTTAGCACGGGAGATTACGTGATTTGTTCAGAATCACAAGATGTTGAGCAGGCAGTGAGACCCGAACTTGGTTGCCCAGCTCCAGTCAGCAGCTGTGGCGGTAATGCCACACAGCCTCTCCATGCTCAATGTTCTAGTAGCTACACCTGGACACGAAGGTAACTGCAATAGGCATTTGTTCAAGAATATAAAATACATATCAAGTATAGGGAAAATATCCATTTTAACTTGTCTGTACATGTGATTAGTTTTTTTTTTACTTTCCAGCGTGCACATTCTGTTTGATGCTTACCAGTCCCTACCATAACCTCAATTGCATCGCTGCATGCCTCTTCTCCGTTTGTTGCCGGCCTGTCCTTCCCACCACCTAACACCTGTCACTGCATGCCCCTTCCACACCCGCATAGCTTGGTTTACATTACAAAAAGTTGACCAGAAGGACTTGGAGTGCTTTACATGAGCACCAGTTGCATTACACAAGGACACCTTTATTTTTACAGACCCAGGGAGATTAAGTGATTTGTCTAGAATCACAGGATGTTGAGCCGGCTGCAGAGACTCGAACCTGGTTCCCCAGCTCTGTGTTCCAACTAGCGACAAAGTGGTAATTGCAAGGGGCATTCGATCAAGACTTATAAACTGCACATTAAATATAGCAAAAAAACAATTTTAACTTGTTTGTACGTGCACAACTTAAAACAAAAAAATAAAATCTATGACGTGGTCTACCCACAAAAAAATCACTTTTTCAAAATTATTATACTTTAAGCTATGTAGCACAGCAGCTAGCACTGCTATTCAACATTAAAGAAAAAAAAGATTGACAAGGCCAACAGATCTCGCATAGGCAAAACCTATTGGTGTTGCCAATGTTTGTTTTCACTATATCTTTCAGGTGGCAGCCAGCTCCTGCTCCGCAGCATTAATTTCTGGGTGGTGGTGCTTGCTAATAGCTTTATTGCCATTACCTGCAAAGCAATAATGGCTGTTTCTAACCAACTCTTGTAATGCACCCTCACGGTAAAAGGCAAATAACTGATGGGAGGGTAATTTGCAGCTGTTATTGCCTGCAGCTTAAGGCGACAACCAAAGCTAGTCAAAGGACACTGGCAGATCTGTAATGACAACATGAACCAGTACGGTGTCATCATTTTTTAGGTGTCTGAGCGTTCTTCGTTTGTGTGTGCAGCAACACAGTATTGGTCACAAGAACATTTGGGGACCAAGAAGACTTGCGACAGTAAATATAAGTTTACAAAATGGACAAAAATATCCCAACCCTAAAAGGGAAATGTGTCTGTCTTAATATAGGCAGTAAAGGCCTGTCTGCCCTCGGAACAGTCACTTTCAACAGGCGAGTCAAAAACAAACACTGATTTTTATCAGTCAAACCATACACACCACATCATTTTGTAGGATCACTTTCCAGGTATTTGTCATTCTAGCTCCCACAACAAGTACATATGAACATAAAACGGGAATTATCTTCTGATACATCTGCTCTGTGACGTACTGTCACTAGAAACCTACAAGTGCTGAGCAGACGTTACAAACACTGAAAACTGGCTTTTGTGACTATGGTGCACGTCTTGACAGATAATTCACAAGCAAACATTTTTTTCAATCATCAGATTTTCCCTCTCTTATATTTTGCAGGACCAATGTCCAGGTGTTTGCCATTCTAGAACCAAAACATTGTGGGTGTGTCTGGTTTGGGAGATTGAAACAATGTCTGCATGCAAATCAACTGTCAAGAGTGACCACTCTACAGTAGAAAGACCTCTTCCTCATACGTCAAGACGGGCACTATAGCTACAAAAGCCAGTTTTAAGTCGAAAAAACGACATTACTTGTAGACTCCTACTCACTCCAAGTCATGGAACAACAGCCAGGAGTTTCGAAGGGTACTGTGCGTGTTGCATAGATGGGTAACCCCTTTGATAAATCTGACCCACACATCCAGGACGCAACAATGAAGCAAACATACTACTGCTCTTATGTCTAACAAGATCCAGCAAATTTGGTGACAATGAAAATTAGGTGGGTCAAATTTAACTGAATGTAGCGTAAATAGCTTCAGCAAGCCAATCCTCGATAAAATCAGTTTCAACACAGGTGGGAGGGGGAGAATTTGACATAAATAACTGTGCTAAGTGTTTGAGTGAACGATGTAATGAAATCTGTTTGCTGTGCTGGCTGTCTCCAGATTGGGCTGTAATTACACCACAGAAGGAAGAAAGGTAGCTGAGTCTCAATCTGCATCATTTATGTAAACTCAGCCTTCTTGTCAACGGCCTTCTCGGGTTGCATGCATGCAAACCACAAAAATCATCTCCAATGGACAAAGTAGAGACAGTGTCGGGTTGCAGGCTTGCGATAGACCTTATATTGTTTCTGTCATTGGCCTGCTGCGGTTCCAGACTTTCAAGTGCTGACAAACTAAGGTTAAAAACTTGTCACGTCCTACACTTTCTGGGAGAAGCGGTGAATGAAGGAAAAGTAGGCGTCTACCACTTATTACCTAAGAGTACAGACAGCACACCTTAAGTAAATACTTTAGAACAAAAGCTGACAAATTTTGCAGTCTGTTCAAATCAAAGCAAGTCTCAAAAGGCTTAGATGAAAAAAATATCTTCCCGAGGAGAAAACAACGGTTTGGGGGAAATCATCTGACAAGAAAGTATATCAAAGCAAGTTTCAAAAGACTTAGAAGAAATAAACATCTTCTGAGGAGAAAGCAAAGGTTTGGGGAAAATAATATGAAAATAATCTATTTGTGATACCGTAAAGCATCGATGGAGAAAATATTTATTTCATCTGCAAAGAGATGAATTGATATATTTGGCACAGGTGCGTCAGCCAACTTCCGTCATCAGAGCCCCGGACACCTAATACAAACCAACAGTCCCTTCACACATTTCTTTCTTTTTAAATAATCTGTAGGATTTCCAACACATCTAGTCCAAAAGCTAATCACAGGTTCATTTATAGACATTACTGTTTTTTTTAAACCAGCGTAAGGAGACCCAGCAGCGCTGCAGACGGAAACGATTTCTATTGTTTTAATTCACTGTCTGGACTCTGTTCTGCTCCATTGATAAATGTGCACGTTTAATTCTCGACGACTTCGCCTCCTGTCTCAGGAGCGCGCCTGACACCTGCAGCTCGGCGCGCGCCCCCTCCTCCGGGTCCCCTCCCTGTCCTCTGGAGCAGGGAAACCACAGGCCACCACGCTGGCGCCATCCCCGGCTATGTCCAATCAATAAGGACTTATTTCCTGTCCATTTGCTGAGGTCACAGGAGGGAGGCTCATTAATTATTTCTGCCGGTGCAGCCTCAAGTGTGCTTCTGGCATGACAAGTGAAAACTATTTGACCTTATTTTCTGATTTTGTTTGCTGCAGTTCCGAAGGAAAACAAGCTCCTTCCCTGGTGTGGTGAGTTAGAAAAATGTTTGAAGCCACCAGTTTGAATTCAGACCACCCCCATATGTATGAAGGTGTCTCCCCCCTCTCTTTGTCGCCGTCCACACCAGGCCCAGTCCTCCGCTGATTTTCGATATATTAATTTAAGGTGCGAATTATCTCCCCATATGACTTCAGTGATCTCAGGAGAATCTGGTGATCGCATACACGATGTTCTCCAAGGCGGACTTGGCCTCCGAGGGAGGAAAGCCCTCGAGGGCTTCCAAGGCCTTGTTTCCATGGTAACGACACAGGTCAATAGCTGCAGGGACACCTTTGCCAGCTTTGATTGCTTCTTCCAACTGTAAGAAAAACAGACAAAGAAGGAGAATATTAGCAGTGATGGTAAGGAACCCTTTCCTTAAAACAAAAAGTCCTCAGATTCCCATGCCTTATACAATCATATACGTACCAGTGTGTGCACCTGTTATCCCCCCCCCCCCCGTGAGTTCTGATGAATGTAATATATTTAAAGGCAAATAAGCACAAAATATTTACTCTTAGAAATAGCTCTCCCCATTGGACTTTCTCTTCTGATTACGTGTAAGAGAATAACATGCCCAAGTGGAGGATTCACAGATGATAGATAGGTTTGGCTTTAACGCCAGTAGGTAGATATAGTTAGGATAGATAGATATATATAGATCTATCTATCTATAAAATATATATATATATATATATATATATATATATATAGAGAGAGAGAGAGAGAGATAGATAGATAGAGAGAGAGAAGCTCCATTTAAGTATTGCCACACATGTAGATGGTACCTGCATGCAGAGAAGTAAAAACTCTTCCCATCAATACTTCTAACTACAGATTCCTCAACTTTTGGGTTTCCCCCAGGAACCAGACTGGCTCTGGAAACTTTTCTAGCAACAGCTCCTACACACTGTTCAGTGGTGCTGTTAAGACTCTGAAGCATATTCGTCCTGTTGTATGGCACAACCACACATTCCCAAACAATGCGATCTGAACCACGACCACGTCCTTACCACGCATGCCTTTACCACGCATGACTTTACAATGAATTTCGTTGTTAAAGTCAGGATTGCTAAATGGATATGTGTGGTAAAGTGCACACCCCAGCCCCTCTGCCCTAAAACCTAATACACCAGCACTGCAAATCACCTCGCCCCAACCTTCAAAACTACCCGACCACCCACCCTCAGCCCTAAAACCCGGTTCCTGCAAAAAAAAAAAAAAAAAAACACCCCAAACCCGGCACTCCGACCTGAACCCTAAACTGACCCCTAGCCATGAAAACCGCCCCTCCCTCCCACCCTGAGCGAATAAAACCCATCCCCAGCACTAAAAATACCCGACCCCCTGCCCTGAGCCCTAAGACCCTGCCAAAATACCTAGCCTGCCCCCACCCCCGCCCTGAGCCCTAAAACTAGTCAGCAGTGTGGAGGATTCCCTTCTGGCACAGCAGTGTCAGCGCCAGAACTGCCCTAAAAGGTTGGACCCGTCAGCAAGCGAGCTGGAAACAAGTCTGGGAATGCTGTCACAGTATACTCGGCAGTGAAGATGGCGGTAACTCTCTTGAGAAGGTATGAGGCCCAAACTTTCAAGGATGGACAGTATAGTTGTTCTATTTTGGCAACTTTGGCTCCGGGGCCCCTAAATGAATGGGCAGTTTGGACTATCAATCTGAGGGGAAACCACGCCTGAAGGAACATAATCGGATGGAGGGATTGACTCAACCCAGTAAAAGCTCCTTGAATTCCAAAAGTTATCAGATTTCAGATGATCTGCCGTGTAACAGTTCAGTTAAGTGGAATGCCCAAAGTCGGTTCCCATAAAAACAAGCATTTACAAGGCAACGGTCTCGCCTTTGCAAAATTTAGAGCTATTGGCATTGTAAATGACAACATTTTTATTTATGTGTTGGTTTTGAAACAGATAAATACATGGCATTGTCATTTACAATGCCAATAGCTTAATCTCTCGCAAATGCGAGACCTATTGCATTTGCATCCACACACACAGCCACATGCACCCACACACAGACAGAGCCACACACAGAGCCACACACACACACACACATAACCCCACACACAGACAGAACCCCACACAGACAGACAGAACCCCAGACAGAACCCCACACGGACAGACAGACCCCCACACACACAGACAGAACCCCACACACACAGACAGAACCCCCCACACACAGACAGAACCCCCCCACACACACACACAGACAGAACCACGCACACACACACAGACAGAACCCCCTCACACACACACACACTGACAGACAGCCACCTTTCCTGTCATCCAGAGCAGAAATCTTGACTCTTACCATAGCTGTTCTCTACTCTCCGAGTACACATACTCACTCACCCGTGCAGGTGGGGCTATTAAATAGCTGTGCCTTCTGCAACATATACCGACACGTTGATGCATAAGGCAACTGACCGATACAGCCGAGAAACATTCAAATGAAGCCATTTGATGGGTGAATCATTGAGGGCTCTGGTGAGGGCTGTTAGATTAAATAAATGTCAATGAAAATGACGCACATTATGAGCTGGCAGCGGTCAGTAGCAGTGTTTTGCAGCAATGGTCCCTGCGGGAGTGTGCCAGGCAAAAAAAGAAGGGGCGAGGCTGTGGAAACACCACTGGGCAGGGTTTTTAAAGTATGTCCCGGCACCGACAACTCAAAATTATTTTACTCCATATAGTTCACAGAAGCTACCATTTTCTTTCCGTTTCTAGTGTTCTATCCCTTTTGCAACTTAAACATTTTTTCCAAGATTATTTTTATTTTTTTTACTGCAGCTTTATTAGGCTCATGAGTTAATTTATCTCTTTAAGGACAATACATTTTTCAACTGAACACTTTGTTGCATATTCTTTAGTCGGTGCTGTTTTCTTTGTATGGTTACTTTAGGGAGGGCTCCCTGTTACTTTATTCGTTTTACATCTATTTACTGCAGTTCTACCATTTTACAGTTTTGCCTTCATGTGAAGTCCTCAATGTCAAAGGTTGTGTCATCAACATGCAAATTATTTCTCACGACTAAGAATTTAGCCAAATTGAGAGTTCTGGGCTACTCTGTGCAATGCTGGGATGAAGAGAAGTGTGTCCAGCTACACTCCGGGCAGCGTGGGCATGACTAATGTGCCCGACTTCTGTAGGGGAAGGGAGGGGAGGGGAGGGGCAGGATGTGAGGATTGAGACATTTCAGAAGGGAGTATTAGATGTGGCCTTGGTGGGTGTGGCCGAGGAGTGTGACCCGCAGTAGGCCACGCCCATGTCTGCTTCATAATACCATATCGTGGCTCTACTGCTGTCACCCGAAGAAACAAACATGTAGTAATGGAGGTTGTTGAACGTATCCCGGAGATTCCCACCAGGTTTAAGGTATTTACCTGGGGGTCTTTCGGGCAGGATGGGGGTCCAGACCAGCCTGCTATCCGTCAGTTGTACGTCGCAGCTTTGCTTGCCCACAAAAAATATCCCGCAAAGCAGAACCTGCTGACCCCCGCCACTGTCCTCCCTGTCGGCTGCATCCCGGGGTGCGCCCCGGACCACTGACGAAGAAGCATTCCATTCACAACTCGTCTTCTTCTCATGCGCCTCAGTAGCTTCTTCTGGGCTTATTTCCCAGGCCTGGATCTTCCCGCTGCGTGCAGGGGTGTGCAAGGTCCTGTGTGACATTTTTAGGGGGGAGAGAACGTTTTTACATAGGTGCGCGCGGCCTCGGTTGCTAGAGTAAGGGGTTTTGCATACTCCTTAGGGCTAGACTTCCGCAAGTGGGTGGGGCTTTCGTGTCGCCGGCCGCCATGTGGGTGCTTCTCAGTGGTATGGGCGGAGACTGTAACTATAGATCGCATCTGTTTCATTAACGAAGTCTCTCTGTATTTTCCTGCGAGCTTTTGTATTTTATGTTTATACACCAGTGTGTGCCTACTAATAATCTGCTTGTGTTGGTTTTGAATACTCCGGATGCCACAAAAGGGTTAATTTTCAAATACATTTTAAAGACATCCCCTAATTTGAAACCGCACAAAACCACTTCAAATATTAAGTGACCATTGTCAATGCAGTCGTACAGAGGAGTTAAGAAGTTGAAACAAGCACTCACCCGAGGACGATTTCTGGACGATCGGGGGAAATGAGTAAACGCCTACCTCCGAATGACGGAGAGAAAAGGGGCGGGACTTAAAAAAAGACCCAGAAACGCCCACGAATCGCGTCGTGTCGGGGGAAAGAGTGATTGACAACCATCTCTTCCAATGGCTAGCCTCCATTTATGGAGCTAGCCAATGGAAGAGAGAGGCGGGTTAAAGCCCCCTACTGAAGCTCAAAAGACTTCGCCTGCGCGAACACTGCTGCGCAGTGGACGCCAGGCGAAACCTAAAAAGGGGCAAGCAGATACCAAGTAAGCACTGCAGGTATAAAAAACAATTCAGGGGATAACAGAACCTCTGGCCCTGCGCACTCCACCCTCTAAAACAGTTATCCCTGTGGCTTAAAACGTTTAAACACTAGTAATAAAGTGTGTGCAGTAACTTTATGTGATGTCTGATCAACAATGAAATCCCACATTTCTAAAATATATTTTTTGATCTCTATTCTTTAAACTTATACCTCTAGTGTACACAATGCATTAAGATGAAAAATGGTACATCTATTGTCGCTTCACATTTGGAAGCGATATATAGACGATATTCTGGTGGTATGGCGGGGGACTGAAGAAGAATTGCTAGCCTTCCACAAATGGTTGAACACACGTAACCCATACCTGAGATTCACTGTTGACTACAGTAGGACCGAATTAGCATTCCTTGATCTTAAAATTCTTGTGACTCATAATGGTTTAGAATCTGAACTCTATCGTAAACCTATGGCCAAGAATGCCCTCATGAGCTATGAAAGTTGCCATCCCAGGGCCCTGACGAATAATCTACCTTTTGGCCAATTCCTCAGGGTCCAAAGAAATTGTTCGAATAAAGAGGCTTTCAACCTACATGCAAAGAATCTAGAGAATCAATTATGCGAAAAGGGGTACCCTAAGAAAATCATTCGCCAGTCCAAAAAGAGAGTGTCTAACAACCACCGAGAGGCATTGTTAGAAATAACTCCACAAAAAGAAAAATCAAATCGGATCACCTTTGTGAACACTTTCAATATCAGATCCAACCAGGTGCAAAAAATCATCCGAAGACACTGGCCGATATTAAACTCAAGTGGAGACAACATCCCCCTGCCCCTCTTTGCCTTTAAAAGAGGACAGGGTCTGAAAGACAAATTGGTCCATACACGTCCAGAAACTAAAGGAGCAAGACAAGTGGGGACTCTGTGGGATTTACCACCAGTGCAGGGCCACCATCCATGTGGTATGTGCTCGGTATGGCCGCAGACACATAAATCAACATCTGTAGACATAGGTACTACCAGGCCCTGGGAACAACGCAGTTTCACCAACTGCAATAGTGAGAACTTGATTTATCTGATTGTCTGCCCATGTGAGAAACGATACGTGGGCATGACAACTAGAAAGATTAAACAAGAATACTTGAACATAAGAGCACAGTGCGCTGTTGGAAACAAGAGACTAGGTTGACAGCACATTTCTTGGAAGTTGGACATGGTCCTAATGATTTTTATTGGACCGTTCTTGAAAAACCCACAATACCAGAATTCAGTGCGGATGTTGGTAAATTTCTTTTAAAAAAAGAGCAGAAGTGGGTTTACAAACTCAACAGTGACAAAGAAGGACTCAATGAACCTATACCGTGGATGTCCCTCTGAACACATGAGTTTAAGATCTGTATACCTAAGTAATCCTAGAGGAGTATTTTGATCTGTTGAAGCTTAGCCACTAATTGGATCTGTAGATCATATCATAGAAACACATTGCCCCCAGTATAAATCACACCACAGAAATCTACTGCCCCTAATAACCTAATTTTTGAAGGTTTGACTTAAATTAACTTTAGGGATAGCTCTTCCCAGTGAACTCGTGTGTATAAAATGAATGCATTTTTCCAAGTTCTCACTAAAAATATTCTAAACCTGGTGAGATATAGTGTAATACTTGGGCTCGCTTACTCTGCAACATAATAATGTAGTCCCTCCAGTGTCCAATGTTTGGACGACCTTAACTCTTTTTGGTACATAATGTTGTATAACAGATCGGTCACTCCAGGTGATTAATTGGTAACTGCCATAACCTGAAAGAACTATTGGCGGTTATGTTGCTACTAACAGTAAATCTTAAAATCATCCCATTAAATTGTTGGATTTTTAGATTACACCCCTAAATTTACTGCCCATACTAAACTCTAACTTAAGCTTTGACTTGAATTAACTTGGATGCGGCTGTTTAATGTATGCCCTAAAGCTTCCTCCAGCATACCTTGGAGTACAGAAATAATGCACGTTTTTTAAGTTCTGACAACGAACACTCCAAACCTAGTGAGGTAAAGTGCAATATTTGGGCTTGTTTACTTTGCAATACAATAACGTAGTCCTTCCGGTTTCCAATGATCGACTACATTGCTTTTGACAGGGATGTAATGTTGTATAATAGATAGGTCACTCCAAGTGAAGGATCGGTAACTGTCATACACTTAAAAACTATTGGTGCTTACGATGCAAATTGCAAGTAAACTCTAAAATCGTGCCAAAAATACTACTCATGCTATGAGTTTATGCCAATACGGTGCTTTGACATTGTTTCTAATCATTATGAGCATAAACGTTAATAAGAGACAAAACGGATCTTAATCAACTGCAAATCCCAGCAAGTTCGGGGGTCACGTGACTGCTATCCCGTGCTCGTGAGCATTCCGACTGGCGTTTTAAAATGAAGTTTGACCAGTGCTCGGTGCCTCCCCAGTCAGCACAGACGAGAGTGCGGAGACACCGACGGACAGGTTCGTGACAACATGGAAGGCTAAAACAAAAGGAAGCATGGTGTGATTAATGTCACAGAGTGTAGACCGAAGAATGGCTGATTCTATTTTATAAACACGCGGTCCGATTTTGCGCAATACTCGAGCCAGCCCCCTGATGGTTACGGATATGGTGGGCGAGTGCGCTTTAAGAGTGTGTAGATTGAAATTTTGACCGGCGATCTGATCCGATGGTCGAGTGTGTTTGCCTTCTCCAGCCCAAAGCAGACAACAATGAATGGTTTCCACTGGCATCTAGACTGATCGCAAATAGCATGAAATGGTCTTAATAGATACTTCTGCATTTGCGATAGAAAAAGCGCAGTTTTAAGGTTTCTGCCAAAGCTCTCTGCGCTGCTTAGGTATGTATATTGAAATATTCACCGGTGATCTGATCCGGTGGTTGAGTGTGTTGGCTTTCTCTAGCCTAAAGCAGACAAAAATGAATTGTTTGTATTGGTATCTCAAATTATCGCAAATAGCATGAAGTGGTCTCTACAGACACTTCTGCATTTGCGATAGAACAAGCGCCGTTTTAAGGTCTCTGCCAAATTTTGAATCTTAAGTGGAGATGTGGTCCAATTCTCCCCAAACAAAATATCGGCCACACATACCATCTATGAACTGAAACAATGAGTGTGCTACTGGCGTTGTAACAGCTGTGGATGACAAACACTCTGTTGCTATTTTGGACGCCTGTAGTTTAGCAACATATCTAATGGTCTATGATATCAATGAACTGTCTTTCTGTGCCTAATTTTAAAACTTAGAGCGGTGCTCCTAACAACCTGAGCTGCAGCCAGGTGGGGTGAAGCGCCATCACCACTACAAATGGGTGAGTGGCTGTGGAAATTATTATACACCATATATCTCAATTTTGATGGACAGTGATGTTTATGTTAATACACTGAATGTATGGTTGTGTGTTATATATGACATAATGTTGTCAATTTGTTTCATTTACATGTCTCTCCTGTGGATGTCGTTTCTACAACACAATACGGTAATAGTAAGTGGTTGATCATGAAACCTGAAATTTACAGGTGATTGGTTTTTAATCTCACTTTATAAGCAGTAGTTTCCAACAGGTCCTGAAGAAAGCATTGGAACTATTCCATCTTGATATGCTGAAACATGTCGACCAATATTGCTTACAGATATTATGTTAAATCTGTATTCTCACAATTTTTTTAATATTTGGATACTTGAGAGATATCATTAAAACTCATAATCTACTCAACTGATCCAATTTTACTTATGCACTCACATTTATTGTTTGATTCACTCTTCTGCACTGCTTATTCAGTAACCACAAACACTTTATATCGTCTTGAATATACCACACCCTCTTTTATTAACACGTTTATATAACATCACACATAGTCCAAGAAAACACCAGTAGGCAAAGTGTTTTGTCTTATCTCCTGTGCAAGGAGAACCCAAATGATGTTAAAAAGTGTGGTACCGAATGGTTACTGATGGGAACAATTGCCCATTGTTTGAGTTCTTACCATATGGCATATTGTTCTGTTTTCCTTATTTGTATTCTGTTGGGGTTTGTGTCCACAGGTGAGCTTCACACTTGACCCCTAGATACTGTTGTTGTTTAGAATGCTAATTACAATGCTATACCATAGAGCTGAAACTTACTATGGTGAGCTAGATAGCAAATGGGCTCCTCAATTATAGGAGTATCTCATTAGGGAGTATCTAGGATGGTCTGAATGGCTAATAATGAATGGAACAATTAATAATCATAACTATGCTCTTTGGAAACTGATAAGTATTGCCAAAAGAGCAAAAGAAATGTACTCACTGAGTATGTGCTAAGTCACTGCTTGGCAGATATGTAAGTAGCATGGAGTGTGAAGTACCTACAGTGCTAAATTGTGTAGTAGTAAATCGCAAGATTCTGTGAATGGAGATGTAAAGTTACACGTGCGTTAGGCAGTAACGTTTATGTGGAAAGCCCGTTGTCAAAGTATTATATGCTATCATTCACTTTGAACCCCTATAATCATTTTTTGATCAATTTCAACATAATTTATAAATGCATATACACCTGTTTCTTTGATTTATTCAGCATTTTCATTTAACGTTTTACCCTATAAGGTTTAACTAATTAAGTTACGATGTCACTCTAGGACATCACTGAATAATCCAAGTATTATTACTATTGTTTTTTCCAAATGACTCCCATGTTGGCATCTTCATTTACCTTATCATAGATACCAAAGCCCACAAGGGACTATTGGGTTGCCCTTTTGATCACTACAATGCTTATTTTAAGCATGTGTCTGCGATATTCTTTCCTTCTTCCACGAGGGAGCGCACCCTCTTCTGGTATTGCTCTGGCAGGTGTTTCATTACTTCTGCATTGCCTCCCAGTGTTGGTGGGCATACCTGTTAAGCAGGGCATTCAAGTTTGTGATCCGCCTGGGCAAAGTTGTGGTGGTACTCCAGGCCGAAGCGGAAAGATGTGTTCTCCATCCTACTCAGAGCAGGGGGCCTCCGTCCCATGGATGTTCCAGCCTTTTCTCGTCTGCGTTCAACGTGTTACACTGTCTGTGTCTTTTGGTGAAAATTTGTGAATTCTTTCGATGAGACTCTCTTCCTTTTGCTGCCATGATGCTTTCCCTCTAGATCTAAAATTTTTCGTTGACATCACTTTTTTCCTTTCTTCTTTCTTTCAATGTTTGTGGAGCTTTCAGCAATGCTTCCAGACCCAAAGGCAGAATAAAGAATCTAAAAATGGGATCCATGTGCAGAGGCTTCCGGGGCATGCATCTGATGTCAGGAGAAGGCTGGACTAAGCACGAAATGGTGGAAACATTTGATGCCCCCCAAAAAAACAATCAGTCATCTGTTTTGTTTGATTTAGAAAGATCCTTCTATTTGGAACCCTCAAAATATGTACTTAACACCAAGTTACTTACCTTCAGTAACACCTTAAAACTGGTAGAGACAGAATATAGCCACATATTCCTTACCTTTGAATTCTCCCCAGGTGCCAGACTGGATCCAGACATTTTTTCAGCAGTAACTCTGCGCGTCGGTTGAGGGATTTGTGCAACTCCGTAGTGACGTTCTCCACTGAATGTGATGTCGACAGATTCTATATGATCCATCTTTGAACGCGCTGATGTCAGTTTCTTCCATGGCTACTTTCCGCGCCAAAAACGCTGAGCTATTTATAGAAACTGCCTACGGAAACAGTGTGCCAAAAATAAAAGTAACATCTTTCTGTGAAGTAAGTACGAACCCCCAAGAAAGGTATCTTTTAGGCAAAAAGAAACCAGTACGCAGAACAGAGAGATTGGGAGGATCGGACATGAATCTATGGCTAGATTCTGCCTCTGTCAGATAAGGGATTACCCAAGGTAAGCAACTTGTTCATCTGATCGAGACATCTAGCCGCTGATTCTTTACCTTTGCATCAGATACCATAGTAATACCATGGCCGGAGAAGGATCTGCAAACTGATCCAACTAAAAATCCCTGACCAGAACTAGCCGGTCTAGAACAAGAGAGAAGAGGCAGGACGCTCTGAAGAATTTAGGTGAGCAAGAGCATACGCAACACCATAAGAACTGTGGTAAAGACGACAGGCAAGGAAAGTCATTAAGGCACTGAAAAGCACAGGAATGGTTTCATCCAGGTCAGCGGAACAAATTTTTGTCGGAAGACAACAGTTAATATAAACATAAATACTACTTTCTCCCATGATGGGATCTGAACCTATGCTCTGCCGGGACTTAGGGGAACCAATGTCAAAAAACAATGGCACGGAGCTATAGCTCTTTGGAGTTGATAGCCATTATTTTAGCCAAACCTGCTCTGAAAAAATACAGAAAAAAGGAGGATCCAAGAACCCATCTTTGATGGAGAAAGAATTGATCAATGCTTTAATAGAAATTTGTCGAAGACAACAACAATAGCTATTGGTAGAGAAACAACTCTTGTCCTAAGGAAAAACTGCCAGAGATAATGTTAACACCTCTGAGAATATATAATTTCAAAATCATGACATTGTATACCCTCTTATTACAAAAAGTAACCTATTTGTAGGGTGAAAGATGACAACATGTAGGCAATGCAATGAAATAATATATATTCCAAGATGGCGCCTATGTTGTTTTGGAGGGTTGTTTATGTCCATGAATGTTAAGAAACTTTATTAACATGTCAATTGTATAGTGTCAATGACACTGACGAAGGCAGAACGCCGAAACACGTTTGTGTTCCCTGAATGAAATAAATCTGTGGATCTGATTTATCCCTCTGGAGTGCTGTGATTTTTGCGAAAGCAGAATTGATGAGCAGTATGTTTTGCGGCGTTCCACGAGCCGCTGACAGCACCCGCCCGTGAGTGTGCGAGAGAGCAACGTGGAGAACGAGCGGTTTCTGAATTGCATCGCGCACCGCCGCTGCTGTTTTGGACGTCGATTGAAGCCGAAGCCTGAGGACCCAAGCGGTTGAGTGTACCTGGGGATTCCGGGAAGCTTACTGACGAGGACGTCCTCTGGTGAGCCCATTTTTGTATTCACGAGATTAACAGCAGAATTGCGGCAGGGCGTCTCGGAGGGGTATCAGTATCCACATAGAGGGGACCGCAACAGACCACAGCTAGACTAGCGCTTGCTGGTCTTTGACTCTTGACATGTTTTCAGACACGGAGTGCCGCACAGCGGCTAAAGATATGTTGAAACGGTGAGAAAAGCTGTCCGAGGTTACATCAAAATCGGCAGAACCTCAAAGCAGCAAACTAAAGGACAGTATGTCCAGATTGGAAAGACTAAGTCCGGAAGTGGTGGGAGGCGACAAGCTTAACAAGCTACATTGAAGAGCATAGGGTACCAAGAGGCTTGAAAGTTCATACTGTGCCATCATATGAGCACCCTGACCCACAATTACTTACGGATTGGGCAGAGCACACAGCCATGTACTGTGAAGGAGCTCGTAAGATACTCGTGAAGTATGCTTGGAGTGATAGGGAGAAGGCATTAGCGGAGATTAAATTGGCTGAAGAAGAGCTTGATAAGGAGCCAGACTCAGAGAAAGTATTACAACTCAAGGAGCTTATGAAAGCACGTCTTATCAAATATGAGCAAAAGATAAGATTTAGAAAGCAAGAGAAATATGAGCGCGACGAGAATGACTATCTACAGGGCCGCGTATTAACATGTGCTAAGAAGTTTGATGCTCCACGAAAAGCACTCCGTGAAGGCACACAAGCTACAACAGACCCGGATGCAGCAACCTCGGAATCGGAGGTTACTGAAAATGAATCCAGTGATGACCAACAAGACTCCAGGGGCAATCAAGGGGGTAAGGCTGGGGCAACCCCTTTTCACGAGAAGTTCAAGATAATCAGAAAGTCATGGCTGCGTGGGGGAAAGAACAAACCTCCCGAAGTAATAACAGGAGGACCAGGAGGGCAGGGGGCGGCAAGAGGAGGCAGAGGAAGAGCAAGAGCCACAGGTTGGGCCAGCCGCAACAAGAAGAAGTAACTGAAGCGGGAAAAGTGGGGGTGACCAATCTAACTGTGGTCAATCTCACGGAAAGGACATTGACGGACACAGAAATTGAAGTTTTGAGCCTAGGGCTTACATTCTGCCCCAACAGTAATCTAGAGTATACCCAGACACGCATCGATCTCTTCCGATTCACAAGAAAATTGAAACTCCACAAATATTTCAAGTTACGTCCACACATGAAAGATCTAACAAAGAAAGGCTTGAGAGCAACAGCTACGGACATGCTTAGTAGCAGAGACATACCGGTTGTAGAGGCCCTTGAGGACTTAAGAACAGAACAAGAATCTAACCTCGGTGCTCTGGGCATGGACCAACGGGCAGAATTGCTAGGAGTGGAACAAGAAAGGGATGAAAGCAATTTCAAACCAGTCTCTGTTTTTGTCCTATAAACACCGTGGGATGCTGTGGATGTTTTCACGGAGGCGATGAATAATGATCTGCTGAGCTATAGAAAGGCCATACACCCGAGCAATAGGAACATCACAGACCCACAGAAGACTGCACTACAGAATTTGATGGGTGATAACACCGTTGTAGTGAAACCCTCGGACAAAGGAGGGAATGTGGTTCTTCTTAGTAGGGAATACTATAAGAATGAAGCAATGAGACAGCTATTGGATGAGAAGTACTACACTATGTGTAACAATGAAGTATATCAACAAAGCATCAAGGATTATGATGTCCTGATCCGTAAATGGTACGACGAATCGATGTTGGGCAGAGATGAACATATTTTTCTGCGTAGTAACCATCCGATGACTCCCACTTTTTACCATCTTCCCAAACTCCATAAGAACAGCACATGTCCTCCGGGCCGTCCAATTGTTTCCTCAATAAACAGTCTCACAGAAAACATGTCCAGATTTGTGAATAACTTTTTGTTTCCTTTCGTGGTTTCCTTACGGTCCTATGTACAAGACACCAAGGACTTCCTGAATAAGATCCAGGACATGGTATGGGACTCGGATTACCTGTTGATGGTGCTGGACATCACCAGCCTCTATACATGTATAGAACATGGACACGGCCTGGAGGCGGTCCGACATTTTCTGGACCAACGACAAATGCGTTTTGCAAAACACAATACAATGATTCTGGAATTTACAGAATTCTGCCTCAAGAATAACATCTTTCTGTTCGAAGAGCAATTGTACAGACAGAGGTTCGGAACAGCGATGGGTACCTGCTTTGCCCCCAGCTATGCGAACTTGTTCGTTGGCTGGTGGGAGGAGCGGGTGCCCAGGAGCTGTACAGTGGGGCAGGACAGGGGTGAAGTTGTGTGTTGGCATAGGTATATAGATGACCTATTCATTGTGTGGCATGGGGCAGTGAATACGGCGGAAAAGTATATAGAGATATTGAACAACAACAAGTATAATCTGCACTTCTCAGGTTCAATTAGTCCGGTGGCAGCAGAATATTTGGATCTGAGGGTTTTCATAGATGAGGGCCATATACACACTGCTCTATACAGGAAAGAGACTGCTGGCAATTCAATACTCTTTGCCAGCAGCAGTCACCCACCCCGGCTGGTTAAGAGCAGACCCTACGGGGAACTATTAAGACTCCAGAGGAATAGCTTGAGGGACCAGGATTTCGAGGCGGCTGCCATGGAATGCCTGGCGTGCTTCGCATTGAGAGGGTATGGTGAGAGGCTATTGCAATGCACTTTGATAAAGGTGAGAAGAATCCCGAGAAAGGAACTTTTGTGTAAAAAACCTTCTAAAGAATACTGTGAGAGCAAGGATGGAATGAACGAAGGGAAATTTAGAATGATAACTCCATTTTCCTCGGGGGCAAATGATCTGAGGGCCATGTTGAGGAAAAATTGGGACATTCTCCGGACGGATAGTGTGCTTTAGGATGATTTACCAGCGTACCCCTTGGTGACCTTTAGCAGAGCTAGGTCACCAAGGGATATTCTTGTGACAAGCCATCTGGAGAGACCAATCCCGAGAACTAATACCTTATGGGAAATGAAGGGCTTCTATCCCTGTGGCCGCTGTAAGGCCTGTGCAGGAAGCAAGAGAGTCCTTACATATTATATACCTGACACAGGGAGAACAATGCAGATAAAGAAATTCATCACCTGCAGTACCCCGTATGCAGTCTATTGTTTGATCTGTCCATGTGGCTTACGCTACATTGGTAGCACAATCAATCAATTAAAAATGAGAGTATTAGAACATCTTAGAGCCATTGAGAAGGCAGATCCGGCCTATCCGGTGGCTTGCCATTTCGCAGAACTGCATGACAGGGACAGAAGCAAGCTCCAGTATTTTGGCCTGGATTCTGTTCCATTGAGCGTCAGAGGTGGGTACTGGCAGAGACGGCTCCGTAGATTAGAGTCAAGATTCATTATAGACCTGTCTACTAAACATCCTAGGGGCTTCAATAGCGGGGAGGAGATGGCGGTTCATTTGGGGATATTATACAGAAATAGGAGAACAATTGGATATGCTGATTTGTTTGCTGCGATTATGTTGTGATATGTATGTAAAATATCCTGGCTGATGAGTGCTGAAAGCCCGAAACCGGTCCTAGGATACTTGTTTCCAGCCCAGGGAGGGCTTGGCCTGGAAGTTCGGGTTGGGCTGTTCCCTTTGGGAACAGGGCCAAGACTGATTTGCATGTGCCGGGTTCAAAATGGAATGGCATGGTGAGCAAAAAAAAGATGGATTTAGGCCCAGATCTCTGTACTGGGGTGAATGTATGACATTGTTCTGCATTCTGTCCATCAATGGTCCTATATCCTGTTTTTACCTGTAATGCACGACTTCGGAGGGCTGGAAGTGGTCCCCCGCTACACGGCGGAGGAGGGCACTGGACATCGAATGCTGTCTTATGTAAAGCGCTGTGATTACCTAATCGGTTCAAGATCCTGAAATGTGCAACGTAACTGATTCTATGTAAACTGCTGTGATAACATGTAACGGAACTGGTGCTATGTAAAGCGCTCTGATAACCTAATCGGTTCAAGTTCGCGCTATAGAAAACTCTAAAAATAAAATAAATAAATAAATAAATAAATATTGAGAATCTGATCTAAATGCAAAGAAGAAATAAGAGATCGGGATGCGACGAACTGATAGATCAGGGAATGAATTCTCAGAGTGATTATCATTTGATTGCCGGTTGATGAAGTTTATGGAAGGCAACGGTAACAGAACTGTGTGTGATTTTACCTTGGGTGTTATGTTGTATCTTTTCTGATCCTTTTTTGATCTTTTGAATCTTTTTTGGCTCTGTTCTGATTGAAAAGGTTTTTAATATCTTGGGCAGAGTAACAAAGGACATTAGCCGATCCACGGCTCTAAAAGTGACAATTTCAAAATCATAACATTGTATACCCTCATTACAAAAAGTAACCTATTTGTAGGGTGAAAGATGACAACATGTAGGTGGCAATGCAATTAAATAATATATATTCCAAGATGGCGCCTATGTTGTTTTGGAGGGTTGAGTCCTTTGTTTATGTCCATAAATGTTAAGAAACTTAATTAACATGTCAATAGTATAGTGTCAATGACACTGACGAAGGCAGAACGCCGAAACGCGTTTGTGTGGTCCCTGAATGAAATAAATCTGTGGATCTGATTTATCCCTCTGGAGTGCTGTGATTTTTGCGAAAGTAGAATTGATGAGCAGTATATATATATATGAATGTGAACAAGGGCTCTGGGAGCCCGAAACGCGTAATGCACTCTCGCACAACTTGAGCAAATAAAAAGAAGACACCTAACATCTGGTCCTGTGGTCTGTCTCCTGGGTTTTCGGGATGCAAGGAATGAATATATATATATATATATATATATATATATATATATATATATATATATATATATATATATATATATATATATCCGCACTGTCCTTCTCACTGCGCCAGTCTGCAATCACCGAACCCACACAGGAAAGAACAGGAAGACCCAGAGTGCAGGTGAGTTTAGTTTATTCGATAGTACACCACGGCAGCATAACGTTTCGGCCTGCACAGAGGCCTTGGTCACATGGCGCATTGAAAGAGGTGCATGAAATTTAAAGGGGACATTCACAATAGAGGGGAACATTTGATTGGTGAGTTTGAATGCAGTGGGAGTGTTAACAAACTGCAACAGAAAAGAATTTCTGCAATTGCACTTAATTTAAGGCGGGGAAACTCATGTCAAACATAAATGAAAGCCCTGGACAATTAAATCACTGTATAAATACATTTACACTAGCCGACCTTTATGTAAGTCCAGTTAAATTCATTAGTTAATGTTAATACATTGAGAATGGGGAAACGAAGTATGATTAACATGCAATATATGAAAACATGTATTTACATAAAGTGCAATCGTCAAATGTCTATCCGGTGTCAATGTGATAGATTCATTAAAAAGGCTGACAGCATAAATGCTAACAGTACATGTATATACAGTGCACAATATGACAGTTGAACCACCTATTTTAAAATATATACAGTATATTTAATATATATACATCTATAAGAATCAAAAATTACAAACTCCTACCCCAAATTGCTGATAAAGTATCAAAACGAGAAATTAATCAAAATGGACATTGCGGCTGGATATTCTGGGCTCTGTTTTAAATATATATTAACATTTCCCCACCCTTTTACCAAGAAAAATCAAACTCCAACACCAATCACCCATCTCTAATGTGAATGCTAAAAGGAAGGTGAAAAATGTAATAAGTGCAACATACTTTTTTTCTCAAGTGTACATTAAAAACTCTTGGTGACATTTGTTTACTTAGGAAAGTAGCAACCAACAAACTACCTTATAATGACCTAGTGTGTTAATTCATGAATAGTCATTTTAGTTTGTTTTTGGCCGACACTGCTATATGGTCTTACAGGTGACAACAGGAACAAGCAAATTGGCAGTTCCCAAACACTATTCTACTGGGGGAGAGGCAGAGATGTTATCAGATAGCTATTCAGATATGTGAGATTTACAGACAAGTGTGAAAATCCTCTGTTGAATTGAGGCCATTAGGGCTCTTGCTATCCATCTCCAGGATGTATCTGGTCTCGAGTGCCCTCAAGATCCCTTCCCGGTTACCTCCCCTCCTTAGTGGGCCTACTGAGTCAATGGCATAGTATTTAAGGAGACCACTGTTGTTACCATGGAACTCCTTAAAGTGCCGTGCCACCGGGTAAGCGGTGTCATTGGTGTTGATGGCTCTAATATGCTGGAGAACCCTTTTGTGGACCTGCAATTTAGTGCTGCCAATATACTGCAGGCCACATGGGCACTCCAGCACATACACCACGTACTCCGATTTGCACGTAAGTTGCTTGTTAATCTTACGGGGTGCCAATGAAAATGCTGTACGGAACTCAGTTTTGTTGAGCCCCTGAGAACAAGCTTTGCAGCTAGAGCACTTCCTGAACCCTCGGCTGGCAGCTAGCCAGTTTTTGGGTGGTATTACTTCAGGGCTAGACTTAACTAGCGCTTCCTGCAAGGAGAATGCCTTCCTGTAAGCAATCGCTGGTTTATTAGGCATGTGCTCACCAATAACTGGATCAAGTTTGATGAGATTCCAGTATTGGTTGACAATCTTTCTAAGCGCCCCGTGCTGACTATTGTAGGTCCAGATAAGTCTGATTGGGAGCTCTTTGTTCGTTGCCTTGTTTTTCTGCTCCTTCCTGTGGGTCAGTGCTTGGGTCCGTGACAGAGCATTAGCTTTTCTAATAGCCGTATTGATAAGCTGCTCGCTGTACCCACGAGCAAGAAATCTTTCTTTGCTCGCAGCCTGTGCACTTCTGCAGTGGGAGTCCGTACTGCACACCCTACGGATTCTAAGCATCTCCCCATAGGGGATGCTTCTAATCAAGTGTGGGGGGTGATGACTTCCCGCATGCAAGATGGTATTGCCCGATGTGGGCTTCCTGTACAGCTTGGTTTCCAGTCTGCCCTCACTGACCTCTAATGTAATGTCAAGGAAGTGTGCCACCTGTTGACTGATATGAGACGTGAAAGACAAGTTGAATGAGTTGGAATTTAAGGTTTCAATGAAGCTGACTGCTTCTTCATGTGTTCCTCGCCACACCAAAAGTATATCATCGATATACCTGTACCATCTGATGATATGATGGGTACAGGTGTCATGGTGGATGCCTCTGAGGACCTGCCTCTCCCAGTAGCCCATATGGAGACAGGCGTAACTAGGAGAGAAACAGGCCCCCATGGCAACACCCCTGACTTGCTGGTAATATCGATGAAGAAACATGAAGTAGTTATGGTGCAGACAGAAACTGATCATTGTTAGCAGCATCCTATTGTGCTCAAACATCTCTATGGGTCGTCTGCCTAAGAAGAACTCTATAGCCCTGAGCCCATCTGCATGCACTATACTTGTATATAGCGACGACACATCTAATGTAATCAGCCAGTAGTCATCCTTCCACTCAAAACCCTCCAATTTCCTTAGCAAATCACTTGAATCCTGGATGTATGACTCTAGTGATAAAACATGCTCTTGGAGGAACGTATCAATATAAATGGTGGCTTTCTCCAACAACCCCCCGCACGCCGATATGATGGGTCTACCTGGCGGCTTTGTTGCATCCTTGTGCACCTTAGGGATTAGGTACAATACTGGGGTCACAGGGTGGTCATTTTTCAAACACTTTAGCTCATCCATACTGAGCAGCCCGCTGGAGCGCCATCCCATTAGTAGAGAGTGAAAGTCTGATTGTGCCTTCTTTAGTGCAGTGAGGTTGCAATGTCTGTAGCAGTTTGGGTCATTGAGCTGTAGGTAAGCTTCCTCCATATATTGAGTTCTTGGCCAAAGCACAATGTTGCCACCTTTGTCAGATTGTCTGACAATTATATTTCCATCTGCATTCATTTTGGTGATCAATTTCCGATACTCATTGTTGTCATGATTTTTGCGATCATTGGCTTTCAGCGTCTTAATATACAGTGCCTTGATCTGTTTGACGGCAGCATCCTGAAATATGTCGATGTTATCATAGGGGGTTATGGGAGTGAACGTGGACCTAGGCTTTAGGTCACTAAGGCCACCAGTATGGATACTCCCCTCATTTTGCGTGCTTTGTGAATTTGAGGCCTCTGCACGCAAGTCCGCCAAGTCCTGCATCAGCGGGATGTCGTGTACTGCCAGGCCTCGGGTGGTAGATTCCAAACCTGGCCTTTTAATCGACCCCCGTGACTTGCTGTTAGTAAAATGCTTCTTGAGTCTCAACTTGCGCGTAAATTTAAAAAGATCTATTCTGGTGTCCGCATAGTTGAGACTGCTTGGAGGGCAATATGATAATCCCTTGGACAGGATGCCGATTTCAGCGTCAGAAAAAGCAGTGTTGGTCAAGTTAATGACAGAAAGACCATTGTCCAGTGTTTGTTGGCCGCTACTTGGTGCTGTGCTGGTTACTTCTTTTTGTTTGTGTTCCAACGTTTGTAATTTCGCTTCTTCAGTTTTCCGTTTGGCGCTACATTTTCTGCACTCTCGTCGTTTTTGGTTTGAGCTTTTTCTGGTAGTGGGTTGCGAGGGCGCAAGGTCTCGCGCCTGTCCTGCCTGACACATTCCAATTCCTCCTCCGGGGTCAGCCGTGTAAACCCCAAGCGCTCCGAGTATCTGGCAGCTTCAGCCTCCGATCCGCTGTCAACGGTTGAGCTCAGGTCTGTGAGGCTTGAACCCCCGGGCGAGGCGGACCGCGCTTGGGTGGTGTTGTGAGCCTTGTTCTGCGTTGAGCGTGAGTTCTTTAATTTGGAGGCTTTGATGGCATCAAACTTCCGTGCAAACGTGAAGATTCTCCCTTCACTATAATCAGTTTTGTCACGCTGAAACTTAAAAGTTTTGCGTTTTCTGATGATATCTTCTTCTTTTTGCAACCGTTGTACCATTGTCTCACGATATTTTTTACACTCCTCCTCGATGCTATTGTCATCCTCGCATAGGCTTGAAATTTCTGCCTCCAGCTCATCAATCTCTGCTTGCAGCTTCAGCCTGTCACTCTCCGCATACCTCACCAGCATGGTAACTAGGCGGCGCGATGAATCCAAGCTATATATATCAATCTCTGCTTAAAATGGTTATGACCACAGAAAAACACGGACCACCACACGGCTCTTCGAGTGTTACAGCAGAGGTTTATTATCCATAACAAGTTAGGATAGGCATGACGCGTTTCGGGCAAGGACTATATATATATATATATTAGAAGCCGTTACTACGATGCTGTCTTAAATATATATGAGGACCAAGTTGAGTAATTGTCAAGATAGTACTAATTAAAGATAATGGATGGAAAGTGTGGAGGACATTACACACCTCAGTAAAGAAATGGCTGACAAAGCTTTTCAACCAATGCTAACTGACTGAGTAGCCCACAATCAGGCCACTGATATCATAATCTTGAAAAAAGACAGCAGGTGAAAAAAAAAACGCTAGTATAGAAAAAACAAGGCCACAGAAAGAGAAGCATAAGTAATGCTCTTTAGATTGGAGCAAGAAGAAACAAGAGATTCACCTTAAATAGGCGCTTGTACAAAGCGATGAGCCATGTACAAAGTTTCCCAAGGAGTTATTAATGTAATCTCCCTATAAAGAACATTAAAAGTACCACAAATGTACCTAGTAATGCATACAAGGCATACAGAAGACGCTCTGCATAGAGCAGGGAACATACCATACAGGTAATTAGCTCTTGGGCATGAAGCCCATCTTCAGAGGAAAAGAAAAAAAGAAAGTTCTATCAGGAGTTGAACACACTTAAGGCCACAAAGAAAATACCTTCCATAAAGTAGAAGATAAAAGGTTTCATCGACAGGCCTTACGAAATAATAATTCATGCACAAGACAGAGACACTTCACCATGTGCTACCAGAAGGTGGGATGGTTCCTATGAATCAAAAAAGGGTGGGAAAAATCTACATGGGTAGGCCGTGGAGGGGAGCTGAAGCTTCCTCTCAACAGACGCATAGCACTCCACTCTGGTATGGGCCCATTTTTAAGAAGAATCAAAGATAAGCGTCCCGCACCTGAGTAAGTGGGACGATAGGGAGCCACATGTTACAGAAATAGACATATTTAAGAGTCTTGTGTCACCCCGACTATCCCTAAAGTGTTATAGAGCAGACTTGGCATGTGTGTAGAACAGGAAGGGGCCATAAAAGGGCATGTCCTCTAGGGTGGCTTGGACAGCGTCCGAAAAGCCAGAGCGGCGTAGCCATGCTTGATGGTGAAGTGCCACAGAATGAGCCATGGCCCGGCCTACTGAGTCTATGGTATCCACACCACATCATATTGCAAACTTAGCTGCCTCTCGCCCATCCTGGAGTGTCTAGGCAAGTTCGTTCAGGGTCTCCTCCAGAAGCAAAGGCAGCAGGTGTGTCACTGAATCCCACACAGCATAGTAAAAGCGGCCTAGAATGCATGCAGTGTTTACTGACCGAAGGCTTGGCTGGCTGAGGAGAAGATGGTTCTTCCACAAATTTCCAGCCTTCTGAGCTACCTGTCCAGAGGAACGTTAGGGAGGACGCTGGGGTCAGAGGCGGATGTAGCAGTCTGCACCACTAAACCTCTTTGAGGTGGGTGTCAGAAGAGACAGACCGGGTCACTGTGGTTGGGCCGGTGTCTTTGGGCTATGGATCGGTCCACAGGGGTCCAAATAGCGGACTTAGCCCAGGTCCCTAATAAAAGGACATACAGTGCTTCACTGTAGCCTGTTTGGCCCTGGTGAAGCACTTTAATCAAGGGGTCAGTGGTTACCGCCACAGAGGGGAGCTCCAAGTTTAGGACAGCAGCTGCCCTAGTCAGCACCTCAGCGAGGGAAGAGCTCACCTCCGTAACAAGGCTGGTGAGGGAAAGGAGGGCAGAAGCTGGCGAGGACTCAAGGCCACTAGCCTAACCCCGGTCCGTCAGCCAACTACCCTTTAGAGCAGGGGTACTCATAGTACGGCCCGAGGGCCTGGGGCGGCCCGGCAAGCCTTTCCTGGCGGCCCGCGGACCCCCAAGACTCTGTGTTTGACTTTTTTTTTTTAAGTGTCTGCAGCAGCGCGAGAGACTCTGCTGCTCTGTGGGAGCTGCGGGCCGGGCGATCCTAGCAATGGCCAGAGTAAAGCATCAGGGGCCTAAGAAGAGGTGAAATACAAAGGCCACATTAACATGCAAATTGTCTTTTAAAGACCTGTTAAGTGCTCGGGTGCGGCTGTGAGTGTGTGTGTGCGCCCCGGCTGACACACAGGCAGGGTGAGATGACAGAGGGTGACAGAGGGAGTGGGAGGGAAAGGGAGGGGGACGGAAAGGGAGGGGGACGGAGAGGGAGTGAGAGAGAGGGAGTGAGTGTGAGAGTGAGAGGGAGTCAGAGGGAGGGAGTGAGAGGGAGGGAGGGAGAGTGAGTGAGAGGGAGTGAGTGAGTGAGTGAGTGAGTGAGGGAGGGAGTGAGAGGGATGGAGTGGGAGGGAGGGAGTGAGAGGGAGGGAGTGAGAGGGAGGGAGGGAGAGGGAGGGAGTGAGGGAGGGAGTGAGAGGGATGGAGTGGGAGGGAGGGAGTGAGAGGGAGGGAGGGAGAGGGAGGGAGCGAGAGGGAGGAGTGAGAGGGAGTGAGAGGGAAGGAGTAAGAGGGAAGGAGTGGGAAGGAGGGAGTGGGAGGGAGTGAGTGAGTGGGAGTGAGTGAGTGAGAGGGAGGGAGTGAGTGGGAGGGAGGGAGTGAGAGAGAGGGAGGAGTGAGTGGGAGGGAGTGAGTGAGTGAGGGAGTGAGAGGGAGGCAGTGAGAGGGAGGGCGTGAGAGGGAGGCAGTGAGAGGGAGAGAGGGAGGGAGGGAGTGAGAGGGAGGATGTGAGGGAGTGAGAGGGAGGGAGTGAGAGGGAGTGAGTGAGAGGGAGGAAGTGAGTGGGAGGGAGGGAGTGGGAGGGAGGGAGTGGGAGGCAGGGAGGGAGTGGGAGGCAGGGAGGGAGTGGGAGGGAGGGAGTGAGTCGGAGGGAGTGAGTGGGTGGGAGGGAGTGAGTGGGAGGAAGTGAGTGGGAGGGAGTGAGAGAGAGGGAGTGAGTGAATGAGAGGGAGTGAGTGAGAGGGAAGGAGTGAGTGAGTGAGAGGGAAGGAGGGAGGAAGTGAGAGGGAAGGAGTGAGAGGGAGGAAGTGAGTGGGAGGGAGGGAGGGAGTGAGAGAGAGGGAGTGAGTGAATGAGAGGGAGTGAGTGAGAGGGAAGGAGTGAGTGAGTGAGAGGGAAGGAGGGAGGAAGTGAGAGGGAAGGAGTGAGAGGGAGGAAGTGAGTGGGAGGGAGTGAGAGGTGGGAGGGAGTGAGAAGGAGGGAGTGAGAGGGAGGGAGTGAGAGAGGGAGTGAGTGAATGAGAGGGAGTGAGTGAAAGGGAAGGAGTGAGTGAGTGAGAGGGAAGGAGTGAGTGGGAGGGAGTGAGTGGGAGGGAGTGAGTGGGTGGGAGGGAGTGAGTGGGAGTGAGTGGGAGGGAGGGAGTGAGAGGGATGAATGAGTGAGAGGGATGGAGTGATTGAGAGGGATGGAGTGATTGAGAGGGATGGAGTGATTGAGAGGGATGGAGTGATTGAGAGGGAGGGAGTGATTGAGAGGGAGGGAGTGATTGAGAGGGAGGGAGTGATTGAGAGGGAGGGAGGGAGTGAGAGGGAGGGAGGGAGTGAGTGGGAAGGAGTGAGTGGGAGGGAGTGAGTGGGAGGGAGGGAGTGGGAGGGAGGGAGTGAGGGAGGGAGGGAGGGAGTGAGTGGGAGGGTGTGAGTGGGAGGGAGTGAGTGAGTGGGAGCGAGTAGGAGGGACGGAGGGAGTGGGAGGGAGGGAGGGAGTGGGAGAGTGGGAAGGAGTGGGTGGGAGTGAGTGGGAGGGAGTGAGTGGGAGGGAGGGAGGGAGAGGGAGGGAGTGGGAGGGAGGGAGTGAGAGGGAGTGAGTGGGAGTGAATGAGTGGGAGGGTGTGAGTGGGAGGGAGGGTGGGAGTGAGTGGGTGGGAGGGAGAGGGAGGGAGTGAGTGAGTGGGAGGGAGTAGGAGGGAGGGAGGGAGTGGGAGGAAGGGAGTGAGTGGGAGAGTGGGAAGGAGTGAGTGGGTGTGAGAGGGAGGGAGGGAGGGGGAGGGAGTGAGGGAGTGAGAGGGAGGGAGTTAGAGGGAGGGAGGGAGGGAGTGAGAGGGAGGGAGTGAGTGGGAGGGAGTGGGAAGGAGGGAGTGAGTGGGAGGGAGTGGGAGGGAGAGAGTGAGTGAGAGGGAGGGAGGGGGAGGGAGGGAGTGGGAGGGAGGGAGGGATGGAGGGAGTGGGAGGGAGGGATGGAGGGAGTGGGAGGGAGGGAGTGGGAGGGAGGGAGTGGGAGGGAGGGAGGGAGTGGGAGGGACGGATTGGGAGGGAGTAGGAGGGAGGGAGGGAGTGGTAGGGAGGGCGTGAGTGGGAGGGCGGGAGTAGGAGGGAGGGAGGGAGTGAGGGAGGGAGACTGATGGGGAATGACATGAAGGGAACCGGAGGGAGACTGATGGGGAGTGAGATGGAGGGAAAGGGAGGGAGACTGATGGGGAGTGAGATGGAGGGAAAGGGAGGGAAATGGAGGGAGAGGGAGGGAAAATGAGGGAAATGGAGGGAGAGGGAGGGAAAGGGAGGGAAACGGAGAGGGAGGGAGAGGGAGTGAGAGGGAGGGAAAGAGAGGGAGACGGAGAGGGGGTGAAAGGGAGGGAGAGGGAGTGAAAGGGAGTGAGAGGGAGTGAGAGGGAGGGAGTGAGGGAGGAAGAGAGAGTGGGAGTGAGAGAGAGGGAGTGAGACAGTCAGAGTGAGACAGAGGAAGATAGGAGAGAGGGAGGGAGAGAGGGAGAGAGGGAGAGAGAGCTAGAGAGAGGGAGAGAGAGCTATAGAGAGGGAGGGAGACGGAGAGAGAAAGAGCGAGAGAGATGTGTGTATGCCGGGACGGCTCAGTGGGCGAAGGCGTCCGCTGCAGGGACCTGTGATCAACCTCATGGTCAGTTTTATGTTGTTGCTCTAGCCCCTCCCCTCCCTCACTGACCCCGCCCCCCCACCGATGCGGCCCTCGGACACAAACCAAACTGTAAATTTGGCCCCCGAGAGAAAGTTTGTGAGTACCCATGCTTTAGAGGCCACTGGGAGGTCTTGTCCATGGGGTATTAAACCCCGCTCCTCTCCTTCACCTCCAAAAGCCTATCCCCTCTAGGACAAACAGCAAGGGAATATTTAGAATGACGGCACTACTGTCGCTGCACCCAATGTCAGTGCGTTGTCATCGGAGAGGGTGATCGGCGCAGCGTTGATCAGAGCCGCCGACTTTGCTGTTAGCGACAGCTGATCGAACTTCGGCATCGCAGGTGGGAACCCGAAGGTCTGTGCACCTGAGCCGGCACAGATCTTACTACGGTTCCAGAGGGCCTAACTGACACCATGGGCAAACTGGCCGACGTGGATTTAGTTAGGACACCTCTCACCACCTTGAGGGTCGAAAACGCACCAGAGGGAGGCAGGGGTATAAAGATGGCATGGAGGGAATCACAGTAATCCCACATCTGGGGTAGAGTCGCCCCGGCTCCAGGGAAAGCAGGGAGGCATGGGGTGGACTCTTGCGTGACTCCTCAGCTGGACATTGCAAGAGCGTGTCAGAAACGCAGGGCCTACTTGGCGGTCAGGGGGCTGCTGCGACTTTGATCCCCTGCGCTTCGATGTCTTTTCCTTCAACATCGAGTGTGACTGATGCTCACGTAAACAGCTTCTGGATCGGTCTCGCGATTGCTCCTGGGACTTTGAACCAGACTGATGATGACGTGGGGCCTCCGCCAGTAGCACCGCTAGGATCTTCATGTGCCATTCCTGCAATTCCTTTGGGAGAAGACAACGTCAGCAGACGCAATCCTCAGAGTTGTGGTGCACCCCCTAGGCACCACATACAAAAAGTATGAGGGTCTGTAGTCGAAAAAAAGGCACACTGTTCCTTAGACAAGAAAATATTGAGACAGGCCAAAAAAACGGCCTGAGGAATCGCTCCTGAGACGCGTTGGAGGCGAGGAAAAAAAGGAACTGACGTCAGTCTGTCCGAAGGGGGATCATATGGACTCCGTCGACGTCACATCTGGTAGACGACGTCACTACGGAGTCGCACAACACCCTCTACCGATGCACCGTGGTATTGCTGAAAATGTTTCCGGATCCAGTCTGACGCCTAGGGAGAATTCAAGGGTAAGGAATCTGCGGCTAGATTTCTCTATCAGATCAGCTGTAATAAATCCACAGTGTGGGAAAAAGCATCGTCAATACCACCAGCAAATTTTACTCTGCTGCCCATTACCATCAGTTTTTACATAGGCTTCCGCTAAAGCAGGAATATCTTTTATTGTCTAATGTATTAGTCATAGTGTCCTGGAGGGTATGGTGCCTCGCTTCTTCTGGGATAAGATGACACCTTACCTTCCTAGCCGCATCCTCCAGTCTGCTCATTTTGTTATTTGTAAGATTGGGAGGATGGATATTTTCTTTGTTGACTTCAAATCTGTGTAATGCCATGCCACTTCCATTGTGATTAGTGCCTTATTAAGCCAACATATTAGTATACTTGTGGACAAATAACGCGGGGTATGCAATATTACATGAACAAACAGCACATGTGCAATTAATTCCATTTCATGAAGAAATGAGTCTGCACACGAAATAGAATCCAGGCCAGAGGTGCCAAAGAAGAATAATGCGGGCCAGAGATATACAATTGGTACGTCTGATGAGTGGCAAAATCCATCAGAGAAATGTGTAACCCTGATAAATTCTGGCATGAAAATACCTGGCCTACCATTTGGTCTGAATAAAATATTCAGGATTTAGCAATTTGCTTTGAAGAAAAAAATAGCCTGATTATATCATGACTAATACATTTTCCGAGATTCAAATTCACCAATCATCTGCTACAGTGGGTAAAATTGACAAAATGTTTTGCTCAACTGAATTCAGAGTGAGTGCATACGAAGTTGAATTTGCGTTCGAAATTCTGGATTTGAGGGCTTTTCTGATCCAAATGCCACTTCACACTGAAGTAATTTACAAATGTTGGACTTTTAATACAAAAATGTATAATTAGGGTTGGGAAAATTGGTGTCCCAGCGTTGTGGCCAAATGGTATATGCCAAGGGCCCACAAACATGGACGTTTGTGGATATTCGCATATCTTTCCAGTGGTTTTCGAAATATACACTTAACTTCGTGCCAACAGAAAACTGGAATAAATGTACATTTAGACCTATGTTTTTTTTTTAAGTTTTCGAAGATTCTGTTAATTCAGTCCACTGAACGGCTCGTACATGCTCTTCCACTCATGTAGAACATTACTAAAGAGCATTAACATAGTGCACACATAAGTGGTTAGATGAACTACTAGAGGAAAATTAGATAACGTGTTATACAACTGGCAATGTGCCAAAATACATTAATTATGTGTGGGTTTTCAACTAAAACTGATAACAATCCAATTTTTGCAACAATTCACGAAATACCCTTAAACCTTCATTTTTACGATTGTCTTTGAGGCCTTCTGTACACATTGTGGTATTTTACTTACAATTAACTCTGCCCAGAAACCACTGTGAAAATGTGGCATGCACAGTTGATACCTCTATACTGAACTATAATGCAGTACTTCGCACTGCGGAAATTTACGAATGGTGGACATTTAATACTGACATTTTTAATTAGGGATGGGGAAAATGGGTTTTTCAGCATCGTGGCCAAATGGGATGTGGCAAGGGCCCACAAACATGGAAGTTTGTGGATATTCCCATACCCTACCAGTGGTTTTTGACATGTACCCTTAACTTCGTGCAAATAGAGAACTGGAATAAGTGTACATTTTAGAGGTGAAACATTCCCAAATGCTCCAGATTTATTATGCTGGGAGGGGGATTTCTTTACAAGTAAAGATATTTTCCATAAGGAATTACATTAAAAAATATATATGTACATGAAAAAATACACATGCTTCCTGTACATTCTATTGTGCCTGTGAAGCATCAGCCCTATGAAATGTTCGAAAAAATTAAGAGAATAAGGAATAAACATGGAAATCTATGACTTACTTACATTTCAAGACATGCAGGGTGGTACTTTGGTGCATTCCCTGAAAGCATGGGAATCTATACAAACCTCCAGGACTTCGAGTTTCGGAAGTTCTAAACTTGTCAACATTTTTTTACTAATGGGGCCTATGTTCTTACGACCTCCAGGGCCAGATATACAACGCATTTTACCAGTCGCCCACAGCACCAACCCTATTACTGTAACCTATTGCCGACATGCAAAATAGGGTTTGTAAGTTGCTATTAGGACGGGGCGTGTAAAGGGCGTCCCTTCCTAATACCGAGTCACACTGGTATGTACAAATGTTTTGCGACCAAACATTCGCAGATTACTACCAATTTCCAATTGGTGGTAAGCGATTCACAAACGGGAAGGGGTCTTTAAGGGACCCTTAACCCTTTGTGAATAGAGACGCCAACATTTTTTTCAGAGCAGGCAGAAGTCCCATTGACCCCACCCCACTGTAAAAAAATGAAAAGAAAACTTTCCATTTCTATTTTTGAAATGCATCCTGTTTTCCAGTGCATTTAAAATAAAACATTTTAAAAAAGAACTGCTTTATTTAAAAAGCAGTCACAGACATGGCGGCCTACTGACCCCAGCCGGCCACCATCCCTGTGAGTGCCAGCCATTCCGAATAGGTCCTAAATTGTAACCTGCCTCATGAATATTAATGATGTAGGTCCCTTGTGACCCATTTGGGAATCGTGAACAGTGTCTGAGACACTGCTGTACATCAGGTTTTGCGAATCGCAAATTGCGAATCAATAAAAATTGAAATCTGCGAGTCGTAAAATCTGATGGTTGAACATTTGGCCCAAAGTTTCATCCATTGGACCAAATATCAGTTGAACCCGATTCTGTGACTCTGGTGAAAGACATTGAATGCTTGCAGAATACTTTTATATGAGTTGCCAAATATGTATTTATATAATGCCCTCTGACTTGAATGGGCTCAGTGGGATTTAAAACACAAAAGCATCTCATGATGGGTCTCGATAGATGGCCTGTGCCACTCAATGCAGTGCATGATTGATAGGCCTTAAAGGGTATCATCATATGGCATGTCCATCTCAGCATACTGAGTCACATTCCATGTGATGAGCCCCTTTAAGTCTTATCGTTGGAGAGACCATTGTTTTTTTGTAGAACATTATTAAAGAGGAAGCCATATGCGTTAACATAGTGCAGACATAAGTGGTTAGATTAACTTCTAGAGGAACACTACATAATGTGTTATACAACTGGCAATGTGCCAAAATAAATTAATTATGTGTGGGGTTTAAACCAAAACTGATAACAATCCAATGTTGTGCAACAATTCATGAAATACCCATAAACCTCCAGTTTTACGATTGTCTTTGCGGCCTTCTATACACACTGTGGTATTGTACTTACAATGACCTCTGCCTAGAAATTACTGTGAAAATGTGGCATGCACGGTTGATACCTCTATACTGTACTATGATGCAACCTAAAACGTATTGTTATTGCCAACCATGCAGAAACATTAACAAAAGAGCACACTGAAACTAAAATATCTGATTAGGAAGTTTTATAAATTGCAACTCTTGCAAACCAAAAGATGTCCTGTCCTTAGCAAGATACCAAATGAATTAGGTAGAGGAAAAGAAGAAGGCCTTCATTTTTTGTATTGACTCCAAAGTGATCAGAGTTAAGTCTAAAGGCATGCTCAAGTGAGTTCTGAATTTTGTGAACCAAGAAAGAAAAAACATTTCCCATCAGCAACCAAGAAGGATGAGATGGACAGGGCAATAGGGAGTGATCCAAACCTTCAGAAAAGTAGACAAAGTCTCCTCATGACAAATGGGCAAAAGCACAACGTTCTAAAGACAGTGTGTCTGATGACTAGACACTAGTGAAATATGTGAACCCGGTTCAAAATCAAGTCTATGATTAAGGCCAACACCAAACATTGCAGAGCTTCTTCTGATGTCATGAAGAAAGCGGCAGGTTCAAGTAGAGACCACTCATATAACCTAGAGAGTAAGACACAGCAGCAGAGATGGTAGCACTGTTAACCTATGTCTGCCCATCAGGAGGTAAAAGTACGAAGGATCACCTTTAAAACTTTCATGGTGACAGTAAGTGGAGGCCACCAAACCACTATGAGTGGCCAAAATGTGTGTTGTCAAGTTTGAAGCTGAAATACCTAGCAGAAAATACAAAGATGGTAGGGACCCAAAGAGGAAAGTCAAAAGGATAAAAGCCAGTTGTAACGTAGTCCTCATGATCTAAGCCCTATTCAAATTCAGTTAACAGCTTACACTAAAAGTAGCAAGAACACTCAAACCTCTCCTTAATCAGAGTTGACGATGTGTGTTGTCAGCATGAGTGAAAATATCAAAACAAGGAATGTAAGAAGGTAAAAACACTCCTTAAACAGGATAGGATCAAAGATGGGCCCTACGGGTCACTGAAGGCCCAACAGCATAAAGAGGAAGTAAACGGAATAAGAGAGAAGGCCTCAGTCGCATCTGACAGAAATGAGAATCAGGCAAACAACCTGTCCTGGATATTGAACAGGGTGAGTATGGAAATGGGACGGCCAATGGTGTTGATTGCTGCAGATTGTTTCATAAGGATCAAGGCAGCAACATCTCAACCCCACAGATTCTCCGCCCACAAGCATTCACGAGCCTAGGAATACTCTAGAGAGGTCGATTCCTGCACCATGACTACTTTTTCAAAACGTTTTGCAATAATAGGAAGAAGGGAAATGGAGATGATCTTGGAAGGGACCTCAAGCACAACTTTTTTCTAAGAGTACAGACAATGGCTTTTTAAAAACTCTAAGGCACAACCTCATACTAAGAATTATTTCAGAACAGAAAAAAGGAAAACAGTAGACACAACGGTGTTATAAGCACAAATGAGAAACAACGGGCCAGCACAAAAAACAAAGATGAATAAGGGGAGAAATGCAGCTTCACAGATTCATCAGGCTTCAAACTGATGCAACCAGAGGAAAAAAGAAAGAAGAAACACCACCAACATAATGGCCGTGAGCGATCATAATTTCAGAGCTAATCGTTATCGCCTTACAACTAAATCAGACTACAAGGAAGTAAACAGAAAGCCTTAGAGGCAAGCAGACTGCTTTTCAGGCCCAGCCAACAGCCAGGCTGCTTCGCAATGGACCATAATTAATTCAAGAAATTCATAGCTTGCATGGTGTCAAAGGCTTAATTGGGTAGTGAAGTAGGTACAGTTTTAGATGGATGAGATAAACAATCAATCAGGACGTGCTGTCTTCACCACTTACTGATCCTTATAAAAACATTTTGCAGCAAAGTGGAGTGCTCAGTCCTGAAAAAAGAAGTACAAAGAGGGTTGTTAAATATCATGAGAACTATTTCTAAAGCGCAACAAATACACAGTTGGGTTTCCTGGTGTTAGTTAAGAGAGCTAGCAAATAATTAGATCAGGCTGAAGAGCCACGTTTTCAAACCTCTACGGAAGCTCCAATAGTTGGGATTGCCTTCTCAGAGATATGGATTCTGTTCCTAGAGATATCAACAGGTTATTCCACACTTCCGGAGACAGAACGATCTTTGCCTTTCCATGTACTTTTATTCTAAGTGACAAGATCATCTCAGAGCTTAAGGCTCTGTTTGGAACTTACACCCTATGTTTACTAGATACTAATAGGGACAATTTTGTAAATGGCTCTATAAACCATCCAAGAAGGATCTCAAGACCTGGCTTTTCGACTAAACCCCAGCGGCCAGATAGATAAGCAGCCCACCCCCAGCACCTTGAGACCCTCACGGAGGAGAAGCCATTCTATACGAACCTGTGATTGATTGTTTAGAGCTATGCAAGCCATTTTATACAAAATTCTCTGCTTTACAGGAAGCCAGTCCAGTTTAGACACGGATTCAAACTTCCTTCTATTAGTGATCAGCTTGGTACCCCAACTCTGTACCTGTTGAAGTCCGGACAAACTGGGGAAAGGATCTTTGGAAGACCCTGATATAGTGCATTATAGCTGTCCAGATGACATAGAACAAAATTAAGGCCTGTACTACTAGAATATGTACCTGCTTGTGGAGAGATAGCAGAATCTTTCGTAACGGTCCAAGCTGGAGAAAATGGGCAACAAAAGCTGCATTTACTGGCTTGTACAGATTTAGTTCTGGGTCAGTCATGACACCTAGGTCTTTTCCCACAGTGGCTGATATGGGAGGTTCCCCAGGCTCACTCAGCCACCAGATTGGAGAATTTATAAGTTCTAGCAGACCGAAACAACTGAGCTTGGTTTTATCGCTGTTGAATTTCAGAGCATTTTTACACATCATTTGCATTACGCCTTGCATGTAGTCATGACATTTACTAGCAGCCATGGCCTCTTCTGATACCACAATGTGGGTGTCACTTGTATGCAACCTCATAGAAAAACGAAATTTCCTGATTAGGGAGGCCAATAGAGAGAGACATAAACAGAGAACTAACTTTAATAAATAACTGAAATATAAGTGAAAAAACTTTGACTCATCAAATTACGGCTGTAGGAAATGTGGAGGTAGGACGTGGGTGCAGTGGTGTGGAAAGAATTTACAGCTGTAGGATAAAAGGAGAGAATCTGTTACAACAATAGAGTGAACGCAGCAATTTGTTGCGTTTCATGGGAGTCAAATGCCTCCTACAGAATAAGTAACATCCACATATTGTAAATGTCAATAAAATGTTGAAAGTAAAAGTAAACTAAAATTCTCCAGTTGCTGGCAGGGTCTGGATCAAATGTAATAAGGATTTGTTTTTCCCACAAGTAAAACCTCCAGTCCTCCCCAAGCACTTTCTTGAAGGGTGTTGGGGAATACTTCTCTGATCTTCTTATTTCTACACTACTTACATCCACACTAGCCTTTCAAAAAACAAATATCAGCCATAAAAACAACACTAAATAATTTCACTTGGCATTAAACTGTAGTGAAGGCAAGAATCATCTATGAACAAACAAGTACCAATTTCGGACAGAACTTGATTTGTTAAAAAAAAAAAGATTTTGCTCAGACCGCTAATTGAGAAACATGCTTTCGAAGGTAAAGAGAGTCTTTACAGTAATCATTCCAAACAGACTAAATAAGACTGTACAACCTCGTAATCTCTTAATTATTCTACATATTTTTTTTATGGATTTAGAGTTAATTTTGAATTATTTTTCATGGGATTATTTATTTGTATAAAACTAGCAGGAGGAACTGGTGGTCACATACAGTGCTGCAGAATGTATACGGAGTAAATAAAAAAATAAAATTTTTGGAGAAACACACATTACTGTATGTATCACCACGTATTAGAAGAGGAACTATGGGTTAAAATCGACTTGTAAACACGTTTTTGCCTAAACGTCTTCAAAACCATCTTAAATTAACCGACAAAAAGTTATTTTTAAAAAAACTGACATAATGTTTCACACACAAAAGGTAAAGCTATGTTTCTAACCAATAAACCAAACACGGACTCGTGAGTGCACCCAATTAAGAGCAAATATTTGTGTCTGTATTTACATTATGATTGAAATATATTTTATTTCTGTGTATTAAAGTGAAGCATGTCAAATGTATGCATTTGCCAATTGCATGTACAAGCGTCAACCATTAAACCCTAACCTTCCCAACACATCCACTCACATGAAGACATATATCGGTTATGGACCTACCAGAGAGCTCCATTTTGAAATAATGCATGAGAAAAAGTTTAATTTTGCAATATAATATACCTTAGTGAAGTCGACCATGCTCCCTTTCAACTTTGTCTGGAAAATAAAACCGAAGACAATTAGAAATTATTCATAAAGAAAAATAATCAATGCATATACATTCAAAAGAATGACTGTGACAAAAAGATATTAAGCGTGCCCAAGTAGTGTCCACAATCTGGACACGATGTTCCATAAGCTTTGTGAATGACATAGAAATTCCACAAATTTGCCTCTAAAACAAAATTAAAGCAACTAAATAAATCCTTAAATAAATAAAACTAAGCAAAACAAAAACTACCTACCTGAAGCATTAAAGTATCTATTTTCTTTCTGCATTCATTTAAAATAAAACTCTGATCTAAAACAAATCTCTTCTCCAGCAGAAGAGACACATCTTAGCATTTCATATGTTCCCATTGCCTATTTTTAAGGTCTTGGCTACAAATAGCATTACCTGCCTCATCAGCCTCATGCAATAGAAAAATCATAAATAAAAATGTGCACATATACACATACATTCATAAAACAAAGATGCTTTCCGTCAGCCCTTTTTTATCCATGATCTGTCCAGCTATCATTCACATTTTGCTTCTGCCCACCATAGCATAAAGAATGGCAAATTGTTGACCCACTTCAGCCATTGGCTCTCTTGCACTGTTAGAGACTTCTTTGCTTGATCACAAGCGCACATCCACATAAAAACAATACTATTGTAGTGCCAAGGGTCGCTTCATAGCCAGTATGTCCTTTACAAATTCTATTCTCTTTCTATTTCTTTTTCTATTCTTTATACTTTTGTATACTCTCGAGTAATCTTTGTCTATATAACTTTGTCTTGAGGTTACAGTAATTCAAAGCCAATAACATCCTTTCTTGCACCAATGAGACTCTTATTTCTTATGATGTGCAATAAAACAAAAAAAGGGTTCCTATAACAGTTCTAAGTAGGACTGCACACAAGGATGCACTTCTATGGTTCTAATAAAAGTATATGCAGCAGTTAACTTTTTTTTTTACTTATTCTTTTTTACTGCATGCTTATGGCCATCTCATTAGCTTGCCAGGGCAATACCTGCTAGATTTAGCAGTGCTTGTTTCAGTGTAGGAAAGTGAGGAGGTCTTGAATAATTGCTGCGGGCTCATCATAATGAAAACTCCCACTTTACCTGCTAGGTGGTGGAAGTGCTTTGCAACTATTTTGAAATATATATTTATTCTGACTCTCTTTGATCTTTCAGTCCATAAAAAAACGGATTTCCAAGCATGAGGTAGGAGTGACAATCAATGGAAACATTAAAACTTTTACTGGGGAATTTTTCCTTAATATTAGATGCAGGCAGCTTAATGTGAAGGCGACATTGTACACTAGTACATAGCTGGCCAATGTGAAGTCTTCACATCTATATTATTCCAATGTTTAAAAAAAACTCTTAATTGTGGAGTAATTTCTTCCCTACAAATAATTTATACTCAGTTCAATTCACATTGTTTTGGTAAGGGTATAATGCATTTCAAAGATTTAAGCACCAATCTCTTGGAACACATCTCAATTGCTCAGTGCTCTACTCTCCTTCCTGGACACTGTTCCACTACTATTTCCATATCCCTAATCCCATTACATTCACTGACTTGAATTAGCCAATGTGCAAGCCTCATCCCCTTGCTGTCCCTGTCCCAGCATCACCAATCGTCCGATCTGGCACTCAGAGTACTCTTCTAGTGACACCTATATCTTCAGCTGCATTTTCACCAGAAAAGCGCCATCTTGCCACATCTCGCACCAGAGTTGATTCTTAGAGACCGAAGGCCAGGCTTCTATTGGCCAAAATCTAGATAAGCAGAAACTTGGCTTTTGAGCTGACTACCACTTACAGAAGACAGCCTACATTAGCCCCTTCACTTTCTCCTAGCCACCCAGATTTGCAGTGGCTCCATCAGACCCGTTGCTGCATTTAACATACACTTTCCTTTCTAGAAAGGCCACATTCCTCCCCTAGAGTGGCCCTGGTCTGAAAACCTCTTTGGTGCTTGTCTGTGTGGCTGCAGCATTTCTATGATCCACCAGTTTAGCTCCCCCCTTGATCAATTCCCCTCTCTGTACATTACCTCGAAGCCTTTACCCTGCAAGTGGAGTTGCTTACCCCCTCAACCTTCCATGACTCATCGGATAAATTGGTGCCATCATTCCTCATCTCACAAGCAGCTCTTTTCTTCACTTTATCAGGAATACTGGCGTATTGCCCCCCGCCCTGGATCTTCATCCCAGTTTATTCTGGCACTGCCAGACATAGTGGCAGAACAACATTTTGCAGAAGGTTAATTTCATTGTGCTGTGCAACTTAAACCTACATTTGGAAGACATTAGTTGTGAAAATCCAAACTATTTAATACAAGACCTTCCGGCCATTCCAGTTTATACAACGAGTTACACTCATTACGCACAAAAAGGTCACCTTCTCTACCCCATCTTCTCGAATATTCTCAATCTGACCCCGTCTCACTATGTTAGTGGGATGATTATTTGGTTCCATTCCATTTGATAGGGTATGAAATAAAACTATTCATAACCAGGAGCCACGTTTTAGTCGGAGCTGGTTAAAAATTGATGCAGCAAGGTGGGAATGCTCCCTTCACAGTTCCACCCCCATTATAAAGCAAAACATAGCAGAAATGTCCTCTACATTCGGGGAGTGGATAGCAAATTCTCTAGATAAACTAATCCCCAAGAAACTGCAGAAAAGCAGTCCCTCACAGGCTCACGCCCCATGGTTCACTTCCAATCTGATAATCCTAAACAAGGAATGCAAAAGAATGGCAAGAAAGAGGAGAAAACAATATGATGCATCTAGCAAACGAATCTATAAGAAGAAATATTATTATGCTATCACAAAGCTCAAAACGTCTTCCCCAGTACTAAGATTGACAATACCTCCAACTCCTCAAAGGAGCTTTTCAAAATTCTCAATTCCTTTATGAAACCATCCACAACCAATTGAATTCCATAGCTTTGAAGGCTCAATGTAACATATCAACAAATTACTTCCTGGTGAAAGTCAATAATATCAGCGAGTCCCTGCCTAAGGAATGGACCAAAATACAGCTGCCAGAAAAATACACCTATAGGGGATGGCTAAGGAGAACTTGTCAGCTCTCCCGGAAGTCCAAATTTAAGCGACTGAAGGTATTCTTACTTCAATTAAACCAGGATCTCTGTTGGACAGAACCCACCCTAACATTCTTATGAAAAGTGGAAATGCCATTTTTTATCCTAGCTAACATGCTCAGCTGGAGAGCAGCGTGGTGCCATCGGCCTGAAAATACCCAACGAGAAAACCACTCTTAAAGAAACCATCTTTAGACCTCTCACAAGCAGAAAACTAGAGACCTATATCTTTGCTTCCGGGTGTCAGTAAAATTATTGAGAAATTTGTTAATAAAAACCTGTCCTTACTTTTGGGGGGTCAGGGAAACCTACTTCCAGGCTGGAAATAGTACAGAACCCGCTTTGTTAGCTGTTAATGAGGAGCTAAAAAAATTCTGGATCATAGCGACTTTGCCGCAGTTAAATGATTGGGTAAACACCACTTTTCACATAGTGTCCCACCCAATATTAATCTAGAGCATGGAATAAGTTGGCATTATGGGAACTGCACTTAAACAGTTTGCCTCATTTCTAAATAACAAATTCCAAGTCTGCAAGAAATGATTCTGCTCAGACTTATACGGAGTGCCACAGGGCTATTTATTGAGCCCCAACACTGTTTAATGTCTGTGTTTGGTGGCAGACTGGGCCGGACTGGCTGTTGCGGGTACTGGGCAATCCCCCGGTGCGTCGCAAGGGTGGGGTGCCCCGTTTTGGGCCCGAGGGTTTTTGTCACAGGGACGTTTTTGCTAAATCGGCCGAAAACCGGCCTCGGCAAAGAGCTGGGTCGCATCCCCAAACCCCCCCCACCCCCCACCCCTCTCCCGGGGGGGGGGGCACTTTGCCAGGGCCGGTTTTCGTTCCCAGTCCGGCCCTGCTGGCAGATATTATAAATTGGCACGGTTTCTCAATGGTGTCAGACGCGGATGACACACACATCATCATCTTATTAACCCCGAACACAGCAGCACTCTCCAAGCAACTAAAAGCCTGTTTATAGGAAATTACTGACTGGATGTCGAGTAGCAGTCTGAAATTAAATGGGGATAAAACAGAGGTACTGGTAGCCTGTAATAACCCCTCTCATTGGATCGAACTATGCCGGTCAACTGCCTGGATATCTTCTGCCTGAAAAGTAGAAATAATAAGCCTAGGCATCTGGATCAATAGTGAGGAAACTAGCTGCCAGCTGCTTTGCCTGCTCACGACTCTTAGTAAGGGTCTGAGTTGGCTACCCTCTGCCACCCACCGAACAGTAGTCCAGGGACTTGTGCTCTTCCACCTGGACTACGAGTACTCGTTACACTTGGGAAGTCCTCTTTTTGTGGTTAAAAGACTCCAAGTGGCATCCTGCTAAAAATCTCAAAACACCATTCTGCTATCTCCACTCTGGTGTCCCTTCGCTGGCTGTCGGTATCCAAAAGAATACAATTTAATCGGGCGATTCACAACAAAGGTGACAACGGCTACTCCAGCTGTTTAGCTTCTACAGCCCCAAAAGACCTTCAAGATCTGCTGACCAGTAGCTTTTCACATAACCTATGGTCAAGAAAGCAAGGAGAGGTGGGCGTTCGTTCAACTACCTGGCCTACAAACCTTGGCACACGCTGACAGTACTACTAAGAAGGATCAAGGATGAATCTTAGAACACATCTGAAAACGTACCTATTTGAGTAGTAAGCCTCTTATTAAGGGGGACTAAGTGACGGACATACCATTTAGCGCTGGGAGGTGCATTGGGTAGCCATAGCTCTTTAGAAATGCCTAGTATGGTATAGTTTAGTAAATGGTGCTATTCCAATCATGCTTTTTTCGCACACCACTCACTTTTGGCAAGGAAATCATCTCTATTGCAAGTGGAAACCTAACCGTAGCATTCAGTTAAATGTTAAAGGACTCAGGGAAGCAATTGCAGGTTGTTCGTGTTCACCTATGAACCACGATCACACCTTACAAATCTTGTACTTTAAAGTATATTGCCACACCCAATAGTCACAATGTGGTTGTATTGTAAGCATGTTTTTAACAGTACTATGTAGTTGCCCCTAGTAACAGCATCAGGATCCTGAAGTAACAGCAAATGCCAGGCTGCCAGTCTTCTGAAACTCATCCATGCAGAATCTGAGGGACACTCCTGCATCAGAGCTGACATTTCACAGTGACACCCAGAATCAAAAACTCACAATGACAACACCTGCGCCAGGATCTTACAGACCACCTACTGCTTGGGATCCACCTCCTGCTATCTTTTAGACTCCACAAACACTTTGGACCTAACCCACGACATAGGTTGCGTTTTTTTTTAGCATTAGTGCCCCATGGAGGTGCTTGCTCATTAAGAAAGGAACTGCTGTATGGTACAGCATCCCTATATAACTAATCATGCAGCACTAGGTCAGATCCATCTTCCAGACATAATTGTCGTAGCTTAAAATCCTGATGTCACCTATTGGCTGCAACATATTTGAGTGCCCCCTAAACTGCTGCCGAACACAGGTTTGTATAGATAGAAGGGAGAATTGAAAAGAGGATTGAGTAGAGCTAAATGCTCATTAATTTATGGTGGAAGCTGATGTAACTCTTTGTGTCAGTGACCTTTGCTTCCAGTCCTGAATCTCTGCTCTGCAGTAGCTATACATACTGAGTGATTTAGGAAGAACTGATAGAGTGAAAACAGCAGTAGACAAAGAGAGTCTATCCACTTTGAGCTGCAAAATGAATTGTTGATTACTTGGATCAATGCTGCAACATTGATAGTGCTAGTAGTGTTTCCAATAATGACCTTAACTGTATAAAAGGTATATTTATCTACCACATGCATCGTAATATTTGTGGTAAGTTAGATCATGAGAAACAGTGAGAAAGTGGCACAGCAGCAAAGGAACACGAACACCCCGATTCCAAATAAATTAAGTTTAATTTTCAAAACACATATTCTAAATTATTCAATTACATTTAAGTGGAACCATCACAATTAAATAACCAAGTTGAGAAGTATGATTCACCCAGGACACAATTCACAGAGCATTTTGTGCACCTAGGGGGAACGTTTGTGCAAAGTAAATGTCTATCTGCTGACACAAATGTCTGGTTCTGATTCACCGAATCAGTCTCACCAGGGACTTACGCCAAAAGGTGGAACTTATGATGTGGAAAATCTCCATAAACGTTGCATTTTCAGCCGATGTAAATTTGTAGCGTACAGTGGCAAACTGGGTGTTCCCAGGTGAGGAGCAGGCCAGTGATCAATGAGAAGATACCAAACATTCACAAACTTTTTACTTTGGAGGCATTCATAAATCAGCCCTATGGCTGCACACTCAATCTGATCACCTATCTTTGGCACCCAATATGTCTGGAGTGAATGTGGACATTTCACCGCTTTGAAGAACACGTTTCAGGAGAAAAACACTGGATATACATAAGCAGATTATCTTCCACTGAAAAATGTGCCACCTTAGGGCTTTGTGTTTGCATTGAAATCAATAATTGGTATATATTTTTGTGGGAAGGCACTTGTTTTTTTTTGTGTTCCAAGACTTAATAAAAATCGTTGGTGTAAGACTTCAAATAATAAAGAAACGTGTTTATTTGTGAACGGGTCAGAAAATGGTGCATTTGTGCTTTACATGGAGTGTGCTCTGTAAACAATCTGCGGTTTCGGTAGATGCAGGTACTGAGAAGAAGTTGTTGAGGTGCTTTGCCCTGGATCACCCAGTTTGATAAGTAGTAAAGGCAGGATGAAGAGTTATGCTGTGGTGTCACAGTTTGGAAATGATATAACTAATGGATATGCTTAGCACTCACGAACTTAGCTCGAAAGTCATGCCTCACTTATGCCTTAAATAAAGTACAAAGGGGCGTGGCTACGGCACCAGCGGGAAGGAGCTCCGTCGGCTAACGGGCGGGATGGAAGACCTCCGAGTGCATATATCGTCTTCCTAGTCCGCAACGCAGCAGTTTCTATCGTCGGAACACTTCCTGCCTCCATGTACGGATCTACGAGTTGGCGGGGTAAGTGGAACATGTTCATTCCGCATTTTTGCCTTTAGCGAGTGTAGGCGTGGGAGGGGGGCTGGGAACGCTCTCTATGCTGGGAACAGGTGCTGCAACAGTAACAGGCTGACCAGTATATTTCTTTAGACTCGGTTTTATTTTTAAGGTACGCCTGGTTCTGAACGTCAGTCTCTCTCTGGCAAACTCCAGCTTATCCGTGATGGTGGTGTCTTGTGGCCGGGGTGTCTTCAGAGGCCGTCTTCCCGGGTGCAGCGTCTCCGGAACCCAAGGAGAAAGGAGACCGACAGAGGGAAGCCGTTAGTTTTTTGACTGATACTGTCTTACCCCCAACGGGACCCAGTGTTTGTGAGGGAGCACCAGTGATTTGTACAACTCCACACGTGTTCGTGCTCAGGCGAAAGAGGAGTGATGTGAGGAACGCAGATAGGGAAAGGGTGGGGTAGCGGGAATCGGAAAGAACACAGGAAAGGCACGCACAGGGGTATCTACACTATTTACACGGGGTGCTCTTTCTCCCCACCCAGGTTGCCCAACGCAGCCGTACCTGAGAAAGCCACACTCCTCCCTCGGGAGTGTGGCACGGCGGATAACAGGGTCGTTGGCCTCCTGGCTCTCGTCCGCTCTCGGTTCTCCCGTCCTCTCCGCCTTCTCCTTGCTTCGCCTTCGGACTCTCTTCGCCTTTTCCGTCCCTCTCCTCCGCAGTGACGTCACACGCCGCATACAGGGCTTCCCTCTCTTTCATCCATCCAGGTCCTCCTACGTCAGCCTGAGGCGTGGTCTCTCCGGAGTCATCATACGCCCAATTAAAGGCGCCGGTATCATTTCCTCGTCCTGTTCCGGCTGTGTTCCCCATTCAGCCCTCGAAGTGCCAGTCTGTGGGGAAGGAGAGGAGTTAGGGTCAGGGGTCCACCAGTCTTCCAGGCCTCCCGTCCCGACCCCGTTACAGCGAGTCCCGCATGAGACGCGACAGCCATTTTGAATGTCTTGATGCCTGGGGATCGAGGTGCACTGTTTACCGCACGCTGCCTTCATTTTTGTCCTGTGGCATCTCAACCTTGTTCTAGGCTTCGAGGATAATGCCCATATGGATGTGCAAATGCATTTTGGATATCTCAAGCAAGTAGTGACTACTCTGTTGTTTCAAGCTGCAGTTTGAATTTTGAGTCTTTTTACCTCACTGGCTTATGAGTTCTGTTATCTTTTTCCTGCACGTTCAGTGAGTTATTTTCTCTTCACAAATATGTTCTCTCAAAATAGGACTTTCTATAAATAAGCTGAGGAACAAATTACGTTTACACTGAATGCGTGAATTACCTCTTTGCTACGTTAAGGTTCCTTTATTATACTGTCAAATTTAAACGCCATAACATGGCTTGCCACTGTTTTCTTTCTTTATTTCGTCAAGCTCCAGTGGTAATACTGCTTTTTTCTTTATGGCAATGATGTTTTGTCTTTGAACTGCATAATCATTTCGCTACTGCTTTGCTCTTCTTCACCTGAGGTATTTTCAGCTTAGCTATTGAAAATTGTTGCATTTTCATTTCTAATCCACAATTTCTCAATGGCAATGCCTCGTTATAACCGGAATCCGTCTCAGCAAAGTAATACTACCAACATGCCTTTGGAAGACAGTAACCCTTTTAGTGTTCTACAAGAAAAAATGGAGGATTCACAAATGATACCCCCACTTTAAAGTGTTCCTCTCTTCATACTGCTCGCCCAAGCGTAAAATCTTCATCCAAACTACCTTCATCTGCTACTTCCACATCAGGGAAGCAAGCTAAGGCAAATCCGCCATCTCCGACTAATTCAGCTTCTTCTATCTCTATGGAACTTCTGTTAGAGGAAATTCGTTCCCTTAAACCCTATATGACGGAAACAAATTCTCGCCTTCAAAGCCTCGAGGATAACTGGTCGCACACTGAACAAAAGGTTGAACACCTTGAAAAAACAATTGCATCAGTTCAGGTAGTTACTAACGAGGTCCTTGTATTCAAGATCTCAAAAGACAAGTGGAAAATTTAGAAAATTGAAACAGGCGTAACAACCTACACATTTACAGGCGTGCAGAAGGTCTTGAAGGATCAAACACCATATCCTTTTTTCAGTCCTTCTTACCTACGCTTCTTGGTCTTCCTGACTCTCAATCTTTGAACATTCAGCGAGCACATCGTCTGGGTCCTCCATCTTGTTTCTCTACTTCTTCTTCCTCAGCAACAAAACCTAGAGGTGTTATCTTGTATTTTTTGGAGTACACTGACCTGCTTAAGGTTCTTCAAGCTGCCAAACAGAAAGGGAAGATCATCTGGAATGGTTCAAATCTTTTCTTTACACAGGATTATGCTAAAAGTATCGCAAAACGACGCAAGACGTTTTTGGAGAAGAGGCCTGCTCTTCGGTCCTTAAATGCCCGCTATGGCTTGTTTCATCCTTTCCTATTTAAAGTGACCTACAACAATAAAACGACGAACTATGAGGACCCGGCATTAATTCAGCAATTTCTTGACTCTTGAAGAATTGAATCGATGGACATCCCTTGAGCATAACTACTGAACTCAATTTCTCTACCTTATGGAGTGATATTTCCTCATGATGTTCTCTTCTAATTGTTCCCTGGTGTATCTTGTATTGTATACTCTATATTTTGTGCTGTGAGCTTTTGTACTTTATCCATACTTTATTGTGATTTCTGATGTTAACTATTATATCTTTTTTTTTTTTAGATGCAGTTTTGTGATCCCATCAACTGTGTGTCTTCATGTTTCACTTGGGGGTTTTCTCTCCCCCTGCGCGTTCCTTCGGAGTCCTTGGTCCGGTGTGCTAATTCCCTCATGTGGTTCTACCAGCCCCAGTCTTATTGTCTTCTTGTGTTATGTTGTCTTTTTTCTTTGTCATTTGTCTAATTTGGAATTCATCTTCATTACCTGTCTCTATTATTTTCCGATGCTTTCTCCTTTATCTCTTCCCTTTTCCTTTTATCCTTTTCACTTTGCTCTATACTATTATACTACTTTCATCACTAATCTCCTTCTTCTCTTTTTCGTCTTCTTATTCCTGAATTTTTCCTGCAATTTTTTCCTTTTCAATCTTTCTCACCTAGATTAATGGTTTTTGCATTTTGATATTGTTTATATATTGACTGTTCAGGTTTTAGTGTGATGCATACATTTTCATTGTTCTTATAACACTTGCGCATGTTTATTTTTAATGGTTAACGTTTAGAGTTGTAACATGGAATGTTAAAGGAGTTATAAATCCCATAAAACGGCAACGAGTGTTAACACATTTAGCTAGATTAAATACTGATGTTGCTTTAATTCAACAAACCAGCTTATCAGAGACAGAAGCAGTTAAATTGAAAAGGAGCTGGGTAGGTCATATCTTTTCTTCACCAGCTTTTGGAAAGAAAAATGGTTTATCAATTGTATGTCATAAAAAAACATCAATTTTCAGTTACACATCAGGAAAATGATCTAGATGGCCGCTGGGTAATTGTTCATCTGCTTATTAATCAAATATCCTTAGTGTTGTTTAATGTTTATGCACCTGTTAATGTTGACAACATATTTTGGAATCAGATATCTGACAAACTTCTTATGTTAAATGAAGAGTATGTTATCTTTGGAGGTGACTGTAACCAAATTCACGACCCTATATTAAATAGGCATTCATCTGTGAAATTTTCTAATACCAAGATGCACTCACAATTCACCTCTGCCATACACCGTAAGGCTTTAGTTGATATTTGGAGACTTCGTAATCCTGATTTACGAGAATATACTTTTTATTCTCCCCCATACAATTCTCAATCCAGAATAGATTATTTCTTTTTCAGTAAACCCTTGTCTCAACTTGTCTCTCAGGCTGAGATTGGTTCTATACTAATATAGGATCATGCTCCAGTTATTGTAGATTTGGATTTATTACCTTTTTCCCCTATTGCTGGTAGATGGTGATTCAATAACTCATTATTATTAGATCCTAATTTTGAAAGCCAATTCACTTCTTTTGCTTCTGAATTCTTTTCCCTTAATTCTACTCCCGATCCTTCTCCTGTAATGACTTGGGATTCTTTTAAGGCTGCGGCTGGAGGTTTTATCATTAATTTTGTTTCACGGAAAAAAGGCTTTTTGAAGCTAAAACCGCTTAGTTATTAACCAAGATTAAACATATTGAATACTGTTATTACCGCTCTAACTGTGAAGCATTGGTAAAAAATGCAATTGACGCAAGAATTTCCTTTAATAAATCTACTACAGAAGCTGCATCTTCTTATCTTCTTAAAAGCGCTGCCTGTTATTATGGTGGTCAAAATAAAATGGGTAAACTTCTTGCTAATTACTTGAAGATTCACTGTGAATGGAAAAAAATAGAATCCATACGTAATGATGTAGGCGTTTCGCTTTTTATAGATGACGATATTCTAAAGGAATTTGTTTCACTTTCTAAAAATGTGTACACACCAGAACACCATCCATCTTTGGAGGCTCTTTCCTCTTTCTTCCAATCGATAAATTCTCCTCCCCCACATGATTCTGATTTTACCTCATTAGAGGTTGACATCGCGCTATCCGAGACTAAACATGCTGTATCCGTATTGAAAAGAGGTAAAGCACCTGGTCCTGATGGATTTACTATTGAATTTTATGCTCACTTTGCATCCTTATTACTTCCTCACCTTTTATCACTTTATCAGTCTTTTGTTAAGGATGGCTTTTCTTCCGGATCTTTTCAGGAAGCCATGATCTGTTTAATCCCCAAAGAAAATAAGGGCCGTGCTTTCTGTAAAAATTATCGCCCTATCTCCCTAGTTAATTTAGATTATAAGATTTTTGCTAAGATTCTAGCCCTCCGTATTGATCCCATGTTGCCTAACCTTATTGGCCGAGAACAATCAGGTTTTATTAAAGGTCGTTTATCTTCAGATAACTCTAGAGTTTTCTTTAACATTTTAAGTAAGGCCTCTCCGTTCGGCTATCCCATTGCTGCGATAGCACTAGATGCTGAAAAGGATAGGATGGGATTTCATGTTCCATGCCCTTAAATGGATTGGGTTCCCATCTAAAATGATTTCTTTTTATTTCTTTACTTTATTCTGGTCCTAAAGCTTCTATTTTTATTAATGGAAAAATCTCTGATTATTTTCACTTTCTAGAGGTGTTCATCAAGGATGTCCTCTATCTCCTCTCTTATTTATAATTGCATTAGAACCTTTCTTAACGAAAATCAGGTTGGATAATAGAATTAGTGGTTTTAAACTTGACAATTCTCAGGTTAAATTGTATGTTAACGCCAATGACATTCTGTTCTTTTGGTCCAACCCCTCTTCTTCTCTTCCAGTCTTTCTTTTTCAAGTTGACACTTTTTCTCAATTATCTCAATTAACTCAGATAAATGTGAGGTTCTTCCATTAAATATTCTATGTCTAAAACAAGACTTTAACTCCACTGGGTTTTCCTGGAAAACCTCTAAAATAAAATACTTAGGTTTGTGGTTCTCTCCTACTATCTCAGAAACCTTAAAAGAAAATTTTGACGTGCTTTGCTAAAAATGTATCTGCATCTGTTGACAGATGGCACCCACTTTTTCTTTCATGGTGGGGTCGCATGGACTCTATTAAGATGATGCTTTCTCCGTTAATTCTTTATATGTTGTCTATGATCCCAGTTCATATTGCGGGTTTTTACTTTAAAAGAATTGACTCTCTGTTAAATAAATTCCTTTGGAAAAACAAAATTCCTAGAATAGCGCTCAACGCTCTTAAGGCTGACAAAAATTCTGGCGGTCTCAAGTTTCCTGATTTTAAATCTGATCATTATGCCTTCTCTCTCAGACAATCCTCACGTTGGTTTTCACTTGATCAATTTGTCATCCTCCCATTTGGTTGAATGTCGAAAAAAATTTTATAGCTCCATTTCATTTTCAAGAATTTCTTGTCTTTACTAATACTATTTCTTCTCTTCACTCTCAAGTTGTTTCCCATACACGCACATTATTAACCTCTTGGCTGCTAAGGCATTATCATTCTTCTTATTTAATTTCCATTGAAATCAATGGAAAGTCCATGACGAGTTACCCTTGTCATTAGCAGCCAAGAGGTTAATACCACTTCTTCCATCCTCATATCCTTCATCTTCATCGTTAGATCAGCAACCTATTTGGCATAATCACCTTTTACGCATCAAAGGCTGTACTATTTCTTGGAAATCTTGGAGACTCAAGGGTCTACTATGGATCTCTCAATTAGTATTAAATAATAGTCCGTTATCCTTTTCAGAACTCCAATTACAATATTCTTTACCTTCTGCTTGTAAGTCTCAATATGACTCACTCCTTCCGCCTCTTATACAATATCTTCTTTCCTTACAGCCTACACCCAATATTCCAACCAGATGCTCCAATCTTTTTCCTTTATCATCTACTAACTCCTCCGCTTCCTCTTTATATAGAAATGTGTTTTTCTCATCTGATAGGACTAAGGGGAAGGCTGAATTGGCTTGGGAAAAAGATCTTGCAGAATGTTGGTGTATCCCTTTTTGGGACAAATTTTGGCTGAAAATTCATAAAACATCGAGAGCAGCGAACACTTTCCAAACCCTATATTTTATTTACAGATGCCTTTTTCTAACTTCTTTGAAGTTAGCCTCTTTTTCTGCAGACTATTCTTCGTCCTGTTGGTCATGTGAAGAGATTTCAGCTGATTTAAAACATATGCTCTTTGAATGCCCTTCCCTGTCCCGTTTTTGGTCCTTAGTTTGGTCCCGAATTCATTAAATTTTCAATACCCAAAATCCTTTTGCCATATCCAACATCTTTTTAGGCTCCTTATCACCCTCTTGGCCTCATCCAACTCCCAACCCATCATTAATTGACTTGTTATTAGCAATAGACCTTCATTTATTAACTTCTAATTGGAAACAAGCTGACAAAGTTACCTTCAGAACTTGGTGGAATGCTGTTTGCTTTCATCATAGATTGGATACTTGCAATGTTTCTCCCATATTCCTCTTTATTAAAAGAGATCTTTTATGGCTTATAGCTACAAAATCCGCAAATATAGTTAATAATCCAGATGAAGTTAGAAAACCTCCATAAATTGTTTGCTGTCGTCTTCAACTTAATTCTAGTTATATTCTTTAGATATTGCTCCTGTCTCTTTTCAATTATTGTATTTTATATACCTAAGCTTTATAGTTCTCTAATTAGTTCTGTTGTATGAAGTAGAGATTCAGGTTCTCCTACTACTTTTACTATTATTGATGTTTCAAAATAATATTGTAATAAGAATTTTTGATTTTTCCTCCTCTCCTTCTCCCCCCCTCCCTCTCTACCCCCTTGTCTTTCTCTATCATCATAGGTTTTTTGTTTTGGTTTAAACTTGCATTTATAATATTCATACTATGTGATTTCTTCTATATGATGTTACTTCCTTTGTATGCATCTTCTTTCAATAAACTTTAAACTTTAAAAAAAAAGTACAAAAAAGTAGCAGATCAATCCCTTTTTTGTAAATCTTTTTATTATTTTAAAACAAGAAAAACGAAATAGACATATCTGGTGCCATACATTGCAACATAATAATAGGGCGGACAGGTACAAAGACAGGATATAGCTGCAGTAACAGAAGACTCGCTGAGACGCCTGCGCTAATCAGCACGAAGCATGATTAGTAGCATTACAAATCGACATACAATTTAAGCGCCGGCCCTCAAAACCCGCCCACCCATAAAATCAGAATAATAGACAAAGCCTGGCAACCAGACACTGGAAGGTAAACAGGATCAGGATATTTCGCCAATATTGCTAATAAGGGAAAGACCAAGAGAAGATTGAAGAAATTACAACCATAAGAATGAGAACCGAAATAAAATAATAAACCCATCCCCCCACCCTGCACCCCTGCATATGGCTATCGCCTAACCCCAACTAGCAGTGTGCCTGTCGCCCAAACTAACTAGATTCTAAAAATAGAAAAAAGGGAAAGACATGGGGGAGGGCATTTCCGTATGGGATCCCGGTCGCAAGCCCCCCCCCCCCCCCCCCACGCCAGAGAAATGCACCCCCTATGATGAAAATACAATGTTACAGAAATCAGGAAAACAGTAAATTAGGGGGAGCTATAATACACCGCCCAGCCTTCCGTTAGATCAACAGTCACGATTCTCACATCCATTAAGGCCATAGTACCAACCCCGGTCAATCGAACTCAGCCTTGGCCCTTCCGAACCATCATGCGAACCCCTCCCGGTAGGACAACCACTTCTATAGGATAATCAAAACGCAGAAAGAGTCCAAAAAAATTCAGTCCAACAAAAATCAAAGTCAGTGATTCCTCAAGGACTCCATCAGCACAGAGACACTCCCTCACGGACGGACAGTTCCAATGTTGTTTTCTCCACGAGCGCGTGGTCATCAAAGAGGGAAAGGATGAAACAGAAGTCCAAAAACAATCACCGACAGGAATCTCCGGGAATGGAACGACAGTCGATTCTCCCAAAGTCAGCAGTGATGGTAGATGTAGTAAAATGTTCGAAACACCGGGTTCAGGATTCTCCATAATACCGACCGAGGGCTTCGGCGCTTCTTGTTGCACGGGGTCCTCGTCCAAAGTCGAGAAGGTCGCCTTGTAAATCGCAGCCGGTAGCAGTTCTTGCAGTGGAGTAGGGTCCGGTTTCACACACTCCTTCTCAGATATGCCCGTAATCATTTTGTGAATCCGGGCATCCATATGTACATGAAATGCCCTGATGGCTGGCAATAATGTTCTTAGCGACGGCTCACATTCCGTCCGGTCCATTTCTCCCCGCACCGTGCCGATCATTTTCACTTCCCCCAGAGAGCCCGGTTTCTCCGGGAGAACAGACATGGGGGGGAACGGACGGCGTCGGAGGGTGACTGGTCTGTTCCTGCAGCAGCAAGCTGCACTTCGCTGCCGCGAGCGAAGACCCCGACTCATCGAGCCCCGGCGAGGTGGAAACCGGGTCCGCAGGACAGGGGCCCCCATCCACAGCCACTATCATGTCACGTCACTCCTCCCTCGATGTTAATCACTCAAAATGACCGCCGTCAAAATCGGGCAAAAAAAGGACCTCCACTGCGGTAGACCGGAACGTGCTTGGTTCTCACGGCCGATGTTGTTCAACTGCAACCCGGCTGGGTCAAAACTCGAGGCCCGGCTCTCCTGTTGGACTAGGCCGCAAACTTCAACTCGACACAACTCCGTCAAGCAAGCCAATTAAGTTTTCGGGATTGCACCATCGGAGTGCGCATCAGTTCATCCACACGGAGGTCGGGCGTAAAAACAGGATTAACAACAGGATCATCTGGCAGGATACGGAGGTTGGCGGAGACGGGAGCCTAAGCAGCCATCTTGTTTGCTAGCGTCAGATCAATCCCTTTTTGATATACCAATTCATGGTGAGGATAACCACAAATAAATAGCGAACATTTAGTACAACAAAAATCAATAACCATAATCATAAATAATTTAGATTATCAGCCCAAATATAGAGCATAAGGTTTAAATGCAGAGGCCGCGGTCTTCCCAGTCCAGGCTCTCCCACTCCTTTGAGTACACAATTGTAAGTTTAGTTTTTTCCCCTGGTCCAAGATTCACTCTGTCACAATCTAATCTGAACCTAAGGAGACATGCTATACCCCTTTCAATGACCGTGTTATAGGCCTACAGTATGGTAATGCATTGATCTTAGTTGCTATCAATTACGAAGCCGATTTATACCCCTCCACATTCACGAGAACTCACCCTTCAACGCTCTGGTTTTCTCAGGCGCTGGGTGGCCTAAAAACCTCTCGAAAACTAGCAGATTGCTAATTCTGTAAAACCTACAAAATCCTGTACTTAAAACGAAAATCTATGCCTTGATGGAAGACCAAAAGAGGGCCATACACAAAGCTTGTGGCTCCGGATACCGTGAATGGATCTGCATGCCCCAAGTACAACTAAAAAATCACTTACATTGCTCAAGAACTTGGTTACCCTGGGTGTAACAAGAAACTGGTGCCTCTATTTGTCCTGTTGGTACCCCTATTTGTCCAATGTGAAGATTTGTATGTCTTGTTTCGGGAACTCCTTTTCTACCAGTTGCTCTCCTCTAAACAGCTTCTTCTCTATTTCAGTGTCCGAAGTCACTAACAGTTTGCATACTAGTATGTTGCATTCTCCTTGCGACCATTGCTAACGGTACAAGATGTAACCAAGGGCACTACATCCCAGTCCTGTGCTTTATTTTTATAAATCATTGGTTTTCTCGGCTAAGTTGAAATTAACAAAGGTAACAATACCCAGAATACTAGGTTGTTTAAGGAAATCCCAGGGCTGGAAAATTGTGTCGCTGATGATGTGGAGTCATCTGGTAGCTTTTGGCACCCTGCCATGGTGACCCTGCACTGCCCCTAGTGGAATCATGAATTATAATGGGGTTACCCAGGGAGCCTCAGAACCTGGGTATTAAGTGGTATGCAAAAAGTGGTTCTGTCGGATTGTACTCAATCTCTTTGACTTAAACAATTACTTGTCTCATAGATTTTCTCATACGCATTTTTTCATGAAAAAACATTGAAGGAAAAAAGCACACACCAAAGGTTATTTTTCTGGTTCACAAAGTTGTAATTATTCAATCACTTTGCAAAACATTTGTTTTCTTTAGTATTTAAAAGGTGGTTGTCCATATACATTGAGAATATAACGACAATAAATAAGTGCAGCAGTGAATAAATGTGATCTGTGACTAGTGGTGACTGTTATGGTGATACAGTTTCGTGACAGATGCAATTTAGATACACTGGTCCAACAATAACTTCAATTCACTCAAACAGTATTGCAAATCATATTTTTCTGTTGAGATGTAGTGAGGACCAATTGGTGGATTAGCGTCGACGTTTCGACCCTGCGGTATGGTGCCGGTTTATTTGCAACCGTATCGGGTCTTCATCAGGACAAAAAGGGGGACAACCTAAAATTAGATAAAAGGTGCCTGTTTTAGTGGTGGGTGTGTGTATGACTTATCCAAAGAATGGAGAAGCGCGGTAGGGCTCGCTCACCTGAAAGGAGGAGGTGTCTTATTCTTAACCTCTGTAGGATGATTGTTCTTCTATTGAGTCGTGGTATCTGTAGATTATTAATATCGATCAATACCAACTCTACGCATTATTTAAAAGCAAGGGGAAGGGTTGACGTTTAGGTTGTCAGTTCACGTACCTCTGTAAAAGAATTTATCACCGTCCGGTGAAGAATTCGGGTTTGAAGTGCCGCAGCCGCGATCACCTAAACAATGGACATGCCTTAATTTGTCAACTTCCTATCAGAATGGGTAGGAACGGTTTAACAAAAAGAAGTGCGCCAGGTACCCTACCGATAGCCATGTCACTTATGGTGACAGCACTGTACCAGCCATATGACGTACTTGAGGAGCATGACAGCAAACGTCTGTACCTCTCTCCCGTTCTCGAGTCAATGGGTTGAGGTAGCGTCTGATTACCTATTAAGAGCTGGTTACGTAAGCGTGGCGTGCACGCCTGGGGAACACGTCATGTGTGACGTGTGGGGAGTTGTTACCTGTTGGAACAATTTGCGTCAACGCAGTATTTACGTCTGGGGAACACGTCATATGTGACGTGTAGGGGGTTTATACAAAGCCCGAAGGACATGTTCATATGACAGGGCTATTCGAAAAACCTGTGTTGGCCGAGGTCAAACTCACTCGTACGGGGTTTTTTTGCTCATTTTTTAAGGACTTCTACTGGGATACAGCCAATTGAAACATGGAATGTTTGTACTACAGTTACTAGCAAACGGGTACCAATATACAACTTCGGAAATACTGATTGTATTATTTTCAACAAGATATCACATAGTATACTGTTAAAAAAAGGAAAGTATGTTTACACACATTTACTGAATTATCAGGCATTGCCTAAACTGGATTGCCAAGCAAATGTTTGTTTTAGAGTCTGCTCATTTGTAAACAAGTTTCTTCTTGGCTATTTAACCCCTGTGCTACAGAGTCTAGGTTATGTATGCAGAGGCATTCTTTGTAGTTCAAAATGGAGGACATGTCTAAACATGTCGAAACATCGACGCTAATCCACCAATTGGTCCTCACTACATCTCAACAGAAAAATATGATTTGCAATACTGTTTGAGTGAATTGAAGTTATTGTTGGACCAGTGTATCTAAATTGCATCTGTCACGAAACTGTATCACCATAACAGTCACCACTAGTCACAGATCACATTTATTCACTGCTGCACTTATTTATTGTCGTTATATTCTCAATGTATATGGACAACCACCTTTTAAATACTAAAGAAAACAAATGTTTTGCAAAGTGATTGAATAACTACAACTTTGTGAACCAGAAAAATAACGTTTGGTGTGTGCTTTTTTCCTTCAATGTTTTTTCATGAAAAAATGCGTATGAGAAAATCTATGAGACAAGTAATTGTTTAAGTCAAAGAGATTGAGTACAATCCGACAGAACCACTTTTTGCATACCACGTAATACCCAGGTTCTGAGGGTCACTGGGTAACCCCATTATAATTAATGGCTATCTAGTGCAGGTGCATACCTGCGAGGGTTCTCTTTCTGCATCTAGTAGAGCTTATACTAAATCATTAGATTATGTCAAACACAGAAACATTATCTTATACAGAAGAGTATATTGCCAAATTCATCCAAGACCAAGCTGAATTCGATTACCTTGGCACAGGAGTAACACCAACAGATACTACGTTGAATGATAAACTTTCACAACTAGAAAGACTTGAGAAAAAACGAATACGGACAAGACTTCATGGCCATCTGCTCACCAAATACCTTGCAGCGAATATAATCCCTAAAGGTCTCCAAGTAAAGAACAAACCCGGAATCTTTATAGAACTACCGAAATTCAGAGAAGGGTTCAGTTTTGTGGCAAATAATTGCTCCCGACACTGGATGGTGTTGGGAGCCGAAACTGCTCTGGAATACGTCAAAAAACTAATCGCACAGATCGCGGATCTAAAAAAAGAAATCTTGAATGACAAGGCCTTATCCAATGCCAAGGAGGCGCTAGAAAGAGCAGAAAAAGCCACGGCCGAATTCAACACAGTAACTCTAAATAAAAAATTGGAAAAACTAGCCAAGGACATCAAATCGTACGATAAAAAACAAACTTATCCATACATCAGTGACGACTACTACGTCCAAGACGCCCAAGGATACTTCACAAATCGGAATCGCCAAACAGCTAGAAGATTTGCCACCTTCTCCAACTCCTCCTTTGGAAGCGGTCCGGAAAGTGAATCTGACAACACCAACCAAATACCGAGAGGCCAACAACAAGGGAACCACTATCAACAACAAGAACCGGTTTTCGCTTCAGGATCAAATTACCCCACTGGGGCCCAATACCAAGGCCCGTCCACATCGGCTTTTTTAGGGGATCCCTCTTGGAACAGCAGAGACCCGAACTGGCGTCGACCAACCCGATGGAACCAGGGAGCAAACAACCGCAAAGGAAACACAAGAGTACGCTTCAACCCTCAACCTCGTCAGACCCACGGCGAGATCAACACCAGACAGAAAACCTACAGATGGTAGACGAGATTCATACCATATCTCCCTTGGAAGCACATGAAAGGGCAGAATCAGAAAGCGAGCAACCATTCCAAAGCCCGTCTACATCAACCGAAGAGCAATACCAGACAGAAAACCTACAGAGGGTAGATAATACTTCCATAACTCCTCCAACAGAAACACTTGAACAAACCCCCAACTCGACACTGAATGTCCAGAGGATGGAAGGGATTCCCTCCACGTCTGCCACTGAAATACAGCCAACGAACCAGCATTCCGACAAAAAAAACCCGATCATCAACATCTCAGACCACATGCTGACCAAAGCAGAACAAAGATATACTATCAAAGGGACTATCATTTGTACCCACTACTCCACCCAATACCTTCAATGTAAAACTTGAACTGCAACAATTTTTTCGGAAGATCCGTTTAAAATATTTCTTTCATCAGAAAAAGGATGAATACATCAGAAAACCAGCAGCTACCAACTTTCGTCCTGCTTCCACATTCAATCCAGCAAACCATCTTATGAATGAAAGGATTTTGGCCTACGAAAAAATTGTGATGTCAGAGGTCATGAATGCACTAAAAGAACCCAAATACATCAAACACAATATCACAAAGGAAGAAAGACAAGCTCTTATGACACTCAAAACCAACCAATCCATTGTGATAAAAACAGCGGACAAAGGGGGAGCTGTAGTGATACAAAACAGAGAGAATTACATATCGGAAATTCTGAGACAATTGGACTGTGAAGATAGCTACACCAAAATACCAGGTGACCCCACAAAAGAGATTGGTAAACTCATAAAGAATCTAACTACACAAGGGCTTGAAGACGGCTTCCTTTCTGATCCAGAGTCACGTTTTCTGAACAAACCACACCCGAGGATTCCAACAATCTACACAATTCCAAAAATTCACAAAGACTTAACCAACCCACCAGGAAGACCCATCGTATCTGGATGTGGCTCAATACTTGAACCTATAAATCAATATCTAGACAATTTTCTTCAACCGTTTGTTCTGAAAACCAAGTCATATCTCAGAGACACTATGCACACAATCCAAATATTCGAAAACCATCCTTTCAACAAACAGGAACAGTTATTTGTCACATTAGACATTTGTTCACTATATACAAGCATCCCACAAAATGAAGCAATTGAAATAGTGAATGAAATACTGAACACCAGAGAAGCTCCACATTGGATACCTACAGAATTTCTAATACAGCTACTACAAATAGCAATGACCAAGAACTACTTTATGTTCCAAAATCAATTTTATATCCAATGTAAGGGGGTAGCTATGGGCGCGGGCTTTGCTCCTAGCTTAGCGAACCTCTACATGGACGACTTCGAATCGAAGCACATCTACTCTGAAGATAACCCATACTCGAACTGTATCACTAAATGGAACAGATACATAGATGACATCATTATGATCTGGAATGGCACTGAAGAACATCTAAACACTTTTCTGGTTTGGCTTAATGACCGGTCTACGGACATCAAATTTACAATGGCATGCAACAGAGACGCGCTGCCTTTCTTGGACCTTACATTCGAGGTGGAAGATGACAAAATTGTGATGAATCTCTATAAAAAAAACAACTGATCGCAATACTTTGCTACAATATAATACCCACCACCCAAGAAACCTTCGGGACAACTTACCATACGGACAATTTTTACGTATTCGTAGAAACTGCACCAAACGATCCGATTATTTCAAAGAAACAGACATCTTGCTCATGAAACTAAGAGACAGAGGATATCCCAAAGGCCTACTTAACAGAGCACGCAAGAGGGCTTGGTATCGACCCAGAGAAACCCTATTAGAAGTGGTGGAAAAGCCTGACACGACTGAAAGATTGATCTGTGTAACAACCTTTAACACCAGAAGCCACGAGATCAACAAAATCATCAAGAAATACTGGAATTTAGTAGGGCCAGAAATTGGAATAGAGGAAACCCCTATGTGCACTTTCAAAGGGGCGAAAAACATTAAGGATCATGTGGTTTCCTCTTTCTTGGATACCCCCAACAACACAAACATCAGGAGCCAATTAGGAATGCCACCAATAACAGGACACCGTAGATGTGGAGCATGCAAAGCATGCAAATACACCAAGACAGTTAATTCTTTCACCAACAGGAATAAGACATACACAATGACCAACTTCACAAACTGTAACAGCCAAAATCTTATCTATGTCATCAAATGCCCCTGTCAACTGTTATACGTAGGCCAAACCACCCAACGAGTAGAAAACAGGATCCTCCAACATCAAAGCAGAATCCGGTGCAAAGTCCATGGTGCCCCACTAGTAGAACACTACAACATGTCCAACCACTCACATGAACACCTGGAATGGTGGGTGTTGGAAAAAATTGAACTACACCAGAGAGGAGGAGACATGTCCTCCATTTTGAACTACAAAGAATGCCTCTGGATCCATAACCTAGACTCTGTAGCACAGGGGTTAAATAGCCAAGAAGAAACTTGTTTACAAATGAGCAGACTCTAAAACAAACATTTGCTTGGTAATCCAGTTTAGGCAATGCCTGATAATTCAGTAAATGTGTGTACACATACTTTCCTTTTTTTAACAGTATACTATGTGATATCTTGTTGAAAATAATACAATCAGTATTTCCGAAGTTGTATATTGGTACCCGTTTGCTAGTAACTGTAGTACAAACATTCCATGTCTCAATTGACTGTATCCCAGTAGAAGTCCTTAAAAAATTAGCAAAAAACCCCCGTACGAGTGAGTTTGACCTCGGCCAACACAGGTTTTTCGAATAGCCCTGTCATATGAACATGTCCTTCGGGCTTTGTATAAACCCCCTACACGTCACATATGACGTGTTCCCCAGACGTAAATACCGCGTTGACGCAAATTGTTCCAACAGGTAACAACCCCCCACACGTCACACATGACGTGTTCCCCAGGCGTGCACGCCACGCTTACGTAACCAGCTCTTAATAGGTAATCAGACGCTACCTCCACCCATTGACTCGAGAACGGGAGAGAGATACAGACGTTTGCTGTCATGCTCCTCAAGTAAGTCCTTCGTTAAACAACTGATATGGCTGGTACAGTGCGGTCACCATAAGTGACATGGCTATCGGTAGGGTACCTGGCGCACTTCTTTTTGTTAAACCGTTCCTACCCATTCAGATAGGAAGTTGACTAATTAAGGCATGTCCAATGTTTAGGTGATCGCAGCTGCGGCACTTCAAACCCGAATTCTTCACCGGACGGTGATAAATTCTTTTACAGAGGTACGTGAACTGACAACCTAAACGTCAACCCTTCCCCTTGCTTTTAAATAATGCGTAGAGTTGGTATTGATCGATATTAATAATCTACAGATACCACGACTCAATAGAAGAACAATCATCCTACAGAGGTTAAGAATAAGACACCTCCTCTTTTCAGGTGAGCGAGCCCTACCGCGCTTCTCCATTCTTTGGATAAGTCATGCACACACCCACCACTAAAACAGGCACCTTTTATCTAATTTTAGGTTGTCCCCCTTCTTGTCCTGATGAAGACCCGATACGGTTGCAAATAAACCGGCACCATACCGCAGGGTCGAAACGTCGACGCTAATCCACCAATTGGTCCTCACTACATCTCAACAGAAAAATATGATTTGCAATACTGTTTGAGTGAATTGAAGTTATTGTTGGACCAGTGTATCTAAATTGCATCTGTCACGAAACTGTATCACCATAACAGTCACCACTAGTCACAGATCACATTTATTCACTGCTGCACTTATTTATTGTCGTTATATTCTCAATGTATATGGACAACCACCTTTTAAATACTAAAGAAAACAAATGTTTTGCAAAGTGATTGAATAATTACAACTTTGTGAACCAGAAAAATAACGTTTGGTGTGTGCTTTTTCCTTCAATGTTTTTCCATGAAAAAATGCGTATGAGAAAATCTATGAGACAAGTAATTGTTTAAGTCAAAGAGATTGAGTACAATCCGACAGAACCCTAGTGGAATCATGGGCAGAAGACATAACCCCATCTCCATGGCCCAGGAAGTAGTTTGAGGCCAGTGGCATTATCAACGGGTGTGGGACCACTCGCAGGGGGATTAAAGGGGCTGAGCAGGACTGGACTTCCTCTTTCGTTCCTTCCAGGGCAGCGCCCGGGGAACGTCGACAGAAGATTTTCAACACTTCTATTCAGTCTCAGTCTCTTAGCTCTGCACTGGTTCTGCCTTACCTTAAGCAAGAAATTATCAACTGACAAGGGGATCTATCTTGTACTTTGAGATTTTGTTGAGATTTGTTGAGATTTTTATGTTTGACAGAAACATCCTCTGTTCAATCAGGTGCAAAACCGCATCTCTACCATGGGGAAAGAGGTCAGTTCAGAGTCCCAACATTCATACTTTACGTAGTTCTGCATTTCTTCTGAATGGCACTATCTGCCATTTCCATTATCTATTGTTTGTAAAGTCACTTCCCATATGACATATTTATGTGCATATGAACTTGGAGGGAGGATTCGTGCAGAAAGCCGGTCTGCACAATGAACACTGGGGGAAGGAAAGGAGACGTGTGGGGGTAGCCCTGTTTTTGACGTGCCTTTGTTTAGCACCTCTAGAGTGATTGGGGAACTGGCAACTGCCAGGCCTTGTAGTCAATTGGGGGAGATCAGGGCCAGTGTTCAGATGTTACAAGGTGGAGGAACACTGACAGCAATTTGTCTTTGGGACAAAATGAGGGAGTGCTTACTGTAGCATAGGACAGTAAGGACAGTAGAACAGCAAATTAACAGTACACTCTCAGAAGGCATGGGGAGGTTTCCAAGCAGGTACAAATATGGTGGTGGATTGGCCCAAGGGCGAAAGTACAGGACACTGATTGGCGAGGATACAGAGATGGCAATGGTATTTTAATCAGAGTGTAGTTGCTCTTAGTGGTTTTGGGAGACAAAATAGTGACAATAGGTATGGAGGGGTAATTTCAATGTACAGCAACAGGGAGGTGAGTGGACTCACTAAAAGTTGATTGAAATGGCTGGGAAAGTAAAACATAGTAGGGGTGTGTATAATGGAGTAAGCAAGGAACACAGTCCACATGGGTAATTAGGTTTGTATGGTGGTCACTAGACTGCGTCTTCAGTATGACTCAAATTTATGTACACTTAATGTGTTTCTGAACTTGGGGCTAACTAGGAAGCTACAGATGTTTGAGTCAGTACATGCACAGGGAGGAAAAGCATTTGGTATGAGGAGAGAGGTGATGATGGGCCAACATGTGGTGGCAGCGTGCTGTTGAACCTGAACACTGTATGCCCAAGCTCTGCCTGTAAATTAGTAGTCAGTGAACAGGTTAGTGGGATATCAGGTAGCGATGGAGGAAACCTTGTACAATGCAACAATTGCAGAGGAATCTGCCAGCAATGTAAGTTGTGTGTAGCTGGAATTAATGTGCAGGAGGCAATATAATGCAAGCGACTAGCAAGCAAGATTTAGCTGCAGCAAACTTTCTTTGCAAAGTGGCAGGAATTATCTGGGGCGGCTAGTGGGCCTGAGGTGCTTAGTATGAGTCACTATGCTTGGACAATTCCTGTCTGTAGGAGCTTTGCGATGTGTTGGTCAACCTCATGCTCGTACGATTGCATAAGTATGCCAACGCAAGTGGATAAGTAGGCTTGCAGATAGTGGGTGTGACACTCGTGTGGATGGAACTAAATGAGTTGCAATCTTGATGATGTTATTTTGAGGTCTTGCGCTCCATGTAGACCAATCTGACCAGGCGCCATCTTGAAGAGGTGCCCGTTAGACAAAATGAATAATAACAATAATGCCGTTGCTAGTCAATGCTGTAGCAACGTCTTTTATCCTAAGTTTAATGTGCTTCTGTATTTTTTTAAATCTCATAGCTTTCTAATTAATAACTCTACTTCATGCTTCAATGTGAACTTCTATTTTTGATTTGATTTTATTTGATTTAAAGATTTGTAGAGTGCGCGAATGCCCTGGGGCGTCTTGGCGCTTGGTCGACTGTACAGAATCTAGCCCTGTCAAGCTGGAAGAACGCCTAGACAGAAAAGAGCCAGGTTTTTACGGCTTTCCTAAACACTGGAAGTGAAGGACTATTCTTTACTGAAAGAGGCAACAGATTCTATGCCCTGGCGGCATGCAGCAGAAAACGTCACCACCCCCCCCCCCCCCCCCCTCCCCCACCCCCCATCTCAGTAGTTTAAATCTGGGGGTTTTGATTAGTTTTGCCTTGCTAGATCTGAGGTTCATTGTTGGTTCATATTGTTTTAAGTTCTGTTTTAGAAAGTGGGAACCAATCCCATGGAGGGCCTTATAGGCAAGGCAGGCTGATTTGAAACGTACCCTTTTCTCAACTGTAAGCCAGTGTAGACTCCTAGGTCTGTGGGCTACTGGTTCATACTTGGGGTGTCCAAAATCAGCCTGGCGGCTGCATTTTGTAGTCATTGTAGTTTTAACATTAATTGCTTCTGCATCCCTGCAAACAAGGCATTTCCATAATCAAGCCTTGACAGGACTAGCATGGTTACCAAGGTTTTGCGGGTGTCTAAGGGGATGAACGGTAATGGTTTTTTTATAAGCTTCAAGGTGTACCACACGAGGAAGTCCATTTGTTTGTCTGGGCTAGGAATGTACTTTATTGTCAAGCACGAAACCTAGATTCTTGACTTTATCCACTGGTAATGGGCAAGCCCCCAAACTGTCCGGCCACCATTTCTGTGACCAGATGTTGGGTTTTATGCCAAATAGCATTACCTCTGATTTATCACCATTTAATTTCAGGCAGTTTGTTTGCATCCAATCATTAACTTGTTCCATGCATTTTCTGAACCTCTTCGCCGTTTCATCAATGTTGTTAGAGTTGGACACCACTATTTGTGTGTCATCGGCATAGGAGACAGGAAGGAACCCACAGTTCCTGATGATCGAGGCTAAAGGGGCTACGTATATGTTGAAAAGGGTGGGACTTAAGGAGGAGCCCTGTGGCCCCCCCCCCCATGGGGATTTAAAGGGTTTAGAGGTACATTCCCCTATTTTAACATTGAAGGTTCTATCTTTAAGGAATGAAGCCATCAGAGCAAGGCCAGAGCCGTGGACCCCCAAATCAGCGAGGCGAGCCAGGAGCATATCATGGTTGACGGTATCGAAGGCTTCTAACAGAATCAAGGCAGCCTTCCCGCCTGCATCCAGTACACTCCAGAGCTCTTCCACTGCAATGATCAGTGCTGTTTCGGTCCCGTGTTCTTCCCTAAACCCATACTGAGAATGGTCTAGAGCGTGAGTGGACCTAAGGAACCCTGTCAGCTGTGAGTTTAGTATTTTTTCCAGCACTTTTGCCGGGAATGGTATTTTTGATTTAGGCCTATAGTTGGCTGGGTTTAGGGGATCCAGATTCGGATTTTTTAATAGTGGGGTGACAGATGCCGTTTTCCAGTCATCCGGAAGACGCTTGCCTGTATTAATTTCTCATAAAGTTTTTGGAGTTGTTTACTTAGTAGCTCTGGGAACAGATGGAGGATCTTAGGTGGACATGGGTCAGTGATACCTCCGGATCTAGTTTTCAAAACTGTTTGATATATCTGTTCTACTGATGAGGTCGTAAATCTGATCCCTGAAACTCCGGTTTCTCTAAACCCACCCCTTGCAATAAATGAACCATTTCTTTCTAATAGTTAAAAAATAACGCTATTTTTTCGCTTCAATATTAAAATCTGTTTTTAATCTAATTTGCAAAATTTGAACTGCATGCAAACTTTGTCTTTAATACTTAATGAACTTGATTAACCACTAACAGTAAGATGGGTTTATCCGCAAAATGGCAAGGGATCCTATAATTGCCAACATATTCTCTGGGTGAAGTGATTGAACCGCCTCGGCTTCCTCGATCCATTTCTCATGGATAACAAGAACTCTGAGACGTATGTCTAAGCTCCTGTCCTGGGGTGTTAACGAATTGGACCTCAGCTCTCAGGTGACCACTTTGACAATAAGAACCCCTAGGATCTGTCCTGACACTGGAAGTGAAAGACGATCTGACCCAGAAGCTCATGTTTTTATGGCTGCGACATTCAAGGCGTATGAAAAGGCTTGGTCGACGTCACCGTGATTCCCAGTCGAGGCTTCCGAAGATATACGAGCAGTAATGATTCTCAATTGTGCAGAAACCATCAGGGTTAAAAGTGGCTGTTTTGATAAGTGTGCGCAGTCTGACGGGAAGCGAGTGTATCAGAAGTTTTTGAAGAGGTAAAGGAAACGTTCCCAGTGAGGAGAATTGACTGACACAATGTAAGTTCAAAATAAGAAAATAAGCAATCTCTCTGACAGTGGCTGAGACAAGTGCCACACAACGAACTGACAAGTGCGGGCCCCCACGGCACTTTTCATTTTCTTTCGCAGATATTGTCTCTCTCGGCACATGAAAGCTGTAAGCGCAAACTATTGACTAATCTCACAGTTACAGGCAGCTCACGAGGTGGCGGAGAGAGCATGCATTTCTTACGTCCATCTGAAGCAGTGTTTTGTCCAAACACAAACATGCACGCTATGTTTCGATTACTTTAATAGAAGTCGTACAAAACTCAGATTTCGCTATGCAAGAACATTATTATTTTATTCAATCTGATTTAAAATAAGATTATAGATATAAGACCATCTATGATCCCAGAAGTTAAGCCAATAATATCAGTAGTTTAGGAGGTTGAATCACCTAAATTCATTAATATCAACAGGGATCAACACACACATCAATCCTTTTTTTCTCGACCTATTGTGAACTATTCATAACTCTAATGGCTGGGTTGGTCTATGTTTGATTGATCAATGTTACACCCATATTCTTATCCAAAGTTTTTTTTTTTTAACATTTGGAACACATATAAAAAACATTCTTTTTTGTATGTTTTCAATAACCCACTTAACTCTAAATGTGCCTCAAAGACTTTTGAATCTTTTGCTTGTAATTAAATGGCAACCGTAGCGTACACGCCTCAGGAGCAGAGTTCGCAGTTTGGGAACTATACGGACCCACGATCTGGGTAGTTTTGAAAAGAAAAGACTGCACTGTGTAAGTACATAAGCAGGCTAGGGCAATATTGTGGTTTGGGAAAGCCTATCTGCAGAACTGCCATTATGTGCGGTCTGCATATATATTATGTCCTCAATGCAAAGTGGAATAAAAAGCACTTGTAAAGAGACAGAATGAACGCAACGACTGAAGATTGGATTATTGCATATGACGTATTGTAAGGCTGAATACATACCCTTTCCATAATGTATCATAAATAAGTGCATTTGACATAATAGATCATCAATGATAATAATATGTTGAGCACTGGCGGCTGCTAAGTACAACGCAGAGGGGGACGGGGTAGGCTCACACACACACACACACACACACACCCACACACACACACACACACACACACACACACACACCACACACACACACATATGCACATTCACTAACACCCATGCATTCATGTACAGACACATGTGCACACACACATTCACAGAACTCACTCACAAATGCATAACACTTACCTGCTGCATCTCTTGGAAATGGAAGCCTCATAGGTGGCAGGAGGGTGGAGACTGCTGCCTCCTCTCATTGGCTGACCCTAGATCAGCCATGACGGGAGGCAGTAGTTCCTACCTCGTCACAGAGTAGGATGAGGTCAGACAGATTGCTGACCCCACCCACTCTGTGATTAGATGTCAGTGATAGACACTCGGCCCAGGGCACTTTAGGGCTTAAAAATGAAGTGCCACGGTGTGAGGCTATCACTGATGCCCCCCTTGTCAGGAGGGGGAGGACCTCAAGGATCTTTAATGAGCTGAGGAGGTCACACCCACCAAAGCTGCGATATTCTCAACCCAGCAAAGTTCTGCTCAGGAAGCCAGGAGCCTGCACATTTGGCGCACGTCTAACTCCTGGCTGCCAGACCTGAAAATAAAGACAGTCTGCCAGGCTGAACTTTGCTCAGTCTGATAGACACTCTTTATGTCCAAAAGGTGTGGGTCATGGTCCCTTTGCCCTTAAGGACAGGCCACTGCTGATGTTTGATGTTGAGTTTGAAATATAAAGGATATCAGCAATGCCGATCTTCTTAAAGCATGCTTTTAATTCCTTTGTGTTTACTGCAGGTCAGGCATTATGGAACTAATATAGAGTAATGCTCTATTCTTTAAATGTATTCTTAGTATTGCCTCAAACAGTTACCACTGTGCAAAGACATGTTGATGAACATGAAAAACAAACATTGTAAATCATACATTTTCATGCCTATTTAATTGCATTCCAGTTCGTACTTCAGCTATACTTGCAAAGGAAGACCTTTCAATGATGATGTGACATTATGCTCTATGTTAATTAGATCACAATCTGTTGTAAAACTCTGTGCACTTTACCCCTGCTATCCAGGGGTAAAATACATCTGCACCGCCCTTCAACATGATGAAACTGGCATGCTCCTAATTGGCATCATTAACTTTCCTGTATGTCCCTAGTATATGGTAACCAGGGCCTGTAAGTTGAATGCCAGCAGTGAACTGCCACCCCCGTTATGTTAGCCACTACAGTGACCGTAGAAAACATGGCTTCAGGACTGCCAATGAAGCTTGACTTAAAGTACCTTTTACACTGTAATTTGACTGCTCAAAATAAACTTTTTTGACAGACCTAAATCTTGTTTTTTTTTTGTAAAAGATATTTTATTAAGTGAACAGAAAAACAGAAACAATAGAAAGGGAAGGGGGGATGAAGACACATGAATTGCAAATCAGAGATGTACCCACGCAGGGGTCAATACAAAGAGGCCAGGCAGCAGGAAACGTTTATGAAGGGCTAAGCAGTGTCCACACACAGGGCAGGACGTAATAGTGCAAAAATGAAAAAAGTTCCAAAAATGCAGCTCGGGAGAGTGACAAGCCCCCTGAGAAGTCCGGAGGGGAAAGCCTGCATGGCATCGGGCAAGACAATGCAATTCAGAGGCTAGGCCGACCAGGTCCGTGCACGCCTCCCCGCAGTGCGGCCTCAAGAAAACCAGCATGACGTGCAGTATCATAAAAGCAAATCGTCCACATCCCCTGTCAGAAAAGAAAAGCAAACCCAACAACAAAGAAACCCCCCCCCCTCCCCAGAGACTCCAACCTCCCCAGTGCGCCCACCCCCCCCCCCGATGGTGGCGGCCAGACAACAACCGTTCACACAGGCACGGATCACACTTGAAACAGATGTAAGGCACGTATAGTGGGCGGGCATACCGCGGACGGCAACCCACGAGAAAGAAAGCGGACCAGTGGGCCCCACCTGAAAGCAAAATTCTTAAAGTTGTTCCTAAAGATATCTGCCATCCGCTCCACACTCAGCAGCCTCCAAAGTCTAGCAAACCAAAGGGAAAGAGCCTGGGCCTCCTTCTTTTTCCATGAAGCAGCCAGAGTGAGTTTGGCCGCTCCCAGGCAGAGCCAAAGGATGTGCTTGTCGGCCCTGGTTTGGTGCTCCAGAAGCGGGTCCCGAAGTCCAAGAAGCACGAAGCCAATGGAATCTGGAACCGGGTAGCCCAGGATCTCCCTAATATGAGACAGTATCACCTCCCAGTAGGGGCGTATGATGGGGCAGTCCCACCAGATATGGCGGAAGTCCCCCAAAAGTCCACAGCCCCGCCAACATCTGTCAGAAGTTGAAGGAAAAATCCTTTTCAATCGGGTCGGGTATAGATACCAATCTAACATGGTCTTCATATGTGCTTCCCTAAGATCGATCGAATGATTAAATGTGTGTAAATCGCGCCAAAGATGCGACCACTCTGCGTCGGAGATGTCTCTCCCCAGGTGCCCTTCCCACAACCCCATGTATCTAGGGCGAGGTGAAACAGCCGTGGCTAACAGCAAATCGTAGAGAAAGGAAATCACCCCCTTCATGGAGGACGTGCGAGTAATGTAGGACTCGAAAGCTGTAGGAGGCCTCGTCGCAGCGTCCCTCACCTCAGGAGACAGTGCCCAATGCAGCAGCTGGGCATGTCGGTAGCGTTCAGTAGGCGGCACACCAAAATCGCGCATGCAGTTGTGGAAGGTGAGCGGCTCATAGCCATGAAACAAGTGTGTAAGTGCATGGCAGCCTCCCGCCTTCCACCTATCAAAGGGCCCCTCAACTAGCGCCGGCGGGAATGCAGGATTAAAGTGAATAGGTGTGAAGGGGGAAGGAAAGGAAGTCCACCGCTCGTCATGAGAGACCGGGTCCCAGACCTTCAGAGTGGTGCTAGTAGGGGTGCTAATGTATGCGTTGCGAGGCCGATCCCCTTTCGCCTTCCAAACCAGGTCCCAAATAGAGCGCCCCGCCACACTCCTGTCCATGTGCAACCAATGCTTCTCCGACTCCATTTGAGTCCATTCAGCCAACACCCGGAGTTGTGCCGCTTTATAGTAAAGGAGCATGTCCGGCAGGCCAGCCCCACCCTTCCTCTGAGGTCGGCGAAGCGTAAGAAAGGAAAGTCTGGCACGGCCCCCTTGCCAGACGTAACGCAGAATCATAGTTTTCAGTCGCCGAAAGAAACCCCCGTCCAAGGGAATGGGGAGGGCTTGGAACAAGTACAGAAGCTTGGGGAGCAGCGTCATCTTGACGGCATTTACAAGCCCAAGCCAAGAAATAAACATAGGCTTCCAGCGAGTCAGCTCAGCCCGTATCTGAGACAGCAGAGGAGGGAAGTTAGCTGCATATAGGGTGGCGACGGAAGAGGTCAGCTGGACCCCAAGATATTGAATGGAGGAGCCCGCCCAGGCCAGGGGAGTGAGCGGTCGGATGCGCTCTACTTCAGAGGGCGGAAGCGTGAGATTAAGTATGTATGATTTGCCGGGGTTCACACGAAACCCCGCCACCGCTTCGAATTGGGACAGCACGTCCTGTACCCGCGGAAGGGAGGTCCCGGGGTCAGCTAGTGATAGAAGGACATCGTCAGCAAACAAAGATATTTTATGCTGTTCCCCCGAAAAGGGGAGGCCCACAATATCCGGATCCTCACGAACCCGAATAGCAAGAGGCTCTATGCTAAGTGCAAAAAGTAAGGGGGATAGGGGGCAGCCCTGCCTCGTGCCTCGAGAATGAGCAAAAAATGGAGAGACATGGCCGTTCACCATGACCCTCAAGCGTGGGTCGTGATAGTTGGCCCGAAGCATAGTTATAAACGTGGGGGAAAAGCCAAAAGCCTATAAAGTGCCAAAAAGAAAGTTCCAGTCCACCCGGTCGAATGCCTTTTCGGCGTCAAGGCCGAGAAGGACAGCTGGGATCCGAAAGCGTTCGGCCTTCTCAATCAGGTGAATTAGGCGTCTAGTGTTATCGTGGGTCTGGCGACCCTTTATAAAGCCCGATTGATCCGGATGAATGAGAGCGGGCATAAGGTCCTTAAGTCGAGCGGCCAAGATAGAAGAATACAACTTAGCATCAATATTCAGGAGGGCAATGGGTCGATAGGATTCACACCTGGAGGGGTCTTTCCCCGTCTTGGGAATTATCGAAATCATAGCCTCCGCCATAGAACCCGAGGTGTGGCCCGCATCCCTCATGGTGTTGAAGAGGAGCACCAAACGGTCTCCCAACTCGGACGCGAACGTCTGATAAAAGGAGGCTGTATAGCCGTCCGGGCCCGGTGCTTTATGCGGCTTGAGAGACCGAATGGCAGAGAGTACCTCCTCCCTAGTAATCGGGGCCTCCAGAAGGTCATTCCATTCCTTGGAGACCTGCGGTAGCGCTAGGTCCTCCAGATATGCTTGTTGAGCGGACGGCACCAAGCGGTCTGCCGAGTACAGAGTAGCATAGAAGTCACCAAAGAGCGCTGCCTTATCCGCGTCCTTGTGTTCCACTACCCCGGAGGGGTTCCGAATACCGCCCACATATTCTCTTTCCCGTTTATCACGGAGCTGCCGTGCTAAGTGCTTCCCCACTTTGTTGCCCTGAGCGTAGGAGAGGCGCCGTAAGCGCAGTAGATTATATTCTGCTCGGTTATTATAATGCGCCCTGAGCTTCCCTCGTACTGGCGGAGCGTCCTTCTAGAAGGATTCTGCTTATGTGCAGTTTCCAACGTGGTCAGTTCCGCCTCCAGCGCCTCCCTTTCCGCCCGACGAAGCCTATTCAGGGCGGAGTTCAGAGCAATGCATGTACCACGTGTCGACGCCTTGAAGGCGCCCCATTGGGTAAAGATCGAGGTGTCGCCAGCCTTATTCAGCTCAAAGAACTCCCCAATGGCCGCCCGAAGCTTCTTGCAGGATTCCTCATCTCGCGTGAGGGATGCCGGGAAATACCATTTGCGATGAGGGGACGAATCAGGGGCCCAGTTCAAGCATGTCGCCAAAAGGCTATGATCCGAAACTGAAAGTGGAAAAATTTTGCTATCACGCAGGTCACCCTGTAAAGATTGATGCACAAAAATATGGTCGAGACGGGAGTATGTGTGGTGAACATGTGAATAGAACGTGTAGTCCCTAGTGCGGGGGTGGAGGGAGCGCCAGCTATCAATAAGGCCCAGACTTAACAAAGTATCACGCAGCTCCGGGGAAAAGAGACCCGTCTCAGTCCTCTGTTGATGGGAACAATCAAAATCTTTATCCCAAACCAAGTTGAAATCCCCCAGCACGCTCCCTCCCCAAAGTCCCCAATCACATTCAAAAGAGTCTCAAGGAACCCATGCTGCCCCATATTTGGAGCATAGACCACCACCCATGTGCAAAGTTTACCCATGAGCATCCCCTTCACCATCAACCACCTCCCTTCTTTGTCACCCCGCACCCCCACAGGTTGAAACTGAAGGGCAGATTGGAACAAAAGTGCTACCCCACGGTGCTTAGTAGTGGCAGATGATTTATAAATCAGGGGATACTGCCTGTGCTTGAGCCTGGATTCATCTTTGCGAGCCAAATGAGTCTCCTGCAGGCCCACCACATCCAGTTGATGATCTAGAATATATTTCCAAATCTTTTGATGCTTCTGAGGCGAGTTAAGGCCTTTAACGTTCCAAGAGCCTATCGTAACAGGCAACATCGAGACCAACCTCCCCACTCAGCGCTTCCAGTAATGCAGCCCAACTCTAAAGACAAACCAGACACACCACAGCCACACCAGGTCCCAATCCACCACCACAGGGGTCCATCCCCAACAAGCCCATCGGAGCCCTCAGGAGCCTCAAAAACAAGCCATAGAAACAGGAAAACGAAAAGTAGAGAAAGAACAATGAAAGTCAGACATGACCGTAAGGGTCGGGGGTAGAAGACCCAGGTAATGCCCCCCCCGATTCCAGGGCCGGGTGACCCTCCATTGGAGAAAAGTCCCACAGAGTACCTGAGGTGGTAGAGCCCCCCGGCTCCCACTGGCCGCTGATGATGGGGCCTAAGCCGCCGAGGAGCTGTCCACTCGGCTCGATTCAGTCACCTGGGCCACCGAGGCCAAAGCATCTCCCCTCTCAGTCTGGCTCGCTGACGGGGAAGGCCCCTCCGCTGTGCGCTGTCGGCCCGCTCTCTGCCAAGGCGGGGATCGGGAACAGCGACGTCTTCTCGGTGAGGCAGTAGCGTCCGCCGAAGCAGATGTTTCCTCCATTCCCAGCAAGTCCCTGGCGGCCGCCACAGTCCGCACTTGCACCAGTCTATTTTGCCATCGGAAGATTAGCCGAAAGGGGTGACCCCAGGAGTAGGACACCCGTGTTCCCTCAGGAAAGCCGTGACTGGGCGAAAGTCCCGTCGCTTCTGCAGGGTGGTGGCCGCCAGGTCCTAAAAAAGTTGGGGGCTGTGTCCGCGAAAAAGCAAATTGTTAATGTCCCTCGCCTTCCGCAGGATCATCTCCTTCAGCTGAAAGTCGTGGACACAGGCCAAGATGTCGGGGGGCGGCGAGCGCGCGCCACGCGGCAGGCCCACCCGATGTACCCTGTCCAGCTTGACTTCGTCGCGTTCGTCCTCCGCCAAGATGTGTAGAAAGAGAGCCTCCACATATTCCCGCAGATTTCCACCGTCTCCATCCGAGGGCACCGCTCTAATTCGGATGTTATTGCGACGGGACCTGTTTTCCAGGTCCTCGCAGTGGGTCTGAAGATCCAGATTCTGCTCACGAAGCTGGAGCAGGTCCTGCTGTAGCTGATGGACATCCCCACTGAGGCCCAAGTCATGGTCCTCCAGGGTAGCTACACGCTCGCCAATGCCGTCTACATCACGACGGACTTCACGGAGGTCGGAGGCCAGTTGCGCTTTCAGTTCCATGATATCCTCCTTGATGGAGGAAAAAAGCTCGATCAGGAAGGCCTTCGTGACCGGGCCGTCAGCGTCGTCCTTGGTCGGCGACTTGCTAGGGCCTGGGGGTGAACCAGACGCCCCCTTCCCGGGACCTTCCTTCCCTGGTTTATTCAGGCGATTCCTCGTCGACATGGTGCGACGTCCCAATGCCGATGATAGGAGGCAAGATGGCACCACTTCTCCGATCGTTCTCCGATGACGCTGTCCAGCAAGGCCCCAGACAGGACGGCGCCTCCTCGTCACCTCTGTACGGCGATAATCGCCAGCTAGGCCACTGGAACCACAGGCGAGCTCGTCACAGCGCCAATGTAGGGGACACGCACAGAAGAGCTTCAATCGGTCACCAGCCAAAGTCTCGAGTCCCCTCTCGCAAAGGGTCGAAGCCGCCCAGACAAAGCCCCGTAGGCCGCTCCGGAGCAAGTGCGTCACCAAAGTAACACCTCAGCCAAGTCCGCCGTCCCGTGTCGTAGCTCGACGGGAGAAGGAGCAAACCAATGCAGGGCGCCTCAGGAGACCCAGGAGAGTCGAAGCCGGGGCTTAAATCGCCCCAATACCGCTAAACAAAGCTATGAAGGGCTTGGGGTGCCGGAGGAGCTCGCAGGCACGTATTACTCCGTCGCTATCTTGGCCACGCCCCTAAATCTTGTTTTTAAATAACAACGCATTCCTAAGTAGGCCTTACTGCCCATAAGGTAGGGTACATGGCATTAAAAAGTAGGATATGTAAAAAAAATTATGCTAAACGTGCCCATACAGTGAAAAAGCTTCAAAATCTATTTTCACTGTAGCAATGCTGGCTGTTAAATAGAAAAACGCTGGGTTACATTATTACATTTAATAATGCTAATTCTATTTATGGAACAGCTAGAAATATGACTTTAAGACCCATTTCAATAGTTAGTCCAAATCCATCAAAACGGTGCCCTTGATGAGTACCAGAGCAGGACAAACCCCTTGGGTGTGGGGAGGTGTTGTTGTTCCCATGACAAGATTGCCAGTTAGCTAAGCACAGAAAATTAATTGTCTTCAAATAGCCTATTCTGTCACAGGCAAATGCTAGCTGACATCTGGGCAGGCCCTAATTTTGTTCCCCCAGTCAGGCAATCCCAGTGGGAGAGGAGCTACCCCCAGAACTCGTTTAGAATGACCACAGAATAGGAGCTGCTCATTTTCAGGGCCACACGTGTAGGGTGGGCACACAGGCTCTGTACAAGGGTAGAATGGTTTCGCCATCTTGGATTTAGGCCAATACAGGCACTGTGGAATTGTTTTCAGTAGGGCACACAGGAAATGCAGCAAATGTGGGTAGGGAAACCCCTGGCAACTTTCACTCCATTGGTTTGGAAGAAGGCAGGAGTCATCCCGACCCACAGACTGGTGCCCCAGGCATCCCCAGAACCAGTCAGAACACTACAGGGCTTGTGGAAGACCAGAAGAAACTAGAATCTGCTTTTTGAGACCTGTGAAGAACCCCGACAAATTGAACCTGTTCTCCCTCTTGTACCCAGGACAAAGAAGTGGACTCCAGGGGTCATAAACCTGACCTCCTGTGCTAGCTAGAGGGACACAACAAGCTACAAGAGGCCTTTCCTGCCACTGCTCAGTTGACCAATTCCTACTGGACCTGCCCTAGACCATTCTGGTGGCTTCTGCTGGAATGAGTCATGACTCCCAAGTGCTCTACCCAAGGTCCTGGGCCTTGTGATGCATCAACATGTACTACTCCTAACACCATGAGAAACCCGAGACTTAGAAACCTTTTGGACCCAAAGACATCCGGAGGCCTAGGACAAACCTGCCAAGTCGATCCAACAAAGGTGCATTGCCGATTGGCTGATGTTTCAGTTTTTTTTTACTGTAACAAATACACTTCAGCAGGACCTCATCAACAAAGTCCCCAGCTTCATAGTGCTCTGTTCGGCTGTTGCCTTCTGCCTTGCCATCTGAATGAATCTGAGCTCTAAAAAAGCAACTAAGTCCAAATGCAGAAATCTTCACCTCGGAAGGTGCCAAAACTATCCAGCTGCAGAGGGGCATTCCTTGGGTGCAAAATCAAAATTTCTCCCACTCTGAGATTTCTTGCCAAAACTCATTGGCTTCACCAGGAACTCGTCTGACGGTTATCCAGCCTCATGAACCATTTCTCAGTCACAGCTCGCTGCCATGCCCCACTGAAGATCATGGACTTCCATTTCAGAGACTGTCCGAAGGAAAAACTTCCACTGGGTTGTTCTGAGTTTCTATAGGCAGACGTGCGCCAGCCCGTGCGCCATCACAGTTGGGCTCAAATCGTGCCTTTGTCCCAGTCTACTGCCATCTGTGGAACACAGTTTACACCTAAGGCTTTTTGGTGCTATTTGTATTTAAAAAAACTAAAAATCCTATCTCCGGTTCCCCTTATTTGCTTTTTGTCATTTTGGGGTCATTTTATTTACTACAATATACTCAATTTCTTTTTTTATTGATTTGGAATTTTTAGTACGTTTTGTTCTGAATTTATTATTGTTTTTATACTGTATAAGTCATTTACACATTACCTGTTAGTTAAGTCTGTTAGCTCTGTGCCATAACTACAAGGAGGTGATCTCAGGTTACGTTAGTGACTCACCCTAACAAGGACGGTGATGATTAGCTGAGGTTGTAATTACACCCCCCTCAAATATTACCCCAATTTCTTACAGTCCACATAATCTGAAATTACTATTAGCCCCTACAGAAGCTATAAAAGTGATATATATATATATATATATATGCAGGAAATATAACCTAACTCCCACGCGACTTCAAGTATTTAAGAACGTGTAGCTATTGTTAATGGAAGAATGGGTTGCAGGAAGGTAATCTGGATCCTTTTAAAGAAATGGTGTCATTTCATGTCAAAATAACTTTTTCAAATCAAAAGTCTCAAGTGTGTTTAATATTGCTTCAAGCAGTGACTTCCTCATGCAGCCCTTACATGTTCGCCAATTCAGCATTCTGCAGTCCTTTATCCCCAGAGAACAGATAAATACTGAATGAGGTGAATAAAAGAATATTTTATTTATATCACCAATTGAGCGTGTGAACATGAACCTTCGGGTGCTTTTAGATACCGCAGTTAAAAACCAACAAACATTTACAGCACTACAGCACAAGACCAGAAATGTAAGGAAGCATCAACACAAAACATGAGAGGAAAAAAGGGATATTTATAAGCCTGTTAAAGACTTTCAGGACTAAAGGACCCTAAAAGGTAAGCACGGTAGCAGCCATAATAAGATAAATTATCAGAAGTCTCACTATGACAATTTAAGATCGCTTCATGAAGGTAGCTTATAAAAGCAAGCAAATATAATCGTGTTATGTCCTGTCTTTTTCTTTCATTGTCAGTGTGCTAATACTATGATGTCATTAACATGTTAAAACAAGCATTTGCAATGCAATAGGTCTCGCATTAGGAAAGTTTGAGCTATTGGTCTTGTAAATGACAAATGTTTTATTTATGTGTTGGTTTTGAAAATAGCGAAATTAATAGCTTTGTCATTTACAATGCTAATAGTTTTAACTTTCGCAAATGTGATACCTATAGCATTTGTAATGCAATGTGTTGTATTTACGTGACTTAGATGTATTGATATTAAAAATAACAATGGCTTTTAATTTTTTTTTATTAATACTTAAATAAAAGTTATTGTAATTTATAATGGCAATAGATTAAACTTTTGTAAATAACTTTTGTGAAGATTATGTTCAGTGTATTTGAACAGCCTATTAAATGGGAAGAGAAGTAAGGCATGCCTTCAGGATACTAAATCATATATATTTGTCAATAATGCGGCAAATAATGGTATAAATAAAACTCAAATATAAAAGACATCTTAGATATACACACCTTAGGAAACTGGAAAAGAGATACTCTAGACAGCCTGGCATAGCTGCTCCGGAAGGGCAAGAGTAGAAGCAGATCGCTCCTGATCACCAGCCAATATTATGTTTATTAGGATACCCCTGTAATCTTAATATTGTGAAGATAATACTCCTTTTGGGGGAGTTTCACTTTAAGAGACTGTAACATTCATATGGTGTATGACTAACTAAAACTAGCACTCAGTAATTGCTGCAGCACTCTCACTAGAGCACTCGCAGTGCCGCAGCACTCCCTCTCACTAGAGCACTCGCAGTGCCGCAGCACTCCCTCTCACTAGAGCACTCACAGTGCTGCATCACTCTCTCTCACTGGAGCACTCAGTCACTGCTGCAGCACTCTCACAAGAGCACTCGCAGTGCCGCAGCACTCCCTCTCACTGGAGCACTCATTCACTGCTGTAGCACTCTCTCTCACGTTAGCACTCATTCACTGCTGTATCACTCTCTCTCACTGTAGCACTCATTCACTGCTGTAGCACTCCCTCTCACTGTAGCACGCAGTTACTGCTGCAGCACTCACTAGAGCACTCACAGTGCTGCATCCCTCTCTCTCACTGGAGCACACAGTCACTGCTGCAGCACTCTCACAAGAGCACTCGCAGTGCCGCAGCACTCTCTCTCACTGGAGCAATCATTCACTGCTGCATCCCTCTTTCTCACTGTAGCACGCAGTCGCTGCTGCAGCACTCTCTCTCACTGTAGCACGCAGTCACTGCTGCAGCACTCACTAGAGCACTCACAGTGCTGCATCCCTCTCTCTCACTGGTGCACTCAGTCACTGCTGCAGCACTCTCACTAGAGGACTCACAGTGCCGCAGCACTGTCTCTCACTAGAGAACCCACAGTCACTGTGCGTGAGGACGGCTAACCCCACTACTGAGGCTGTGTCCGAGAGGCCGGGTAACCCCACCACAGAGGCCGTGTTTGACTCTGTCTGAGAGGCTAGACTCTGGGCGTAGAGTAACTCCACCACCACCAGCCAGTGTGTGTCTGAGAGGCCGGTCCCCGGAGCCTTCTCTGGGGAAGACTTTCCACCTAGCCCACGAGATAAAGCTGAGCCTCTATCTCTGAGAAAAAGTGAGGTAAGAGCACCGCAGCCACCATTGTTCCCTCTTCCTCCCCCTCAAACACAGGAAGCCGCATGCCAGGAGGATTCAAAGGTCATTAACAAAACACTGGATGAATCTGAGGGAAGTACACAACTCAAGCTCGGCTATTTTCTGGCCTGGTCCAGGCCCACCACCACAGTCAGTGCAGCACCCTCGGTGCCCGCAGCAGTGCAAGCGCTGCGTCAGTGTGTGACCCTGGGAGCCTGCTCCAGTGAAGGGCGCCCACACGTCACTGAGGCTGGAGGACCCCAACACAAGCTGCAGGAAACCCCCGAGTTGTGTGACCATGTTTTCAAAGTAAACCGGAGAGTAGCACTCACTGATAGTACCATCTCTTACATTCTCTTATTTCATGGGCTTAGATATGGCAGCGGCGCTTTATGAAGCGCTATGTGACGCAGGAGTTATTATTACCTGAGGAAGGAGGCGAAAAGGCGCGGTGAATGGAGCTGGGAGTAGCAGGCATTGGGGCCGAGGTACAAAAGGGAGTAGGTCAGGACAGCACAGGGTAGAGGTGAAGGGGGGAAAGGAGGAGGAGGGAAGAAAGGGCAGAACCGGCTGGGAAAATGTATGGCGATGTGTGGGCAGGAAGAGCAATGGGCTGCGAAGGTTGATGGAGCGGAGCAGCCGGGGAGAGGTACAGGCATGGAGGGGTGCAGACCGAGACATGTGGGCAGAAACAGGGAAAGGGAACTGTGCGGCCAGGGAACGGTATGGGCTCGGAGAGCTGTGCGCTGGGAGAAGGGCTGACAGATAACTACGGGTTGGGAACAGGCTGGGAGACCTGCTGGCAGGAAGATGTGTTGCAGGCTTCGCCGTGAAATGGATCCAAAAAAAAATATTTTTGTTACCCATGTTCTGAAGTACTTCCTTCGTTTTCATATGACTGTGATTGTGTTTGCTATCCGGTTGCTTTAATACTTGCACATGTGGAGTGAGACATTCAGATTCAGGCACCCGATTGTGGAACTTTTGTCTTCACAGCCTGCATTTCATCACAAATAGAACTACCTTTAAAAACGAGTCCTCACCGCCTTCCCTCGGACGCTCCTGGTGGGCAAAATCCAAGTCACAGGGGCAGTCCGAGCCTGGAGAAGCGAGCTCCGTGTGCCGGCGCCGCTGAAAGCTGATCTTGCGGCGACCCGGAAGCTCTTGCCCGGCCGGCCAATCCACTCGCGGCCGACCGGAAGTCCCGCCTCCCGAGGTCCGCGAGCTGCGAGCTGCCGGCGCATGGAGCGCCCTGACGTACGGGGTAGCCCGGGGCCCCAGGAGGGGGCCAGGGAGAAGGAGGAGTGTGGCGCCTGTTGCGGGGCTCCTCTGACCTGAGGGAGCCCCGATTTAGAGGATGAGACGGGCCGCGCCGTGAGGAGCCCCGCCGAAAGAGCGCAGTCGGTGAGTGGGGCCCAGGGCTGATGTGAAGTGCGTGCGTGCCTGTGTGTATGCCTGGGGGGGGTGGGTGGGGAGGTGGGAGTGTGTGCGCGCGTGTGTGCGCGAAGGAAAGTGTGTGCGCATGCGTGACTGTGTGTGATTGAGAGAGAATGCGAGGTAGGGGATAGTGTGCCTGTATGTGTGCCTGTATGTGTGCTGTATGCCTGCGTGTGCATGCGCGCGCCTGTGTGTGTGTGTGTGTGCGTGCGTGCGTGCATGCAGAGGGGTGGAGGCTGTCTGTGTCTGTGTGAGAGCCAGGGCTTGCACCACGCATGCGCAGCTATCAGACGCTCGCTCCTGAGGTGAAATCCGACCTCGTCAAAGCGCGCGTCTGGTAGCTGTCCACTCTCCTGAATACGGGCAGCATAAGTTGTCGAGCTGATGCATTCATGCTTCGCATGAATGCAACATCAGCTCGACCTAAAAATGATACATTAGACTATTGTGCTTAAAGTGCTGGGTAAGTGACTGTAAGACGCCACTATATGCAATATTGTAACAACTAAATAAGAAGCAAAAAAAAGTATATTGCCCACAAACACAGCAAATGCGAGTGGGGCTAAATAGCAACAATGAATATCTTTAAAAAATATATAAAAATCAAGCAAGACACCAAGTAATGACTAACAACTAGAGCACAATCAAAGGAGACCACCAAAAGTGTCTCAATAAGGAGGAAGTAGCCTCTTGGAAGCACCCAGCCACATCACAGTGATGGGGTACAGTCTGCCCTAAGATGGGGGCGACAGGTGTAGAGAGCAGAAGACGCTGTGGCTAAAATAAGGCGGCACACATGCATATTTAAGATGCGACTGGGCTGAGAAATGAGGTCAATTACCTGCTGACCCGCCCTCTCATTGGCATTCGCAGGAGACACCAACTCAAGAGCTTTTGTTCCGGGTCTCTGGGAACCTCTATGCGATATGGCTTTAATGAAATAGCTCCACAACTTGGATACCATGATTTCACAGAGTCTTTTCCAATGTGAAACTGAAGCTTGAATGAACGAATACAGGAATTTAGAAAACTCACTTTAACAAATGGTGGGGAGGTCAACTCGCAGGTTTGCCAAAGGGTCTGCCTGAAGGAACAAAAGCAATTCGAAAAGGATAGCCTCTGCCTTGGGGATTAAATCAATAATCCTCTTCAGGCACGCTGGGAGAACCATCATTTTCTTGACAACGGTGGTGTCAGAACAACGCCAGGGACTGAGTACTATCCAGGAAGAATCCAAGATTTTAGTGAGTTAAGCACATGTTGATGTGTCAGTGTCACCTCCACGCCAAAGGTCGATAAAATGAGAACCACCAAGATGTAAATCAGTAACACTAGTTGTTGCTATTTAGAAATGGGCACAAAGCACATGAAACCATGACTCTCTGAAGATGCACAGATTCAATGCAGAAAGCTACAATAAAGTAGCAGGTAAAATGACTCGGAAACCTGGCGATCTGTGGTCAGGTAACCTAACAAAAATAAATCCCATGCCTACGCCAGCAACAAGAAGCCTATAGGTGACGGTGCATTCCTATGAATGTAATGATCAATAAATATGGCAGCCGGAAGAATCATGCTCAAGCGAAACCGGTATTTATGGCTACTCTTTCTCACCAAAGTAAATTAGCCAGATTCTGATCTCTCGAGACAGCATACCCTGATGCTGGTAAACTATGACGCTCAAGTGGAAATCAGGAAATGGCGCCAAAGGAAAAGAGCTCAAGGAAGCAGAAGCGGACTATGTCAAATAGCGCAATGCCCTTCCTCAACACGAAGTTCCCAGAGAAAATTCTAGCATAGAAAGGTGTTTGTTGCCAATGAATTCGAGGTTCAAAACTGAAACATTAATGCCTGGCAAAATATCGTGAAATGGCATCGCTTGGCTAAGTGTGCAAAGTGCTGCTGTTGACAGCCTGTGGAGTCACATGCGTGGATCCCGGGTAGGGCCAAATCTAATTTTTTCATTTTGAGGGTGAGAAAGGAGTACCATTACATGGTTGAACTGCACAATGAAATCTAAAAAAAAACTCCAGCATTATGATGTACCAAGAACTTTTGCTGTTATTATACTCTTCCCCATTTGGTGCGCTTCCGTACACAATGGACTGTTCCATCACACAGTGGAGAGGAGTTAAACCAAAAATGGGGTGTGGCAATAACAGAAGAATCCGGTGTGGCCCAGTCTTACAGAAAGCCCCCACAGCATGGTTCTTTCATGAAAAAGTCCAGTCAGAAGAGCTAACGAACACATTCAAAAGCGGTACACTATTGGGACACTAGCGAATAATGTATGAAAGAGCAACAAATTCACTTCTCCATGTTCAGACTAGTAGCAGCACTAAGTAACAAATCATTTTAAGAGACTGTTGTACCTGCTCAACCTGATAGATCCACGCCTCTCGACCAACAAACTCCTGATGTAGTACCACTGGTGCTGAATTGAAACTGAAGGCTGTGGGGCCACCTGACCTTTCCTTTACAAAGGGCTGGAGGTCCGAGTTTAGCTGGAAGGAGAAAATAACAATAGTACATGATGGCATCCAGGCTTTATGAGTAAGTCAAAGTTACTGAGCAAACGCTATCTAAAAACATCTATAGAGTTGCAGGAAATTTGTTGATGAGGCAATAGTCAAGGTCATCTTCCCAGGCATCCTGGGCATTACCTTAAAGCATGGCATATAGTAACCTAGGTTATATTAGGTGTTTCTTATGTAGCACAGTTGAGACACTTTACACGCTCCGTGAGTACAATTGGTTTGACTCGGATTAGAAGAGTAAGGGATGCTGTGGGTTTACTTACAGGGGGGGAAGGGGGCTATTGAGACTTGTAAGCACCTCCATCATTTAAGTACAGTCATTGGGGTATACGTTTAACAACATGGTTTTAATAACAAACTATCCTTTGGTTTTCCTGGGACTCTTTTGGCAGTTTTGATTATCAGTGCCACGCCTGGTAGTTGTGAGCCTCTATCAACAAATGTAATACAGCACACACAACTAATGTTTCACGTGGTAAGCTCCACCTACAGGAACAAGGGGAATCCTGGCATGTGAGCTCTTGGCTGAGAAGAGATCAAAAAGTCCCCTAACGGCTATGGCTAAGGGCTACTGAGTGCTTGACAAGATATTCTTTCCATTTCTCATCAATAATACATCACAGGTTTATAGATGCTATTCCTTCCATTAGCAGGACGACTTATGAATCCTCACAACTTCACTGAGTCAAGGAGTGTGGACACAGGCATGGCCCTCTTCGCTTATGTGAAGGGAGGAAGTCATATTATAGGTTAGACCAATTTCTTTGACTGGGGCACATTGGCGTATTTCAATCAATTAATTTCTAAAGATGACCATTCAAAGCTGTAGAATATCCCTCCATCTTTTGCGAGGCATGTATAATTGGCCTATTTGTGTTTACAGATTGTGAGTGCTTACTGGTCAAAATGTTACTGAAAATTGAATGTAAAGATGTAGGGTACAATGGGCTCTATTGTGAGTAAGGAAAATGGACCTACCTACACCTCAGTTGGGTAGTAAAATCTTGCAATAATTGGGGGACCCTAATACCATTAGATTCAGCGCAGCTGCATCCGCAGCACCAATGGCAGCTTCATTCATGAGATGGAAAGTGTTCCAATTCCTGGGACTATGTGTTTGTGGACACTTTTTGGTTATTTGTTTGCATCTCTTAGGTGCAGTCACATCTCTCATATTTCTGTGGCTGTTTGTGGGTGTCTATTATGACTGATAACATCCGTAAAGCTTTCTAGTCATTTGTGCTCATTGCCAAATAATGCGGGTCGTGGTCTTTCTATTACCCTTCCTCATTTTTTTGATTAAACTCTTACAGATTTTTCCATGCAAGCAACCAAAGACACAGCATAGTAAGAAAATGACATGACATATCTATATAAATCCATTGTATCTTTGATATACATAGGATTAATTGAGAAGTAACAATATTTGTAAAGCTAGGACTTTAGTGTCTTGAAAACAAAGAAACGATAATAATAAAACAAACTTAGGGCACTGCTGGGGAACCAGGTGCCATTACACACATCAAGAACAATGGTACCTAGAGGAACAATGAGACTGCTCAAAGTCAAATCAGCCATTCGAACATTTGAATTATTCAACAATAGGTAAGCCACAAAATTCATCATCACGATTTTATAAAAACTGAAAATGAAGATTTTGACCTGTATTCAGAGTGTATATAATAAAACATATATTAATATTTTGATATAAAAATGCCAAAGTACTCTGTCCTCAAGTGATCACACCATAGAAAATACCAACACAGTGTTGAACAGTGTGTATAAACATTTAACATGAACAAGTTTCAGGCAATAGAGGTAAGAGCAATTCTCCAGACCCGAAATGGAACCAGTTAATCTGGTATGCTGTTCACATTGTCATAGTCATTGATGGCGTTTCGACTCCAAACAACTGAGGAGTCATCATCAGGACTAATTACAGTTTAATGATGCAAGAGGAAAGTTGGAAAAAATCTTTTACAAATTGTTTTGTTCAAGGGGTGTATTGAAAGATGATTCAATTGATCTCAAAAACCAGATCTAAATTAGCTTATAGGGTCCTAAAATTAATTGAGCAACTAGGGTGAACAATCAGTTGAAATTATCGTTAAATAGGCCAAATATTCATCTATGGTGATTCATTGCCATCCTTTGATGCTTAGGAAAAGCACTTTCTAGAAATAGAAATAGAGAGAGAGAGAAATGTTTAAGGTCTGTAAGACATAGTCAGCTTTTTAGAACGTTATGGTGGCCCACAGAGTTTAAGACAAGTTCTTCAATACCCTGTCAATGATGAGAAAAAGAGAGAAATAAAACTGAGTTTGAAATGACCAATACATTCGAACAGTTTCGGTCACATACTCTACAGTGAGGGGCGCATGCAGTATTTGCCATTTTTTATGACCTGGAAGATGTTTACAGTCTTAAACAGAACTATAACAACCTCATGCTCAAAGTGACCATGTGCATACATTCAATCTGCCTATGGAGCTGATCTTATTGAATCCTGACAAAGAGTTCCGGAGAGATAGAACCAACCTAACAAAAAAATTACATTTACACAAAGGTGTAAACTGATCCCTCTTTTATTTGTATAACACATAGTAGTGGCGTGGTCCTCTGTAGCTGGTGCCTCATTTATTGGAAAAAATTGAATGTCTCATAAGCCTAAATCTATTAAAGTGTTTCTTCAACTCAATTCACAAAGTAAAATCGCCACATCCAATTTCACCCACCAGAACCCAGTTCTAAAGCTTATCTTGCCATTAATACCTGAAGAGAAGAGGGCCCTGAAAGGACTCCATGTGATGTACTTTTGTCACTCAGCCACCAGTTGAGATACTTTGCATGAGGTTATATTTTGGAGGTGTATGTCTAACTATGGCATTGCAGGAAAATGCTCATAATATGAAGAACTCTCTGGAAAAATAAATCTGTACCATGGCGCACAACAAAAAACACATTTTTATAGACAAATGAGAAAGAATGCTTCCCCTTACACCTTGCAGCCCATAAGCTAGATCACTGCTGAAATCAGTAGGAAGCTCAGTAGATAACCTATAAGTCACAGGTTTGAATCTCAAAAGGGTTGCCATAGACACTTCCATCCATCAGAGGCTCATGAACTAAGGACATCAAATTGGATGGTAATAAGATCAGCTATTTACAGCCCTCATGAAACCCGCCCTGCAAGTTCTAAACAAAATTGCAAATTATTACTATTATTTCCAGGATGACTCCTATATTCCTTAAGTGCTCAAAGAAAGCTATTGTTAATGATTCTTAGGTGGTCGACAGCCCTGACAGATGAAGAGAGATTACCACTTACATATTGTACAGATCCACATAACCAGCTCCCAGACAAAGCTCATCACATCTCTAAATTTGCCTGTAGTGCAGTCATCACCATTATGAATGCACTCTCCAGATATGTAATAAAACTGCATAAAAACTGGCCACAGCAAGCACTGATATAACCTGTAAGGAGAATTCAAAGGTTTCGGGTTTCTTCCAAGGAAGGCATCCACACTCCTGCTACATAGGTCTCCATGCAGCAGGTGGAAGTTGACCTCTGGGTCCTCTAGAGAAAATACAGGGTGACCCAAGACAGTTTAAACTGGTCCATTCCAAATGATTTTGGTCATTCCTTCAGAACCTCAACAGATCTCCAAAGAACGGGGTTACAACTTCACCAATTTCTTCAATGACAAAATCACGAAAATAGAGCTCCCTAGTGAAGATCAAAACCAGTCATAAAAGGTAAACCCTCCTCCCAGAAAGGAATATAATAACCCCCCTCTCCCTCCATGACCATACTTACAATTATCATTCCAGAGATGCCCCTTAAAACTCCTAGAAGCTGGAAAATCTTGGAGAAGGAAATTTCTACTCTGTTGGCCAAATCCAACCCCTCCCTCCTTTCGGATCCCCTCCCTCCATCCTTGGTAAAAAATTACTCAATCGTCCCCCTTTGGACTAAGATCATAAACATCTCCCTGATGACTGGTGTGATGCCAGATTGTCTAAAACTCTGCCAAGTCACGCCACTCCTCAAAAACCAGGGGCCGATCTGAACGACCTCAACACCTACAGACAAGTCTATAACCCCCTTCCAAGCCAAAACCCTAGAAAGATGTGTTCTCTCACAACTAAAACAACACATCGACTACTACAATCTCCTAGACCCTAATCAATCAGGCTGTATTGGGGTGAATGTATGACATTGTTCTGCATTCTGTCCATCGACTGTTATTTTTGCATTTGTCACCCCGAGTGGGATGGGTATGCTCAGACGTGAGTCCCATGCTCTCCACACCACTGGAGTCAAGCTATCCTGGCTGAAGACGGCTGATAGCCAGAAACCGGTCCTAGGATGCTCGATTCCGGTCCAGGAAAGACATGGCTTGGCAGTTCGGGCTGGACTGTTCCCATGAGGCACAGGGTCAAGGCTGATTTGCATATGGCCATGTCTGAACTGGGGTGGTGTGGAGTGCAAAAAAACGATGGATTTAGGCCCAGATCTCTGTACTGAGGTGAATGTATGACATTGTTCTGCATTCTGTCCATCAACTGTTATTTTTTGCATTTGTCACCCCGAGTGGGATGGGTATGCTCAGACGTGAGTCTCATGCTCTCCACACCACTGGAGTCAAGCTATCCTGGCTGAAGACGGCTGATAGCGAGAAACCGGTCCTAGGATGCTTGATTCCGGTCCAGGAAAGACATGGCTTGGCAGTTCGGGCTGGACTGTTCCCATGAGGCACAGGGTCAGGGGGCGTGGCTTGCATGCCCAGGGTAATGGCGGCGTGAGCCCGGAGCTCCGCGCCCATTCCCCGCGTTTATCCTGGCTACAGCCGCGAGGAGCCCAGCGCAGCTCTGGGAACGGAGTGCTTCGTACGCAGGAGCCAGTGGGGCGTGAGCGGAGCGAGCAAGAAGCTGCCGAAGGGACCGCTCTCCTGGGGGCGGACGCCGCGACTCGAGGACAACAGAGCCGAGTAGGGGGAACGCCTAAAATGGCGGCTGCGGGGAAGGACTGATCGCGCCCTGCTGGTCGGACCGAGCGACTGCGCCTGACGGTGAGGTAGAGACCCGTCGCCGACTGAGGCTTGACGAACCGTGCCCCTCCGGGGGCCGGGAGGCCCTGCGGTATCCCTGCCAGAGGCTTCGCGGAGCAGCGGAACTGCCGCGAGAGGACAGCCCAGAGTGGCTGGGCAGACGGCGGGGTGCTCCTCGCGGGCACCGGACACAGTGGCAACGCTGCAGACCGGACCGGAGCGGGCTGGGGCCCGGAGATATGGAGGTATCCTGAACTCCCCCCCCCCTCCCCCCCGGGGACAAACGGTGAGCGGGAGCGCCAGACCGCTCACAGGGGGGAGCGGAGGGACGAGCGTGGGCGGCAGATGGCCTGATGAGACCTGGGTCATTCCCGACGGGAACACGCAGGACAGGGGAAGACCGAGCGCATCGGCTGGGGCTCCAGTCACTCCGCGCTTAGTGGACCGACAGCAACTGTCCTTGGTTGATGTGGGGGGACCGGGCACACCCTACCGGACCAGCTGACTGTGGCCGCTGGGGGTGAACCCAGGGACCTGAGGAGGACGGAAATCGAGGCCTCACCGCTGTCGGCTAGGAGCGGCACGCATGAACCCCTGCATACCCTGACCCTGAACGGCGGAGCTCGCCGCTGCGGCTGGACGCATTGACGGCGTAGTTTAACCTTCTGCCGGGAGCGCTTGTACAACGTCGGAGAGCCTGAGAGGTGGATAGACTCTGAGCAGTGACTCGGAGAGACACGCTGTGCACCATGGGGAAGCCGAGAGGCAAGCAGGAAGAAGCGGTGACCTCGGAAACAGTGGAGAGTGACACCGGGGAGCCCACTGACCTGCAGCGGCTGCAAGATCGCATCCTGGAGGCCATAACGGCCACGAGAGAGGCGCTGCACAATGATATTGCGCAGGTGGAGTCCGGACTTGGCCTGCTTCGAGCCGATCACGACAAGTTGAAAGACAGAGTAAAGGAGACTGAGATCGCCCTGGAGGACCTGGCTCCTGCCCATAAAACTCTGGAGAGCAAACTCACGGAGGCTCTAGACCGAATTCAGATCTTGGAAAGACGCGCTGAGGATGCGGAAAACAGAAGCCGACGCAGCAACGTGCGAATAGTAGGTGTTCCGGAGAGTGAAGGGGGGACTGACTTGGTAACCTACTGTGACAATTGGCTTAAGACTGTAGTAGCACCTGCGGGCCTGTCACCCTTCTTCACCCTGGAGAGAGCACACCGGGTTCCATCCGGACCGCCCAAACCTGGCCTACCACCGAGACCGATCGTGGCCAAGCTGCTGCACTACAAGGACAGGGATCTGTTGCTGCAGAGAGCCCGGGACGCTGGCCCATTCCAAATCGCGAACAGTAAAGTCACGCTGTTTCCAGACTTCACATTTGAAACGCAAAGACTGCGAGCCTCCTTTCTAACGATCAAGAAGGAGCTGCGAACCGAGGGTATTCCATACTCCTTGCTATTCCCGGCCAGACTTCGAATAGTGGTGGACGAAAAAACGCTGTTCTTCAACTTGGCCGCGGACGGTTGGGACTGGTGGGAAACCTACAAGGCGGGCACGGACGGAGCCAAGATCCGAGAGGAGCGGGAAATGGAGCGGGAGCGGGCACCGGCGGGCCTGCGTAAATCGCAAAGACTGCGCAAAAGGCGGCGCGGCGCAGGGAAACCGACCGCCTCGCAAACCGAGGCTGAGCGCAGGGCGGCGCTGCAAGCGGTGGTAACGATGGCGAGAAAGGAGGACTCCCAGTCCAAGCGAGGTACGGACACAGAGACGCATGCTTCGGCCTCGAGCTCGGAGTCGGACCTATCTGGGATCCATGACGCCAAAGGCCCGATGGTGACGCCGCAAACAGCAGAAGAAATCCTGAACATTTGACTTCCGCCTGATGGGTAAAGGGAAGGGAACTTGAGGGGTCTCTCCTGGCTAGCGGGTATATTGGAACCGGAGCTGGGCGTTGGGTGAATGGCTGAGCACTGTTATCAGAAATGGGGAGATGGGTGCGGGGTTGGGACATGTGGCTCCCTCCTGGGCGAAGCCTCGCTCCGTTAGCCCTTAAGGCACTCACGGCTGCGGCTGTGAATTAGTCACCTGGGGTTTTTCAGACAAGGGAGTTTGGATGGGGTCTGGTATCTTGATATTGGGGCCTGTTCTGGAGGGAGGGGGGACTCCACAGTTGGGGATTGTTGAGGGGGTTTTTTTGAAGACACCGACCCCGAATTGTTTAGGGGCTGGACAGTTGGGAGTTCAAGTTTGGGGCTGGGGAGGGTCCATCATCCGCAGGGGAACGAACACGGGGGGGAGGCAGAACCTTGGACTACGGGACAATGGCTAGTATGAATGTATTGAAATGCATAACCTGGAACGTGAGGGGCCTACACACGATGCAACGCAGACATAAAGTGCACGCCTACCTATTGAGAAGAGGGATACACATTGCGCTATTACAAGAGACACACATTACAAAGCAGGAAGGGGTAGCACTGCAGAGGAGATGGAGGGGACAGGTTTTCCACACCTCTTACTCGGCCTACGCCAGGGGAGCCCTGATATGGATAAGAGCGGGGACACCTTTTCAACTGACACGGCAGCTGGTAGATCCAGAGGGGAGATATGTGGTGGTAGAGGGCAGGCTACGGGGAAAAGTTATTGTCCTATGCAGTGTATATGCCCCAAATGCAGAACAACTTGCTTTTTATGCAGGTCTATCGGGGACACTGGCGCGTTTCCTAGTGGGCCCAATACTCATGGGAGGGGACTTCAACTCCGTAGCGGAAGTGCATTTGGATAGATCACACCCACCCCTGAGAGCCTCCCCGGTGCACCGCATCGCCAAGGGTAGACGGGAATGGCAGGAGAGCTGGGGGTTGACTGATGCATGGAGGACGCAACACCCAACCGATCGGGATTACTCGTTCTTTTCCGGGTTACATGATCTCCACGTCAGGCTGGATGCGATATTATGTTCGCGGGAAGTGTTGCCGTATGTCGCCTGGTCTGAATACCTGACGAGAACAATCTCGGACCATAATCCGCTCCTGATTCATTTAGACTGGGCGACTGAAAAGCCCAGGGTGCCAACCTGGAGGCTCCGACCGGAGACTCTGGAGGATCCGCTTTTCGGAGCGGCTCTGGAGGAGGGGTTGACACAGTACTTTAACGTCAACGAGGGGTCCACGGACTCTAGGGCAACAGAATGGGATGCTTTTAAAGTGGTGGTGAGGGGACAGTGTATAACACAGTACGTGGGCACAAGAAGGGTGTTGCTGACCGACCTGGAGAAGGCAGACGCAAAATTACGAGACGCGGAGAGGGAACGGCCTGGCCGCCCGGAGCTCCAGGAGACGGTTAGCTCAGCTAGGGAAGCGGTGGCGGTTGAAGTAGAACGGCTTCGGGCTTTCGACCATCGGGCGTATGCACTGCGATCTCATGTGGAGGGTGATAGATCGGGCACTCTGCTGGCGTGGCTTGCAAACCCCACGAAACGTTGCTCCCCTATCTTGCATATTGCAGACGAGGAGGGACGTTTATCCTACACCCAATTGGCCATAGTGGACGGATTCCAGAGATACTACGAGAGACTCTATGGCAGTGCCCAAGGCGACCGGGGGGAGGAGACAGCGGCTTTCCTGGATGGCCTCACCCTGCCGCGCTTAGATGAAGAGCAGGCGAAGGACTTGGGGAGAGATATTGACTTGGGGGAGATTAGAGGGGCTATCAAGACCATGGCCCTCAAAAAGACGCCGGGGATAGATGGATTGCCCGTTGAATTCTATGGCAAGTATGTAGACGCCTTAGCGCCGCGGCTCTTATCCGTTTACAAGGAAGCAGGGACTACCGGTCGGCTTCCCCAATCAATGCGGGAAGCGATAGTAATACCAATACTGAAACCTGGCAGAGAAAGCAGCAGCCCTGCGTCTTATAGACCGCTCTCAATGCTAACTGCTGACTATAAAATCTTAAGCTCTATATTGGCGGCGCGACTCTTGTCGCACATGCCCACCCTGATCCATGAGGATCAGAATGGCTTTATCCCTGCTCGGAACACGACGCTTAATATTCGGCGGCTCATCCGCCTCATGGAAGACTCGCGGGAGGGAGACGGAACTCCATTTGCCCTCTCGGTTGACATCGAAAAAGCGTTCGATAGTCTAGAATGGGACTATTTATATATGGTCATGGAACGCTTCGGGATGGGAGCGGGTTATATCCGATGGACGAAGGTGCTTTACGCAGCAGCGGTGGCGAGAGTGTGGATTGGGACCTTGGTTTCCCACCAATACCCGGTGGAGAGAGGCACCCGGCAGGGTTGCTCCCTGTCCCCCCTATTGTTCGCCATGGCGATTGAGCCATTAGCGGCGGAGGCTCGAAGGGGGCGATACTTCGCAGGTGTGCAAGCTAGAGATGAGCGACAGTTTATCTCGCTGTACGCCGATGACCTCCTGTTGTTTCTTGAAAACGACGCAGCAGAGCTCAACGGCGCGGAGGAGCTGCTGGGACGCTTTGGTAGGCTATCGGGGCTGAAGGTCAATTGGGCGAAAACAAGCCTTTTTCCATTGCGGGAGGGCACAGCCCACCCAGACCACCGACCATTTCTTAATTGGGAACCGACTTGTCTCCATTACCTTGGCGTATATATATATCACTCGGCTGCGGCTCTGTTCGAGGGCAATGTAGAGAGATGCGTCAGAGGGCTGAAGGGCAGCATGGCCTTCTGGGCCACGCTTCCACTGTCCATTGCTGGTAGGATAGCCCTCTTGAAGATGGTGGCATTGCCGCGGCTATTATACTACTTCCGGACGCTCCCAATCTGGATCCCCAGTTCCTCTTTCCGCCAACTTAGGACCCAGTTAACCACATTCCTATGGGGGGCGGGCAGGTGTAGAGTGGCATTGGCGACACTCACCCGCCCGAAAGATGAAGGGGGTCTGGCGGTCCCAGATTACGAGCTCTACTACCTTGCTGCCCAGCTGCAGGTGTTCACGCAAGAGGTGGCACGCGTTTACCGGGGCCCGGAGGTCGGGCGACTGCAGGGCACGCCACGACATGTACTGGCCTACATAGCTTTAAGACAGAAACTTGCTGCTCGAGACTTGACCCATGAGCAGAACACATTTCGGCAGTGCTGGAACCGGGCGCAGAAGCGAGCGGGGGTAAAGCACCCATACGCCCCGGAGATGCCATTGGGCATGCTGACAGCACTACCGCACGGAGGCGATTGGTCCCGCCTGCAGCAATGGGAGGAAGCGGGAGTACAGGTAGTAGGAGATCTCTTTGAAAACGGGGAGCTCCTTCCGTTCCTAGCCCTTCAGGAACGCTTCGACCTCCCGCGTGGGGGTTACCTCCTTCACGCAGCTTTAATAAGAGCGATTCAGAAGCACTGGGGACTGGGACTGGCGGAGCCTGAGACGGCTATGGCTTGCCAATACACCATGATGGCGGCGGGAACGGTGAAGGCGGTGACTTGTTTATATGACAGGATGCTCCGTGAACATTTACCGCCCCTAGAGACGCTGAAACTCAAGTGGGAGACTGACTTGGGCAAGTCCATACCTGACACGACGTGGGCACAATTAGTACGACGGGCGCGTAACAGCACAAGGAACGCAAGATTTCAAATTATCCATTATTATATATTGCACAGAGCGTACATGACCCCCGGGAGGATCCAGAGATACTTTGGCGCGACTGACGCGAGGTGCCACCGCTGCACGGCAGAGGGTGCTGAGTTGGTACATATGCTCTGGTCTTGCCCGGCCCTTAGGGACTACTGGCAGGACGTAGGGGAGACCTTGAAGGAGGTGACAGACCGGACTGTCGACTTTGACCCAGCGGCGTGCCTTCTGCATTGGTTCCCACACACCCCCAAAAACAAGCTCTCAAGTAAATTCATAGATATGGGTTTGATGATAGCCAAGCGAGAGATAACTAGGAACTGGAAGGCAAGGACGGGCCCAACGCACAGGAGGTGGTACAACGAATTTTTGAAATGGGCGGCTTGCGATAGTACATATAGATATCAGATGGCGCGCAGAACCACTGACACGAGGGCGCTGGAACAGGCGACGGCCTGGGAGATGATGGTGCAGAACCTCAGGGATAGTGGGATGGAAGATGAACTGGAGGTCCTTGGCGCAGACAGGGGCAGCGATACACAGTAATTGAGAGAGAAGAGAGCCGGTAGTTGGGAGTGACTGACGACCAAGCCTAGACGTACACATCAAGTGACCCCTGAGCGGATGGTGGGGGGGGGGAGGGACACAGGGGGGGTTGATTTCTATGGAGATGGGGGGGGACTTGGGGGAGAGTTTTATGGTTAATTAGATGAGAACCTAAAAGTAGACACACACACCTTACTGCGAGACGATACTCCTATAGAAGTGACACCGGGCATGTGGGAGCTGAGATTTTGCCGCCGCCCGGCCTTCGGGATGTGAGCCTGCAGGCTTTGTAAATTGGGAGATGATATACTAGGCTACAGCACCCTGATTGATACTGTATATGTATGAATACTGGCCTGAGAATTGTGTGTCTACAATAAAAATTACTTAAAAAAAAAAAATGAGGCACAGGGTCAAGGCTGATTTGCATATGGCCATGTCTGAACTGGGGTGGTGTGGAGTGCACAAAAATGATGGATTTAGGCCCAGATCTCTGTACTGGGGTGAATGTATGACATTGCTCTGCATTTTGTCCATCAACTGTTATTTTTGCATTTGTCACCCCGAGTGGGATGGGTAAGCTCAGATGCGAGTCCCATGCTCTCAACACCACTGGAGTCAAGCTATCCTGGCTGAAGACGGCTGATAGCCAGAAACCGATCCTAAGCTGCTTGATTCCGGTCCAGGAAAGACATGGCTTGGCAGTTCGGGCTGGACTGTTCCCATGAGGCACAGGGTCACGGCTGATTTGCATATGGCCATGTCTGAACTGGGGTGGTGTGGAGTGCAAAAAATACAATAGATTTAGGCCCAGATCTCCGTACTGGGGTGAATATATGACATTCTGCATTCTGTCCAGCAACAGTTATTTTTGCATTTGTCACCCCGAGTGAGATGGGTATGCTCAGACGTGAGTCCCATGCTCTCCACACCACTGGAGTCAAGCTATCCTCGCTGAAGACGGCTGATAGCCAGAAACCGGTCCTAGGATGCTTGATTCCGGTCCAGGAAAGACATGGCTTGGCAGTTCGGGCTGGACTGTTCCCAGGAGGCACAGGGTCAAGGCTGATTTGCATATGGCCATGTCTGAACTGGGGTGGTGTGGAGTGCAAAAAAAACGATGGATTTAGGCCCAGATCTCTGTACTGGGGTGAATGTATGACATTGTTCTGCATTCTGTCCATCAACTGTTATTTTTTCAAAAAGGGCTGTAGCACAGAAACAGCTATTATGAACATAGTGGAAGACCTACCAAAATCACTGGACACGGGCCAATGCTGCTTTCTCATACTCCTAGATCTATTGGCGGTCTTCAACATGGTCACTCATATTCTTTCTACAAATCTGCTCTCAACAAATAAAAATAAGCAATCTGACCCCTGACACAATGACAATCCCCCGGAGTGTCCCCCAAGGCACTGTCCTCTTGCCTACACTGTTCAATATCTACATGGAGCCCCTCACCTTCATTCTCAATTAAGCAAACATCCCCTTTCACCACCTGTACGCAGATGACACCCAGCTCTATTGGGAAATCTCCTCACTAGACAACGTGCTCAGACTAAACATCACCCTCAAAGAAGTAGAACTCTGGCTATCTCGCAACCAACTAAAACTTAACCAAGATAAGACAGAAATTCTACTCATATCAAAGTCAGAGCAATCATCCTAAATACGAGAATGGCTAAACTCCATAGACGCTCTTAACTGCAATTTTACTCTAACCATCTCCGTCAAATCTCTAGGAATGACATTAAACCCCAAACTGATCATGAAAGACTATATAAACTACACTCCGAAGAGTGACTTCTACAACCTGAAACTTCTCAACAAAATCAAACCCTATCCTACCTCCGAAAGACCTCAAAACGGTCAAGACTAGACTATGGGAACGCCACGTTCACAGGCACTGCGATATCCCACCTTGCACCCCTTAGAACTACTCTCAATGCAGCAGCCAGAACGGTCACAGGATGCAAAACATATGATCATATCTCTCCTGCATTGAGAGAACTGGATGGTTCTCACTTGAAATTTGCCTTGCCTCAAAACTAAAAAAGGCAGGCCAGTCAAGAAACCTTAAAAACTTAAATACCTAACTTCTTATCTCACCCAAAGTCTACAAACCAAAAACCCTAGCCTGCTCCTTCTTGAGCAATGCCCTTAAAACGTTTAACTCCCTCACATTATATTTCAGGACAAACCCTTCCTTCTTGAGCTTCAAGAGACAATTAAAGGTTCTCCTCATCAATAGACATCTTAACTGGCAGGATGGTAACCATTTGTTAAGCCATGATCTCAACCTTTACGTTTCCTTGGATACCTCCCCTGCAAATCATCCTACCCGTTTCTCAATCTTTGACTAATTTTGATCTTATCCCTAATGTGTGATTTTACTTGTTATTTGTATTGAACATGCACTGATGTAAAGCGCTCTGATACCCTTGGGTCTTGTCAGCACTATATAAGACTCCTTAAATAAAAAATAAACTGCTTCAGATATGTAGAGCAGTTTAAGTCATAGCTAGAAGCATCTCTGATGTGACATGATTGTACGTATAGAGCCCATCTTCACTGATGTTTCTTGGTGCTAGAGAACCAATAAAGAGCTGACCACAATCAGAAGAGCCATGAAAACGCAAGTATTGGAAACAGAGATTTCAACAGCTTCCAGAAATGAGGCAATCTGATTGGCTCCTTAATCATAAAGGCAGATCATTTCATTGTGTTGATGTCTGTATTCAAAAATGGCTTCCACCAACTATAGTCTACTTCAATTTAGGAACACAGAGTGTGAAGTGAAAAGGGGAGCAGTGAACTTGCCTTGGATTACACTACTAAAGGTAGGCTGACAAAGTGGTTGACATGTTTTAAGCTGTTTCATAGATCAGGCATACGGACTTGACTACATTCCGGTATGAACAAAAACGTGAAACTGGGTCTAAGCATATTAAAATCACAACAGTATAGCACTAATCTGAAATTCTAAAGTTAGACGAGAGTCCACGATTAGACAAAGGTTCCTAACAGCTCAAGATGGTCGAAGACACATGTGGAACTAGACCCTAGTATTCAGCCTCAATGTAGACTCGTAGAGTGTCCGAAGTGGTCACCAGTTAGGTAAAAAAAAAAGTGACATCCACCTGGTAAACAGTAACAAACATGAAGTTAGACGTTATACTGAAGGTTTTCACCACAGTCTTTTTCGGAGGGCAATTATTTGTCTGTGTTCGTATGTACATGAAAAATGTGATATTGTACACTGTAAAAAATATGTAAAGGGCTAGATAGAACAGTTAAATTATAAAGGAAAAACAAACGCTGACAAAACACATTTAAAAATGCCTGTTATGCTGCACAAGAATAAAAATAAAAAAAGATTGCTTTGTGCACACGCCCACATGGATGAGATAAAGAAATGAACGTAGAATGACAGAGGGTGTGGGGTCAGGTGTCACACAGTGATATAATGCCAGCAGTGGGTCAGGGGAGTGGGAAGTCACTCTTGATTATAGTGAAATGACAACGGCTATCAGCATCGGAATGTGTCGCTTGCTGACTCTTTCACTGAGACCCGATGAACTTTTTTCAGGAAGTGAGCAGACACCCATCAATCATATAGATTGTATGGCCGAACATTGCTTTTATCTCCATTTGATTAGTTTATTATGGCCATTCGAGCCATGCTTATGATTAAACTCTAGTTGAATTGCTCCATAAACACAGATTACACTCGTCAGCTTGGTACCTGCAGAATCCGAAAAGCTTGGATTCAGGAGCAATGGAAGAGGATGATTGAGTGTTATGCTAAATTTAAATGGCTTATAAATTATGTACCGAAAATCTGTTCTGTTCCATTACAGTAAGCACTGAAACAGTGAAAACAGCTTTATATTAATTTATTATCAACGAGGAACCGTGGCGTAGCCTTGGGAGGAACAATATGTGCTGACATTTTTAAGTTGAAGTGCTTTTATTTTTCATAACAGGTAGCTAAATATGAAAACGCATCTGTTATCTTACATGCCAAACGCATTACTGACGCAAACCCCACTTACTGGTAATGAGCATAATTATGTTGCCGTTCCTTTCCTAAAAGGCATCTAAATTTTATCAGATGAGGTTCAGAGTGTCTTTTTTTCAATTTATTTTATTAACATTGAAATTTGTTTGCATTCGTTTTAATTATTTGTTAATAGTCAAGCAGTTTCTACGTTTGCTTTAAAGGTGACACATTTTAGCTAATTTCAGCACTATTTATTACATGTGATTTCGACGTTATGAACTACTTTGCATGAAGTGTGAATGTAAAAACTCGGTAGGAAAGTCATGTTTTTGTGCTCCGCGCGGTTTATGCCAAACCGAAAAATGCGATATTTAAATCTGCCTTTAGGGAAACGGGCATTTTATGAATCACATCATGGACATCGTTTCACTAAAATGCCAGGGGTTGCGGAAGTGATGTCACATGCCCTTTGACACCCCAGATGATGTCCCACGAAGTGGCATCACAAGACCTATAACCTCATGACATCACAGGAAGTGACATCATGTGACCGTTGATACTTCCCTCAATGACATCACAGAAAGCGCCATCACATGACATTTACCCTGCTGCCTACACTGGAAGTGACATATGTGACCTTTGGCTAGTGACACAACACAAACTGGTTGGAAAATCTCTAGCAGATACAAATGAAATACTCTACACGAACATACTTTTTACAAATCCTATTGAAATTCTCCCACATACGGTGTCGGTACCAAACAATATCTTCAGATACAGGGCTCAAATAATGCATCATCAGGTAAGATCCTTTTATATTGTATACAACAATGGAAAATAAGCCAAATCTCCCAATATCAAATAAATGTATTGGTATTATGTGCTGTATTATGTTGGTATTATATGTTATATCATGTTGGCATTATGTGTAGTATTATGTTGATATTATTTGTTGTATTATGTAAGCTTAATGGGCATAGAATGCTCAACACAGGTGCACTTTAAAAGAATTAATGTCCCTTTCGCCACGGCCATGATGAGGATGCCAGTAGTGAGCCTGCTGCCATCTGTGCCCTAACGTGGCCTAAGTTGTTGTTAGAGATGAAGCAATATCAAAGTCCAAAATAAGAAAGGTTTTTGTACAGTGCATGCTGAACCTTTCCACTTGAAGTTTCTTTCAACGTGGTGATAGAGAAAACGAGGCACAGTGTAATAAGTTATGTCTTGCAGGAGATGGGGTTTCCACCGCCATCTTGAACCTCCTGGTCCGCATGCATGATGGAAATTTCGCACGTATTAGATGGGGCACCCAGGAACAAAAAACGGATAAAATCCCTGTGAACAGAGGTGTCCGCCAGGGATGCGTATTGGCGCCAACCCTGTTCACGCTGTTTGTGAACGGGGTTGTTTCCTTTTTATCGGAAATTAATGCCGATGCTCCTGTCTTAGTAGGTGTCAAAGTCCCGCATTACTTTTTGCGGACGATACCTTGCTGGTATCGAAAACCCCAGCGGGCCTACAGAAGTTATTGGATAGGTTTTCTCTCTTTTGTAAGGTAAGGGGCTTAGTAATAAATACCTCGAAAACTAAGCTCCTTTACTTCAACCCTAGTGGGTCGTCCAAATCCTCCATCGTACTTGATGGCATACCTCTAGAGCGTGTGAAAGTTTTTGATTACTTAGGGATCAGAATATCAGATAACCTGAAATGGCAGCCGCACATTGAAAAATGGCCCTAAACCATAAGCGGGTTGTGGGCGTGATAGGGAGAGAACACCGTGCCTCAACCTCCAGGCCCATTGCCCTAGCATTAGAGATCTATGCTGCAAAGGCTGTGGGCTGTGCATCATACAGAGCTGAACTTTGGGGCTTGGGTAACGTAGACACCCTTGCCACAGCCGAAAATAAGTTCTTTAGAGAACTTGTTTCGCTCCCCAGGGGGACCCCCACTAAGCCACTTTTGAGCGATTTGGGTCGTCGCTCAATTAGGGATTTAATCACTTTGCGTCCCCTCCTTTATTGGGCCCGACTATGGCGTACCCTCGAGTTATTAAGATATGCTGACGGCCTCAAAGAAGTAATGAATCTCCAGGGATCCTATAAGATTGGCTGGATAGCAAATGTAAAAAGGCTCCTTCTGGCTACTGGTTTAAAAACTGCATGGGAGTCATTGATCGTGCTGTCTAAAGGGGAAGTTAAGAGAGCCTTTTGGGCATGGATCGCTAGCGAGGAGCATAGAAACCCAAACCTAGGTAGACTGACCGACTAGTTTCGACAACACAAGTTGGTCCCTCGCCTTGAGCTCTATCTGGACTTTATTCAGAAACCAAGAGATAGGGCCCTTTTCATTCGATTCAGATTGGGTACTCTACCTGGTTGTGAAATTACGAACAAATGGAGGCCCCCACATAAAACACCTGCTGATTGCCCACACTGTGTAGGTCTAGTCGAAGATATTCCACACCTTTTTGTATGCCCGGCTTATATTAAACCCAGAATGAAATGGTTAAAACCTGTGTGCCGACAGCTCAAGATTAGGGATCATTCTACCGTTCTCAGAATCCTCCGAGCAGATGCTAATACAACCATAGCCTTCGGGGTGGCAACATTTTTAAGTTGGGCTTGGTGTATAAGATTGAAAGCTCTATGATGAGTATGTATGATCATCAATTTTTAATTTTCTATCAAAGCTGTCATAGTTTAATATGTTTTTACTCTTTTTATTGCAATAATGATTCTTAATGTAATTCTCTTTTTAACCATATTTACTATAAACTGTGTTTTTATTTTGCATGTATGCTTTTAAGATATTTCATGTCGAAATAAAGCTTTGTTGATCGATTGGTAATAAGTTATTGGCTAAGATCACACAACTTGATCAAGTGAGAAGCCAGCATTGATCCGTGTTTTCCTAGATTCACATTGAGCAAGGTAGCTTCTAGATGGGTGTCACTTTCTTTCTACAGTTTTACATCAAAGTTTATGTGTCTTTAATTCTTTCCTACATTGAAAGGCTGAAGAGTTATTAATGGGAATGCTTACATTCAAAATGCCGGGCAATATTACAAGTGGAGCTGCACGTGGAAACCATGCCATACAGATGCTTCTTCCTCTCAGAGAAATTAAGCATCACTCCATCTCTTTCATGGTCTAACACCTGTGCTCTCCTGTCTACTGTGTGTAGGCTATAACAACCCCTCTAATAATAAATGCACTGATGGTTGTGTGTAAGAGGGGAGGGTGAAGCTCCTTTGGAGGAGGCTTAGTACCATGAAAATTAGCTCGTCCAGAGGGCACTGTTCTCCAATGCACCTTTCACTCAGTACACTTGACAATACAGAAATTACAAACTTGAATCCCAGATCGGTAAGCCTATCATTCTTTAGTTGAGAAAACCCCTTTAATGAGTTGTGATAATAACTCCTGCTAACTGCAGTTCTTTGAGCACACGTTCTTGAGACTGCTGAACGGGTGAATACTCCCCTGGTGCAGAGTTTGCTGTACATATTGCAATTTACAAGCTTATAATCCAGTGTAATTAGGGCAGTCTATCATTGTTCTGACAACAATGTAAAAAGTACTTTTGAGTGGAGGTAATGCTGCTTGCTACGTACAGTGCTTTTTAGCAACAGACCTGTGCCGATAACTGAAATGCCACTAATTAGACGTACAGCATTTACAGACCACCTATTGGCAACGCTTTAAATAGGTGCACACAATTCATGCACCTGTTACTTGACATGCCTTCGCTGAATATGCTAATGTTGAAATGGTGATATTAGGTATTTTCTAAGTTTTAAAAATTGTGCTTTGGCCACCAGGCCCATGTTTCCAAGAAAAGTACATTGTCATTCATAGAGTAGTGTTTCGTAACTAAGCAATTAGGTGGGCTTTTTTTCTGTGAAACTGTGGTGTAGGGTACTGTTTTGATGTAAGAGCTCTCCATTGTTAATATATGCAATGTAGTCAACCTAAGCGATATTCTATGGAACATAAAACAGAGAACGATAGAAAGGCCTGACTAAGATAACCAATAGACACCAAACAGAGAGACAGCAGTCTTTTGGATGGAAAAATGTATAGATATGAAGGTATTACATATTTCGTAGATGGAGATATACTTTTAAAAAAAAATCGATTATAGCAAATGTAAGATTGTTGTGGAATGGAACCAGAGTAAGTGACTGTAGGCCTTCTGTAAGCATTTTAGAAGGATGAAAAAGAGATGGAACTGTGTCTATTTTGACTTCTTTGTTCAGGCAGGTTTAGCTGCAAAGTATGATTGACAACTCCGCTTCGGTTACAGTCTATTTTAAACAGTGGCGGCTCCTCCTATAAGGCAGAGGAGCATTGCTTTTTAGCAGGGAAATAAAGGGGAAAAAAATGATAATAACTTGCATTACTATAATTTTATTTTGTCCTACTTACGGCAGCTTTGCGTGAGGGGACGGGGGAAGGGGAGGAGTGGTAGCACCTTTCTAAGGGCGAAATGACACAGGGCGAAATGACTGCCTGGCCAACCCTCTCAGGCCGGTCAAACAGTATTGTGCACTTCACATGTTCTCCACACAGGCTGCCTTACAGACTACGTGGAGAACATACCCAGGCTCTCAGTCAGCATCTAAGCGCCGAAACATGGTGCTCAGACCAATCACAACACTGCTAAGGCAGCATTGTGATTGGCTGACTGGGAGCCTGGGTATGCTTCCTGTTCAGGCCAGCGAGGGAGGACTATGGAAGAGAGACGCGTCGAGGAAGCGGCAAGAAGGTACGTTTTATATTTTAATTGTATTTTTTAATACCCGCTGCCCCACGTCCTCCCCCCTCCTATCCCCACCCCCTACCTCCGATCCATGCTGGCCGCCGCTGATTTTGAATGTAACTGCGATCTGGGCCCCACTGCTTCAACCCAGCGCATAACTGCTCTTTAAACAGTAAATCCAGTGCTGGACAGCTAACACCAACATGGCAGAAATGTACAGAGGACACAACACTGTAGTTCCAACTCAGACTAGCAGCGTCTCCCCTGAGATGATCACACAGTGCAAGGCAGACTATTGTCAACAACGCAGCTCAACTGGCCCATGCACATGTGCACTTCAAAGAGCTGCGCAAATTCTCACCTCACTTTCCAACGAACCTCTTCTAATGGAAGACTAGACAGCGAGTGTGAGTACACAAGTACAGCCAAACTGATCCTCAGCATGCATACAGAAACAGACAGGCTGAATCACAAAATGTGATTAGCTGTCAGCCAGGGGTGACAAACAAAGCAGTAGGGGTTCTCAACTTGTTGCCTAGGGGTCGCTGTTGGGACCCTACATATACTGGAGGTGTCCATAAGTCAGTTGTGATGGGCTGTTGAATCCTTCTGAATCACGAGGCCCGTGAGTTGGACATTCAGAAAGGTTTCTGAAATGATGATGAATGAATGGACACAGCAAGTGGCTAGTAGCTGAAGACTTTATTGAATGGGTACACAGAGCTATCCCAGCGGGCACAGCTAAGGCACAAGCAGCAACTGCCTCTCACAGAACATCCAGGGCAGGGTGCCTACTAACATTTTAGATGACATCATAAAACATCCTTATGCCTGTGCCAGCATCACATCACCACACCTCCCCGTTTTGACAAAATGACGGAAAGGTGGAGGGAAAGGGGATAAGGGATAGGGAGGAAGAAGCGGACATTAGCAGGCAACAAAGTGAGTAGTAGGCGATGGAGATTATACATAGTCTTGTATTTTTTGTGATCTAAAAGAGACCCTGGAGCTCCTTCTAACACCCCCCCCCCGAAACATTTTGGTTGACCTTGACAGTTTCGGAATGAATACAAGGATCTTTGGCAACACGAGCAGTGCTCCACCAATTTCCATTAGACAACTTAACAGCATTCGTACGAGTTTCTACAATTTGTTGTGAGTCTAGAAATTTAGAAAAACCTTTTCTTACTGAGATGGGATTTTTGACCCTGACCCAGTCTCCAACATGGAGTCTGTGAGTTTCCTGGGTGGTGGTGGAGAATTGAAGAAGTTTGGAATAAGCTTCAGTGGAAGTCTTGTTGGCAAATTCCCACATGCACCTCATGTCGCAACCTTGATGGAAAGATTTAACCATCCAGAAGGGATACACTTGTGAGGTGGCTTTTCTGCCTCTCATAAGTTTGAAGGGAGAAAAATTAGTAGTACCATGAGGCGAGGTGCGATATGACTATACATGATCTTTCATGGCTTGAAAAACACAGGACTTGGATCTAAAGGCTGCTTCTACACACTCCACTACAACCCTGTTGAACCTCTCAGCTTTGCCATTACTTTGTGGATGGTAAAGTGGAGTCCTGGTATGTTTGATGCCACAAGATTGCAGGAATTAATTCATTTCTTGTGAGACAAATTGAACACCGTTATCAGTAAGGATTTCCTCGGGATAACCCTCCCTGAGGAAAATATAATTCAAACAGTTAATGACACTTGGAATTGGGTGTAGTGATGGGTTTAACCTCCACCCACCTGGATGGATGGTCAATGAGAACTAAGAAGTATTTAGAGTTGGAAGGAAGAACATGGAACGGTCCAAGAAAATCCATGCCGTATCTTTGCCAAGCTCTGCCAGGAGGGGGTACGGGAAATTCAACTGTAACTTCGAGTACTAGGACTTTCCCGCTAGTATTGCAGCGTAAACATTGTTTTACTAAGTCATCAATTTGAGTGTCCATTCTGGGCCTCCAGAAATCGGTCCTGACTTTCCTCTTTGTGATGGTTGCCCCAAGATTACCAGAATGTGCGGCTAGAATGATCTTCTCTCGATAGCAAGAAGGAGGAACAAGCTTGTCACCTCTGACTACTTTTCCACTGAAAGCTCATCACTAACCTTCCAGAACCTCTGTAGATCAGGTGAGAGACACCTTTCTTTGGGCCAGCCTTTCTTAATTAAAAACACAACTTCTTTGGGAATAGAATCCTTGTCAACTTGCACAATCCAGTCTTCTTCTGCAAAGGAAAAGTTGTCTGGACTAATAAGTGCCACAAAGCACTCTTCAACTTCAGTTTCCCAGTCTTGTTCGTTTGTGTCTGATATAGGAAGTCTTGATAGGCAGTCCACTCTACAGTTCTTTCCTCCTGGAATATACTCTACGGGTAAAAGTGTATTCTAGGCGTTTCGTTGATAACCGTACTAAACGAGAGGTGGTAAGTTTGATGTTTTTACCAGAGAGGATGTCGACAAGAGGACAATGGTCAGTCTTGAGGATGAAGGATCTGCCCCACACATATGGTTTGAATTTTCAATGCTCCAGACACAGGCTCAAAGTTCTTTTTCAATAAATGAATATTTCTGTTCAACAGGACGAAGAGTCCCGGATGCAAATCCCACTATGTTCTCTTTCCCATCAGCATATTGCGAGAGAACAGCTCCCATATCATACTGAGAAGCATCAACAGTGACAATGGTTTGTTTGCCTTCTACAAATGCTGGCAGAGCGGGTGCATGAATTATGTAGGCATTGATGGACTGGAAACCTTTTTGACACTCCTCGGACCATACATAAGTTGCTCCTTTCTTTAGTAGTGCCCTGAAACACTCTGTGGTCTTAGCAAAGTCTTTCATGAACTTAGAATATAATTTAAAGAGGCCAAGAAAGGACATGAGTTGGTCTTTATTTTAGGGTGGAGGTGTGTCAACTATGCTCTTTATTAGGCCTGGTCTGGATTTTATACCATGACGTGGCCTAAGTACTCAATCCCCTTCACTTTGAGGGTACATTTGATTTTTTGTAAGGTGACCCCTCTGTTTGCTAGGACGTTGAATACCTGATCGATAACAGAATCATGCTCGACTTCAGTTATGGTAAATATGAGAATGTCGTCTTAGAAAACTACGACATGGGGATTGTGATGGAACATCTCAGTCATTAATCTTTGGAATATGGCAGCAGCCGAGGCGAGACCAAAAGGGAGGCGGCAAAATTTAAATAAACCATCAGGTGTAATGAAGGCTGTGAAATGTCGGGACTGAGGGTGTAGTTCGACTTGATGGTAGGCAACCTTAAGATTGAGTTTAGTGTACCATGAGGAGGAACCTACTTTGGCAATGAGATCTTCAATGCGTGGGAGAGGAAAACCATCAATCCAGATGGCTTGGTTGAGGCTCCTCAAGTCGACACACATCCTCAGGTCCCCAGACCTTTTCTTGGGCAAAACGATGGGTGAAAGCAGGAGAGTGGACTCGACTTTTTCAATTATGCCTTGGTCACATAATGTTTGTAGATGCTTGGAGAGATCACCTCTGATGCTCAAAGGGACGTTACGCAGTATATGCTTGATGGGCACAGCATTTTCTTTTATTCTAATGAAGTGTTGAAAATTGGTGATCTTGCCTAGACGATCCTCAAAGATTTTACTGTACATGTGTTCCCAAGCACTGGCTAATTGAGCACTGGACAGGGAGTTAATGTCGCTAGTGGGAGTAATGTGATCATGGTTCGAATGATGGTCAATGAAAACAGGGTTGGGTAGGCCAGGTTTGATAGTTAGACCAAATTCAGCTTGATGGATAGGACCAAGAACATTGATTCCACGTTAAGCCAGATACACTTTACCATTGATGACTACTCCAAGGACACTTATTTTAGCCCAGACGTAGCCTAGCAGATCAATCCTAATGCCTTCAAAAGCTACTGTAAGTATGTCAGGGGGTAACAAACTCATAGTAGCCCAACATTTTAGGTACTTGTCTTGAGATACAATGGTGATGCGTGCTCCTGTGTCAACAAGGAGCTGAATATGATTAGTCTTAATGGTAACATCGACTTCGGGATCAGGAATATGTTGCATGAAGCGCTTATCAGAGCAGTTCTTGACCACTACAACATAGTCGTGATTCATGACATCACATAAAATTGATAATCTGAATTGTTGAGTACACATCTTACACTTCTTCTTCCCCCCATACAAACTTTTGCAAAATGACCCATCTTACCACATTGTTGATTAACAGCAGGACAGTTTTTGAAAGAAGAAACATGCATTGATGACCCAAACCTATAACAACTTATTCTGTAATTAAACTGTCTGTTAGGTATGAAGGTTTTTCCACCTCTGCTTGGTGTGAAGTTTTTCCCACCCCTAGGTATGGTAGATCCTCTGGAGATGTTAGGGATAGAGGAGTGAGAAAAACGGGCTTTAGTAGTGACAGCACCAGAAATACTGGAGTTAGATAAAGCAGATTCAAGTTGCTTAGCATCATCCATTGAGTTTTCAATGCTTTTGGTAATATCGACTGCTTCATCTAAGGAAGGGTCTTTACAAGTGAGTAATTTTTCTTGGATCTTTTTGCAGTAGCATCGTGAAACACGTTGACCTCTTACAAGTTGAGAAGTAAAGTTGTCAAAATCACATTATTAAAGCTGTAATGAAAGTGTTTATACTTTCATTGGGTTTTTGTGTTCTCATAAAAATGTATATCTATGTACTACAATGTTTTTGGTTTTGGTGAAATACTTGTCCAATTTCATTACCGCTACGTCGAATTCATCGGGGTCTTCGCCTTCAGGTGGTTCGTAAGGAGGTAGATGGTCAAACACGTTTTGGCCCTCTACTCCTAAATGATAATACATAAGATTATTCTTCCTCTCGGATCTGAATCTGTGGCCGTCAATTGCGCCTAAATATGCTTTAAAGGATCTAATCCATAGTTTCTATTCAAGTTGCGGTTCACTGGGTTCTTGTAGGAAAGGTGCGGGAGCTGTAAAACTTTGCCTGTTTGTAATACTTCAGGGAATCTTCCGGTTTGTAAAATAGTAATCTGCTAATCTGAGTGAATTGTTGACAGGGAAAAAAAATGATACAGGCAATAGGAATGAAAATTCCTACCTTGACGGAAGCATGACAACTGGAAGTGACACACAATGAGAAAGAAGGAAGAAAAAATTGCTGTGTGTGTCAGTGAAGTGATCCTAGCAGGCAACTGTGTGTCTCAGTGAAGACGTGAAAGAAAGATGTAGCAACACGCATGAAGAGCTGTGCATGTCAGCGTAGAAGAAAAAAACGATGCTCGTGCAGTGAATGTCAGTTGGTGTTCGCATCACCGAAGTAAAATAAGCTGCGTAATAGATAGCGAGGACAGGATGGTGTACGCGCAGTAAATGTAGACTGGTGTGCGCGTCACCGGAGTGAGCTCATCTGTTTAGGGGGTTGACAACCAGCTGTTTAGTGAGGAAGAGATGTGCGCAGAAAAGGTGTGCTCATCACCACATTTAGAAAAATGAACACATTGGTGCCTGACAAAATGGCGGCACGTTGCGTGACCCCGACGTGAGTGGATCACGATTGGCAGGCGTAGACGCAGCGTCTCAAGGGGAAGATCCAAGATGGAGCTGCGTGTCAACGTATGTCACAGAGCTCAGCAGACAGAGTGGAACTGCAGGTAAGGTGGCGCGAGGCTTGCTTTTCAGTTTTAATGCAACAGCTTTGCCGGTCCCCCAGTAATATAGCCAAAATTGTCCATGAAAAACAGCTTTTATTTTTAACACGTCAGACTCTCAGTCAATACACTACGCCACGATCTTCCCTAGCGGCAGGGCGAGCTGATGGTAGAGTAAAACCATCAAATTTCAGGAATGTCAAAGAAAGTAGGATGGCACTGGAACGCCTGAGATCAATCTTGCATAAGAGTGAAGCGCAGTGAGAAGAGATCCTCCGGTGGCAGCTCCAAACAGCGTGAAAGGAGGCAAAACTATGTCAAAGGTGTAAGCAAAGAAGACTACGCAAAGTGACAGCAGAAGGTGCAGAACAGCGCCGCAGCATTAGGGACCACAGGAAATGAGAAGGACACTGCTCTCTGAACCCGTTGTGCCTTGAAGAAGTGAAAGTAGCCGTAGGAAGAAAAACAAATACTCACAGTTGAGCTGTGGAAGCACGGGTAGGCAATACCTTTAAGAAGATGTGCAGGGAACGGGCAGTCAATTGGTAGAGTTGTATCCCATTTTCTCTCACCACTGAAATGATGATGAATGGACACAGCAAGTGGCTAGTAGCTGAAGACTTTATTGAAGGGGTACAGAGAGCAGTCCCAGCTGGCACAGCTAAGGCACAAGCAGCAACTGCCTCTCCCAGAACATCCAGGGCAGGGTGCCTACTAAAATTCTAGGTGACATCACAGAACATCCATATGCCTGTGCCAGCATCACATCACCACAGTTTCTCCTCAGTAATTCAGTGGGGTTACATGGCATTATTACCATGGTGCTGAAAAGAGTTCAAACAGATTCTGCAAGAGATGTGGAACTCGTACTAAAAGTGCATTCAGTCACAATCGGCGCACCAACTTTGATCAAATGCATTGGTATTTTGAAAACTGATCTACGTAGTAAATAAGTGAGTTGTTAAAATACCAAATCGTAGTACGTCAACCTCATGAATATTAATTTAAATTGCCACCCACTAAGATTCGCTTCTACCATAGGGATAGTTTCTTGCTGACATCAAAAGCCCACCATCTCTGTGATTGGTTTTAAACAAAGCTATAATATATATATATATATATATATATATATATATATATATATATATATATATATATATATATATATATATATATATATATATATATATATATATATTTAGTGAAAATAAATACTGTGGTGGAAATATACTTAAACGGAGCCTTCTTTCATGAGAGTGCGCTTAGACTGTGGCTGTCTGTGATATATCATGTGAGCAAGGCCTGAGGGAGGGGCCGAAACGCGTCATGGCATCCACGAGCACCGAATAAACAACATTTGCACGATATTGTGGTCCATATCCGGTATTTTCTTCAGTGCAGGATTGCAGTAAAAGAAACTGATGTTTGTGATATATATATATATATATATATATATATATACACCAACGATCCAAGTGCAAGTCGTGCACAAAGCAGGTACGGACTTCAAAATTTGCTGGTGCTAAAAAGAAAGTTTATTTAGTTAGTGCTGCCCATGACACGTTTCGGCCACGTCCTGTGGCCTTGATCACATGACCACGCTACGTTGATACAGGTTTTAATAGGTAACACACTAACACTGCGACAATTGACGACATCAGCAGCCATGGGAAAAATACTATAGATCGCATATCAGCTAATGTACTGGTTTATCAAAATGTAATTCGCTAGTAATAGATAATGTTACATCTGTACTACATTATATCTAAGATGCTGATACCTTGACCTGTGTTCAGGCCAGGACGCTCCCCCACGCTCCAGCGTCCCCTGCTGGTGCAGTGTCCCTGTCTTCTGCACCTCGCTGCTGCTGGGAAGTCGAGGCCCTCCTCCACCCGCAGGCTCGCGCCTGCGCCACATCCCTGGTAGCCGAGTGGTGGGCGGTAAGTATTCGGTTTGTTCTGCTCCCTGCTTTATTGTGCCCTGCCTCGTTTTTTTGTCTCCTGTATCTGTGTTGTCTCGGTCTCCTGTTATCTCTGTGCACTGCGTTAGTTAACTTTCACCTGTATCTGTTGCACTGTCTCTCTGTACTCTGCTTTAGCTAACTGTTGCCTGTAATTTGTTGCCTACTTCTCTGTGTGCTTCTTGTCAACTGTTGCCTTCTGTTTTGCCCATTTCTGTGCCCTTGTGCTGTGCCAGTTCTCCCGCCCGCTCACCGCACTCCCCGCATTCCTTTCCCGCCGCTGCTCCCCGGCGGCCCCGCCCCCCTTCTCCCATTCGCTTCCCGCCACCCGCCTCCCAGCTGCTCCTCCCTCCCTCCACCCCTTCTTAATGCAGGCCGCTGCGCGGTAAGGGCGCGAACCTTGACCTGTGTTCAGGCCAGGACGCTCCCCCACCGCTCCAGCGCCCCCTGCTGGTGCCGTGTCCCTGTCTGCTGCCCCTCGTTGCTGCTGGGAAGTCGAGGCTCTCCTCCACCCGCAGGCTCCCGCCTGTGCCTCATCCCTTGTGGCCCAGTGGAGGGCGGTAAGTATTCAGCTTGTTCTGCTGCCTGCTTTATTGTGCCCTGCCTCGTATTTTTGTCTCCTGTATCTGTGTTGTCTCTGTCTCCTGTTATCTCTGTGCGCTGCGTTAGTTAACTGTCGCCTGTATCTGTTGCACTGTCTCTCTGTACTCTGCTTTAGCTAACTGTTGCCTGTAATTTGTTGCCTACTTCTCTGTGCGCTTCTTGTCAACTGTTGCCTTCTGTTTTGCCCATTTCTGTGCCCTTGTGCTGTGCCAGTTCTCCTGCCTGCTCCCCGCACTCCCCGCATTCCTTTCTCGCCGCTGCTTCCCGGCGGCCCCGCCCCCCCCCTCTCCCATTCACTTCCCGCCACCCGCCTTCCAGCTGCTCCTCCCTCCCTCCCTCTGCCCCTTCTTAATGCAGGCCGCTGCGCGTCCACGCCGCTGGCGCGCCAGAGGCAAGCCCTTCTGCGCCCGTCCGCGCCCAGCGCCAGAACCCCTGGCCCCTGCGCCCCCCACCGCACCCGACCCAGACTCAGCTACGACGCTGACTCCCTCCACGCCCTCAACACCGGCCGAGACAAACGCTCCAACCAGGCCGCCCCGAAACACACCCACGGATCCTTCTCCTGCCGCAGATGCAGATTCACCTGCGACAGAACCATCAAACCACCAAGAACCAGACCCAACGACCTCTGCTTCATACTCCTCAACACCCGCTCCGCACTCAAACACGCCATCAAGCTCTGGGACCTGCTCAACACCACAGGCCAGATCATAGCCTTCCTGACCAAGACATGGTGAAACGACTCCTCTGCACCAGACATCACCATGGCCATCCCAGACGGATACAAGATCACCCGCAGGGACCGCGCCAACGGCATCGAAGGAGGAATAGCCATCGTCCACAAGTCCACCCTCAAGGTCACCACCCACGCAGACGACACCCTCAACACTGCCGAACACCTGCACTTCCGGATCCACACCAACCCCAACACCACCCTCAGAGGAACTCTCATCTACAGACCCCCCCAGACCCTGGGTCCGCTTCAGCGACTCCATAGCTGACCTCGCCAGCACCCACGTACTCCCCTCCATGGACTACATCCTCCTCGGGTACCTGAACTTTCATTTCGAGAACAACAACTACGCCAACTCCTCCACGCTGATCGCCAACCTCGGCCTCAGACAACTCGTCCCCACGCCCACCCACGCCGCAGGCCACACGCTGGACGCCGTCTTCTCCACAAGCACCCACGTCACCTTCGACCACACCACCGAACCCCACTGGACCGACCACCACTGCATTCACTTCACCTTCAAAAAACCAACCACGCACCATCGCACCCAACAGCTGTCTCACCGCTGCTGGAGCAAAGTCACCGAAGATCAGCTGATCACCACCCTCTCCCAGAACCCACCCACCGACCCCACCAACCCAGACGCCGCAGCCCGCAACCTCAGACAGTGGATCAACGACTGTGCCAACACCCTCGCCCCACTGAAGAAACCCTCCATCAACCACACCAGCAAGAGAGCCACCTGGTTCACGGACGAGCTCCTGGCCTCCAAGCGCCCACGCTGGAAACTGGAGAAGAAATGGCTCCACGAACGCACACCAGACAACCACGCAGCCCTCAAGGACGCCACCCGCAGACATCACCACCTCATCAGATCAGCCAAGAGATCCTCCTTCAAAGACCGCCTGGATAACAATGCACACGACAGCAAAGAGCTCTACGCATCGTAAAAGAGCTCTCCAACCCCAGCACCAACACCCACGACATCCCGCCCTCACAGGAACTGTGCGACTCCCTGGCCATCTTCTTCCACCGCAAGATCGCCGACATCCACGAAAGCTTCAACACCACGACCGACCCGACGACGCCAGACTCCATCCCTCTCCCGATCACCAACAGCGCCAACCGCCTGACCTCCTGTTCCAACGTCGAGACACGCAAGGTCATGAACTCCATCCACTCAGGATCACCAACAGACCCGTGCCCACACCACATATTCAACAAGGCAGACGCAGCCATCGCACACCAACTGCGGAAGGTCATCAACATCTCTTTCGAAACAGCGTCATTCCCAGAAACCTGGAAGCACGCCAAAATCAACCCCCTCCTCAAAAAGCCCAAGGCGGATCCCAAGGACCTCAAGAACGTCCGGCCCATCTCCCTGCAAAGGTCATCGAGAAAATCGTCAACATGCAACTGACCCGCCACCTCGAAGACAACAACATCCTGGACCCGTCCCAATCCGGTTTCAGACGAAACCACAGCACCGAGATAGCCCTCATCGCCGCCACAGATGACATCAGGTGCCAATTAGACAAAGGCGAAACATCTGCCCTCATTCTCCTGGACCTCTCGGCCGCCTTCGACAGGGTCTGCCATTGCACTCTAAAAACATGCCTCCAAGAAGCCGGTATCCAAGAGAAGGCCCTCGAGTGGACCACATCCTTCCTCTCCGACAGATCCCAGAACGACTGCCTCCCACCTTTCCGATCCAAAGCCACCGACATCATCTGCTGCGTCCCCCAGGGCTCCTCCCTCAGCCCAACGATGTTCAACATCTACATGGCCCCCCTCGCACAAGTGGCCCACCACCACAACCTCAACATCATCTCCTACGTCGACGACACTCAGCTCATCCTCTCCCTCACCAAGGACCCACGCACCGCCAAAACCAACATCCACAACGTAATAAATGCCATCGCCGACTGGATGAGGAGCAGCCGTCTGAAACTAAACTCGGACAAGACGGAGGTCCTCATCCTCTGACCCAACCCCTCAGCCTGGGAAGATTCCTGCTGGCCAACCCCTCTGGGGACAGCACCGACACCCACCGGCCACGCACGCAATCTTGTATTCATCCTCAACTCCTCCCTCTCCATGTCCAAACAGGTCAACGCCATCTCCTCCTCCTGCTACAACACCCTCTGCATGCTCCGCAGGATCTACAAGTGGATCCCGACCGAAACAAGAAGAACGGTGACACAGGCCCTCGTCAGCAGCAGGCTGGACTACGGCAACGCACTCTACGCCGGAATCCCAGCCAAACACCTACGACGACTACAGCGCATCCAAAATGCCTCCGCCCGACTGATCATCAACGTCCCCCGCCGCAGCCACATCACCCTCCACCTGAGAAACCTACACTGGCTCCCCGTCAACAAGAGGATCACCTTCAAACTCCTCACCCACGCACACAAAGCACTCCACAACGCCGGACCAGCCTACCTGAACAGCAGACTCAGCTTCCACACACTGACCCGCCAGCTCCGCTCCACCAGCCTCGCGCCCGCATCCAACGAACAACCTCAGACGGCAGATCCTTCTCCTACCTCGCCGCCAAGGCCTGGAACACCCTTCCTATCCACCTATGGCAGACCAAAGACCTACTCGCCTTCAGAAGACTCCTCAAGACCTGGCTCTTCAAACAGTAGCGAAGCCCCCCCCCCCCCCCTCCAACCCCATGCTCCTTCAGACCCTCTCGGGTATATAGCGCGCTCTACAAATTGATTGATTGATTGATAAATCTATAAAAGCATATGCACATTTTCCTTAAATGAACCTTTTGTAATAAAAGCAGGCTAAAAACGATATACATATCAAAATGGTATATAAAGACAAATAGTATGTTCATCAAATGTACAAATGCATCAATATAGCATTAGCTGTGCAAATAACAAAAGCCATCTTTATATTAATGCGGTTCATATTGCATATGATCTTAACTACTTTACAATGATAATATTCCAAGTTAAAGTGCTACTTATGCAAAAAGTGCTTCAGTGCCAAAATTATTAACTAAAGTGCTATACATGGTGTGTTCCCAAGACTTTTACATGAGTGATGTCCAAAAATTGGAACTTCTAAAAATAAATATAGCAGCTATAGAGGATATATAGAAATATGTAAACCCTAGTTGGCCTTACTAGAGGGACCCAGTATTGTCAGCCGACAAAGCCATATTGTGTCATCATATGTGGGTCAACATTACATACCAATATAAGATACAGTATAACACTCAGGATACTAGCATTCAGCACATCAAAGCCAGCAGCAATAGTAGACTGTACATAGATAATTGCATTCTTATAACTAATTGTACAGATCCCCACCAATATTCAAACCCAAAGGGGACTTAGTATCTAATTCTAAAATGTATTTGGATTCCAATTGCGGAAGCTTTTGTTCACAATCCCCCCCCCCCCACCTCTTTTGTTTGTCTGTGCAGCATCGATTACAAAGTATTGAAGGCCACTCAAATTGTTGTTGTTGTGTGCAGACTTAAAATGCCCCACTACTGGGTATGATGGATCGGAGTGGACTATTGCACGTAGATGCTGCAAGATTACAATATAAACTTGCAACCTAGTGCTGCCTATGTTTCGTCGGCCATAGTTACATTGTAACACGTATACAGCGTGGTCTGTTCTGCACGTGTAGTGCCCCCTAAGCTCCATGCTGTCTGAGGGGTAGGCAGTACTATAGGGGGTGGTATTGGTTCCAAATTCACATGCACGGCATGCATTAAATTTAAAGAAGCCCCACTGTGGTGCCAGCCAACTGATTTTATTATTGGTTTCAGGACTTGTTTTAACCAAATCATTTCGCATAGAATAGGCTTTACGAAATGTGAAAATGGGTTTTGCAGGGAGCACTTGTCTAAGGGTAATGTCAGTGAGGATAAGAGGCCATTGCTGATTTACTATAGCCCTGATGTTTTTAGCCTGCTTGCTGAAGGTGGTAATCATTCTAATTTGTGACTTACTCTTTTCCAGTATGCTGGTGTCTACTGGTGTTTCCACCACCTCCATATCCCTATTGGGGTTTAGTAACAAGCTCTTATCCTTACTGTTGGCTTTCTTTATTGCAATATCCAATTTCCTAAGATTATATCCTCTTTCAATGAATCTCAGTTTGGCTTCTTCTTGGTACTGTATTAGGTCCCTTTCTGTGCTACAAGCCCGGTGTATATGGAGAAATTCTCCATACGGAATGCTTGTGATGGTATGTTGGGGAGGAAAACGTTTTGCGCGCAGTAATACATTTTCAGCAGTTGGTTTTCTGAACAAACATGTATCAATTTTGCCTTGTTCTATATACACCATAACATCAAGAATGTTGGTGGCTTTGTCATCAATATGCGCTGTGAACTGCAAATTATATATATATTGCATTGTCCTTAAAAGCAAAACTGGAAGCTTAAAAAAAAGAAGTTTTACAAATCCTTTTAGGGAGTAGGCAATGGCCCAACAGACCATTGCCTGCTCCTACAAATGATTTGGTCAACATTCACAAAGGAGAAGAGGTCCCTTTCTTATTTGCAAATGGATTACTATCGCCTTCAAGGCGTTAGTAAAATGTAATGTTTTGCAACCAGATTTCAGTCACAAAACATCAATACTTGCCATAAGGAATCGGTATTTGGAAGAGAAGCGCTATACGTGCCCCTTCCAATACAGATTCAGTATAGTTTTCTCAATCCATATAATGATTTGGAAACCTTTTGTGAACCGCTAAATGGGCTTAGTACATTTGAAGAAGAATTTAAGTGTTGGCAAACCCTGATTTACCAAATCAAAAACCTCAAAAAAAAATTCCCCAGAACTAGCTTTTAAGAGTCACTATGTCGCTTCAATCGCAACTCCGCCCTCCGGCATGAGTGGTGATATCAGTTTCCGATACTTTTGTTGGGCCCCAGAGAGGCATACTTCAAGGAACCAATACAGCATCAGCGACAATAACAACAGTACATCAGCAAGCCTTTAGACTCTATTATATACAGCCCTGACACATTAGGGGGGATGGTGAGAAATGTGCAGAAAGGTTCTGTATGCACCAGGAATAACATTACTTAAGGTAAGAAATGTTTTCTTCAGAAGGATCCAGCTTTATACAGAGTCCTCACCCTATGAATTGATTCCTAAGCACCTCGGAAGGGTGGGAAAGAGTGATGCCGATTAACCAAGGAAGCAAAAGACACACAGTTGAAGGACGTAATACAGAACAAATCAAAACATCCACCCCCAGTCAAGAGATCTTGGTTAAATCAATCATTCTTTTGCTCATCATGCCACCCCAGTGGGATTTAGGCCTAGACCTCTGTACTGGGGTGAATGTATGACATTGTTCTGCATTCTGTCCATCAAATGTTCTTTTTGCATTTGTAAACCCAAGTTGGACGGGGATGCTCAGACTTGGGTCCTGTGCTCTCCATGCCAATGGAGTCAACCTATCCTGGCTGATGAGGGGTGAAACTCCGAATCCGGTCCAAGGATGCTTGTTTCCAGTCCAGGGAGGATCTGGCCTGGCAGTTCCGGTTGGACAGTTTCTATTGGCCATAGGGTCAAGACTGATTTGCATATGGCTGGGTTCAAACTGGAATGACATGGGGAGTAAAGAAACAACGGATTTAGGCCCAGATCTCTGTACTGGGGTGAATGTATGACATTGTTCTGCATTCTGTTCATCAACTGTTCGTTTTGCAATTAACCAAGGAAGTCATGCTACACAACCCTGGCAAAGTATCGGTCACTGTGTGCATGGTCTGTGAGGCAGTAATGCTTAGCAACGTACACAGGGATGACCATGTTGCTGCCCGGTAGATGTCAGCCACTGCATCTCCTCTGGTGGGATTGAGGGAACTAGCCACAGGCCTAGTGGTGCGGTAATCAATACCCTCCAGGGTGTCTTTCTATACCAAGGTGTGCCAAATCTTTATACATCCAAATTATCCAACATGAAATAGTGAGTTTGATCACAGAGTACCTGAAGAGCTGATCACCCACTCCGTCTTGTACAGTGTGGTTGATGCGGTAGGAGACTACAAACTTTCGGTCTAGTCTATACAGCTGCTTCTACTCCTGGTGGGATGAGGTGGCGGGAAGAACGGTGGTCACATCAGGGTTTAATTCCCACTTATTGTCGAGGTAGTGGCGACTGCCAGCATCCTCTCTCGTGTTGAAGGAACTTGCCAGATGGGCTGCTCCCAGAAAAATTCCCCATCACTGAATCCATTTCCAAAGGCAACTTGCCTCCCAGTACTGAGTCCATCACTCCACTCTGCCCTGCCTATTGATGTAATGAACGTTGGTAGTGTTGTCTGACGGGAATTCAATGACATTCCCTGATATGGATGGGAAATTCCTATAAGGCAATGTGAATAGCCTGCAGCTTTAGCATGGGTATATGCAGATGCTGCAACAATGAAGACCAAAGGCCCCACTTCACCATATTACCTAGGCTAGCACCTCAGCCCAACGAGGAGGTGTCCATGACCATGATAGCCTGCGCCTGTGAAGGGCTGAATGAACAACCCACATCCAGATCCAAGAGGACCATCTACCAGAGCAATTCCGAGTGAACTACCTGAATATCTGTGCCAAAGCCAATATTCTTCCCTGGTGTTGGAGCTATTACCATTGTAAGCACTACTAGAGGGCCTTCATCCTGTTTTGCCTTATGGTACCAACAGGATGCACATGGGGATGAGGCCAAGCAGATTTGTAGTGTCCCTAATGTCCATGATCCTCTGAGGAGACCTTTATGTGTCCAGCACCGCATTATGAAGCTCTGTGTTGGAGGGAGGTCTGACTTTTCTACATTGATGTCAAAGCCCAAGTCATTGAGAAGAGTCATTGTGTGTGAAAAGGAATACAACATTTCACAAATATTAGCTTGTGGTGTAAAAATAAATAGATAGATTTCTAGATAGATATTCTAGGGATAACATCTGCATTTGAGATGGCATGACATGATAGGGTCATGATGGGATAGTTAGTCAGACACACCTGCTTTCGGTAAGCAGGTGGTAGGCTTTTAAGAGCAATCTTGAATCAAAGAAGAGGTGTCATATCTCAGATTTCTGTGGAGTGAGTTCAAATGAAAGCCAAAATAGACTTAAGTATTTTAAATGGAAATGGTGCTTACGGTGACTAGGACCTGTGAAGAGATTATAGTTGGAGGGGTGAGTTGGTCTGAAAGGAGTGTATCAGGAGTGGCAGAGCGGGGAGTCCCGTGAACTACCTTGTAGACGTCAATGAAGAACCCATTTCAGTGAAGAATATATATATATATATTTTTTTTTTACATAAAAGTACATTTCAGTTTTGTTAAAAAAATTCTCCCTTCAACCTTTGTCCCATCCCTTCTCTCTCTGACTCCTCCCAAACCTTTCTGAGTACTATGAACTTCCAAACATCCTCCTCCTTTTTAGCCATTTCACCCAAGTAATAGACCCATACAGCCACTACTTACAAAAACAGCTTACTATTTCCCCTTTCAAATTCATTCCCATTATTTAATCCCTAGTCTAAAGTACTAAACACAAGATAAATCAAAAGCACAAGCCTAACACACCTAATGCGCACAAACAAAACCTCCTGTTACTATTCTACTAATGAATAAACTCTAACCGTGGGCTCCGGAGTACCACCCTACTCTCTACAAAGTGCATTAACACCTCATTAGCGGTAGTAAGCGATATATAAATACATTTTAAAATTACAATATTAAAGTAAAAATCAGTGTAGAGCAAGGTGGGTTTAAAAGAGTACATTCAGCACTGGGCCATTGTTTTAGCTTACGGTCGACAGAGTAGAAGTCGATAGAAACTAAGGGCACTTTGTATTGCTATTTCAAAGACTACCAGTCAGCTTTCGACATGGCAAACCAAGAAATACTATGGAAGTCCCTTAAAGAATTGGTAATACCAAGAGGATTAATGGGAATCTTTGGAGAAATACAGAGATAGAACTGGTCTAGAGTCGATTTACGTCAATCAAAAAAAAAACAATGATATTATGAATGAGTTTTCTTGTGGTGTCTTTTCAACTTTCTGGGACAATCCCAAAGGATGCGATCATTTTACAGGTTGGGGCAAAGAAGCACGTCCACCAATCGCAATTTGATTAGTATTATTATTATTTGCTAGGCGATTGTCAGGACCTGCCTCTCTTGTAAGCCTTGGAGCCATGATTTCCTCCTTATTTGCTTTAAGCGTTAAACAATTAAAGAATACCTCATCAAAAACATACTCCACAAATGTGGGTTTAATGTACACTTTACTATAAATCTGTTTTAACAAATGTAACCATTGATCCCCCGGGACCATACAATTTACTTTATATAAATCACCACCAGTTCCTGATTGTACTAATTCACAAAATGTCCTGAAGTCTTTAGACTGGATCACCAACATCATTGTTTCTGAAGTTCCCTTAACATATTCTATTTTTTCCTATTAATCAAGTATTTATATTATATTTTATATTGAGATTATATTACGTAAGGTTCACCTTTACAATTTCTTCTTCTTTGTTTTACCAGCTCTATTTTTAAGTTTCTTCATAATCCTTAATTTACTTGATTAACCTTGACCATTACTATTAAGCTAAACTGCGGTTTACCCTTCAACTTCCCTTCCTTGTCCTTTGTACAATCTGTTCTTAAATTCTCTCTTCAGAGACCAAGCAATAAAGTTGGTTAAGATTTTCTCTGTGTTTTCAAAATCATTCTTCAGTTGAAATTCAGCAAGAAGACTCATTTATTCCTTATTTGCTCTCTATCTATGGGATTTACCCTCTATGTTATTGAGTAGGAGGAAGACATGTGCCCTGCCTGGTATAGGTTCATGACCTAGGACCTGGTTAACATCTTGACGGCTGCAATACTCTGTCAGAAACATTATGGATATCCCTTCTGCTGTATTACAAGTTTCATTATATCCCATGGAACTTGTAATACAGCGGACGGGATATCCGTCACATTTGTGACTGAGTATCCCAACCGCCAAGGTCGTAATCTGGCCCCTAGTTATTATGGAATTACACAGTAAATATGGAAAAGACCGAAACTATGTTTTTGGTCATAAAAAGCAAAGGCAAAATAAAACAAGGGTAGAGGAAGTAGCTTCCTATCGATATCTTGGAACGCACTTCACATTTAATTTGGACTAGATGAGGCATTTAGATGTTGCAAAATCAAGGTTGTCACCAAGTATAGCAGGGTTATAGATGTTTAGTAGCAATTATGGAGGTTCTACCATGTTACTAGTTCTAGATGCGTTTGAAGCATTGGTTTAATCAAAATACCTACATGGGAGTGACATTTTTTAGATCGGTCGGTCCCATAACTGGAAAAGATTGGACTGGCAATGTTTAATAGCTCTTCTAAACCTTGTGAAATCTTCAATGAGACAGACAATAAGAATCAGTGAAGTATCAGTAAAGTGATTGAAACAAATATGGAACCGATTTTTAGTATCTGGAGAAAATAAAATTGTTTTATTGTACAAATGAACGTTTGAGAGGTGGTCTGCGTGTCTAAGGGGAAAGATAAATACAATAGTTGATTTTCTTTCTTTAAACCTACCCACCTTGGATGCTCTTGTGAAATTCACATGACTAGAATTCAACATGAAAATAGTAATGTTGTCACATTTATATAATTTAAAATATTTGCAAACAAAGAACTCTGCATCCTACATGCTAGACCCTTGGGAGTAATGATCTGACTTTTTGGTATATTTCTTTGTTACCAGATTATGGTAAGATATATAGAATTAAAAAATTTTGGACGGAGGTCACCCTGTATTTTCCAATTCTGCATTATCTAATATAATATGGAAAGAAGGGGATTTTTAAATGCGATTTGAAAGAGAAATGTTCAAGTGTACGTATTTTATTGGCCTGTCTAGACAGACAGGATGAGAACTTTTAAAACCAATTCTGATTAAGTATAAGGTATACTCTCGTCAGGGAGCCTTGAATTTTGTATTCACTGTGCATTTATTTGATGTAATATGCCCAATTGAGGGGTTTTTATGGCACTAATAAGGAAGGAGATTTCTTTTTAGCTAGCATTAATGACATTTTTCAAATAGGGATAATGCCTGGCCATGCAGGTTTTTAAAAAATGTGGATGACGTTATATGTAAATCTATTGCCGAGAAATTTGACATGTATTGAGTGATGATTTTACTAATTTTAAATATATAATGGGTAATGATTTTATAATTTTTTTTAATCGACTATATTCTCAATAAACTGAATTTTGATTGACTGATGATAAAGAATTACTACAGGGCCCTGGTTCTTGAAGGAAGATATCCAACTTAATGTTAATGAGGGAAAGTGGACAAAGAGTTAAATGAGGATGTTGGACTACTCTAGTCTACTCATTCTCAAATTGCTGACAAGGGATTTTGCTGTCTGAAATGGGAAGCGAGTGTAAACGTTTCCATTGTTCAGAACTTCATGTCATGGCAAGGGAGAAAATACCAATTGCAGCTGCATAGTGGAATTGTTGAACACACTGAGATTCCTATAACAGGGGGAAGAAACCAATGGGTGTGGCGGGAAGCCAATCTGGGACCAATAAGTTGGTAGCAGCAGAGGAGACAGGATAGAAAATAATGAAATGGTTAATTACCAGAAGGAATAGTGTTGCAGCTTTAAGAATTTTCTGGCTGTGCATTATTCCACCCTCTAGTGGTTGAGCCCGGAAAAGTCTCTATCTCTTGCTTTGTTCTGGCCATTGTCGACGATTTGGGTATAAGCCCATCCTTCTGTGACGGCAGATGTATGCCTTGGAAATCACTAAATGCAGACGTCATCTTCAGATTCTGTTTTACTTTTTGGGGGTTGTTAGTGTTTTCTTGAGTTGAGTTTATAAATACACCCTACTGGTGGAAGTGGATGTTTTGCATGTGAATTCAGAAAATTCTTCAAGCAGCAAAACTACTCCTGCTGGTAAGAAACCATTTCGTTTTGCAGCATCAAACTTTTTCTAAATTCAAATGCTGTGCATTAATTTCAGTGAGTATTTCCTTAATGTGGGTTGGTTTGATTCTTTTGAATGTGTATTTGCAACAAAAAAATGCTTCATTACTCTAAGTCCAACTTCTGTTTCTGTGTTGATCTGAATGTCCACACAGTAGTGTTATGGGAAGGTATGTATCGATGACCATGTAGTTGCGGCGCAAATATCTTAAAGCATTATGCTGCCTAAAAAGACAAGTGTTTTGTCCTTGTTGAATGTGCCCTTAGGCTTATCTGTCAGGGTTACTTCCCCGCCTTGTGACACTAGTGTATTGTTTGTACTATCCACCTTGCAAATGTTCCCTTGTTGACTGGAATTCCTTTCCTAGCGTGTGCGAAGGAAACAAATAATTGTTCTTCTGTCCTGATGTCATTTGTTCTCTACAAATATTACATAATTGCCCGTCGTACAACCAACATGTGCACTGCTTTCTCTGCTTGCGTTTTAGGCTACTGAAAGAAGGCCTTTAGATGGAGTGATTTATTAACATGGAATTTTGATACCACTTTTGGGACAATGTTGGGTTTGTTCTCATGACTATTTTGTCCCTTTGTATCCGTAAGTATGGCTCTTGAGTGGTGGGTGCATGAATGTTGCTTACTCTTCTGAGCGAGGTGATAGCGATGAGAAAGGCAGTTTTTTTTGTTAAAAAAAATATATTTTTTTATTGGTTTTACTTCTTACAACATATAACATATAAGCGTCAGTGCTTTGTCAATACAAGGATAGCAGCCAGACTGGTTGCGTAACTGGTAGTACAGTTTACACAAAAACGTATGCGTGTCTGTCCCTGTTTTACTTCTTACAACATATAACATATAATCGTCAGCGGTTTGTGCTAGGGGTAGCGGCCAGACTAGCAGAGTTACTGGTATTACAGTTTACACAAAATATATGCTTGACTGCCCCCTATCCATCTGTCTCAGAGATGAGAGAAAACAAAAAAGAAAAGAGAGAGGGTGTGAAAAAGGGGGAGAGAGAGAAGGAAGTTAAGATGGAGAGAAGAGAGGGGGCATAACAGAAGATTACTAAATCCTCAGTAGTGTCCTGATCTGGTGAGGGGTGACTTATTCAGCTTTGTGAGCACCACATTCAAGTTCCTCTTAGGTATTGGTACCCTCCTTGGGGATGCTATTTTCTTCACTCCTTCTCAAAAGCGCTTCGCTACTGGTGTGGTGAAGAAACCTTTATCCAGTGTGCCTCTTGTGTATGCTAAGATGGCTGCCAAGTGAACTTTGGTAGAGAAGTAGGAGAGTTGTTTGGTTAGATGTGTTAAGTAGCTAATGACTGTGGTATCTTGTGTCCAGTCTCTGTTTTTCTCCAGCCTGTTACACCATAGTTTAAATCTCTTTCATTTGTTGCTGGCCGCCTTGCTTCTTTTAGGATTTCCATCACCTTTCTTGCCAACTTGAGGTGCCCAAATTCTAAGTACTCAGGAGCCATGCTGCCAGGTTGAGGGTGTTTGGTTCTGGGTGACACACTTGTCCTTCTTGTATTGTTAAAAGGTCTTCATGCGCAGGGAGTGGTATTTACTTCCACTGGGATATTTCTATGAGGTCTGAGTACCATGTCTCTCAAACCAATTAAGTGGCTATCAGGTTGACTTGTTCCTGTCTGCACTTCTGGATTACCTTTGGTAATATTGGAATTTGTGAAAAGGTGTAAGCTAATTTCCCTGACCAATTTATCGACAGGGCATTTCCCAGTGACTATAGGTGGTAGAAGCTGGATGCGAAGACTTGGCATTTCACATTTCTGTGTGTTGCGAAAAGGTCTACTTGTGGGGTCCCCAAGATCTGGAAAATCGGTCTTAATACTTCTGTTTTAGTCCCTACGTGTGTGTGTGGTGTTGATTTTCTCACTCTTAGTGTTTATTCTGGGACCAAAATTGCATCTCTTTCTGAACCTCCTCTGTAACAACCACAAGATCGTCCCGACTCCTGATTGACTGTGACCATTGCTGCTGGACCCATTCTTGTATTGGTCTCATGTGTAGTCTGGCATGTGGTGCCAGGGGAATGCAGGAAGGCAACATGCCCATCATTTTCCCCAGTGCTCTCATTGTCAGACATTGCCCCTTCTGGTAACAGTGACTCTGCTATTTGATCTCTTCAACATTTTTGCCCACTGCATTCCCAAAAGTTCCCCTTGTATTAAAGGGCCTCCATTGCTTTGGCGGTCATGTTGTCCTTTTTCATGCGCTAAAGTGCTTTGTCTACCACCTTTCGAAATAGACTGTCTCCTGTGAAAGGCATATTTGAGGATGGCTAACTGAACTTCTTGCTTGAATCCTGAGATTCTCAGCCAAGCATGCCTTTGCAGGGTGGTGGCTGTGCAGAATGGTCTTCTGGCTGTGTCTGCTGCATCCAAGTTCAAGTTCAAGTTCAGGAATTTGTATAGCGCACTACTCACCCAGAGGGTCTCAAGGCGCTTGGGGGAGGGGGTGCATTATTTATCGAATAGCCAGGTTTTAAGTTCCTTCCTGAAGGAAATGTGGTTTTGGGTAAGGCGGAGGTGAGTGGGGAGAGAATTCCAGGTTTTGGCCGCCAAGTAGGAGAAGGATCTTCCTCCCATGGTGGATCTGTGGATGCGCGGAACTGCGGCGAGGGCTTGATTGGAGGATCTTAGTTGGCAGGTTGGTGTGTAGAAGGACAGTCGTGTGTTGAGGCATTCGGGTCCTAGTTTGTAGAGGGCCTTGTGTGCGTGGGTGAGGAGACGGAACGTTATTCTCTTGTTGATGGGAAGCCAGTGGAGGTCTTTCAGGTGACCGGTAATGTGAGCTTGGCGCGGGATGTCCAATATGAGTCTGGCTGATGCGTTTTGGATGCGTTGGAGTTTTTTCTGTAATTTGGATGTGGTTCCGGCGTAGAGGGTGTTTCCATAGTCCAGTCGGCTAGTGACCAGTGCGTGGGTGACAGTCTTTCTTGTTTCGGTGGGGATCCAACAAAAGATTTTTTTGAGCATACGGAGTATGTTGAAGCAATTAATTGCAAGTTTATATAGCGCTAGGATCGACTCCCGGAGGAGTATCTCCGCGCTTCGACCGCTGCGAAACCCTTCCTGGCTTCCCTGAGAGATGGTCCCTTAATGGGTATCTCCAGGGTGAGACCAGGCATCCCCGGCGGTCTGGTGGGGCCGTTAGTGCAGATGAGGCAAGCTTATGCCCAGAGTTGCTGAGTGTGATCGCTGATCAGAGTGGGCACCGAGGCGAGAGAATTATCGAGTCCGCTGACCCTGGTCCAGAAACCTGCCGCGTCGGGAATCGAACCCTGGTCCCGGGCCGTCCTCTGCTCTCGGGTCTGCCGCCTCTAACCAGTGAGCCACACTACTGCACAAGAGGATGAGACGGCGTTGACTTGTCTGGTCATTGAGAGGGAGGAGTCTAGGATGAAGCCTAGGTTACGTGCGTGGTCTGTGGGTATGGGTGCCGTGCCCAGGGCCGATGGCCACCATGAGTCGTCCCATGCAGAGGGGGATGATCCTAGGATGAGAACTTCCGTTTTGTGTGAGTTAAGTTTTAGGCGGCTGTTTTTCATCCATTCGGCTACTTCTTTCATGCCTTCATGAAGATTGGTTTTGGCGGTGTTAGGGTCTTTGGTAAGGGAAAGGATCAGCTGGGTGTCGTAAGCGTAAGAGATGATGTTAAGGTTGTGTTGTCGCGCGATGGGTGCGAGGGGACTCATGTAAACGTTGAAGAGGGTGGGACTGAGTGATGATCCTTGTGGTACTCCGCAGATGACTTCGGTGGCCTCTGATTTGAATGGGGGGAGTCGGACTCTCTGGGTTCTCCCGGCGAGGAACGAGATGATCCAGTCCAAGGCTTTTTCCTGTATGCCGATGTTGCTGAGGCGTTGTATGAGGGTGCTATGACAGACTGTGTCGAAGGCGGCTGAAAGGTCGAGTAGGATGAGGGCAACTGTTTCTCCGTTGTCCAGAAGTGTTCGGATGTCGTCTGTCGCTGCAATAAGGGCGGTTTCGGTGCTGTGTTTGGCCCGAAAGCCTGACTGTGAGGAGTCGAGGGAGTTGTTGGATTCAAGGAAGGCGGCGAGCTGTCTATTGACGGCTTTTTCAATGACTTTGGCAGGGAATGGGAGGAGGGAGATGGGGCGGTAGTTCTTAAGTTCAGAGGGGTCCGCTGTGGGTTTCTTCAAGAGGGCGTTGAGTTCGCGTGTTTCCAGCTTTCTGGGAAGGTAGCGGAGTTGAAGGAGCAGTTGATGACATCACGGAGATGGGGTGCGATGATGGAGTCTGCTTTGTTGAAGATGTGGTGGCGAGCCTGAATGGATGGAGTTCATTAGGCGGATGGTGTCTTCAGTGGTGATTGGGTTCCAGGCGTTAAGGATGTTAGAGGGCGGTTTAGGTTCGGAGGTGGGTGGAGTGGACTGGTCTTTGGAAATGTTCTCAAAGCTGTTATGTATGTCGGCGATTTTGTTGTAGAAGAAAGAGGATAACGAGTCGCAGAGTTCTTGGGAGGGAGTAATGTCGTTTGGGGCTGTGGTGGGGTTGGTAAATTCTTTGACGATGTTGAATAGTTCCTTGCTGTTTTGGGCGTTGTTGTCGAGTCGATCCTTGAATGCTGACTTCTTGGTGGATCGGATCAATTGGTGGTGTTTGCGGGTGGCTGTCTTGAAGGTGGTCAGGTTGTCAGTGGTTGGGTTTTTTCTCCATGTTTTCTCGAGATTACGGCATAGTTTCTTGGATTTCTTAAGGTCCTCGTTGAACTAGGGGGCCTTTTTGCTACCCTGTTTGGTTTGGTGGTTTTTCAAGGGTGCTAGTTCATCAGCGCTGTGAGTGATCCATTGTTTGAGTTTGGTGGCCGCTTGGTTTGGGTCCGATGAGAGGGCGGGAGGGTTTTGTTTGAGCGATGTGAGGAGTTGGTCGGTGGTGGTTTTGTTCCAGTTTCTTCGTGGAATAGGTTGTGGGGGGTTGTGAGTCGAGGTAGTTTTGTAGCTGAACTGAACACAGCTGTGGTCCGTCCAATGGAGAGCTGTGGTGTGATCGAAGGAGATGTGCTTGCTGGAGGAGAAGATTGGGTCGAGCGTATGTCTGGCTAAATGGGTGGGGGAGTCAACAAGTTGTTTGAGACCAAGATTCGCCAGGTTGTCCAGAAGGGTGGTGGTGTTGCAGTCGTTTTTCTTTTGCAGGTGGAAGTTGAGGTCTCCCAGTAGAATGTAGTTCTCGGAGGCGAGGGCATGTGGGCTGATGAAGTCAGTGATGTCTTCGCTGAATTGTTTACGGGTTCCTGGTGGTCTGTAGATGAGGGTGCCTCTAAGTGTGGTCCTGGGGTCGGTGTGGATCTGAAAGTGGAGGTGTTCGGCGGTTGCAAGGTTATCGTCGAGGCTGGTCGTGATTCTGATGCCTCCTCCTGTTTGGTTGGTGCGGTCTTTTTGGATGATCTTGAAAGCGTCCGGGATGGCTATGGCGATGTCGGGCGCTGAAGAGGCGTTCATCCAGGTTTCTGTAAGAAAGGCGATGTCCGGTGAAGCAGTGTCGAGTAGGTCCCAGAGTTCAGTGGCGTGTCTGTGGATCGAGCGGGTGTTTAGCAGGATGCACTTCAGGTGAATAGGGTCGGAGCTGTGTTTGGAGTTAGTGAGTTTGGTGGGGGTGTTGATGCAGGCAAATTTGCAGGAGTGGCAGGCGAAAGGACCGTGGGTACGTCCTGGGGTAGCTTCGTAGCATTGTGATGCGCGTCCGGGGTTAAGGGCTAGGAGGGTGGCGGCGTCATACGTAATGCGGGAGGAGTGCGGTTTGCGGGGGCCAGGGGGTCTGGCGCTGGGCGCGGTCCAGGCGCCGACGGGCGCAGACGGGCTTACCTTTGGCGCACCTTCGGCGCGCATAGGGCGCGACCGCTGCGCATGAACGCTGAGCGGAAAGAGCATCTGTCATATGTGGACAGTGGAAGGGGAGGGGCGAGGGAGGGGCAGCTGGGAGGCGGGGTGGAGAGCCGGGGAGGGCAAAAACAACAACAAACAAAGTAAAATGGCAGACAGCCAAAAGCGATGCAGGGTTGGGAGACAAGATGGTGAAAACGCTAATGTAATGACACAGGCAGGCACACAGTGAAAATAAAGGCAGCACAGATTACAGGAGCGTTGCAGCGCGCTATGGGCGACTCGCGCTACGGTGATATGCTAATTAGTCAAATCTAACACGTTTAAGGCGATGTCTGGCGATCTGGCGTACGATGCTGAATACAATATTATAATATGCGTCTACAATGCAGGCGGAGGGCTTGTAATTACGATACCAGTCTGGAGTCAGGTCAGGGAGCAGCGTGAGGAGGAGCGACCGTGTCTGGGGCAATATTGGCAATTGTCTTGCCTTCTTGCAAACAATGTGTTTGCTCTCTTTTTGAATTCCTCTGGGAGGTGCCCCATCTTCTCCCAGTGTTGGCGAGCATACCTATTTAGTAGGGTGTTTGAGTTGGCCATCCGCCACTGTGTAGCTGCTGACCTTTCCAATTTCCTCTGAACTATAGATATTCTTTTGCTCTCCTTGTCAGGAGGTGGTCCTATAGATGTGGGTGTCTTTCCTGTACCTCTGGGATAGCAGGCTGCACCAGCTCCTGTTTCCTCATCGTCCATCTGCCTCTTCAGTGGAATTCTGTGGCACTGCAGTGAGTCATCTGATTCCCTCTTTTTTTAAATTAGGGCTTCCAGTTTGTCCTTGAACCATTTCCTTACTACCTTGAGAGATCTTTTTTGTTCATGGAGCTTCGCTTCGTCTCTTTGTTTCGATGTCAATGCTGAAGACATTTTTGAGGTTGTGGTTGTTTTTGGTTTCAACACAGAGTGACTGTTCAATATCGCCATGGCTCCCATATTTGCAGACGGCGTCAAGCTGGCTTTCGCCGCCTCCCTCCCATGCCTTTCACTCTCTCTCAAGGTTGAATCAGGTCTTGAGGGTTTGCCTTCATCGGTGTCCCTTGTCTTGAACCTGTGTGGCTCGTTGAGCTTCCCTATGCCCTTGAGCATCAACAATTTTGTTGCTATTACAGGTTTCTTTGAGTCCAAGTCCTTCGGCTCAACTGTTTCTTGCCTCTGAGGGGGCTCCTTAAGTCTGTACTCCTCTCTCGCCACTTTGCTGTGACCCTTGCCAGTTTGGCTCTCGACAATCTCTTAAAGCTCCAGCTCTTCCCCTTGGGCCTCCTCTGTTTCCAGGATGTCTTCTTCACCCCTTGATAGTCTCAGGTCTGTTGGGGATTCTTGCTTTCTCTCTGGCAATGCCATCGTATAGTGTGCCCACCTTTGCTTTTCTTTTGCCTTGATGGTTTTGGGCAAGAACACTGCGCATGCTGTGCAGTCCTCAGCGCTGTGGTCTTCAAGGAGGCAGAGGTTACAGACCTTGTGTGTGTCCTATGCGTATTTGTGGTGGCACTTGAGCAAAATCTAACTGGGGTATTGTTGTATCCTAGCTATGTTTTAGTTTATGTCATCCATTGCTCCACCAGTGGAACTCTGTAAGAATGATGTAATATAGAATGGTGGCCTCTGGAAACCATAATTGGCTGGGCTGAGCGGCATGCTGGCTGCTCCTGGTGGGGCTGAACTACCGGACATGTAACTTGTACAATAAATACTCCTGAAATATTACAACCAGCCTGGAGTCAGTTACTACAGCTATGCTCCATGCCCTTTTCTCATTCTCTGACCACTTTGTTTTCTTTAGTTGGTCTTCTCTTGTCGGTGTTCCTCTGTGGTTTTTTGGCATATTTCCAGCGCTTTCTTCTTCCTTTTGGATGTTGCCAATCATCTATCCTCAACGATGATTTTCAGTGGAAAAAAATATTTTTTCCTGCAATTTCTTCTTCCTCGACTCTGGAGCTCAGCTATAGGCTTCCAGACTCAATGGTGGAAAAACATTATCTGAAGATGGCGACTGCGTGGAGTGATTTCCGGAGTATATGTCTGACGTCACACAAGGAGGAGTTTAAACCCAAATGGTTGACGACACCCAGAAGAAGAAAACATCAGAGAACAAGACTTCAGGGAGTCTTTTCCAGACCCAGCAATAACTAGATGGCAGAATAGTGCACAGCATGTGAATCCAGAAAAGATTCACGCTGCAAAATTTTAGTATTAGTTTTCGAAGAGGTAAGCATGCAATTGAAGACACTTCCAGAGCAGAATGGCTGTCAAATAATGTGAGATTGAAGCACAGAGTTGAGGGGAGAGATAGAGTAAGAAAATTAGTCTATTATCTCTACACAGGTGGAAAGTTAAACTGAAAGAGGTAATAAAGTCACCAGTGAAGGTGGTTTAAATAGAAAGGACAGTGGGTTTAGGAAAAGAGCTGTGGCGACTCCAAAAGTTATAGGTGCACATTTTGGTTGTAACGCCATCAAACAGGAAGGATGAGGAGTCTATTAAGTGTGCTTCAAAAGAGGAAGATTTTGGAGCAAAAACAAAAAGTTGGTGACAGTAAGGCTATGGTGAGCTACGGAAGAACGAGGCCTTAAAAGTAGATGGTTGAAGGTATGCGATAGCTAATGAGTACTCGGTTGTAGGGAGGAGAGGAGATCTCGGAAGTCGTGTGATTTAACAGCATAAAGACAAGATGCGAGGGCATTTAGGGCCAACTGTCAGGTGTTTAGGTATTCAGGAGCTCCTCCATTTACAAGATAGACACCTTTGTCTTAAATTGCTGATTGACTGGGATGAGGGCATGTGCAGGAGTGAAGTGCAGAGCTGGGTGAGAGTCAATGTTACTGAGCAGTAGGAAAAGTCATAGGAGGTGCAGCCATGAAGTGAGGGCAAGTGATGTTGAATTTGTTCTAGGAATTCAAGGATGTCCTTTGAGGTGGGTATTATTTTTTCTTTTTTACATTGTTTTCTTTATTATACACAGGGCTCTTTTGCCCACAGGCTTTATGTTGCTGACACTGTGACCAGAGGGGCACTGACAACATAGGAAGGTGAATTACCTACAGACGAACACACAGACCCACAATTGACTCAGAAATGCCAGGTGTATGTGTTTTTTAGGTCACATCAGCCGAGACAGGAAGTTCTGCAACTGTGCAGCCTGGATTCCAAAGTCACATTCAGTTTTTTCATAACTTGCTGAAAGAATGCCCTTAACCAAATTTTTGATTTTTTTGGAGGGCGTAGGAGGTGCAGTTAGGGAATAGTTTTGTGTTCATAATTTTAGTGTCAGCTGACCGTTTGACACAACTGGAGAATGCTTTCCAATGGCCAAGCCAAGGTAAATTTGCAATTACAAATGTTAGTGGAGAAGCTTCATTCAAAGACAAACTCATTCTAAAATAAGATAACAAATTTCCAACATATTAGATAAGAACCACAATCAAGAATCATGAACTTTGTTTTCTCTAATATTTAAAGCCTACATTCGGGCAAGGGACAGACCTGTGATAGATAAAGCAAGGAACACAAGATGAGTTTGCATATTGGAAGGAAGACAGTAACATTGGACCAAGGAACATTTGCATCAATCTCAGTCACCAGCAATTATTCTGGGATGCCATCGAGTCCATATGTTTTTAGCACACTGTGCCACTACATGCATAGCCAGGAAGCAACTCTATGGCAAATCAGATGTGGTTTTCCTAATAGGAAAAGTCTGATCTAAACTGCTAGGCCGTCTCCCTTCTGAATAGGAACACAGGTACCCCAGACCAGTTTTAGACTTGTTCATCCTCACCAGTGAAACGCATCTTGAGTCCTGTGGCATAGTAATCTATAGGGTTGTTATTCGGGTACACCCGATGCACTTAGAGAGTTTCCATGAGAAAACCAAAAAAGTCATGGGTGGAATTGCTTGCATAAAACTGAGCCACTGGTAATTACCCGGGACACATTCCAGTCCATTCTCTTTTATCCTCATTGTGCCACTTCAGTGACAACTTTATTCAAATAATCATTGGCTCCGCTCTAATATGAACAGTCAGCATTAACACCCCACCCTCTGAACAGGAACATATATAACCTCAGACCCAGGGGTGTGGAGTTTGTAAAATATCTGCCTTCCTAAGGGTTAGGATGCTTCAGAAATCTACCTGTGATGTAAAAAGATCAACTTGCCCCTTTTGTTACTATGCACCTGAGGTGAGAAATTAGGGCAGTAGTTTAATTTCAAAGCTCTAATACCGTCTCTTACTATTGTCAGCGCTCATCAGGCTTTGGATTTTAGCAAGGCTCTGATTTTCCACCATTCTGCACAGCTACAGTCACTGAAAAAAGGAGGAAATCATCAGTTCCAGAGCTGGAATGCCCAGTAGATTTGTGCACCCTCTACACTAGAAAAGGAGAAAATGTATTCCTGACAAGAACAAGATTGGAACTTTTTCCAGGTTACGAAAAAAAGGTGGGTTTAGGGAAAGCAGTTTCTCTTTGGGGAAAAATAATTCCTCCCTAGAGAAAACAGGAAAGAAAAAATTAAAGTGAATTTGCAATCATTCAGCAGAATGGAATTCGGAAATGTTTCCTAGGAGCACAACAGCCAGATCTGCTTGAGTAAACTCTTGTAAATTCCTGAACGCCGTAAATCTACACCAATGCAGGATCATAGACCTGCAGGTGGTCTTTTGTGACTTTCCTTACGGATGAGGCCACACATTTCTTTTCATGTTGCGCATAATGGATTTACTCTGATTGTGGACCACTATTTTGTTTTTAGGTCGAGGTACTATCCGGTTCTGGAACCGGAGGTAGCGAGATCTTATCTTTCTTAGAGGGGCTCTTTATCCCGCCTCTAATTTTGGCTCTCTCCCATTGGCTGGCTTCCTAAACGGAGGCCAGCCATTGGTGGAGAGAGCCGTCACTCCAAATAGGCTCCGTCCTTTTCGGATTTGGAGGTGTGTTCGGTGTTCTTCTTTCCACTTTTTAGCCACGCCTACTTTTGAACACCGAACACACCACCAAATCCGAAAAAAACCGGAAGCTTGTGTCCGCCATTGTTTGTCTCGTCTGGCCGTGAGAGGATATGAGGCAGCCCGCTGCCACTTTAGGTAAGTTTTGCTCTGCCGCGGGCTCCGTCACTTTGCCAGTCGGCCTCGGAAGGATCCTTTCAGCCCCTGGAGACTCCCACTTCCCTACTCCCTTTCGCTCTCACCCGTCCTCCCAGTCCGTATCTCCCTGCTCCGGCAGGCTCCCTCTCGGCGCTTCTCGTCCTGCGCGCTCCTCTGCCCTGTAACCTCCCTGCACTCTCACTCCCAGCTCGCCTCCATCCAGTCTCCCTCCTCTCTCTACCCTCCCGTCCCCAGCAGTCTCTCTCAGATCTACCCATTGCTGTCCAACCTGCAGCTCTCCACTCGCTCCCAGCTCTCCGCCCTCTCTCTCTCTGCCTTCAGTCTCCCCTCCCGTCCCCTGCAGTCTCCGTCGCCGGCCTCCAGTCCCCTCCTCCCCGCAGCGCCCCCGTCAGCCGGATGATTGTCTCCGGTGCCGGAGGAGGCGGCCCGGCATGTTCCAGGGATGATGCTAGTTACGTTCTGTTTTCAACATGAAAGCTGCGGCTTGCGAGATGTATTTATATTTTTCATAGAAATGCCCGTTTTCGCCATAAATGTTCCTCCAGATTTTCGTCAGAGCGACGGCCCGAACCATTTATTATTTGTGGGGTGTCTTGGGTCTCCTTAGTGGGGAAGCAGCAATGGATTCCCCCTGGAGAGATGGCCGGCGGCCCGCGCGCAGACCAGGTGTAACCACTCCGGGCTACATCTGCACACACTCTTAATATCTGGGTGTGCAGCAACCTGCACATTAGCCTCACCCTCATGTCTGCCAGCTGCGCCAAGCCCTGGCACTAATGACCTGTTTAGGAAAACACAAACCCTTCGGACATGTCAAAGCAAGTTCTCAGCTCCTCTCCTCCTCAGCAGAATCCTGCTGCTGACGAGGGGTTTTCGAGGCACTGCCTGCGTTCCACATGGCTGGGTGTTGGGGTGGCGCTGAAGCGTGCAGTGGGCTCGCTCGTGTGTGTATAGAAACATCGACTATAGTGTAAAATATGTGCGCGCACTTGATGGCTGCCGTGCATTTGTTCGTTGTGCTGCTTCTATGTTCTTGTGTATATAGTTTCACTGAGCTTTACCCTTTCTCGTCATTACCGTTTCCCAATCTCTAGCTCTCTCTCTCTCTCTCGCTCCCATCCCTACAATACGGTCCCCGAGGCAGCTGTGAGTTCATCAGCGCCTCCGGGTACCCAAAGCAGCCTGTGTGTAGTGTTACCCTCCGGCAGCATGTCTCCTGGCTGCAACTGCGGGTCCAGTCCTAGCTTTTCATTGGGTAGGCAAGTGGCACCAGGTGCATTGTTTAAATTAGTCATTTGCACAGCTCCAAGACTACAATTCCCAGAATCCCTTTCTTCGATGACAGCTCAGATCTGGGAACTGGTCTGCCCAGGCCCTGGAGGTGTCTGCTAACTCCACTGAAGTACTTGGAGCTGTCACTGCTTTTATAGGACAGGTACACCTGCTCTGCTATTAGCCAGGTGTACTTTGCAAGATGAATGCTTCCAGTGACAAAAGCAAAATTAACTACGCACAAGGCAGGATGCTCTGGCTAAAGGCAGCATAGGATGATGGTGGCACACAGGACAAGGGGTACCAATGCATCAGAAAAGGAGGGCCCTTCGTATCCCTCACAATATTCGAACTTCGCTAACAGTGACAGAATCCTTAAGCCCTGTTTCCATGCCCTGCCAGTTTCACTTAAACATGGTTTTTCAGCTGTGCTGTCTTGCGTGCCAGGGTACCTAATGAGGGCATGGGAAGATAAGGTCACGAGGCTTTCTTGGAAGGTCATTGAGCCAAAGGTGCCAGGACTGAACATCTAACTACACCTGCTCACGGTGGGGCCATTTATGTGTACTGTCAATGTATAGGCTTAAGCGCTTTGCCAGGAGTAGTAAGGGCTATAAATGCAAATTAATTTCAATAAACTCTCTTCTTGTCAGGGTGTTTCCTGTGTGCTCCTTCACCAGCTTACTTTACGACATCTTGAAGAATTCATTCAGGATATTGGCTACAGAAGACACTGGGTATTCAGTGCATAGAAGAAATCCTGACAGAGGAATAAAACTATACACTGCAACCAGTGTCTTGGGAACAGACTGCCCAGATATTAAACATGTGGGAACTGTTCACGACAGACTATGTTCCAGTGTTGGCCCTGATATAAGTAGCTGCACATCTGGTAACTGAAGGTTGAGGTCCATATCATACAAAGCCTTGAAGGTACAGAATCCATTGGCTGCTCAGTAGAATGTGGGATCAATGCTTTGGAATGCGCTGTCACTACATAACGTTTCTGAAATAATAGTTCGAAAAAAGCAAGTACTCTAGAAAAAAATGTGCCCCAAAGTTCCCATTCCAGGTGCAGCTCTTAACAGTGCCAAGTGTAATTGCAAAACTCGATATCACAGGACAAAAGGAGAGGTTTCTACAGCCAGGCAGGACACTGACTGTTGTAAGTTGTGTGAATAAAGCCTCGCACCAGATCAGGACACATCATGAAAGGTTTTTATGAACAAAGTCTTGCAGCAGAAGGGATCAAATATTATTAGGCAGTTCTACTACTGGTGACAGTAACATAGGAACTTAATAACAGTATCATAAACTCAGGAAGTGTGAGTCCATCAGTTGAAGAAAGCGTTAAGAAGCACAGTGAGTTCTCTTTTACTTATTTTTATAGTACTATGTCTTCATAATCTCCTCGCATGTGGAAATGGGTTGGAGCCTCTCGCATGGGCGGTTAAGAGCATCTTGGCAGTATGGAGTTGGACAGTGTGGGTTTACTGATGTAAGCATCCACTGTGTGGTGTGTTCCTCTGTGTCTGCGAATACTCTCTACTACTCTCTAATGCTCACCTATTGCCATTGTAAATGACAATACCATTTATTTAGGTTTAAAAAAAAATGAAAAAAAATGTCATGAGCAATGCCAATAGCTCTACCTTTAATAATGCCGAGACCATTGCATTGTAAATGCTTGTTAAATACTGCCATGATTTAAATGATGCCTCAGAAAATGTGTGTGTAAAGTTGCACAATGGTTTAGCAAATTTATTTTCCAATTTGCCCAAATTCTTGAGTATATTTTTTTAAAACAATTACTCAACAATCTGACGTTTTGGGTTCTGGATGTATTTGCAAATGACAAGGTAGCTTTTTGAGAGTATAATAAATTACCTCCAATTGTTACATTTTGCAAACGTGTACATTGGGACAACTTTCAGTAATGCACGCTGAGTGTGTTTCCTTAGATCGCTCGGCCAAATAGTAAAGGCTTTGCATTAATAAGTCATATATACAATATAGAACAACTTAAACATATGGATAGGAATCTTGCCATTGTGGCATACAATACTCTGTCCCACAGCCATACTGTGATGTTGCAAGATGGTAGTCAATGGGTTTGTGCAGCAGAGGCAGGGGTAGCTCTAGGCTCATGGCGGCCCTGGGCAGGGAGCGTAGGTAGGGGGCTCCGGAAGAGGGGGTCCGGGCAGGGCGGAGCCCTCTGGAGCTCAGGAAGGGGGTCAGGGTGTTTGGAAGTGGAACAGAGCCGGAGGCCGCCAAATCCCTGCCTTGGGGGCCGCCACGCAAATATGTATCCATCCTCAGAGGATTATTATATTAAGGATATAAATTGGCGTGGCCCCTGGGGTTTGGCGGCCCTGTGCAGGTGCACAGCTTGCACATGCCTAAGGCTGGCCCTGGCAGAGGGTTGGAGTTGGTCTGCTTGTCTACTGAACAAAGTAAAAAAGAAAAGGTGCTGTCCTTGACCCCAAAGAATATGTCCTGGGCATCAGGCTATAGAAATTCTCCACCCCTGTACAGACCAGTTTAGACCTTATTGGGCCAGGAATTAGGTGCAGATTTTCACCCAGTGACACAGCGAGTATGCGACCCACAACTATATCAGTTTCACTTAAGGTGCCACATTGGAAAAACTAAAAAAGTGATGGGTGGAGTACCTGAATCAATCTGAGCACTGGTCATTTCTCTTAGTTGCGATTAATTCGAGTACTGCATCCATCACTTTTTTTCAGTGGAAAACCCTCTGTGACTCAATTGATAAGGCTGTTAATGGAAGTGTAATGTTGAGGAGAACAGAATTCCATAAAAGATTGAGTGGGAAATTGAAAAACACAATAGGAGCAGTGAATGTATTGCCTGCTAAGATTGTGAAAATGATTCAATTGGCACTAATTGTAAACAAAGATTTTTCAGATGGTAAATGTTCACCTGTGCAGTTATTATTGTTATTATTTGTGACTTATTTAAACACCTGAATCACCACCAGAGGGGTATCTCCCTCTGCACTACGGAGGTGCAACAGTTAGGAAGAAATAAGATTTTTTTTAAAGCTCAGTTTCAAGGAACTTACGAAAAAGTAGATAGTCTGGACATTTCCGAAGGTGGCTGGGAAGTTGGTTCCAATAGGAGGGGGCTACCCAATAGAAGGCTTTCCCACCTATGTCAGATTTCTTAACACGAGGTACCGGAAGAAAAAACTTAAAGCCTGAACGGAGTGCTCTGGAAGGCTGATAACGGGTGAGTCTATCTGCTTAGAAACTAGGGTCATTGCCATTTAGTGCCTTGTGTACAATGCAGCAGATCTTAAATCTGATACGATTGCGGATTGGTAACCAGTGTAATCCTTGAAGTAGCGGGGAAGAGGTGGTCCTGGCAGGATAGTTGGAGACAAGGCGGGCTGCTGTATTTTGAACCACCTGCAGTCTATCGAGGTAAGACTCGCTAGCTGAAATCAAAAGAGCATCGCAATAATCTAGGCGACTTATTACTAATGCTTGGAGGAGTGATTTACATACTGTCAGAGGGAGAAAAGGGAAAACCCTCCATAAAAGGCTAGGGTATGGCAGCAAGAGCATACGGTGGTGGTGAAGTGCTCCTTCATCGTGAGTTTTTGATTTAGATGTACGCCTAGGTTTTTTACCACATCTTTCGGGACCGGGCGGCACCCAGTTCAGTTGGCCACCATTCTGGGGACCAGAGCCGAGGAGCTTCTCTGAATAACATGATCTCCGTTTTCCCCGCATTTATTTGCAGGAATTTGTTCCTCATCCAGGCAGCAATGGCTGTCATGCCTTCGGAGAAGGTCAACTGGGTGTTGGGGGAGTTTTTATCAAAAGCCATTACAAGCTGGGTGTCATCAGCCTATGAGACTGGAATGAAGCCTGGTTCCCTGAGAAAATCCGCTAAAGGAGCAACATAAAAGTTAAACAGTGTGGGGCGGAGACAGGATCCCACAGTTGCAGCTGAAGCGTCCTAATATAAAGGACTGTGATGCTTTGGCTGAGGAAGTGGATTTGCTGAGAATCCCGTCCATCTCCAACTCTTGATGAAGGTACGGAGCACTTGAATAGCTCACATGGGAAAGGAGGGGAAAATAGGGGAGAAGAAGGTCTGAAATGGCATCTGTTAGTAGAGTGGTACGGTGACCGACTGTCAGGCAGGAGGTGAAGTGAGTTCTGAATAAAGATGGTAAGTGTGAGAAAGTCAGAGGCCCTGCCATTCAATGTATAAATTTGCAGAGCAAGACATTATTCACTATCGGGGTGTGTATCTTACCGTGATCCAGAGTGGGAGAGGCAGTGACAAGGCCAGACACTAACCAGGATACCAGTTCTGAACTCCCGGGTGATAAAAAGTAGGGAACATTTCAAGCAGCAGTCACCAGATGATAGACAAGCAAGATAGAAGTAACAAGGACAAAGACAAAAAGCACAAGGGCAGAATATAACCAGTAAAGGGGAACTGGGAAGCAAAAAATACGGAAAGGTTCTGGGACACTGGGTTGGGTTGACAAACTAAGAAGGAGCAGAGAGCCAATACCACTATGAATAGTTACCAATCAATAAGCCAACAATGCAATGCTGTTATTATGTTCTACCACCTTTGTCCTGGAAGTAGAATCCTAAGTTTAGAAGTTCCACCCAGAGCTAGTTAGTGGTTTAGTGATAATACTGTCCCGTTTTCCAGGGCACCCACTGCCTTTCTTGTCTAAATTGGGTGACTATGCTATTTACATGGGGGCGATGCTGCAATAATAATGGTATGGAACTGTCTAGCAGATATTTTGTTAAGCGAGTGACTATTTGACCCATTCCCAACTTGCTTCTGGACTGAAACACAAGAAAGCTACAACTGAAAAATAGAGGTGAAATACAGCACTGAACGCAAAGAATACACCGCCATCTAAAAAATAGCACTTTGCATTTTAGCTATTAATGTAGCTTACTTAAATTGTTAAAATTAACATACCTTGTGACTCAATGACATATGCTCGCCATATTTATATGCCATAGTCTGTAACACTGAATCATGGTTGGCTAATTTCATCGCAGCCTTGCAACTCTTGGCCAGCAATGCACCATGCGACAGGAAAATTTGCTCTTTCCAAGTTGATATTCCAATGTCGTCAGTAATATTGTTTTCCTGAAACATAAAAGAAAAATGGACATAGTTACATTGACAGTTGACACTTCTGCTCTTCCATCCTACTATCGATTTTTCGTCCTCATTGCAAGAGAGGCAGACTTTTTGGATTGGCCAAGGTGGTTGCTACACAGGGGTAAAAATTAAATAAATATATATTTATTTATTGAAGTTTTGTATAGCGCTAGCTGGACCCGAGGGTATCAGAGCGCTTCACAGCAAATAAAAATAAGCATAAAAAAGACAGTGTGGAAGGTAAATAAGGGCAGGGAGCATAGGCGGGGAAGTACAAGTCTGCACAGTAACAACATGAGCGCAATTAAGTAAGAGTCTGCATAGTGACAACATGCGCGTAACTACAGGGCGGAGATCGAGAGCGAGTCATGCGGCTCTGGGATCGTAGAAATAATGGTCTTTCAAAGTCAAATGAGGGGTTCACGTTACGATCCAGAGCGCTCCAGGAATAGGGCTTTGAGTAGCATTTTGAATTTCAGGAAGGAGGCAGTCAATCTGATATGGGGGAGATGGAGTTCCATATCTTAGGAGCATTACCGGCAAAGGACTTACTAGATGTTTTGTGTTTCTGTAAGTTCAGAGGAATGAGTAGGAGCGTGTTGGAGCTTCTGAGGTTCCTAGACTGACCGGCCCTTTTGAGTTTGGTGGGCAGATATTCTGGTTTGCCTGTATGCAGGGATTTGTGTGTGAGGCAAGCTTTACGGAAGCTGGCTAGTTGGTCAATAGGGAGCCACTTCAGATCCTTGAGAGCCGGGGAGATGTGCTCGTATTTCTTTGTTCCCGTGACCATTCTTGCTGCGGCGTTGAGGGTAGTGGTCAGAGGTCCCAGGTGAGATTTGGCTATTCTAGTCAGAGTTGCAATGCCGTAGTCAATTCTGGAGAGCACGAGTGCCTGAGTGGCCTGTTTCAGGTCCTTCGTGGGGAGGAAGGGTTTCAGTTTATAGAGAAGTTTCAGGTTAAGGAAAGCACTTTTGGCTGTTTTTGAGATGTGTTCTGTCATGTCCAGTTTAGGGTCAAGAGTGATCCCTAGGGATTTTACGGAGTTTGTAGGCACGAGAGGAACATTAAGGGCGTTTAAGGCTTTGAGCCATTCTACTATTTGGGGGTTTTCATCTTTATTCGAGATGAGGAGCACTTCTGTTTTATCTTCATTGAGTTTGAGGTGGTTGGATGAGAGCCAATGTTGAACCTCTGTGAGTGTGCCGTTCAGTCTGTGGATGTCTGCGATCTAAGTGGTTTCCAGATAGAGTTGTGTGTCGTCCGCGTAGAGGTGGAAGGGGATGTTGGAGTTCCTTAGAATTGATGTGAGGGGCTCCATGTAGATGTTGAAAAGTTGTGGTGAGAGTACTGACCCCTGTGGGACTCCTCTACTAATGGGGAAGGGGTCCGATTCAAAGCTTTTAATTTTTATTGTTTGTGTGCGGTTGTTGAGAAAGGAGGAGAACCATTTTAGAACCGTCTTTTCCAAACCCGCTCTCTCCTGGAGGACATTGAGTAGCAGGGTATGATCAACTGTGCCATACGCAGCCGAGAGGTCTAAGAGGATGAGAAGGCTACATTGGTTGGAGTTGAGCGACATGTGTAGATCATCCAGGACATTTAGGATTGCGGTTTCAGTGCTGCAGCCCTTTCTGAACCCTGATTGGTGTGGGTCGAGTAGATTCGTGTTCTCTAGGTGTTGGGTTAGCTGTGACAGCACACATCTTTCCAGAATTTTCGATAAAAGTGGAAGGTTCGAGACTGGTCTGAAGTTGTTCATGTCCTTGGGGTCAAGGCCGGGTTTTTTTAGGAGTGGCGTGACTTGACCTAGTTTAAGGCAGTCAGGAATGGTGCCCTCGCTCAAAGAGCTGTTGATGATCTTGGCCCAAATTGGGGCTAGAGTGAGCTTCAGGTCTTTGGTCAGTCCCGGGGGTAGCTGATCAAGGGAGTGTGACAAGGGTTTTGCGGTGGCTATGAGATTGCTTATCGCTTCAACCTGGATAGGCCGGAAGGACGACCAGCGAATAGCTGCGGTTGCTGGCCTGATGTGGATAGGTGTAGGGGGGTGGGACTCTGTGTGGGAGGAGGGCATAGCGCTGAATGATCGATCAATTTTGGCAATTTTTTTCGTTGAAAAAGCTAGCAAAGTCGTCACAGTGGGATTTGGACGCCGCCATGCTGGTTATCACTGGAATGGAGGTTTGGTTCCTGATGATGTTGAAGAGTTCTTTGGGGGGGTTTTAGCATTGTCTAGAGCGGAACAGAAGAAGGATTACTTTTTGCTCTTGATATGATTATAGTAGATTTTGCGTGCTGCCTTGAGTTGGTCCCGGTTGAGGGAGGTGGGGTTGATCCTCCAGGCTCTTTCCATGGATCTTAGGTGTCTTCTTTCTTCGTTAATGTCCGTAGAGAACCAAGATCTGGAGGGGATGCTTCTGGTTTTTTTTTAGTTTCAGAGGTGCCAGCTGATCCAGGACAAGCTCCAGGTTGGAATGGTAAAGCGAGGTGAGTTCCGTATCTTCTTGTATAAAAAGTTGGATTGTGGTCACAACATACAAAACCAGATTTGGAGACACTACAATTAGGGGTTTTGACATTTGACACCACCATACGAGTCAAAATGGAAGGGAATGTGCAAATGAACATTCACGCTACCCTCACCTATGCAGATTTTCCCCCTTGTGCCCACTCAAAAGGAGGCTTCCAACTTTTAAATAAATATCTATGAATTGTCTGTGAATTTTTAATCATCTTCAGATTGTTCGTTGCAGGTGTTCAAAGGGAACACGGGATACGTTTCTAAAGTTCTTTATTGACGATTCACAAATTGGGTGCACAAAAAAAGCTTATTATGGTCTTAAATTCCCAGTTTCTAATTCATAGCATCAGGATCTGTTGACATTTATTAATATTCATGCTCTTGGATGGAACTTAGAACCACGGAAAACTCGCAAATATGGCAAAATTCCTGGACGACCAACAAAGTTGTAACTATGTGGATATTCACAACCACTTTCACTCCTGGCCTTTAACTACACCTACTTGTGCTTCAAAAGGAAGGCTGGGGTAAGCGTAACTGCAGGATAGGAAAAGTAGGCACAACCCCATCCCCTTATTTCATAAGGATGTCCAGAAAGAGATTTCTCCACAGGAAAAATAATTTCACATGAACAAAAAAATATTTTGCGCCTAAGAAGCTTAATCTTGCCATGGGTATTAATAAAGACTGTATTTTTTATTTGTTGAAGGTTGTATATAGCGCAAACATGACTCAAGGGTATCAGAGTGCTTAACAAGTACATAATGGTAAAGAAAAAACGAAGTTACAACAAAAGGCAATAAACAAAACGAATCATGGGGTACAGTAAAATAGGGTCAATGCAGAGTACTTGAGTTAGACAATGTTACTTTGAAGACGTTATAAGAAAAATTGTAAAATAAGTGTACAATAAATGACAGATCACAGCTAGTAAGGACTTGCTGAAATGCAGCATTCAGGCACATAGTTGTTCTGATAGAGCTAGTGGGAGAGAGCAGAGTCATAGCTAATGGAAATTATAGGAAAGGATTGGGTGGCAGCTTCTGTTGGGGTGTGATAAGGATTGAGTTAAGTCGACAGCTTATGGTAAGAATTTGGTCAAAAGGAAGATCTTAGCTCATTCTTCTGATGTGAGGGGGAAGCGCATTCCAGATTCTAAGGGCCGCTCCTGAGAAGGCTGTCATAGGTTTTCTTCTTCTGGAATAAGGGTGGTTGCAGGACTAGATCCCTAGCGCTCTGCGAGGGTCTTCCTCCCTCCAAGACCTTAATTTTTTTTAGCAAGGTACATCGGAGTTTTGTGGTGGATGCCTTTGTGGGTAATACAAGCCAGTTTAAGTTGAATTCTGGCTTCGACTGGAAGCCAGTTCAAAGCCTCAGATGTGAAAAGATTAGGTCAACTTTCGTTGATCCCATAAGGAGTCTTGCTGCAGCATTGAGGCACGTTTTTAAGGGAACGTGCAGATCTTGGGGAAGCCTGAAAGTGTAGTGGAACCATACTCAATCCTAGAAATGACTAAGGATTGTACTGTCATTTTAAGGTCAGTAGATGAAATGAATGGTTTCAATTTCCTGAGCTAGCTCAAGTGAAAGCGGGAGCTTTTGGCCATCAAGTTGATGTGGAATTGCATGTTTAAGTTCTTGTCAAGAGTAATACCCATGTATTTGGAGGAGTCAACCAGGACAGGAGTACAGTTTAGAGCAGTGATCCACTTGGTCCATTCCTTAACATCTGCAGAGCTATTGTGCGGGGAAATCAAGAGGATTTCTGTTATTTGCTGTCTGTTGAACCATCAACAGGAGCAGTCCTCATCGAGAGAACACATTTCTAGGAGAAGTCATGTAATTTTAGGGGTTTTCCGTTGGAAATCTATTAAAATCATAAATGTAAACTTATAATAAGGAAAATGTTGATTTTTGTAATTTAAAAAAACCTGGCTGATGAGCCCTAATAAGGGCGACAACTGTTCTGGGTTGCTTGTGTTCTGGTACAAGATGGACCTGGCCTGGCACTTCGAGCTGGACTGTTATTTATGCTGCAGGGCAAATAATGATTTGCCAAACTGAGATGGCATGGTGTGCAAAATAACGAAGTACTGGAATGCACCAGAGGTTTAAAATAATTCAAGCATTCCATCCATCATATTTTGTACACCTCGGTGTATCTTTGTAAGGTATGCACATAGTGCCCGTCCATGCCCAGGGTCTTTCCTGTAGCAATAGCTCATTCTTTCAACAAGACATCCATGCACTTTGATTTGAGTTTAGAAAAGGCTGATTTACTGCTGCCTCTGTCCCAAGGCAAAGTTAAAAAAAACGTTTCTGCTTTAAGGTGGTACAGTTCCATATTAGTTTCCAGAATAAAGAAGATTAAGAAGAAACACAGTATTGGAAAAATAGGTATTTAATGAATCAAATACATTTTTATGATTAGCAAAAAACAAAGGGTTTCTAAATACCAGAACAGTCACAAATGGTGCGATGAAAGAAGTGGAACCCCAGAATAGATCCCGTTTTCAATCGCATTGAAGACTTAATATTAATCCTCGTAGCAACAAATGTACTAAGCTCCCTGTTCATAAATCGATTTTCCATAAATGTCACAGCACTGTCCGTCACTCTTTGTTGGGGGAGTGGGGGGTGATCTGTCATGTGCATATGTCAATATACATTATGCTAATACTCACTGGAAAGCATCACGTGAACAATACAAACAGTGTAAGCATCGAACCGGGGCAATTCATAAAGGACTTAAAAGAAAGACATAAATTCCCGAATTGTAGGGCGCAACCTATGATTTGCTTTACAATTCTGACTTTGTGGGTTTTTAAAAAAAAAATAGGGATGGACATCTGCATAAATCATAGATTTTCACGTACATGCCTAAAATAAAACCTTTAGATTTCAGACACGTTCTGCAAAGCAAGTTTCTTTTTCTTTCCTTTTTCACATGCAAAGGGCAACAATTTTAAGGTGGAAAAACATCTTACCTTACAAACCTATGAAATATGGGAGGCAGTGAAAGCGTGCCCTACTCACTCAATGTACACACTTTTAGGTCTGCCAGCTTGGAAGAAAATCTCTCCATGTAAGAGATGGGCGTTTCTGAAGAGGTGAGGACATGTAGAGATGGTGTGGCTTTGCGCTGAACACTGCCTGATGGCCACTCTACCATCATGCAGATGTGTCACGGGGAGGTTGTATGAACGTTTTTAATTAGAAAAGAATGTTTATTTATGTGGGTTTTAGTTAGCATAAATGTAGTTTACAAGGCCTTTGCCTTTTTCCACTAACACCCATTATGAAGTTGCTGATAAAAATTTGTTTTTTAAAATTGCAGGAACAAGTTTTGCACGTGCATGTTTCTCTTCTGTAGTTTTCTTTTTCATGAAATAGTCAAAATGGGATTCATTTTATGGTGTTGTTTTCTTGTACGGAATAAATTGTATTTATCTGAGTGCCTTAGGAGGAGGAGGGAGGTGGATCTTTGCAATTGACAGCTTGAATAAACTAAAAATATATCTTATCAAGCTGCTAGCCATGTTTCCACATAGGTTGCAATATTAAGACCGCCACGGTAAAAACCCTGGAATATGTTCATCAAATACTAGATTCCGGTCTCTTTGTACTCTTAGATCTTACAGTAGCCTTCAATGCTGTGGATGACAGGCAGTAATTGGCAGATGTCAAGCACCATGTGGGTCACTAAGGAATGGTGCTAAACTGGTTTGGTTCCTTTCTCTTAAACCACTCTTAAATGGTAAAGGTCGGCTACCACACCTCATCCTCATTCACTGAATCATGCAGTGTACCTTATGGCTCTATCCTGGCTTATTTGCTTTCCAATTTATCCCTTAAGCCACTAATTTCTACCTGTGAGGTTACGGGAGTTGCTCTTCATCAGTAAACAGATACCCGGGTATACATTAAAAAGTCCTCAATACAGGACGGAGCAAGACCTCTGGCCTTCTGGGCAGAATCCCGCTCACTCTCCCCGCAGCGCTGCCTGTCTGTAGCTGCTGCAGTCTGGTTCGGGTTTCGAGACCGCTCTCGCCCCACTCTCTGCCTGCCCCTTATCCTTGCTACCGGTTTTGTGCCCTCACAGTCCCTGCCCAGTTCGTTAATTTTATTGTATTTTTGCCATCTGTTTGTCATTTTGTTTTTTGGTATTGTGTACTGCTGTGTATTTTTGTTCTTGTTTGCGGTTATTTTCTGGGCTCATAGCCCTAGTCCCGTCGCCGTCACCTTGGCCCCTCCCCCCTTGTCATTTCACACCTCCCAGCTGCGCTTTCCCTCGCCCATCCCCTATTTAATGGCGGCCGCTTCATGCCAAAGGCAAGCCTGTCTGCGCCCGTCCGTGACCTGACTGCGACCCGTGCTAGAGACCCTGGATCTCTGACCATCCACCGCTACGACTCGGCTACCCTCCTCAAACTCAACCCCGGAAGAAACAACAACTGTCAGCATTCCACGCCAAACACGACCAGTTCTCCTGCCGCAGCTGCTGCCAAACCTTCGCCACAGCCCCTGCCACCAACACCACCCACACCCTGAGATGCATCCTCCTCAACATACGCTCCATACACAGACACGGCCTAGAGATATGGAACGTCCAGGTCATCCTCTCACCTGATGTCGCCTTCTTTACAGACACCTGGACCAACACCTCTTCAGCCCTTGACATCGCTGTCGCCTTCCCAGATGAATACAAGATCCAGAGGAAGGACCGTCCCAACCACCCGGGAGGAGGTCTCGCCATTGCGCCTTACCCACCGCCGAGCACCTGCACTTCCAGGTCCAGACCAGCCCCAACTCCACATTCTACTGCACCCTCGACTAAAGACCCCTCCGGGCCCTCTTCGGCGACACCATCACCGGCCTCATCGCACCCCACGCCATCGCCTGCACGGACTACTTACTCATCGGAGATCTGAACTTCCACCTCGACAGCCCCAACGACCCCAACACCACCACCCTACTGGACAAAGTGCCAATATCGGAATAAAACAACTCATCACCACACCGACCCACAAGGCAGGCCACACCCACGTTTGCAGGAGGAAACAACATCCACTTCAGCCACACCGCGCAACCCCCTTGGACTGACCACCACTGCGTACATTTCCTCGTCAACAAACCAAAGCAGCCCAAACCTGCTCCGCGTCCTCCGCGAAGGAACTGGAGCAGAGTCACCGAGGAGCAATTCAACTCCACCCTCAACTGCGACACCCCCGCTGCTGCAACTAATGCCAACCTCGCAGCCAGGGAATTTCATACATGGATCTCAAACTGCGCAGGCAAGCTCGCCCGCTACGCATCTCCGACAGACAGCGCCCCAGAAAAGCCACCTGGTTCACCACCGACCTCTAAGAAGCCAGACGCACCTGCATACGCCATGAATAGAACTTGAGAAACAAGAGAGCGCCTAAAAACCACACCACCTACAAGAACGCCATGATGGGATACCACTAACGCATCAGAACCACCAAAAGAACCTTCTTCTACAACAAAATACTCTCCAACTCCAGCAATCACAAGGAACCCTTCAGCGAAATCCAGGAACTCACTAAGCCCCCCAGCGAAGCCACGGACATCACCCCCTCCCAGGACCTTTGCGACAAGCTCGGCTCCTACTTCCACCTGAAGATCAAAAACCTCTACGACAATTTCAACGACCAAACAACTGACCGCACAACCACCCGGTATGCCAACCAACCCACCATCTCCTCCAGGACACCGCTCATGACCAAAAAGACAACCTCGACCTTGAAAAGCATCCACTTGGTAGCCCCCACAGACCCCTGCCCACCCAACATCTACCACAGACAGAGCCACCACCATCATCGTGCCAGAGTTACGATGCACCATCAACTCCACCTTCGAGCCCGGCATTCTCCCCGACAACTGGAAACGCGCAGAAGGCAGACTCCTGCTCAAGAAGCCCTCAGCAGATCCCACAGACCTCAAGAACTGCAGGCCCATCTCGCTCCTCCCTTTCGCAGGAAAAGTTGCTGAGAAGACAGTCAAAGCAGAACTAACAAAGTTCATCGTAGACAACTCCATCCTAGACCCTATCAATCTGGATTCCGTAGCGACCACAGCACCGAGGCCGCCCTACTTGCCGCCACAGACGACATCTGAACCCTCCTCGACCAAGGCCACACCGCAGCCCTGATCCTACTCGACCTATCAGCAGCATTCAACACCGTCTCCCACCGCACACTGGCCGCCAGACTACACAACGCCGGCATACAAGGAACCGCCCTCTACTGGATCCACTCGTTCCTCTCCGGCAGAAGCCAAAGGATCAGACTGACACCCTTCCTCTCCGAACCCACGGAATCAACTGCGGAGTACCCCAGGGATCCTCGCTCAGCGCAACCCTTTTTAACATCTACATGGCCCCCCTCGCCGCCATTGTCAGACAGCACAGCCTCAGCATATTATACTAAGCAGAAGACACCCAGCTCATCCTTTCCCTCACCAAGGACCCCACCACCACTAGACTCAATTTCCAGGAAGGAATGCAGGACCTCGTATCCTGGATGAGCAACAGCCGCCTGAAGCTCAACTCGGAGAAGACGGAAGTCCTCGTACTCGGAACCCCCCCATCAGCATGGGACAACACCTGGTGGCCCACTGACCTCGGCAGCCCTCTGACCCCCACAGACCACGCAAGAAACCTCGGCATCGTACTAGACTCCTCCCTCTCAATGAGCCGACAGGTCAACACCGTCACGTCTGGCTGTTTCAACACCGTCCCCGCATCCTCCGCAAGACCTTCAAATGGATCCCCCGCCCCCGAGTCAAGGAAGGAAGTCACCCACGCACTCATAACCAGCAACTTGACTACAGAAACACCCTCTACGCAGGCATCAACAGGTCTTTACTCTGCAAGCTCCAGACAACACAGACCACCACCACGAGACTGGTCCTCAGCATCCCTCGACACGAGCACATCAGCCAACACCTACGAAATCTCCGCTGGCTCAATGTCGAGAAGAGAGTAACTTTCAAGATACTCACCCATGCCTACAAATGCCTCCACAACATCGGACCCCAATACCACAATAAGAGAATCACCTTCCATGTACTCAAGAGAAACGTCCGATCTGCCAAACTCGTGCTCTTCGAAACACCACGCATACGCAGAGCCAGAACAGGGGGAAGAGCTTTCTACTACATCCGGGCCAAGACCTAGAACGAGCTTCCAATCGACATCAGACGCGCCCAGGCGCTCAAGACCTGGCTTTTTGATTGAACGGAACTGCGGTCCCCCCATCCCCCCAGCGCCTTGAGATCCTCATGGGTGAGTAGTGTGCTTACAATTCCCTGATTGATTGATTGAGAACATGAGAACGCCACACTCAGTTATCATCAAGCTCCAAGCGTGGATGCCAAATATCTTGCGAAAACTAAAACCAAAATGTTTATTCTTTCTCAACAAAACTCAAAAACAGTTTCCACCCTGATCTACTCAAAGAGCTGACCACTGGAGCTTCTCTCCTTTTCTCTCACCCATTGTGATCTCTTAGGAATTCAGAATTGATTCTTCCCTTTAAAATGTACCACACACTTGCACAGTTACCGAAGCAACAATCTTCCACCGTCACACCCTAAAGAAAATTAACCTTCTCTTGACTCCTGAGCAAATAAAGTCTGCTATGCGCACACTGATTATGTCACAATTAGACTTTGACAATGCAGTCCTGGCGGGTCTGTTACAATCATCAATTAATCCTCAAAAAGTCATATTTCCTGCTGCGGACACACTCTATTCATCCTCCAGAAACTATCAGCCAGATTCATCAAACCGAAATCGGCTCGCAAAGGGCCAGATTCTCAGAATCTGGCCCTTTGCGAGCGCTATTTTTGCATTTGGGATTCATCATCCCAAATGCAAAAATCGCAATTCTAGAAATCGCTAAATTGCGATTAATTGCATTAAGGAATCTCAGTTTGAGATTCCTTAAATGCAATTCATGAACCATTTTAAAATTGCGAATTCGCAATCTGGGGCCGCTATTTACAGCGAAGTCTAACTACGTGGTAAATAGCAAAAACTTTAGTGCATTTTTCTTAGTTGTATGTTACACACACACATGTCCTTTGGACATGTGTGTGCGCAACACCATTTCAGGGGTGCTACAGGGTGTCCTTTGGACACCCTGGCACTCTTGAAATTGCTTCCTTATTTGCGATTCGCTAATTGCTAATCGCAAATAAGGAATGATTCCCCATTCATTCCTATGGGCCTTTAGGCCCTTAGGAATGAATGGGAAAGCCATCCCTTATGTGCGATTAGCAATTAGCGAATCGCAAATAAGGAAGCAGTAGAAATCGCATAAAATATTGCGATTTCTACATGCATCCCGTTTTGCGAGTCTTTAATAGCGAATCCTTAAAATTTGCTATTAAGGACTCGCAAAACATGACCATGATGAATCTGGGGGTATGATCCTATTATCCCCATCATCTCTTTACATTAGATTTTAAATGAGGGCAGATGGTGAAGCTGGGTGTCTCCCATACAAAGCACCTGCATCATAACGCTCTTTCCTACCTCTATCTTGCTTAAACTTTCTGGCGGCAAAAGAGACTGGCATAGCAAAAATGCACTACTCATGGAAAGTACACATTTTGGAATCTCCCACAAACAACCCCGGCCATTCTCAGGAGCGGCTACCGCCTTCTGGAACTCACTACTGAGCTATTTAAGTTGAAACCACAGTCTATTGTTTCTTAAAAAAAAAACATTTAAAACTCACCTTTGAAAGAGTACAGTTGTTTAACTGTTTTACTTTTTTGTTTTATTCATGTTCAGCAGAAGGATTCAATTTGTCCTTGTGAGTAAATTTCCCCCTCTGAGGCACTCTTTTGGGTTGAATAAATTATCCCTTAAGATTGCTGCTCTATTAATTTAACATGTAATCGATTGTTTTATTTCTATATCACACACATACTCCAGAGTCAAGGAGAAGTATATAAACCATCAATCAAATAAATGAATATATTACAGCAATTGCATGAAACAGACCAGTTTCATGAGCAAATACAAAAAATAGATATATGTACACACAATCTGGATTTCAGTCACTAATGAAGGTATCATTCATTTCCACACTGGATCACACCAATTACACCCCACATTACCTCTGCTGGCAAAATTATTGTTCTTCACCTCATGTCTGCCTGTGGTGCATGAGACATCAATCGAAGCTAAGATTTCAATGTGTTCATCCATCACAGCAACGAAACTGAGTATTTTAGGTTTCCTTTGCAATCACTGTTAGATGCAGTTGATTCGGGTGGGGGGGGTGAACTGGAGGTTTAAGTTGCTGGCAATGTTAATTTTTGTAATTTTAAAACAAAGTAGGGTTATTGCTGCGGAGCTGATCTATGGATATTGAGTAGATGCACCGGAAGGTTAAAGACAGGTATTGTACAGTTATGTTCACCATATTTTGAGGTGACAACCATTCCCCATTCGAGAAGAACCGCTTTTAACGGGTGATCATAGTCCATCAGTGGTCCAACCGAATAGAACATGCACACGTTCCAATTAAGAAATATTCAGACTTCTACTCTTTTAGGAAAGTCTACAAAACTAGTCTTTTAATACTGTGTAGCTAGTTTGATATTCTCCTTTTGTTTAATTACATACAAGACTGCTTGTAAGTTATATCAGATATCCCTTGTGATGCTTTGAGATGTTTAGTTTAAGTCTCACCCATCTTCAACCACTTCCTTCAGCAAAGAACCGACCTGAGACCATGGACGCATAAACAAAAACCTGTTTTATCAGGCCATGTGTATATGGGCCTTATTTGAAGTTTTAAGCACGTGATATTCCTTTTAACGATGCAGATATATCGTCCATTGTATTACAAGTGCAGTAGGCAATTATGCTCTTTTAATACAGCACACAGGACATCTGTGACACAGTATCCCATCTCTCAAACTCAAAAGTAGTCCCCATGTTCCTACTGCCCCTAAAAGAAATGCCCCACCCTGGACCACCATACATCTGTCCCGAGCCTTTTCATTTCCTAGCACTTTCCATAAATCGATTCAAATCTCTATGTAAAGGAAGAATATCTTAAATTACCTTTACTTGCTTAGGAACAAACATATCCATGTGACCCATAATGTTATAATGAGGTTTTATCTTTACAGAAATCAATGAAAGAAATTAAATAAAATTCCAGAATCAGATAGCAGCCTTCCTCCCGCCTGCGTGTACCCGAGGTGCTGTGTTACAGAGCGAAGAAAATATGAGACTAATGAGGAATGTAACAATATCTTCGACACCAGGTTACCCAGCATTGCATCGAAATGCACACAGTCCATCTGTCTGTGTGCAGGGTCAGGGCGCAGGTAGGACCTGACTTAGCAGAACTCTTTCTGTTGAATAAACTGTCCATCTCTACGAAAGAAATGATGTGATTTATTATTGTTTTCCTCCTCCCAAATCTCAATCCGATGTAAAGTATAACCTGGGCTTCACGTAAGGAAACAATTTATTAAGCCTTTCCCACTCTCCAAAAAACAATTGGATAACTAGGTTATCATTGGAAGGGCTAGAATAATATTTGTGTATTTTAGATTGATCAAAATGTATCCAAAAATAACAAAGTTGCCCTATATTTTATGCAAAAAATAGTAAACCAAACAGCCAGTGGCACACAGGTCGGTCAGATAAGGAGACAGGCACTACAGTGTCACATGGTCTGGGACTACTGACCACCCCCTCCCTATCGTGCAAACACCACAAACAATCCCAGTTGTAATTCAGCCAGGCAAGTGATTTCTTTGGAAGGCAGGGGGTCTTGCGCCCCCCCCCCCCGGCCGTTTTTATTAAAATATGAAAACAAATCAAAAATTTGTAAAATAAACATTATTTACATGATTATTAAATGCAAAATTCTGGCATTAGATTTACATCAAGGTAGACAGGTATGGAGGGCTAACCTTAACAAATGTCTAATACAGCGTATTCCTAACCAAATCTAACATCCTACTTATCAATTTTGGATTAAAAAATTCTGAGGCCTACGGCAAGGTCGCTAACCGGTGTCGGATCCTTTTCCAGCTGCGCACTCACGTACGAGTGCGCATGCACAACAAGGGGCCGGTTACCGGGAGAGTACGTACCTCTCCTGGTTACCCTTGTACGCACCGTGAACTCCATTTAACCATTACAGGAGGGCCCTTACACTCGCGCCATTTGATGACGTCATAGTGTATGTGCGGGGTGGCTACCAGCCTGAGGAAAGCGTGACTCCCTCCCCCGCACCCTTCCAAGCAAGCGGACATCCTGCCCCTTAAGTTCTGGGAGAGACCAATGGCCCCTCCCCCTGGGCGACCCCATTCGATGAATGGTGCCGCCCCCTATTTTTAGGACCTTAAATTGCTGCTCACCAATTGTGACCTTACCGCCTGACCAGTATAATAAATACGAAAATTAAGAAACCTGTGAAGGGAAAAATAGCCTAAGGAGAAAACAAGTAATTACACATCCACATAACAATTGATCACATTCCACTAATATTGCCTGTAAAAGGGAAAAAGGCCTAAGGAAGAAAATTATACACATATCAACAGCGTTCACTACCATCACCGATGATACCTACCATGACCACACTGAAATTCTGCTAATAGGGATGGTGGGTGGGGAAATTTTAGCGGCCCCTGCAGCAGGGACGAGGAGCGGGCCCGGGGAGCGCGGGTGCAAGAGGCCGCTTCCCGTGCCCTTTGGGCCTTATCTACCCCCCTGGTCCCTCCCCTTGACCCGGAAGCCCTCACACCGCTTCCGGGTCAACAGTGGGACCCACAACTAATCAGGAGTGGTAGGGGGGGCGGGCCCAGCCATGTGTGCGTGGGGGCCGAGCGGCCCCCCTTTCCTCATGGTCTGGGACTACCGACCACCCCCTCCCTATCGTGCAAACACCACAAACAATCCACATTGTAATTTAGCCAGGCGAGTGATTTCTTTGGAAGGCAGGGGGTCTCGCGACCCCCCGGCCGTATTTATTAAAATATGAAAACAAATCAAAAATGTGTAAAATAAACATTATTGACATGATTATTAAATACCCCCTGGTCCCTCCCCTTGACCCGGAAGCCCTCACACCGCTTTCGGGTCAACAGTGGGACCCACAACCAATAAGGAGTGGTAGGGGGGACCGGGCCCAGCCATGTGTGCGTGGGGGCCGAGCACCCCCCCCCCCCTTTCCTGACCAACTCCGTTACACTTTCTAAAACGGCATTGAATTTAAACATTTGGCATCCGGAAGAGGGTACCTGCACACTTTGAAACCATAACTAAACTTCATTTTCAGGAACTAAACTGATCAAATCCTTGCACACCAACGAGCTGTCCAGATGGGTAGGACATCACGGGGCAGGTTGTATCTTAATTTGTTGTCTACTCCAGATTACAAACTGGTTATTTTGAGGGAGCTAGTCCTCCATTCTTCCCTTTAATCTGTCCCACCCCATCCTATTATCTGTTGTACCCTTTCTCCCTGAAGTAGTAGTCACAGATGTCCAATTGATGAGCTGACCTACCGAGAAGTCTTGTTTGACTGGGCGGCATGACATAGTGTGTTCATCATTGTTTTTGCAGCGAGAAAATAAGCATAATCAAGGTATAGTTATGGAAAATAAAGAATATACTTTTTGGTTCGAAAACTGGAAGAAGAGTCAGCGGATAAGACAAAACAAAACCAAGGCTGTTTAAAATGCTAAAACACTGGGCACACTGCATGACTCAAGATGGAGGCCACGCAATGCTACAAAATGAGGCCATGTGATGACACAAGACTGAAGCCAAAGATGGAGTGTACCAATTTGGGGTAAGCAGCTTTGTGTTGCTTCTGGTGATCACTTGAATCATGCAGCTTGCTGTTGGATCTCCACTCAGCAACCACCCACGGATCACTGAATACTTGGTGGTGGTCCACCGTCCGTCACAACTGTGATTCTCACAAAGGTGTAAGCAGCTTCTGGAGGGTTTTCTTCTGGGAGCCCTTAGGTTCATCTGCGGTGATTGCCTGATGGGATAAGAAGATATCAGCACCAGCTCCAACCTTGCTGGTAGCAAAGCTGCAATCGATCCCTGGCTGACAATTTGCAAAGCTGGCCTGTCGCTGGCTATCCGGAGTTCAAATGTGGCCCTCTGACTGGCTGCCTGAGCTCCTGCTGAGTCCTTGCAGGTGGCCTAGCTATGTTACACCATCTGGAAGGGTCGGAGTGGGACAGAAAATAGGTCCAAATACCAAAACAAATGTGGTCCACATAAGTGAACGAGAAAGCTAAAGAAATGGCCCATGTTTGCAAATATGGGCAGTTTTGGACTTCTCTGTATAGACGCTATGCAAGGTATGGAAGACTGCATAGATTTGAGCTTGTTGCAGACAATGTTTTTTTTAAAATCAGGATAATCAACGGTATAAACCGCCCCAGCAGACCATAAAACAGGCCCACACACTGACCTGTCAGACCATCCCATCGGTCACTGCCAGGTTGCCCTATAGGCCAGTCCTCCTGGCGGTTGGTACATCACAGACTTTAGTATCCCACCGTGTACCTCACATTGTGGGTGTCTGCCATTTTGTAACTGGTAGCACTACAAATTTGAACAAGAATGTGTAATGTGGGCGCTGTGGCAAATGATATCCAAGATGTACCCTAGTATAGGAACTCCAAGGTTACTGCGGTATTTTTTTTAAACGTCATTTAGTTGCTGTGTCCTTTTGGGAATGAGCCTGCGGTGTCACTAGCACATGAATTAACCCACTTGCGATCAAGAGATGCGTGTCCCAGAAGCAGGACTCTACAGGAGCAGGACTCCATATCAGGCTTCAAAGCAGTCTTCCATTTGAACACAAAGCACTTTTGACACTGAGTTCTGCCCATTTCGAAATTCATTTTATTCCAATCTTGTTAAGCAAAATGTAAACTCCCCATTGGTTAATCTACTAACTACATTTCAATGCATCATCAGTTCAATACGGAAACACTCGCTATAATGCTTTCAATGCATTAGGCAGTCTTCAATACAAAAATATTGCATGTGACTACGTCCTTTGTCTTTGAAGGTGCCACGTGTTACTAAGTGCCTTTCTATAGACACAAACTCCTTATTCTTACCTTAGGCAGAATCTCTTTGCACCCTGGCTTCAGCATAATAGGAATGCTAGGACTAACCCCGCCTGGCACTGTCGATGAATGTAGAACCTTAATCCCACATTACTAGAGAGGCGATGCCATGCTACTACCCATAATTCTAGGGATATATGTACTTCATGTGGGTGAGTTTTGCTATTGCACTTCGCAGAGCACCACAAGCCACCAGTTACTGACAGACTACCACATGTGGGTACCGTGTCAAGGCGGGCTATCGTTATTTCGCACAGTCAGCTTTTGACATATGTGTCCATACTAGAGATGCAGCCAGCTGACCTACCCATTTTTTACACAGTGCCAATGTCACATTTTCTGTTCATTTGAGAAGTTCCCTCTCACTGCCCTACCTGCCGTGCAGTGTTCAATTCCCACTACATGGCTATGTGTCTATTAACAGTGTTAGGGCTAGGCCCAGAAATCAATGTTTTTTTTCTTTTTAGTTCAAGTTATAATAAACCCCAACGCATTTTAGGTGTGGGTTCAAACTGTTCTAACAATCCAGTATTGCGAGATGACCATGCAATTCTAAAACATGTTCCTGAGGTCTCTGCTGTCAGAGCTACATCTAGGGCATGTATCAATGGGTGAGGAGCTCATTTTATGTAGCCCAGAGGGTGTCAGATAGGTGTGGTGAAGCTGCCTTAAGATACCCCTTCACACACCTTCACTCTGCATCTGGCCAAAACTCAGCCCATATGCCCAGCTCATGCATCTCAATGCTTGAAGAGATGACCATTAGTGCTGGGTAAAGCTGGGCCACTGCCCTCCGGGATCTGCCTGCACTAAGCATTATCTGCAATGCAATATATGTCGAAGGTGCTTTTGCATCAGAGGACCTAGACCGTTTAACAATGGTAGTTACACCGTTACAGGCTAGAAACTAACACACCAGTATGGATGGGTGTCCTGTGAAGTTTGGATTGTGCGTAGAGCGGTCCCCTCAAACAGACTGGCCAAAGTCGTTACTCCTGTTTTAATCCAGGCAGTTATGTCCGCTGTGGCCTCCACTGTCTCTGAGCAGTCACTAGCAAGAACCATGGTGGCAATTCTGGTGCATACTTCACCTCTCTAGTTGACTTCTGGAGGTTTCTGTTCCAACAGTGCTTAGCTATGCACAGCATCGAGTGGTGTCTACGAGCTCAAGTAAGCATGTGTGTCAGCAGTGCCACTGTCTCTCCTATCGCCTGCATATATCGTGTTTTCAGGTTATTAGAGTCCCCTAGCCATCTTGCTACCTATTGTAGTTGTACAACAAGATAGTAGAGCATCATGTTGAGTATGCTTAGTCCTCCTTCTTCGCAACATAGTTGGAGTTTAGCAGGAGACACTTCATGCCTGTCAGCCCAACATAATATCAGTCATTGTGGTGTATATTTAAGCAAACTGCTGTCTAGGTAAATACATTACGATAGTGCTGAAAAAGTACAGAAAACGAGGCAACACCAACATTTTAATTATAGCAATACCACCCATTACAGAAAGAGGTAGCTTCTTCAAAAAGGGCACAGACATCTAGCCTGCAACAGCACCGCAACCATATTCCTGGCTACAGTGCCACATCTATGTGACAAGTCTGAATGCCCAGGTATCCAACTGAGCGGGGTCCCACCTCAGCAGTAAATTAGACAGGACTACTTGGGTCCTGTCCTGGCAGGGGTCTCTAGTGATACAGGCGTAGCTCATCTATGCCCACTTGCAGCCCAGTCACCACCCTAAAGTTGTTTACGTGAGCCAGAACCGCTTCTAACCCCCATTGCAACATCATTTAGCTATAGAAGTACACTGTCCAATAGGAACACAATACACGTTTGTTGACCTACTGTAATTACTTTGCAAACCCCATTTTTAAGCAGCGAAGGTTCCAGCGGCTCCATTAATAGGGACGGAACTCTGCGATGCCGCTGCAGACCACTTCTGCAACAAGATAGCCACCATATACAGAAACTTCGATCCCCAATCGACCGACTTCCTCTGTGTCCGCACTCCCACGAAGACGTCACACCCGCTTACCACATAGGAACAACTCAACACACTGAACACTACTGCCTTTTTTAACTCCATCCACTCAGGAGCATCCTCCAACTCATGCCATCATCGTCTCTTCTACCTCGGAAGCGACAAGATCAGCCACCAGCTCATCACCACCCGCAACGCCTCCATCGCCAGCCACCTTCCCCCACACCTGGAAACACTCAGAGCTCAGACCCTTCCTCGAGAAGAGCTCAGCAGAACCCAGCGATCTCCAGAACTCTTGCCCTATCTTGCTTCTTCCGTTTCCCACAAAAGTCCTGGAGAAAGCCATCAACCTCCAACTCACCGAACACCTGGAGAGAAACATGATAGATCTCTCCCAATCAGGATTAAGAGCCAGGCACAGCACTGAGACAACCCTGATTGCCAAGACAGACAGCATCCACACCCTACTCGACAGAGGAGTATCAACCATCCTGATCCTACTTCACCTCTCCGCAGCTTTCGACACCTTCTCCCTCCACACACTCATCAATTGACTGCACCAGATCAGAGTTAAAGACGACACTCTTAGATGGATGGCATAATTCCTCACAGGACGCACCCAGAGAATCCGGCGCCCTTCCTTCACCTCACAACCCAACTTACCATCTGCGGCGTCCCCAAGGCTTTCCAACCCTCTTCAACATCTACATGACACATCAACAGGATCCACAACATAAACATAATTTCCTACACCAACGACACCCACTTCGTCCTCTTGCTCTCAGCGAACCCCACCACTACAAAGTCCAACTTCCACACCTGCATGAAAAATGTCTCAGCCTGGATGAAGGGCAACTGCTTGACGCTCATTACTGACAAAACTGAAGTGCTGATTTTCGTCAGCCACACCTCCCTCTGGAACGACAACTGGTGGCCATCGGAATTCGGATTCACATCCACTCCGAAAGACAACACCCACAGAATCTTTAAATGGCTTTTCATCAGCACCAGAAAAACTGGGATGCAGACCCTCATCAGCAGTCGTCTGGACTATGGCAATGCACTCTATGGAGGAACCGCCAGCGAACTTAGGAGATAGGAGAAGACTCTAGAAAACTCAGGATACAGCGGCGAGACTGATCCTCAACCTGCTCAAAGGGACCCACATCGCCCAGCACCTGAGAGACCTTCACTGGCTCGCCATCCAGAAAAGATGCAAATTCAAACTGCTGACCCACACCTACAAAGTCCTCCACAACCAAGGACCTGCATACATGAACCACTGCCTGAACTTCCACCAACCATCCAAAAACCTCCACTTTGCTCACCTTGCCCTTGCACAAACACCGCACATCAACCGCTGCTGTACCGCAGGATGCTCCTTCTCCTACCTCGCCTCCAAGTCCTGCAATGCCCTCCCCCTCCATTGTTCGCTCTCGCTGACAGACTTCAGGAAGGGACTCAAGAGCTGGCTCTTCGACTGAAACCCCCAGCCCAGAGCCTTGGTACCTTCATGGGTGATAATCTGCATAATACAAGTTCTGCATGATTGATTGACCGAAACACGAGCAAGAGTAGGGGGCATCCCTGGCATATGCCTTACTGCACCCAAAAGGATTCAGACACAACTCTCCCAGACTTTACACTAGCAGTTGGATTAGAGTACACTTATTTATACACAACATTTATCTTGGACAAAAGTCCATATTGCTAAGGCCTAGAAATACATATTTCCCGGCAAGAGTGTCAAATGCCTTCTCAGTTTTATAGGATACCACTGCTGGTAGCTTATGCATCGCTGGGCGTTCTCTCATGGCACGGAGGAGCCTACTTAAATTCAGGTCAATGTTTCTCTGGGGGATAAACCCTGATTCATCCAAATGCACCAGTTTAGCATAAGCCTCAAGGAGTTTGTCTAATATTTTACTGCTAATGTTCTGCATCGACAGTGGCCGGTACAAGGACACCTCCAAAGGGCCCTGCCTGGCTTTGGAATGGTAAGTTTAACAGCTTCCCCAGTCATAGGTAGCAGAATCCCTCAGTCCCTAGTTGCCTGGTACATCTTCAGACGTCAGGGGGGACAAAACTTAAGCTGTATGTGTTGTAAACTTCCAACAGCAAGCTGTCCCAATTCAATGTCTTATCTGTCGCAGGTCTCAGATTGCAGTTCTCTATTGTCAGTGGTGTGTCCAGAGTCACAGCCTGCTCATATGACAGCACTTGCTTCAGCTATGTAATTCTCCTTCACTGTGTTAGTTATTATTAGGTGTGTGACACATTTTCATATAATAAGCTTGCTAAACCTAGCTTATCGGATTCTTGGTATTGGCCGATTGCCCTTAGCAGTCCTAAGCACAGATAAGGGCACATTCATCCTTAAAATTATGCATTATTCAAGGCAACAGTCAGCCCTCCTTGTCCCCTTCATCGTGACTTAGGCAGAGAATGTTCTAGAATGAAATATACGTATACTGTCAATCTCTTGGCCCATCCTACAGCAGTATGATGCCTGCCTCTCATTTTAATAATCTCTAATTTCGAATGCCCTGGTTTAATACTCCAATCGCTTGGGTGTACAATTGAGGGCTGACTTCACTACATAAGTGGTCTGCAAAAACGTGCCTCTTTGGTAAGCCTTAAAGGCATCTCGTTCTACCAATGTATGACACAATGTACAAGTGTTTTCTTTAATGCATTGCACAATGTGTGTTGTGAGACTGTTTCTTTAGGCTGAGTCCTGTAAAGAAGATGCCTGCAATCATCATGTTTTAATAAGTGATTCCAGTCTACTCCACTATAAGTGAACCAGCACAGGGTTGTGCTAGGATACTGTGCATGCTACGTGTTTCAGATGTACTACAGCCCTATGGTACTGCTTAGAATACATGAACTTGTCCAATCTATAATGCAAGACATGTATAAGTGAGTAATATGTATAATCCTACTCCACTCGGTGGTGAGTCACCTAGGCATCTGTTAGGTTCCAACTGCAAGCCATTTCATAAATCCATCAGCATATTTTTTTACCATTGTGCCGAGCAGCAGCAGGTGTGATCTGTATAGTCGCAACCCCCAACAGAGTTATAACCTCACTCCCATATGGTGGCGATAAACGTCAATCTGAGCATGTGTGAATTCAGCTTATCTAGATAACTCAACTGCGAGGAGGTTGGAGCATACAGGAAAGCTATCACTATGGGCCTACTGTCTAGCACACCTTCAATTATGACATACCCACGGGGATCTGCTCAGTTATGGGATAACCTTAACCCCTTCCATGCTGATGACGAACCCCAGCCGTCATGCACTACGGTGTTCGTGTGCTGATGACGGCTGGGGTTCGTCACGGCCCGCCCCTGTTCGTGCTGTTAACAGCACACCAGGGGAATCGCGGCCGCATGGAAGGGGTTAATGGCATGCCTGGCCTGACCCAGAGTATAACGCCTTTCATATAGGATACATTTTGTAGTGTAATTGATACTTTCATCTATGGTGTAATTTAACATATTTTGATTTGGAAAGGCGTGTTTCCTGCAAGCATGGTATGCCAACTCATCACCTGCACAAATAGGCCTATATCTTATATATTTTTACCAAGTTCTAAAGCCCCTGTACGTTCCAAGTGATAAGCTAATTTGTGGTTAACCGTGCCATGCTAAGTGTTCTCCTCTTTGCGGTCTTTATTCGAAGGAATAATGCATACTTCTCACTTGATGCAATCCCTGGTTGATCTCTTATATATCTGTCTATGTGCCACCTGCCTCGCCATCTTGTAATGAATAAACAATAACAAACACCCCTTCTCCCCTCCAGACATGGTTTTAAACTATCCAAGCTCAACCGTTTTGAACATTCAAAAATAATGTCTCCACAACCTAGATAGGACAAAAAAGTAAGGATTTTACTGCTGACACAAGGCTATCCTGGCCAGCCACTCCACTTCATATTATTGATAAGGATAACGTGTAAATTCCATTGCTTCTCAACCTAGGCATATATCTGCTTAGACTAGTCTATGTGCCATTACCAAGGATCAGCATTGAAGTCCTAAATAAGCGTATCTATTGTTCTGAGGGACAGCACTGAAAGGTATCTCTGGCCTGTAATATTGGTCCAACTGTTTATGTTGGAGCTGAGGTCTAGTATTTGACTCACTATTGTTTCATGTATTGCATCTGCTAAAAGCTTTTGGTCCAGGCAGGCCTGCTCTCTTGTGAGTGCTAGAGCAGCAGAAAGGTGTAACATAACTCTGTGAGCGCTATCAAATGTATAAAAGTTAGAAAGGTCCTAAAGCACTGCAGTCTGCCTGAGGTAATTCTCCAAATATGTAATCATATCAGCCACCTCCACAAATTCTGGTAGTCTAATCACCCTTATTTTATTTCAGCAACCTCCTCCCTCTGTGTCTTCTGCCCAATATTATAGGTACTAGACCTGTTCTGTCAGGTCTGCAACCTGCTGCTACAGCTCCACAATGTCTGGTTCCTAGATCTTCAAAGTCTCATCACTGTTCATGAATCTACCTGCCAGCTTCAGCTGGACATCCCTTAACAGTCCAACATTCACATTCACACTCACACTCACTGCATCAATTCTGTGTTCATGTCCTTCCCTTGTAGTCTCTATCATGGATAGGATCCTTTTCACTTTATCCTGTAAAGTCCCCTCTTCTTTTCCTTGGAGGCCTGACTTCAACAAAGTCAGGCTTCCTGTTTGGCGCCAGTGTTGCAGGTAGTCGTTCCTGCACAGTGCCCTGGCCCTTGGTTATCTTTGGTTTGACGTATCTTGTCCCCTTTAGGGTTTTCCATTTTTCACTCTTCATGTTTAAACTCTCTTTATTTGGGGGTCAAAATGTGCCCAATAAATCAGGCAGCACTGAGGCCATGAACTGTAACAAGACTTAGGCCAGATGTACGAACCTTTTTTGCAATAGCAAACGGGCCGTTTGCGACTGCAAAAAAAGGACATGGCTTTTATGAATGCTATTTTGCGAGTCACTGACTCGCAAAATAGCTTTTTTGACTTTTGCTATTAGGAAGGGGCGTCTATTCCTAATAGCGAGACTCACTGCCATGTACTATTGTTTTGCGACGCACGTGTGGCCGAAAAACACTTGCAGTTTACCACCTACTTCAAATAGGTGGTAAACCACTTGCAAACGGGAAGGAGTGCCCTGGGAACCACTTCCCCTTTGTGAGTGTGTGAGAAAATATTTTGTAAGAGCAGGCCACTGGCACCACTGCCTACCCTTAAAAACAAGCATTTACAATGCAATGGTCTCGTCTTTGTTAAAGTTAGAGCTTTTGGCATTGCTCATGACATTATTTTTGTTTATGTTTTTGTTTTTAAAACATATAAATAAATGGCATTGTCATTTACAAGGGCAATAGCTTAATCTCTCGCAAATGCAAGACCTTTTGCATTTGCACCCACACAGAGAGCCACACAGACACAGAGCCCCCCACACAGAGAGCCCCCCCACACACACAGAGCCCCCCCCCCACACACAGAGCCCCCCCCCCACACACACAGAGCCCCCCCCACACACACAGAGCCCCCACACACGCAGAGCCCACCACACACACACACATAGACCCCCCACACACAGAGCCCCACACACACAGAGCCCACACACACACACACAGAGAGCCACAGAGAGCCATACACACAGAGCCACACACGGACACAGAGGCATGCACACATACACACAGAGCCACACACTCACAGAGCCAAACACACACACACACAGCCACACACACATACACACAGAGCCACACACACACACAGAGCCACACATACACACAGAGCCCCCCACACACACACACAGCCACACACACACACAGAGCCACACACAGAGCCACACACACACACAGAGCCACACACACACACACACAGAGCCACACACACACACAGAGAGAGCCACACACACACACAGAGCCACACACACACACAGAGCCACACACACACACACAGAGCCACACACACACACACAGAGCCACCCACACACACACAGAGCCACACACACACACACACAGAGCCACACACACACACACACAGAGCCACACATACACACAGAGCCACACACATACAGAGCCACACATGGACACAGAGGCATGCACACATACACACAGAGCCACACACACACACAGAGCCACACACACAGAGCCACACACACACACAGCCACACACACACACAGCCACACACACACAGAGCTGAGCACACACACAGAGCCACACACACACACAGAGCCACACACACACACACACACACACAGAGCCACACACACACACACACACACACACACACACACAGAGCCACACACACACACACAGAGCCACACACAAACACACATAGCCACACACACACACAGTATTGAATGTGGCGGGGCTGTGCCTTAGGGAAAGTTTCACTCTCCATCTAACTTCAAAGGGCCCCTCCAGCGTCCCTCCCACCCAACACTAGATGAGTCTTAGATCTGCCTCTGAGGCGCAGAGGTGCTGCGGCGCAGGCACGAACAAGGGGTGGTGGGCGGGCGCCCCTCAGTAGTCCAGACATGACCAGCGTTCACCCACCCCAGACCAAAGCGGAACCTGCGACACCCCCGCCCCCCAGACTCCCTGGGCCCATAGCCGAATCTGGCTGGCTACCGTGTATTACCGAGCTTCAGAGCAGAGGCGCCTCAGGCACGAACACCGCCAAGGTGTCCGAGGGCGGTGTGGGTGTGTGCCTGGAGGGGTGGGGGTGGACACTTTGGGATCGGAACGTAAGTCAGTGCACTTACTTCCCTGAAGAGTTTGTGATTTTTGTAATGTCTGGTTAGTTATGTGTATTAAAATGGCCATTGGAGTGCCCATCAGTAGAACCACATAATAGCGCTATTTGTGCTAATGTGTCACTCGAGGGATTACACAAAATGTACTGAAACTTCACCCATACTAAACACACTGAGAAAATGGAAATGTCACACACAAGCAAAGCAAAAACGTAGAAGCTACGCCCACACGTACCTGAATGTCTTCGATCATGTCCTGAGTGAACAGCCCTTTCTGCAACAGCAGGTCCCAAAGATCGGCCACCTGCAGCCAGTGTGACCAGAGTCAACCTTTTCCGCTGCAGGAGGCTCCGCTGGAGTTCTTCCATTTCCAAGAAATTAGAAACTATCCGCTCCCACAAGTCCCCAGAAGTTTGAATGCTGAAACCGAAAGTGTGCCATGGTGTAAACAGAACACGGAAGAAAGCTGCGTTCACCGGAAGTCAACGCCTTCAAAAAAAATCTACGAACCGGAATGTTTTTACGACTTGCCCGGAAGTGTATTCGGATACCCCTCAACTTAAACAAAAGTGGAGAACAGTGACTGGCTCTTGCTGCTTAAACGCGTCGTTTTGCCTTGGCGTTTCTAGAATTTTTGTACCAAAATCATGGGTATTTATGATTCTGTATAAAATGACAGAAAGTGGAAATACAATTAAAAAAATTCTAGTAAAAAATGCCACAACAGCTTTAAACTGTTTAACGACTCTTTACCATGAAAGCCTCGGTCCCAACAGTAGCGTATACATTTTGTCATACTAATACATGAAAGGACATGTAAAAACAGGATATGATTAAAAACGTTACAGGTAAATCAACCTTGCGTTTTGTTTTGTATTGTAGATTTATGTAGCGCGAACTTGACCCGAAGGTATTGAGGCGCTTTACATGAGCACTGTGCTAGTGATTTATGGAAAGAGGAGACCTGGAGTTGTGAGGCATTTTGAAAGAGCGAGGATGCGGATAATATATAAGAGCAGGATTGATGAGGGCTCAAATCTTTCATGAATTGTGCAGTGTTGCACGCTCTGAGTAGCAAAGAATCCGAACGTTGCATCGCCTAGGGAGGGGAGGCTGAGCGCTGTTCCAAAATGTTTCCCTCATGCATTACCGTAATGTATGTTGTAAATGGGGCGTGAGGTGAGCGGAGGAACAGCTTGTACGTTGGCGCTTTGCCCGCAATACCACAATTTAACAAAACAACCGTGTGCGAAATTTTTTTTATATGATGCATGAAAAGGCACATGAACTTAAGCAGTCCTCGTTTAAATTAAGAAGGCTCGCAGTACCAATGCAGTCATCCAAATACATTATTGAAAATTCTCGTTGCCTTAAGCACCAATGCCTCTATTCAACTTCACATAATTCACTGCGGCCCCATCCTCGAATGAAGGACTGACGGACCTGGCACCGGAACAGCCTACGGGAAAGAGCCTGAAACCTGCGAACTCATCCATCTGCCATAATTAATGAAAACCCCACACCCCGGTAACCACGCGACCAGCAATGAAGGTGGCCCCGCTGCTCTTCCGCTCGAGAAGAAGCACCATAGTGTGAGCGCGGGACTGCGCTTCAGAGCCTGGGCGGCGTGCAGGCAACTCAGGCTGGGCTGGGGGCGGTGGCTGGGCTGGCGCTCTGTCTCAGTCGGGGAAGGGGGAGGACGAGCCGGCGGAAGGCGGGCAAACACAGAGCCCAGCAGCAGCGGCAGCCAGGGAGCGCACCAGCCAGGGCGGGAGGGGGAGAGCCCAGAAGAAAGGGGAGGAGAGAGGTGAGAAGAGGGGTGGGGGAGAGGATGTGACTAGGATGAGGTAAACAGGAAGCATCTAAGCCCCGTCCTTTTCAGACTGGGGGCATGTTTTTCTTTCTCCCCTCTTCTCCATTGGCTGGAATGTAAACAACGGGCGTGTTTTTGACTTGTTGTTTACCATTCCAGCCAATGGAGAAGAGGGAAGAACAAACTTAAAAAACACGCCCCCCAATCCGAAAAGGACGGGGCTTACAGCGAGAGAATGACGACACTGAGACCTCTTCTCCAATGGCTGGACACTGCTCAGGAGACCAGCCAATGGAGAAGAGAGGAGGGGTTAACCCTCGCTACTCAAGAGTCAGTAAATCTCACCAGCGAGACTGCGCATGTGCCCAGCTTACGCTAGCCGAGACCTAAAAATGAAACTGAAAAGTTAAATTTTTCTTTTTTTAGATGCATCCCGTATTCCCTTAAGGAAAACGGACTGCATTTAATAAAGATAAACTGCTTTATTTAAAAATTCTGTCCCAGACATGGTGGTGTGCTGACCCCAGCTGGCCACCCTACCTGGGAGTGCTAGCCATTCCCTATGGTGTCACAAATTGTGCTTGCCTCATCAATAATAATGAGGCATACAATTTGCGACCCGATTGGAAATTGTAAGCAGTGTCTAAGACACGGTTGTACATTCACTTTTGCGAATCGCAATTCGAGGCAATTTGTGAATCGCAAAAGTGAATGGTCGCACATCTGACCTTGAGTCTCCCCATTTGTAAGTATGATTTTTTTATGTATTCATGGACTAGTGCTGTAACCGCCAAGAACTCAAATCACAAAAGTCAGAAATGACTCGCATTTAAGAAGTACTCAATGAACGTAAGCATCCCATACATTTCTGCTATTCAAAAGGGGAACATAAATAATTCTTACATCCTCAGAAGTGTACCTCTACAACTGCAGGACTTCCACTACTTTTACATAAGTTCTGAAATCATGAATGCATAAAGAGGTTGAAAAACACGGGTGTTACCTATGAGTTATCAACAAAAGTAAAAGATCACCATGAAAAAGGTTGGCGTCAAGGGAGTCGCAAAAGTGTAGCCAGTATAGTGAATGCACTTGCAGCACGGCAGAGTCACAAAGCCTGGGAGCTACTCAAATCTCTGCCAAACTTACCTTAGTGTTAACTAATCCTGCAGTAGCTCCTGGCCCTTCTAGATCACAGGTATTGCAGACTGCAAAGTAGAAGTATAATCAATCATGAACTACATGGGCACCTTACCTCTTCCCCACCTGCCAGCACTTGCCTTAATTGGCAAGGTCCAGTACTCCTTCACCTCATGCGCATCCCCACCATTCCTAAGCCCTTCCATCCTTGCATTGCAGGAAATCTACTATATATTAGAGACAGTCTGTGCTGGGCAGCTGGATGTGGTGCTGCAATATAGGACCAACCCAGAAAATTGACGAGGTGACCACTGGTGACATTGGAGCATGAGAGATGAAGGGTAAGTGTGACACAGCAGTGTAAGGTAGCAAGTCATGTGTCACCTGCCATCTCTTCACGGCGACGAGGATGGTAAGTTGACATATCCTATGACCTACTGACCTGCAGTGATGGCTTACACTGATGGCCCTAAACAACCCTCGTCAATATGAAACTTACCCATATCCCCATCCCTAATCCAAGCACTGATGGTGGAGGCATCAAGTGATGAGTACTGAAGGAGGTACTGGGGGGTGCTGGGGCAGGAGATCTAAAGGACAATGAAGACCAGGAGGAAGTGAGAGGTAAAGAAACGAGGAGAAATATTTATTGAAATCCGGTCCATGTATTTTGTTATGGCCTTCGGTTTGGTGGAATATTTCTTTTACTTCTATCTCCCGCCCCCAAAGTCTTACTTCTTGGTTGCCAGAATAATGTGATTTATTAATTTACTTTATCAATTGTCGTCTTCCACATTCTACATACTTTACACCATTATATTTGAGTTGTTCTATATTAGTCACCTGCCCTATATCCACAGATGTCACTGTGATCAAGCTTAGTTAGGAGTTGTGGATGACTGTAGCCGATATGCATGTATGTTGATATGCAATTATCTATGGTGAGTAAATTGCTCAATAGGAAAGAGGTACCTGTTGGTGCATGAAGCACAACATGCAGGCAGGCAGTGAAACTGGTCACATCCAAGGACTGGTACTTTCATTGATAACACTACACGCTCCATTGCAATTCTGTACCTACACATTAACATGACACAGAATTAGATAGGAGGTGCAAAAAGGTTTTTTATTTAAAACAATGATTGGCAGAGGCAGTTATGCATGACACAGGCACAGACATGTGAGTGGCCCTTAAGTGCATAGGCATTGTGTTCAATGTGGTTCTAGCGTGTAAGAGGGTACCTTTGCTCAGAGTGGCAAATATACTTTTGGATTTTGTCTGCTGGTAGTGGAGAGGCATCTTCATCGCCTAATGAGTACCAAAGGAGGTGGAGCTGTAGGGATACGGCTGTGGGTAATGTCCCTACTGGGGCAAAGACTGTGGCCCAGGTGTGTTCCATTGTACAGCAATCTGCAGTACATGCGCAGAAAGTGAACCAAAGAGCTACAGGGGGTCCTGCTGTTTGCTTATTAAGCTTGCCCTCAGCAATAGATGTTACAATGCTTAGCCTCCATCAAAGCATCTCCACAGCACAAGGATACCCTCGTGAGTGTAAGTGCGCTTTACAAATACACTTAACACAACATATAGCTTTATCCTTTACGGCGAGGAGAGCACTGATGTACTGCCACCCAGTCTCTGCATTATTCCCAATGACTCAACATTTTGTTGCATGGAGTGTTGGTAAGTCTACTACAAAAAACACAGTTGATGGACAGAATGCAGAACAATGTCTTACATTCACCCCAGTACAAAGATCTGGGCCTAAATCCATCGTTTTTTTGCACTCCACACCACCCTAGGTCAGACAATGGCTATATGCAAATCAGCCTTGACCCTGTGCCTCATGGGAACAGTCCAGCCCGAACTACCAAGCCATGTCTTTCCTAGACCGGAATCAAGCATCCAAGGACCGGTTTCTGGCTATCAGCCTTCTTCAGTCTGCATAGCTTGACCCAGTGATGTGGAGAGCCTGGGACTCACGTCTGAGCATACCCAGCCCACTCGGGGTGAAAATTGCAAAAAACACAGTTGATGGACAGAATGCAGAACAATGTCTTACATTCACCCCAGTACAAAGATCTGGGCCTAAATCCATCGTTTTTTTGCACTCCACACCACCCTAGGTCAGACAATGGCTATATGCAAATCAGCCTTGACCCTGTGTCTCATGGGAACAGTCCAGCCCGAACTACCAAGCCATGTCTTTCCTAGACCGGAATCAAGCATCCAAGGTTCGGTTTCTGGCTATCAGCCTTCTTCAGCCTGGATAGCTTGACTCCAGTGATGTGGAGAGCCTGGGACTCACGTCTGAGCATTCCCAGCCCACTAGGGGTGAAAATTGCAAAAAACACAGTTGATGGACAGAATGTAGAACAATGTCTTACATTCACCCCAGTACAAAGATCTGGGCCTAAATCCATCGTTTTTTTGCACTCCACACCACCCTAGGTCAGACAATGGCTATATGCAAATCAGCCTTGACCCTGTGCCTCATGGGAACAGTCCAGCCCGAACTACCAAGCCATGTCTTTCCTAGACCGGAATCAAGCATCCAAGGACCGGTTTCTGGCTATCAGCCTTCTTCAGCCTGGATAGCTTGACTCCAGTGATGTGGAGAGCCTGGGACTCACGTCTGAGCATACCCAGCCCACTCTGGGTGAAAATTGCAAAAAACACAGTTGATGGACAGAATGCAGAACAATGTCTTACATTCACCCCAGTACAAAGATCTGGGCCTAAATCCATCGTTTTTTTGCACTCCACACCACCTAAGTCCCAGGCTCTCCACATCACTGGAGTCAAGCTATCCAGGCTGAAGAAGGCTGATAGCCAGAAACTGGTCCTTGGATGCTTGATTCCGGTCTAGGAAAGACATGGCTTGGTAGTTCGGGCTAGACTGGGTCAAGGCTGATTTGCATATAGCCATTGTCTGACCTAGGGTGGTGGGGAGTGCAAAAAAACGATGGATTTAGGCCCAGATCTTTGTACTGGGGTGAATGTAAGACATTGTCCTGCATTCTGTCCATCAACTGTGTTTTTTGGTAAGTCTATTACAGCCTCGTACTGCTGGTAGAAGTTTTATTTCTATGCTATGTCCATATGCACATGTGTGATTCTAAGCATGAGTAATGTGGGAGGATCTCCTGAGTCATCACAACAGGCCATAAAGAGGCGCACAGTACGGGTGTGACCAGAATGTGTGTTGGTGAATGGGGTAATAAGGCATGCAGACTTGCCTGAAGAAGTGGTGATAGAGGGTTCACAGTAAAATGAGAAAAGGCTGGGGACACCAGGTATAGTTCCTGCATCTGCACCATACGCCTTGGAATGGAATAGAGCACTGGCTACAACCAGGAGAGGTCTGAAGCTAGACGTTGAGTGAGAAAATCCTGAGCGCCTGCCCCCACCTTCCTGTGGGAGTTTCCAAGTTTGGTGTAATAGTCGTCTTAAGGGGGACACAGATCTGCTTCCTCATCAATGTAATCTTTCTGCCAGGGCCTTTCGTTTCTTCAAAGTAAGATGATCAACTTCTACTAATGGATAATGCAATTCATGTAGAGGTCAGGGTGTACCTCTACAGGATTTATAAGGGAGAAATGTGGTTGCGGATAGTAGCTACACCCCAAGAATGACTGTGCCATTTCATGTAGCGTAGACATCATATAACTTCACATGCACAAAGAGTGCTGGGCCATTCCTATGAGCGTCTTTTACATTCTCTATTTGATGATGTCCTAGTATCACCGTAAATGTTTACTGACAATAGGTTGATTCCTGGTAACATTTATAGCGCTCAATGGAGCAGACGTGAAGGACTACAGTAGGGGAATATGATGACCGAGGTACTTTGAAACATGGTGACAGCATTACATGACAGTGGCACCTGCAGGCAGTAAACCATTGAGAAGGGTGTGGTGGAGACATACAGTTAAGGGGATACATAGTACGCAATTTGAAAAATAATGAGTTCCGGTCCTTAAAGCACTGCTCAGAAGCCCACGGCAGTGCTACTGAATGTCAGCACACCAAACACCAACGCTGCATAGCCTTCAGTCCACTTTATGTCTCTTTAATCCCCTACCAGAATCTCCCTGCCCCTTTATCACACTCTTGCAGGTTCCTGCTTTCTCTCTTTGTGACCAGTTGTATGTCTTTTTCCTTCTTTCTACTTTGTGTGGTTTTCCCTCTCTTGCTCTCTGGAAATGTCAGACTAGAAAAAGTAAGTGTTGGTTGCCAAAGATGAGTGTTGGTGACCCCCATCAACTCAAACTTAGCAATGAGTATATAGAGGACCTGGAGATGTGGGGGAAAAGGCTCATGGGGACATGGGGATTGAAGGGCAGGACAAAGGAGGAGGGGGCAGTACAGGACATGCAGATGGATGACAAAACAAAATGTAGTCTGGGAACATGGAGGCAGGGGGCAGGGGCAGAAGTACATGGTATGGGGAGAGCTGTACTTGGAGGTAGTGGACTAAGGGCATCAACAATGGTTACATGAGATCAGGGGGATAAGGACAGAGAGGCTTAATAGCAGGGGACCCAGCAGTTGAGAGAAAAGGAGTCAATGGAGATGGAGGATAACAGGACATGATGGCAGGCACAGGTGGAGATGGATACAGGTGGGCAGTGAGGCGTAAAGCTGTAGGGCAATTGTACCGGGTGCAGGAATACATAAGCATGCAGCTGATGATCTGTGAATGCACAGGTCAAGAAGCTTTTACAATTTAATTCTTGAAAGTGTTTGTTTTTCTGGTGGGTGGGCTTGGAGTAAATCCAGGAAATATAGCTCCCACCTGCAACCTGATGACCTTCTCCTTGAATTGCCCGCTCTTCTTTATTTCACACACTACTCACATGTCCCACCACCCCCAGCTTATTCACCAGGATGGTGACTACCTTTCACAAGACTCACTTGGATGCTGCAGTCCAAATGTGAAGGCTGACATTGTTTATCTGAACATTATATTCCAGTTCAGAGCTTCGAGTGATATGTGCCTATGCATCTGTAAGATGCACTTTTCCATCCTTTCCACCACTATTGTCTGAATCTCTCCTCTCCATGAACTGTAGCTACAGAGGGAGATGCACTGGCTATAGCTCACAGGTATTTATGTGTTTATTTCTAGAGCATACATAAACCTGGGGGTATTTTGGCACCAGGAAACAATAGGGACTTGAGGGCGAAGATGAAGGATCAGCAGACTTTATTCAAAATAGTTAAATCTTCAACGCTCTGTGAACTAACAGGCAGTCGAAAATGCCTTGGAGGGTCAGGGAAGATTATTCCATACTTGAATGTTAAGAAGCTAGAACTGTCTGGCACCGCAGCAAGCAGGCGTGAAGTAGGAGCTAGACAAAGGAGTATGACACTTGATCTAAGAGTCCACACGCAGGAACATATGGGACCACACAATTAGGAAGAAATAGCATCTAGTTTTGTAGACTCCTCAATGAAAATGCCCAAGTCCTTCAATATATTCACTGATAAGACTTCTAGCCAATGGTGCAAATGGAGATCTGCAGAAATGATATGAAATCCACACAGAGAGTAGAAAGTCTTCCAGCAATAATCTTTAGTATTTGAAGCATTTGAATCGAAGTAGCAGGCAGGTCTAAATATAGGGCATTCCCATAATTCTAATGGGCAATGACATAAAGCTGTATCAAATAGAGAGAGGGACAAGGAACGTAATCGAGGTCCAGTACCCATGCTCCTTAGAAAGGTTAACATGTGTAACAACAAAATGGGGTTCTTGTTCCCATCTAGAAGAGATTTAAGGAGAGCGGTTGGAATATAAAAATGTTAGGGGGGTCTTCTTTACTAGGAAGAGATGCCCTCGCACACCCATGTGGGTGTCATGCTTCATCATCTGGCTTTTTGCTCCTCGTGGGGCCGGCGCTGCAATGCCCTGACAGGCCCCGCCAGAGGGCTCTTTGTCGGGGATCTTTACAGTAAAACAGCCATGATGATGCGTGCGGGTGTGCAGAGCTGACAAGTGAGTGTATCTGTAATCTAAAACTACATAGAGGGTGTCCAGTGACGAGTTTTGAAGGGTCCCTTTGGTAGGTTTAAAAAAGAAGTAAAGTAAAGGCAGTCAATGCAGAGTTTTGAAGTGTGACTGTCTGGTGAGAGAAGTATAAATACCTAGTGGTTTATACTTGGTCATGTCGACATGTTTCACGTCGTGATGGTCCAGGAGTATCTGTGGCGTTTCTTCAGAACCAGAAATAACGTGTAGACCCTACTCTAAATCAGAAAGGGCGTCGAAGTGTTCTCATATATAACATGTCCTAGTGGTTCAGTATATGGTCAGAAGAGTGCCTTGGATATGCTCACCCCATCATATTTCACAATCCAACCTGCATCCCTTACAAAGTGTCAATACAGACCAACATATAGTAACATATGGGACAATACATAACACATAATCCATAGTTTATTGTGGTATAAAATATTGCTGCTGATATTAAATAAAAAGGAGTTTATCCGTATCTTTTACCCCCCCCCCCCAGTCGGGCTATGGGCATCTTAGGTTGAGGCAGAGGACTGCGTATATACTGCGGTTAATCTGGAACAACAAACAGGAGCTGCTAATAAGAAAGGCCTCCTCTGCGCCCTTTTGTTGTTACACAAAAACATAAACCCTCATGTCCAAGGCAAGCTATGAAGCAGGAAGGAAAGATAGGATTTTCAACAACTAACAATTCTTGAAGCTACAAGGAACAAGACCAGAACTTTTGGAACCGAACCACATGCCCAACTGCTCCAGCAGTATCTCTTTGATCAACAGAAGGAATCCCCTCAAAATCACCAAAATCTCTGCCTTTATAACTTTCACTGCCATCTAATTATGAACAGAAAGAAGACACAATCCTAGCTGACTGACACAGTCAAAAAATTGATTGCCGAACCTCAGAAGTTCATTCCTGTCCGCCTTTGAAAATGACGGAAACCCAAACCAGTTCTGACAAAGGATTGGCATGTATTTTAAAGAGCAAAAGAGAGAGGGCAGGATCCTCCTGGACTCAACATGATACTGAGAATTCTACAGGCAGAGAAGAATATGCCACCTTATTTCGTATGCATTGAATTACAATGTAGTCTTTACAATGGCGTGTGTTGTAAGGGGCGCTGGATGTTGGAATAGTATAACGAATATGCTACTTACCAGTATGCATCTGTTCTTGGCATGTAGGGCTGCTGACATTCATATCTGTGCATAGATAGCCGCCTAGTGATGGGTCCGGATGATCGCACATTGTTGTCCTGGAAGAGTCTTCGAAGTATCACGAGATAGGTGGCTCCTCCCCTGGACTACAGTGCGCATGGGCATCGACTCCATCCTCAAATTTTTTTTTTAGCCATTGTGGCCAAGATGGAGTGAAACTAAGTGAATGATGACCATGCTAGAAGTATATGTGAATTCTGCAGCTGCTACAGGTGCCGGGGAGGAGGGCGGGCGATATGAATGTCAGCAGCCCTACATGCCAAGAACAGATGCATACTGGTAAGTAGCATATTCGGTTCGAGGCATGTGGGCTGCTGAATTCATATCTGTGCATAGAATACATAGCAGTCCCTCCATTAACGGCGGCCACCCGTGCCAGCTGCAGCAGTTTGGAAAAGTGTTTTTAGAACAGCCTGCCCTACAGCTGCCTGCTGTTTGGAGTGCACATCAACACAATAATGCTTTGTAAATGTGTATGTGGTAGACCATGTGGCTGCTCTACATATGTCTTCCAAAGGAATATTTTCAAGGAAAGCCATGGAGGCCCCCAACTTTCTGGTGGAGTGGGCCCTCGGTGGAATGGTGAGAGTACGCTTGGCTTTCAGATAGCAGATCTGAATACATTTAACGATCCACCTAGCAATACCAGCTTTGGAAATGGGGTTACCTTTGTGTTGTGGCACAAAGGCAACAAAGAGTTGTTTAGTTTTCCTAAAATCCTTGGTCCTATCAATGTAATACATCAGGGCCCTCTTGACGTAAAGGGTGTGGAGCATTCTCTCCGCCAATGACTCAGGATTTTGGAAGAAAACAGGCAATTCAATAGTTTGGTTAATATGGAATTGAGACACTACCTTAGGAAGGAATTTAGGGTTAGTGCGAAGCACCACCCTGTTAGAATGAATTTGAATAAATGGCTCTTGGATAGTTAGTGCTTGGAGCTCACTAACTCGTCGCAGCGATGTAATCGTTATAAGGAAAGCCACTTTCCATGCCAAGAATTGAATCTCGCAGGAATGCAGTGGTTCAAAGGGAGGACCCATCAGCCGGGTGAGGACCACATTGAGGTTCCACTCCGGAGCTGGTGGAGGCCACGGAGGAATGACTCGTTTGAGTCCTTCTAGAAAGGCTTTAATGGCAGGCACCCTGAAAAGTGAGAGGTGCTGCCTGTTCTGGAGATAAGCGGCCATTGCGGATAGATGTATGCGAATGGAAGCATAGGCCAGATTATATTTGTACAGATGGAAAAGATAACAAATGATGTTCTGAATAGATGCATCTAGCGGGTTAATGTTGTGGTCTGCACAATAAATGACAAACCGCTTCCACTTTTCCGCATAGCATGCTCTTGTGGTGGGCTTCCTCGCCTCCCGGATGATGTCCATAAAGTCAGGAGACAAGTTTAGGTAGCCAAACTCTAAGACCTCAGGAGCCAGATCGCTAGGTTGAGCTGTTGCGGATCTGGATGCTGAATGTCGCCATGGCTCTGCGTCAGAAGGCTGGGTGTGAGGCGTAGCCTTTGATGCGGTACCACGGACAGTTCTAGAAACGTGGTGTACCATGGTTGGCGAGCCCACGTTGGAGCAACCAGGATGAGAGTCATTGAGTGTTGCCTGAGCTTGCGTGCCACCAGCGGTATCAGAGGTGCTGGGGGAAAAGCGTACGCAAATTTGCCTGACCAGTTCATCCATATCGCATTGCCCTGCGACTGTGGGTGTGGGAACCTGGCGGCGAAGCTTTGGCATTTTGCGTTCTCCCTTGTGGCGAACAGGTCTATCTCTGGATGACCCCACCTTTGGAAGTACGGTTGGAGTACTGATGGATGTATCTCCCACTCGTGCATTTGGTGGCTGTACCTGCTGAGCAGGTCCGCCATCTGATTGTCCTTGCCCGGGAGGTGTTCTGCCATGAGGAAGATGTTTCTCTGAATGGCCCACTTCCACATGCTCTGAGCCAGATGAGACAGCTGTGGAGAGTGTGTTCCTCCCTGCTTCTGAATGTAGTACATGGCCGTCATGTTGTCCGTCCGGATCAACATGACCTTGTTGCACAGATGTACTTTGAAGGCTTTTAGTGCCATGAAGATCGCCATCAGTTCCAGAACATTGATGTGCATCTACCTTTGCTGTTGTGTCCATAGTCCCTGCACAGTGTAGTGGAGTACATGAGCTCCCCATCCCTGGAGAGAAGTGTCCGTTGTCAGGATGATCTGTGGCACAGGCTCTTGGAACGGTCATCCCTTGCAAAGGTTTTGTGGATTCCACCAATGCAGAGAGTAGTATGCCCGACCGCTCACCAACACTAGGTCTTTCAACTGCCCGTGAGCCTGAGTCCACTGACGTGCTAAGCACTCCTGAAGCGGACGCATATGTAGTCTCGCGTGCGGGACTATGGAGATGCAGGAGGCCATCATGCCTATCAACTGCATGAACACTCGTGCTGGAAGCAAGTGCTGGGGTTTGAATCGTTGTATCAGCGATTGAATGCTGCTGACCCTCACAGAATTTGGCTGTGCTGTGGCTGCCAGAGTGTTTATTGTCGCACCCAGATACTGCCTTATGTGGGCGGACTGGAGGTGGGACTTTGGGTAATTCAGTGAGAATCCCAGATCGTGAAGGAGGTGAATGGTGTGGGACACGTGAGCGGCACACTGCTGGGCCGACTTCGCTTGGATGAGCCAGTCGTCCAGATAAGGGTAGACGTGAATGTTTTGTCTCCTTAGGTGCGCCGCCACTGTCGCCAGGCACTTCGTGAACACCCTGGGTGCCGTGGTGACTCCGAAAGGCAAAACCTTGAACTGGTAGTGCTGGTTTTGGATGGTGAACTGGAGGTATTTTTTGTGTGACGGGTGCAGCGGAATGTGAAAATACGCATCCTTTAGATCTAAAGTTGCGATAAAATCCCCCTGACTGAGCAACGGGAGCACCTGCTGCAGGGTCAGCATATGGAAGTGCTCTGATAGGATGTACTGGTTGAGGGGTCTGAGGTCCAGTATGGGTCTGAGGGACCCGCCCTTTTTCGGAATCAAGAAGTACAGGGAGTAAACTCCTGTGTTGGGTGGAGAGGATGTTAACTCCAGACAATAACCGTACTGTACAAGTTGTCTGACCCACCTGTCTGTGGTGATGGTTCTCCAGACCGGCAGGAACTGCTGAAGTCTCCCCCCGACTGGTGTTGTGTGGTCGGGGGGCAGTGACAAGGCGTCACTGTTTGCTGGTGGCAGAGGATCTGGAGTTGTTGTTTCCACGACCCCTGCCCGTGGCGCTGTTTCCACGATATCCACCTCGACTTTTGTTGGTGTATGTGGACTGTGTGTTGCCTTTGTAGTATTGCGTTGTTTGGGAGAGCTGGCCTCTGGAAACGCCTCTAGTGCTTGAACGACGAAAAGACCCACCCCTGAACTGCTGGTACTGTAAGGCACCCATGGACTTAGCAGTTTCCGTGTCCTTCTTAATCTTTTCAAAGGTGGTGTCAACCTCTGGGCCAAACAGGTGATCCGGATTCACTGTTTGATTAACCGCATCGCTGCTGCGGTGATTTTTGCGCTGTGCGGCTGTTTTCGATTAACCGCGAAACATGACGAGCTCAGCTCGTCATCCGCACACGTCACCCGTGGCTGATGACGAGCTCAGCTCGTCATCAGCATCGAAGGGGTTAAGGATGGTGGTCTGTATCTCCGGCTTAAATCCGGAGATTCTCAGCCAGGCATGTCGTCTAAGCATAACACTAGTGTTGACCGCTGTGGCTGCGGTGTCAGCCGCGTCCAGTGCACACTTAATCGAAGCATTAGAGATCAGCTTCCCCTCTTGAATAAGCATTTCAGCTGCCTCCTTGTATTCATCTGGCAGGTGTTGCAACAGGGTCTCCAGTGTGTCATAGTGTGCCCTGTCATAACTCGCTAGAAGCGCTTGTGTATTGGAAATGCGCCAGATATTGGCAGCTTGTGCTGCCACCCTTTTCCCTGATGCCTCAAAGACCTTAGATTCCTTGTCTGGGGGAGGCGCATCACCCGTTGTCTGAGAATTAGCCCTCTTCCAGGCATTTGAGACGACAAGAGAGTCCAGAGGCAACTGTCCTTTAATATAGGTAGGATCCGTAGGCGCTGGCTTATACTTTTTCTCAATCCTAGGGTTTATCACCCTTGCTCTGGTAGGCTCTTTAAAGATCTCTCCAGCATGTTTTAAGACACCTTTTAACATAGGTAGAGTTTTGACAGTCCTTTCCGAGGCTGAAAAGGTATCAAAAAGGAAATCGACGTCAATAGGGTCAGCATGGAGCTGGACGTTGTGATTTTTAGCCGCCCGTTCAATGAGGGCATTGAATGCTGCAGAGTCCTCTGTAGGAGACGTCTTCACAGAGTAGAGTGGAGTGTCTCGTCCAGAATGAGGGTCACCTGGGTCAGCACCAGCAGCCCAGGGTTCATTGGTATCATCAGGGTCTGTATAGACAGGATAGCTGTACTCATCCTCATCATCGCCCTCCCCAGCGTCCACATCAGAGTAAGTGGGCGAGACATCTCGAGTCTGTGGAGAAATTGGTTCCACCAGGACAGGAGTGGAAGCAGAGTCCTTCTTTTTCTTTAGGGGAATCTTGTAGGACTCCATTGGTTGTTCTGGGGCAATTTTCCGCTTGTGGAGGGAAAGTCTGCCCGTTTCGGCGTCAATAAAATGTTCATGTTGTTCGTCCACCGAAGATTGTGAATACTTCAGGGTGGACACCCCCGTCGACGACTTCGGCACCGAGGACACCTCGGGGATGCTGGCGACCGCTTTAGGGGTGAAAGCCTTCGGCGCCACCTTCGGCGGCAACGTAAAGTGAATGGGCGTCGACGCCTTGTGAGGTTTCTCGACTGGCTTCGGAGGCGGAGGATCTGTTGGTCCGACCGTCGAGGCCTTCTCCCTGATGCGCTGTAGGGAGTCCGTCACCTTCTTGGTGAACGCGGCGGACGGGCGTTCCGAGTCGACGGGATCCTTCGAGGCCCCACCAGTAGTGGACTCTCGGGGTGCGCCGCTCTTGGCCTTGTCCTGTTGACGCGGAGTCTCGAGAACTTTCGGGTCGCCGAGTCCTTTCTTCGGGTCACCGAGTCCTTTGTTGGTGTCGACCGCCTTCGGCGCCGACTTAATCAGCTCGACCACCTTGACTTTAGTCTTCGGCGCGGCAGACTTCGTCTCAACGCCCTTGACTTGAGCCTTCGGCTCGACAACACCCTTTTGCTTCTTCGGCGCCGAGGGCTCCGAGGCCTTGGATCCGACCAGAGTGATGCGCACTTTCGGTTTTGAGGCGGGCACCAGCGCTGTTTCTTGTGTCGAGACCGTAGGTTTCGCTTTCAGTTTCGATTTACCAGGGTGCGGCTCAATAGCAATGTCCGTGGCCGAGCCCGAAGGCGGGCCGTAGAACCCATCGTAAGATCTTGGGTAAGGCCTAGTGGCGATCCCTCGACCCGAGCCTTATGAATCGGTACGATCACAGTGTCCGAGCGAGGTCGCTCTTCGTCCGAGCTATCCTCCATGGCCCCAAAGGCCCAGTCGTCGTCCCCTACCTCGTCGACGACTTCTTCAGCTTCGAACATTTCTGCGTCCGCATCGTAGTCTTAGTCAACGTCCGACGCGAGATTCGACAGGTTGTCACCGATGTCCCCGGCAACTTCTTCCTTGACATCGAAAATTTCCGCAGGCGCCGGTGCAGAGTGCTGGGCCTCCTGGCGCGCAGCGCGTCGATGCTTAAGCGTCTTCTTGGACCTGAAGCGGGAACAAGCCATGCAACTGGCTTCATCGTGGTCCGGCGACAGACACTTGTTGCACACCGGGTGGACGTCGATGTGGGGATACTTCGAGTTGCAGACGGGACATCTTTTGAAAAGACTTCGGTCCATGATGAATAGTCGATAGGGTCTGAGGAGTCGACTGGGCCCTCCGCGTCGAAAGCACGCGGGTAATGGAATCCGGCTCGGAACCGAGCTGGAAGAGTTAGGCATCAAACGCAAGACAATACCAACGTGTACTAAAGACCTTTTGGTCTTAAGAAAAGTTTTTTTTGTTTTTTTTCGATTCCGACTAGAGGGAACCAATATACATCCGAACCCAATGGCGGACAAAAACAATCTGAGGATGGAGTCGATGCCCATGCGCACTGTAGTCCAGGGGAGGAGCCACCTATCTCGTGATACTTCGAAAACTCTTCCAGGACAACAATGTACGATCATCCGGACCCAACACTAGGCGGCGATCTATGCACACATATGAATTCAGCAGCCCACATGCCTCGAACTTTACTATTCAAACTCCAGTCTGTGCGGACAGTATGGAAGGTGTTGGATTTTAAATCCAACACCTTCTGCCTCTTACAAAGCAAGTAGTTGCTCCGACTTACATTGTAACGGTATGCAAACTAACAACGCGGTCATGGTAACGACCGCGTTGTAACGCCATGCGTTGATTTGCATGCGTTGTTAACGCATACTTTTTTGTATGCGTTATCAACGTTATTTAAAATGGATCCGGCCTTTCAGAAAAGAGTCGAGCCGGTCCATGACTGTGCTTGCTAATCCCATATGCCCAAAAGAGATCTAATAGTAACAGGCCTTCTAGCCGCCCCTCATTTCTTGTGGCCCAAATGCTTATAGGGAGGCTGGTAGGATGAATGAGTGTGTGCTGTCCCTGGGCCGGAAACCAGCCTGCAATCAGTCTTGCAGCACACAGGAATGCAGGAGATTGGAAAGCCCTGTTTCAAGACTGTACATAATGCAGGTTGAAGCTACAGGCACATTACACAAATCGGGAAATTTCTTCTACGACCGTTCAAGTTGGGATTTTCACACACCATGATTTTGTATGTACCTTGCCAATTTTCACACTTCGTCAATCCACATGCGGACATGGTGCCAATCCAGGACATTTCTGACCATGAAAGTGTAAGCGCAAAACCTTCTGCTTATGCACATGTAAGCACGTACATTTCAGTACAGTGGGTTATACTTGCAGCAATGACGCATCATTTTTTAAGATTTGCAAACTTTTACGTCAGTCATAAATTTTGCCTAGATGGCTGGATGGATTCTGAATCCCTTTGCTGCTGGAACAGTGGAACATATGCACAGGCTTAAACGTGCACCAGGATTACATTTTGATTTTATTTCTGTAATCAACCCAAAAATTCCACACTGTGTATACTGAATTAAATCTAGTACATTCTAAAAGAGTTTTAGCCTGGCAAGCACCGAGACACTATCATACGTTTCCTTCATGGGCTACTGAATTCCACCCTTTCTGCCGACATTACACTTTGCTCCTTATCCGCTTCAGTTTTCTTATTCATCGGCCAGGATTTGAAATTGGTGGCGAATCAGCGTTTTAGTGTTTACAGGTATACAAACCTGTCCTAGTATTAAATGGTACTAAGATTGGTAGTAAGATATTATATCTCACCCCTCTCAGAAGGAGGACTGGGAGCGCCTAGCTACGAGAGTGTGGAAAATTGAAAGTCCAAAAGTCAAGTATAAAAAACAGGCTGGATTTATTGAAGCTTAGTTACAAAGTAAGTTCATTAGAAGAAGATAGGTAGATGGAATTGTAGCCCCACCAGGAGCAGCCTCCCTGCCGCTCAACCTGCATCTATCAACTGACACTCCGCAAATAAGCCAGGCACTCAAGCATTCCGTTAGGTCATCAGACATTCTAACACTCATTCTAGATGAGCACAGGGAAGACACAGCTAGAGAAAGAAATAGCATAAGTCAATTATAACAGAGAGTTATTACGCCGAGGCGCAGCTCCAACCTGCTGGCGGGTGGCAATCTCGTGGAGCTAGACCCCTGGGCGGTACGACTCTGTAAACCTGCTCTACTGACTATCCGGTGCCAAAACAATTTTGCATTGGACTAGGGCAATCTGCTAATGATGGCAGCAAGGCAAAACTGGTTAAGGTATGTTCTGCCTGCGCTGCAGCCCTAACCATATGCTCCAGACCTCCCCCTCAAGCTGCTGCCCGGTACTTATGCCTGCCACGGGAGAGCAGAGCTGGAGGTGTGGCATACTGCTGGATTAAACACATGGGGAGATCTATTCGTTGACTCGAACTTATGCGAGTTTGAACACCTCAGACAAGGATATGTTTATTTAGACCAATGGCCTTTAAATAATACAACAATAAAAAGTAAAAAATATAAAACAATTGAACAATTGAACACCTGATATGTGATTGCAGATTGCCACAGGGCACTTTTCTGCTCTACGCAGCGTTTATTCAATGGCTTCACCAGGCATGGGGGAATACATGTACTGAACCTACTATATCTTGGATATTACAAATGGCTGAAGCAGAAAGGCTGTCACTGCACTATACAGCTCTCTCAGACCCTACTTTACGTCCCAATTGCACCTCTACAAGAATACTGGGACTCCGCTTTAGCAGTTAGTATAACGGACAAGCAGTGCGCACAATGCGTAGGCTATGCTAAGTGTATATCAAGTAACGCTAGGCTGAAATACACACAATTTAATTACCTCCACTGCACTTACCTAACCCCGCACAGGCTAGCCAGTATGTATCCTACCTCCTCAAGCACATACCCTAGGTGCATGTCTGCAGACGCTACATTCCCCATATGGAATGGTCGAGCCTCCAATTCGGAGCATACTGGAATGGTATAGCCGAGGTTCTGACAGAGGCGTCGGGAACCCAGGTGACACCTCAGGCTCTGCAGTTTGTGCTTGGTGTCACAAGGCGTAATGCTCTTCGGAAGGGTCTTAACAAATTCCTGAAACTGGGACTGGAAAAGCGATACCTGGCGATGTCTTGGAAATCACCCACGGGCCAGAGTAAACATGTGTGGCTTTTAGATCTCCGTAGGGCGCTAGTAACTGAACAGGTGAACCAGACATTTAACGCAACGAGGCACCCACCACGGACTAATACCACGCAATGGAATGACTACTTCACTACGATTACGGTAGAGGCCAAACCACACTCGACCCAACCAAGTGCATCTACATCAACAACACATCAGGTGGCGCTCCCATAGTGATGTCTGGAATATATAGCGGGCCAGATGACATGTACACTTTGCTCTCTCTTAAAATATCGCGACTGGCGTTAGTGATAATATGTATAGCAACATGAGATGCCGACACCCTCCCCGAGTACACACAGTGCTATCATATATGCACCCGTTTGTATTCACATATTCGTGGGCAGTTTAGTAGAGCATGTACAGTAATCATTAAGCAAATGTACGGAACACGCACGACAGAATATTTATGTTATGGTTAATACACTTGGAGGTAAGATTTTAGAGATAAAGTATGCCAATATCGTATAAATATCGCTATAATGGTTACTTGACATCCCATCAACACTATATCTGCTTTTTCTCATGCAGGAAGGGGGGAGAGCACACTGCTGACCTCCCAGCACAGTTCGCCCCTTAGCATTATGGTAAATGCAGTTTGCAGTGCGCGCTTACTTGGTATTTTGCTGGAGTGTTCCACCAAAGTTGGTGCAGATTAGTGCTGTCATCTCTAAACACATGAGTTTCTGGATTGTATCCTTCATCAGTAGAGATCAAAAACGATTTTCTTCTGGGGCTTGCTGAGCAGGCTGCCACAATTCTTACAGGTCTCAGTACCTCTCACAGGCGCACAGGTGCATCTCCACTAGCTCGTCAGCTACATGGCTTAAGGGAGCCTTTTGAAACAGGAAGGAGTGGGAGCACACTGCTGACCTCCCAGCACAGTTCGCCCCTTAGCATTATGGTAAATGCAGTTTGCAGTGCGAGCTTACTTGGTATTTTGCTGGAGTGTTCCACCAAAGATGATGCAGATTAGTGCTGTCATCTCTAGACACATGTGTTTCTGGATTTTATCCTTCATCAGTAGAGATCAAAAGCGATTTTCTTCTGGGGTTTGCTGAGCAGGCTGCCACAATTCTTACAGGTCTCAGTACCTCTCACAGTAGCATCTCCACGAGCTTGTCAGCTACATGGCTCAAGGGAGCCTTTTGAAACAGGAAGGGGTGGGAGCACACTGCTGACCTCCCAGCACAGTTCGCCCCTTAGCATGTGACTGTGAGTCAGTGTGCTCCCAACCCCCATTCTGTTTAAAAGGTTTCCTTGGGCCAGCAAGCTGATGAGCTTTGGAGATGCATCTGTGTGCCTCTGAGTGGTACTGTGACCTGAGAGGAACTTGGCAGCATTTCCAGCAACCCCAGATGATTTTTCTTTGCTCTCTAAAACTGCTGCTCTCTACTGATGAATGGCTCAACATAGAAACACGTGTCTAGAGATATACAGCAATGTCTGCACCAACTTTGGTGAAAAAAACACCAGCTATTTTCGAAGTAAGTTTGAACTGTGTACTGCATTTACCAGGATGCAAAGGGGCGAACTTTGCGGGGACTGTGATGAAGTGTGCTCCCATTCCCCATTCTGCTTTTTCTTCTGCTTTATATATGTGAAGCGTTATTCATAATGTTGTCAATGTGATGCAGTGACATTACATTTTTCTTTTTCTTGAAAATAAATAAAAATAATCCCCAAAAAAGATTGATAGTAAATCGTGCAGAAATACATAGGGTTGCCAATGCGTTATGGCTACCAGGCCTCGTTCTATGATACCCTTCGATTCAATACTTCGACGGCCACTGTTAAATCACGATTTCCAGATGGCAAGGTGTCCCACCACACAAAGCAATAATACGAGAGTTAACTATGAATAACGATATGGAACTGTTCTGTAATCACCGCCATACCGAACCAGGAGACTTAGGAGGGAAATATTGCAGGAAAATATCTTTGTAACCATTTGTCTGTATTGTAATTGCATTTGTATAGCGCTTTCTACCCCGACGAGGCATCAACGGTTTTTTTCAACAAGTAGCACGCTACTCCGGAACCCGTAAAGGATTAGTGGTGAATTACTATAGAGAAATATGAAAGTCATTTGAGTGGTGGATATGTTAGTCTGTTATTTGTGTTGAGAAGGTTAGTGGAGGGATAGAAGAGGGAAAAGGTTTGCATTTATATAGTGCTTGCTACCCCTGATGAGGTGTTGAAGCGCTTTTCGGTGAGTAGCACGCAACTCTGGAAGCCAAACAGGATTAGTGGGGAATAAGTATAGAGAAATATGAAATTAATTTGAGTGGTAGACATGTTAGGCTGTTATTTGGAGTAAAAATGGATAGTGGTAGGATAGAAGAGGGAAAGGTCTTCAATTTTTTTTATTTTTTGGAGTTCATAGCAGCAGGAGGAGGATTGGGATGAGTAAAGGGGAGGTGGAGGGGGAAGAGTCAGAGGTAAGGGTTTAGAAAGACTGGTTAGAGAGATCTGGACAGTAAAAGAGGTATGAGATGATGCAAGGAGGGGTAGAAAAGGGAAGAGTCTAGAAAGGGTTATTTTGGGTATGAAGAGTGGTATATCTTTTCAGATATCCTCAAAATGGAGGGAAAGAACAGTGGTGGCGTTGTAAGAGTCTGGCTTCACAAGCAAGAGTCACTAAAAACTCAGGTGAACTATAAAGCAAACTGCACATTCCAATTTGCAGAATTATCGTTGACAACATTTCGTCAGACCAAAGTTTTATTCAATTAGGAAGAAAATTCAGCAGACTGGAGTGCTGAGCTGCAGTCAGGGTGTGGTTAATCATACTCTTAAATTGTGGGCGCTAACGGCATCTTTCGTGTGGTAATGCTCACCTTTCTTCAAATGAGCCAAAAAGGGCAACATGCTCAAAGGAGCTGCTTTGAGACACTGAACGAGAAAAAAGAAAAAAATATATATATCCCTGCAGGCCTATTTTAATTGGCCGTCTAAATGGAGCAGACTAATGAGCCCCTGTGCAGAATGCAGCTCTCTCTTCCAGACCCCCACGGCCCCCACCTCTTCTCTCCCCAACACAATGCGCAGCTTTCAATATGACAAACTAGTTTCAACAAGCATCACAGACACGACTGCAGACTACCAATGTACAAGGATGGAGGTGGGGGGGGGGGGGGGGGGCAGTTGAGGAATTTCAAATATTTCGACATATCACTTTAAAAACAGCTTGACATATCAGACAAAATATACTTCTTTATTGATTGTGTCTATGGAAAGCTTCGCTAATTTTTACCGATTTTGTACGGTGATACCCCACTATTTTACTATGGTTGGTCGTTTTTTCTAACATTTAGACTACCTTCATTAAGATGTGGGCAAAACTAACTTCATTAGGATGTGCATTTGGGGTAATGGCTCTCTAGAAAGGAGTGCAGAAAGGTCATTAAAGCATCAGGGGAGACCTGAACAATATAGGGTAATCCCACCTCCACTCGGGGACCGAAAGTTTCCTTTCCAAGTAACTTCATTTATAGGTGAGACTAGAAATGAGCTAAGTTAGCAAAAGGCAATTGAACCTAACAGTTTAAAGTAAATATAGAAAGTTTTTCAAGAACATAGGCAGGTTCAGACAGGGGTTGTGGTTGGGAAACTGGCAGGTCTGAGAAGTATGCAGAGTTCTCACCTTCTATCAAAGACACAGTCAGCTGAAAAACTGGCACTTACCTAGTTCACAACCGCAGGAAGCCAGAATCCCCATTAGGAATCCTCAGATGGCCCAGGGGGAGTTACAGTGAAAGCTTTCTTTTGTATGATACTAAAGGATGCACCACATTTTTGGTGCCAAGCATAACAATGGTCATGATTGTGGTGGGCTAAATCAGTATTTCGTTGACAGCGACTTGATGGCATGTATTCTCGGAAACATGAGCAAAGGTATAATGTAAAATTAACAGGTAGCTTGGGTATTACAAGTGTTGAAGAAATAAACGCATTGCCTATGTGTGTATAACTGTAACCTGCTGCAGCCATGTTTACTTGTTCATGCTAACATAGCCTACTGGAAATCGTTTTTGACCATTAGTATGTTACAACTTGCGCATGAGATTCTAAACGGATTGCAAACTGGCTTGCTCAACTAAAACTGTTGAATACAAAAAAATGATGGATGAAATGCTTGAATTAATCTCAGCCACTAGTATTTACTCATACCAGATCCCAGACCATCGTTTTTTACCTACCCTGCCACCTCAGATTAGACCCAGCCATCTTCAAATCAGCCTTGGTCTGGCTCCAATAGGTACAGTGCAGCACCAACAGCCAGGACAGGTCCTTTCTGAACAGGAATACAAGCAACCCAACTCCGGTATTGGGCTATTTGGTCCTATTCAGTCGGATGCAGCTTGGTTCCAGTAGTACAGTGAGCACGCGAGAAAATAGTCACAGACTATTAACATTTGCAATTAATTCTTTCAGACTCAACCAAAAACATAAGGCACATTTTTGTTCAACTTCAGGGGGCTGTGTAAGAGTAGTGTACACAAGCAAGCATACTTGCAAGGTATCTGTTTATCAACATCATAGGTTTCTTCCCAAGGTCACACAGTGCTGCACAGACTTTCTTCAGGAGCCATGCTCCCCAATCCCATCCAACTTGGTCGCAAAAGGGCATTTTCGCAGATGTTAACATGGAAAATCTCCATATTCTGCTTCTACTGCACCATGTCTCTGTGACTAGGGACTTCAGCGCGGTACGAGACACTCAAGAGTAGCAACTGACGTAACTGCAAAATGTCCACATTAGAAGTTTATGTTTGTGGGTTTTATAGAGCGCATCATACACCTGGAGGGCTTCATGGTGCAGCGTACACTCAGGGTTTCTCAGTTCAAAGAATTAGTGAACAAACTGAAGGTGGAGACTATCAAAGCCTAACCTGGCACCCTAAATATTTTTAAATAATCTTGTGTGATTGATGGCATTTCTAGGTGTGTACCTAGCTGCCGACAGAAGACTCACTCGGCATGTTCAGGATTTTGGTTATGTTCAAGGGACAACTTTTGTCCTGAGTGGTTTTGGGTATGAGCGTATGTATTTAGATAACCAAATCAGGTGTGTATGGCATACAGGCTTAAGGGACCTGTGATGTCACAGTGGATGTTACATAAAGGGAAGCTGTTTGTTCAAGGGGGGCATTGGGAAAATAGAGAATCAATAGGAGTTGATTGAATCTGCAGCTTTGTCAAGTATTCTCAGAGGTCTAACAACATGATGATGATCATCACAGAGTACAGTTAGTTTAAAAAGCTGCCAACGAACTTCTCATATTATTCCTGGCAAAGGGCCTTGGGTTCCCATATTCATGGCGAGGAGTGGCTGAGCCTGCCTTTATTGCTACAGAAGGACTCTGGATCACAGAATCTCAGATGAACTATCAGGGGCCAAATTATACAAAGTATCCTGGGGGGTGAGCCCATGTGTTGCAACCCCAGGGCACTTTGATATTACAGAATGGACAGCAGATGCTTGTGTATCCCCTACTGTTATATGGACTGCTCTGTTGCTAAATGTACGCTATCACAATCCCAAGGGGGTGGACCTTAATTTGTATTGAATGTGCACCACATAGAAGTGGTGCACAGAAGGTGTGCCCACCCACCCCAGTGTACCCTTGGGGAGGATTGAATGGGATCCCAGGGATTACAAAGGCATTCCCCTGTAGGAGGGTGCAGTCGCTCACAGTACCTGTCTGCAGGGGATCACTACTCCCCTTTAAAAGTGAAGCTGCGTCACGCCTGAAGTGAAAGGCAGGCTAGCAGCTTTAATAGACAATCCACCTTCAAATAATGCACACTTCACAATGAAGGAGCACTTTGTACCTGCAATAGGAACAGCGTGCTTACTGCAATAGGGAAAACAGTCCTGGTCTGCACATAGTGCATACACTTAAGGATGCACCACGGTGCAGAGTGCAACAGTGCCACCCTTTCTGTAATGCAGCTCCAGGAGTCCTTATGGCACCGATGTAAGACTGAATTAAGAAAGAAAGTGTGCAGGATGAACGTATGCATTTCTATAGCGAGTAGGCCCAAGAGCGTAACAGAGCGCTAAACATGGTCAGAAGCCCAGGAATATCATTCAAGATTATTTTCAATGTAGGAGCTATTCGTAGGTAGTGATTCTTATCATTTAGAAAGTTAGCACTTTACAAAAAGTTGAGTATCCCTATCTTATATGAATTACAGTATAATCGAGACACTAAGTTTTGCTGAGAATGTCGTTTCAAAACTTGGGAATGTAGAAGGAGAAGGCCATTCTTTTTATTTTCACATTCGTCCATTTTATTCTTTCCACCCTGGCAACGCCTTGGATTTAGTGTGATGCTGTCTGCCTGAAGTGTTTATTATTTCTGCCAGTTCCCACCAGTGCTGCTTCTGGTGTTCTTGTATGTGAGGCAGTTGGGGAGTCAATGTAGTTCCTTCAGGGTTAGCGTTAAATGGTTCAACTTGCTGCTTACTCCCACATATGCTTCAGAAGCCACCAGACCGCTCACCTCCTTTAAGTCCCTGGTCCGAACCTTTGAGGTCACCTGTGGCCTAATATGAAGTATGAGTGAAGTAGTGTGGCTCACTGGTTAGAGGCGGCAGACCCGAGAGCAGAGGACGGCCCGGGACCAGGGTTCGATTCCCGGCGCGGCAGGTTTCTGGACCGGGGTCAGCGGACTCGATAATTCTCTCGCCTCGGTGCCCACTCTGACCAGCGATCACACTCGGCAACTCTGGGCATTAGCTTGCCTCATCTTCACTAACGGCCCCACCAGACCGCCGGGGATGCCTGGTCTCACCCTGGAGATACCCTTTAAGGGACCATCTCTCAGGGAAGCCAGGAAGGGTTTCGCAGCGGTCGAAGCGCCTTGTGACCCTCCGGGTAAGTAGTGCGCTATATAAATGCCTATACATACATACATACAATATCTCGTACATACAAGGTATTACAACATTCACAACCCAATCGCCTCCATAAATACCAAAAGCAATGGCTTTCTGACACTGGGGAAGAGAGCTCCCCACAAAACTGGGAACAACTATGGTGCAACATCTCCAGAATCTACAGGAGCATTTCCCATCACGAATCAGCATATAAACTAATGAAACGCTGGTACTATACCCCTGCATGACTGCAGAAAATGCTCCCTACTCTCTCCCCTCTATGCTGGAGATGCCAATGAGTGACAGGGGACTTCATTCATATCTGGCGGTCATGTCCTTCTTAAAGATGTTTTGGATAGAGGTCCTAAGTCATTTCAAGGACACAGTGGGGTTCTCTATATCAAACTCTCCCCTGGTGACTTTACTGGGTATAAGACCGATTCAACTCAAAGCCATGACACATTCCGACTGGCGCCTTATCATGCAGATGCGGGGAGCAGCAAGACAATCTATTGCCCTCCTTTGGAAGACAACGTCTTCCCCCCCAATCTCTGCATGGTTCCTGCACCTATGGCATGCCATGGCAATGGAATTACTGACCTTACCCATACAGATACTAAATTTACGCACACGTGGCAACCCCTTATAGACCACCTCTCTCAAACCGAAAATGCCAGCTTAGTTCCCTCTAGGCTGTGAGCTCTGCAACTCTATGAGGTTTCCCTTTTGCCATACTCCAGAGACAACACTCGAGTGGACCCCCGCGAAGTGTGAGCCTGACAGTAGCCCCCTTTCCCCTTAAAAGCTAAGCACAGTCAGTGAGAGCGGTTTCTTCTTAGCCTGGCCCCCTCCTATCAAAATTATTTTGACCCACCTCCTACTTAACTAGCCCTGGTTTTTCCTGGACTTTTCACTCTTTTTCAAGTGTTTCTTTGTTCAGCCATCACACGTAACACATTCATCAGAGGCTGCCGAAACCACTCTGACCTCTTCGGGCCTTGATGGGCTCCCAATCTTAGCAGGCCCTATAAAGCAGGTTATATAACGCATCACATTAATTGTACTTCCTATATAAGGCATCTTTTTACTCCATATATAATTAAGGACACCTTACAACTATACACTCTACAAACCGTATTCAATACTTAAGATCCTATATACTTTCATATTCATCTCAGCGAACTATATTGTATTTGATGGAGCATATCCTAACAAATCTACTTTGTATTGCTCTTGCTGAGACATTTTGCTACCATTTGTGTACTGTTTGACGTTTGATACCTGAATGTTTTATACACTGCATATATTGTTGGACCCCCTGAGTATTTACACGGCCTTCTTACTCGTTTATATCAAACACGATGATGCTGTTACAATTTCTTCTTATAAAAAATTCTATAAAGAATTAAAAAGAAATGGTTCAACTTCCTTAGGCTTTTGATTAGACATGGTTCGCAGGTAGAATACAGTAGGGAGGCTGTAAAGTAGGGTGTTGCCTTCAAACAGGTGTGAGAGAACTAAAGAAAGTCTGTTTCAGGGAGGAAAGATATTCATTTCTTCAGGAGAGCACTGGTACCAAGCTGTCTTGGTTTTGTGGGCTGCAAGCTCTTCAAAGAGAGGTGAGTGTCAAGGGATTCCGGTGTTAGCCGAGGGTTGAAGCCACTCTGGGAGTCAGGCTTCAATGTGGGGTTCTTTGTTGCTGTTGTTAAACAGGGGGAAATCTGTCTAGGTCAGGTTGAGTTCTAGGTAGGCTGCCACCATCTAATTCTGAATATGATTGAGACAAGTCAAGTTGCTGAAAGCTGTGAGCAATTGAGTTTTCATGTATGACGAGTTTTCCTGGCCCCATAGTATTTTCTAGAATATTTATTTTAAGTTCAGGGGTTTAGACACGCTGAGGGATATAAGGTCCCAAGGAGAATTGGTACCCCTTTCTTATCAGTAACATTTAATTGGATTTTACGGCAATTCCATTGTTTTATTTCACTCTCAATCTCCTAAGAGTGGCACTACTGTGAATGACTTTTCTCAGTTGTCACACCAATGGTAGAAAGGATGCAATGTATTACTCTTTTGGTGTTGAGGAACCCAAAACAGCTAAATGAATGGGAAACTATTTATAGGATTACAAACCAATCTAACTTATATCACAGAGTAAATGGGAAAGTAATATACTTTACAAAACCTTCGCGAAGAAGAACAGGCGCCATTTCTTGTGTGTATGTACTCTCGTTAGGTGATAATACAGCAAAAACATTTGCTGGTTTCTACCTTAATAATATAGCAACAGAATGGTTCTTATGTTGGATGGCTATCCTTGTCTGGTCCTCATTATGGACACAACACTTATAACCAAGGGCTCATGTAAAGTAAGGATAGAAATGAAAATTATTCAATTTCTGAAGGAAACCCAAAATATGGAGAATAATCCATTGCTGAATTTCCTCCACAATAATATCCCTTAGTGGAGAAAATCAAGCTGATGCATTTTACTCCTTCAGTAGCGTTTCCACCAGACGTTGAAGGATTTTCAATTCCCCCAAAAGCCCACATAAACCTTAAGCTTATTTTATTATGCATGCAGCGAGTGACTGCCATTAAAGGTTCCTCATTAGAAGATCAGATGTACTGGTATACATGAACTCCGGTAGCTATCCGTCTTGACCCCAATCTCCTGTTTTATCATAGAGCCTTGCAATGGTGGGCACAGTGCTAGGCTAGATATTTGGGTAGAGAGATCCATTACCATATTGCAGGTAGAGCCAGTTTTGAGTTTTAGTCTAAACTATGGATTGTTTTCAGAAATGTATCAAAATATATTGCACATTGTTGCTGCTTAAGTGGAATGGTATGTCCATTGAGGATTGGTGTTAATATGTGCACCTTTAACAGGAGCAAAGCTGCTGAGTAGGGCAGTACAGAGTAAAAAAAAAGATAATCCACTTGATAAAGTAGCGTCCTGCTTTAATCACGGCTGAACTTGTAGCCAATTCAAAGAGAGCAGTGCAGCATTAATGTGATCGCTCCTTTTCAATTTCAGTAGGGTACGAGCAGAAGAATTTTCAAAGAACTGCAGTCTTTGAAATAGAGATTTTGAACATCCCAAATAGATTTTCTTACAGTAGTCTAAATGTGAAAATACAAACACATTAACTATTGACACTTTGGGGGGGCGTGGCTTCGCTTGGCTGCGTGATGGTCGCTTACTAGTGCGGCTCTGCCGGCGGGGCTGACAAAATCAGTCATAAATCCGGTGCACCCGTCCACAACAGGGGCATAATCGAGGAGGAAAGTGTGGAGACTGTCCCTGGGCTGCTCGGCGGCAATTTGGAGCCGGCGAGTCCTGCGGAGGCTGTGGGGCACGTAGATCGACGAGCGGCGCCGCGGCGGAGCCTGCTCGGCGGCTAAAGCCGGGGCCTCGAATAGCCGCTGCCGGGCAGCGAGGACTGCTGAGCGCTGGTTGCGGAGACCGTGGGGGCGCATCGTGAAGGGCTGCGGGCCCTAATTTAAGAGGGGATGACCAGCGAGTTGGTGGCAAGCCTACCTCGGACGGCGGAACAGTGGCTGAGGTACTGGGCGGGCTGAGGCGCGTTCGGGGGAAGGTGCGGCGCGGGTGGCCCTGCCGCCGCCATTAGAAAATCGAGCGGCGGGCGGGAGCCGCTTGCAAGAAGGAGATACCACTGCTTCGATGACAGGAGACGCCAGACAAAACCCCAGAAAAGAGGAGCGACAGCGGAGTAATAGATTGGCTCTACCCAGCGCTGAGGAGATGCAGCACAATGAAGGATTACAGTGGCGCCGCTATTTTGCGTGCTGAGGGAGCAGATGGCCGCTAACCTGCCCCAGGCGCGCTACCCTACGAGTGTGGGAGAAAGGTAAAGAGAGGGCCCGCGCGCAGTAAGTGGCAGTAGGAGGGTGGCGCACCACAGCCCTGCACATTCATTCACACAAGGGACACAATTGCAACGCAGTCAAGTCTAGACACGTGCTTCTGCAGTTTGGAGGTGAGTGCATCACTTCGTGTGTGGCTGTGGAGCCATACCGTGAAGGGACTTATTCCTGTAATAGGGGGATACTTAAGGGAACCCCTGGATCCCCCGAAAAGACACACCGTGGTGCCTGGAGATTAGCGCGTGGGTGTACACATCGGGGGCATAGTGAGTGACCGACTCAGTGGCGCCATTTTGTTGCTGGTGGAGCGACTAATGGACCCCGGCCCTGTGCTTCAGCACGTGGTGCCCCCTGCATGAGCAGCCATGCACGGACCCCGAGGAGACGCAGAAGGGAGGTGGTCTGTCCACTATAGTTGTGTAGGTGGCGGCACACTAGTGCATATAACAGCTTCTGGGACACTGTGGTGCACAACTGCATTCTTGCTGCATAACTACTGCGGAGAACTTGGAGAAGTGGATGTATGAGACGTGCAAGGTGTGTAATACGAACTGCATATTGGAGGGGCCTCCACGGACTGTGTGTGGTGGAGGAAAGGATTGCTGGCAATAGCACTGCACAAATATAGGTGACCAGGTGGTGCCCTGTTGTATATCAGTACAAGCACTCCTGATATCGCAGGAAGGGATCGTGAGCGACGGGGGCGGTCCTTGGCCCTGCCTAATACGAGAACATAGGGAAACCAGATACAAGACAACCCCGGATCAATTTTGACAAAAAGTCTAACAAGCAGGTGGAGACAGATGCAGGGACTCAAGATCTTGCGGATGATGCAGGCTCTGCCCAGATGCCCGAGGAGGACGTACGATCCATGTTTAAAGAACTGAAAACAAGCCTTCAGGGCATAGACTCCAAGATGGATACCCTAGCGGAGCGCATGGACAGAATCACTCAACGGGTTGAAAAGCAGGAGAGGCGCCTAAGCGTGCTTGAAACAAGAGTGATGGAAACTGAAGAGGGACAGCCCGAGGTGGAAAAGAAGTTGCGGGGTATGGAAAAAGTATTGGAGGTGATCCAACAGAAGAATGAGGATTTGTAAGCCAGGTCGCGGAGGAACAACATACGGATCACAGGAATTGTGGAAACGACAAACATCCAAAACATGGAGAAATACATTAAGACTATGATGAGACCTTTTTTTAACTGACTTATCCGCAATGTTCCTTGTTGAGAGGGCACATAAATCGCAGGGGCCACGGCCGCAGCCAGGAGCGCCGGCGAGGCCAGTTATAGCGAGGATACTTAACTATAGGGACCGTAATACCATACTCCAAATGGCGAGAGAAAAAGGCACTATCCAATTTAAAGGAAATTACATTGCACTTTACCCTGACTTTACATTACAGGTGCAGGCGGCTCGCAGGGAATTCATCCCTGCAAACAAAAATCTTTCAACAAATTGGTACAAAATATGCACTGATATACCCGGCCAAATTGCGAAAAAAAGGCAATGGAAAGCCCACTTTTTTCACGGATGTCTAGGCTGCACTAACTTACGCGAAACAACTGGCGAAGGAACAGAGGAAGCAGAAGGCATCAGGCAAAGAACGGACAGAGACGGGGCTGAGTGATAATGATTGAAGCACAGTGAGGGTGGTGGGTATGCAGAGGGGAGTGAACTGATTGGCGATTTGCTGCTCGTAATACCGATGGACGCTGGTAAGATTGTAGTTTTCATTAAGCAAGGTAGCCTGCATGTACTTACAACTATTGTTGACTTTCCCTGTTAAAAAAGATGTAAGTTATGTGTAGGAGGTCCCTGGAAGGAGGACGAGATATCATGTGCCCAGCCACCCTGCCACAAGTGCAGGGCAGCTCGCTGGCGGACCCGCGCACCCCATGGGATGATTCCCTTACTACAGCTGCACTGTGCAGTAAGTTTGCTGTTCTGGGGGCGAGGGGGGGTGGTAGTTCACAACCTGATTGGAGGGGTTGGTGTGGGTGGGGGGGGGGTTATTTGTTGTACCATGCAGGCTGAAGCACTGAATACTACACTGGGTGGTGAGGGCAAGGTCAAGCTTCTGCGGGCTTAGGGTAGTTACACTGATAGGCACTTTGCGGGCCCAGCACAGTACATAGGTGGGATGTCCGACAGCGTGATCCAATGTGCCAGATATGCTGCTGATTACTGATGTCTTCTACACCTGGTTTGACTAACAAAGTGCCTTACGTGGAATGTCAGGGGCATCAATGACCGTAGGAAAATGAGTCTAATCCACTCTTATCTTACCAGATACAAGGTGGATATTTGTTTTCTACAGGAGACACATTTAACTGAGGTACTGGGAGGGGTGCTCCGGCATAGAAGGTGAGGAGAGATAATAGAGGCTGGCTATTCTAATTATTCAAGGGGGGTGGCGATTTTGATCTGTAGGGGACTGCACTGGCAATCACACCACACGATAAAAGACAAAGACGGTAGGTATATCATGCTGCAGGGGACATTGTGTCACACCCCTGTGGCTTTGGTAAACACATATGGACCGAACACGGACAGCCCAGAATTCTTTCACCACATTGGACAACAGTTACAGACAATAGGCTACGTGGCGATTATGTGGAGGGGAGACTTTAACGTACTCTTCCCACATGCCGACAGGCAGGGGACGTCCCGGGTGCATCATCCACAGGCGGCGGCAATGTTACACTCTATAATAGAGGACCTTCAGTTGGTCTACTCCTGGAGATCACTACACCCTTTAGCGAGAGAGGGGACATCAGTGACGCACCACCGTAATGCGTGGTTGCAACGAGATTTTGGCTGGTCTCTAAAGACCTGCACGCCTGGCTGTTGGATGCCACACACCTACCCCGTACCTTTTCCGACCACGCACCTGCGCAGGTGAGACTGAATATCCCTCCTGCCCAGCCTTACACGTGGAGATTCCCATCAACCGGTTTGTTAGACTTGGTCTTCCGCGAGGAGCTGAGGGAGAAGGTCGCGGAATACTTTGAGCTAAATGAGGGCACGGTAGATTCACCAGGGACTCTGAGAGGTATTCAAGGTAGTTATTCGGGGCCACTGCATGGCACTAAAATCCAGAGTGTTAAAAGACATACTTTTGGTTTAGGTCCTGAAGAAAGCTGAGCTACATGCAATTTAAACAGCTGAAACATGTCGACCAAATTTTACTTCTGACTTAGGATTCCGGTTCCTTAATTAAGAACCTGGGGAGTCCGCTCACCTTGCTTTTAACCAATGCGGGTTGGCCATTATTAAAATATTTTTCTAAAGGCACAACCTTTGCATTTTTTAATTGTTAAACACACTTTTTGCACTATCACGTTTAGTCACTTCCTAATTTGGGCACTGTTGCACCCACCACATCCTGCTCCGCTGTAACCAGGCATCGTAGCACGCTGGGGAGACATTCGGTCACCCCAGCGGGGACCCGATGATGAAGCATGTCACCAACTAGTGGTGAGTGAGGATCCTTCTAAGAATTAAGGTTCTCTCCCTTCACCCACGATAGGGTGACCACCATACGCCCTGACTTTCTTCTAGTTTAAGACAGTCGTCCGGGCCCCCTTAGGGACTTTGAGACTGCCCCACTGTACTTACTGCACGCGTGTGAGCATTGATCACGCGTGCAGTACACAGTGAAGCGTTATTTCTGGAACCTATCACGTTTGTCACTTTTCTTTTTTCACCTTAGTCACCTTAGTCACTCCTTCGTTGTTTACAGTGTTAAAAGACATACGCAACACCTTACAGAGATTAGAACGGGAGATAGGGGATCTAGATAACTTACAGCGTGTAGACCCAGCCCCGGACACTGTGGCACAGATACGGACCAAACTGACGGAATTCCAGGAGGAGGCAGAAAGGGAAATTAAGTATCTATCTAAGTACACATTAGCTAGATGTTATGGGGAAAGTGACCGACCAGGGAAAATGCTAGCGGGACTACTATGCATGCCCAGGGGATCAGAGTACATAACTGAATTGTGTTCAGATGATGGGGACACGGTGAGAGCACCACCAGACATTCTATGTGAAATGGCGCGTTTTTTAATTTCAAAAGATTTTTTATTAGGAGCTGCAAAGAGAATCATCAGTACAGGAATAGTCGGTTCAGTACGAATAGTTACAGTCACATGAATAGGAATACAGAAAATTGTCCACATACATTCCGATAATAACTGGTGTCATGTAAAGCCTGACCTTGAAGGAGATAGGCACCACCCCACTATCGCAGAGGCTACATAAGCTGTACATTTTCGTAACCCAAACCTGTAGTACATGTGGGAGCTGGAGTCATCACTCTGTGGTTAGGAATGTGCAAAAACATAGATTGGCTAACAATCAGAATGAAACATTGTGTGATGACATGCTCTAGGGCCTTGTAGACGAGATTCAAGGAGGTTTGTATGTATCAAAATGAGTGTCCAGCGAGGACCAGATTTTCCTCGATGGGGGTCTCCACGGGGTGGAGGTCAAGGATATATTGTCAGCACCTCTCAAGTACGATACCCAGTTCAACCAGTGAGGAAAGGAGGCTTTGTTCGTGCTTTTCCAGTTGTTAAGTATGATTTTAACCCCAGCCGTCAGCAGCAGGTCCAGTAGGGCTCTATCGTTTTCATTGAGAGTGACGGCTTTGGCAAAACCAAGTACAAGCGACGAGAATTCTCTTGGTAGAGTAATATGGAGGACTTCCTTCACGAAACCAAAGATCTTGTCCCAATACGAGATAACACAGGGGCATTTGAAGACTAGGTGCTCCAGATCTCCACCCACCCCTGAGCAGTTCCAACACGTGTCATCGTCCTTGATTTTATGAAGAAACAACCTCCTGGGAGTCCAGAATGCTTTATGTAGAAGCCAGAATTTGGTTTGGGACAGTGTAGGGCATATTTTGTGGCGGGTGGTGGATTCCCACGTTCTGGCCCAAATCGTGTCCGAGTTCGGTTCGGAGGAGAATGAGTCCCAGTATTGTTGGATGGGTGCATTTAGGGAGGACGCTTGCGGACGCATTAATTTATACAAGCTAGAGACTTGGTGTCCTTGTTTGTTAAGGGAGGGGAATAAGTCTAGGAGTGAAGGAGTGGCATCTTTCAGATTAGCCTTTGCTAGAGCTACTTTAATGTGTAAGAAGTTATAAAATTCAATATTATTGAGGTGGAACTTAACCTGAATTTCTTTAAAGGTTAGGGGTAGCGCGTTTCCGACGAGTTGGTGGGGGAATATGACGCCCTTGTCTATCCAGGCTTGGTAATTGAGAGGTTTCCCTTTGTATGTGATGGTTGTGTTGTGCCATAAAGACTCCCACTGTGAATTTCGGAATTGATGTGGTAAATATTTACTGACTTTTAAGAGAGCCATTTTCGTGTTTTTGAAGATTAGACCTGGACCTAGGGTGGGGCTGGGTTTGACAGTGAGTAGGGCGCTTGGGCTGAGCCCCTTCAGAATCGCTTTTTCTACAGACAGCCAAACTGGGCTATAGTCCGGTTGGGAGGATATCCAGTAAGACCCCTGTTTTGCTAAGAATGCTATTTGGTATGTTTTAAAATCCGCCAGATTAACTCCTCCCAGTTTCTTATCCAATCGAAGTTTTTTTAAGCTAATTCTCGCTTTTTTGCCCTGCCATAGAAAAGCCGAGATGTGTTTATCTACTTTAGCATGGAATTCTTTGGAGAGGACGAGTGGGAGCATCGTGACGAGGTAGTTAACCAAGGGTGATATCATCATTTTTATAGTTTCGATACGGCCCCACCAGGTGATGAAACGGGGTGACCAGCCGTCCAGCAGATTTTTGATTTTGGTCAGGAGTTTGTTCTCGTTATGTTTAAGGGTACTCAATAACTCATCCGTGAATTCGATTCCCAAATATTTAATCACTCCTGTTTGCCAAAGAAGGCCGGAGTCGCCCAACACCTCTTTCAAAGTGTGTACATTTAGAGGTTTTACTTCGGACTTATCCCTATTTAATTTGTATCCGGAGAGGGAGGAGTATCTGTCTATCGAGGTCATTAGGGCAGCAATGGAGGTAGTAGGGTTTTCGGTCGCAATCAAGATATCGTCTGCATATGCAGCTAACTTGACTCGCGTGTCCCCAAAGGAGATACCCGCGATGTCTCTATTAGATTTGATGTCTGTAATGAGGGGCTCAAGGGCCAAGAGAAAGAGTGCTGGTGAGAGAGGGCAGCCCTGTCTTGTACCCTGGTAGAGACGGAACGGTTCCGAGAGGGTGCCGTTTATAGCAATCCTGGCCGAAGGCGCCGAATAGAGGGCCATCACCATCCTGGTATAGGTATCGCCCAGATTGAAGGCGTACATACACTGGCGCAGAAAGGACCATGAAACCTTGTCAAATGCCTTTTCCGCGTCCAAGGTTATTGCTACCATTGGCGCGGAGGAGGATTTTGCCTTTTCTAGGATGTGGCATAGTAGTCTAGTGTTGTCGTTGGACGTCCTGTTCTTTAGGAAGCCAACCTGCGAGGGGCTAATTACTTTGTGGAGAATGGAGTTTAGTCTGCTCGCCAAGATTTTAGCATAAATCTTGCAGTCCAGATTTATCAACGATATGGGACGGTAATTTTTAGTGAGTAGTGGGTCCTTCCCCTCTTTTGGTAGTACTATTATTGTGGCTTCGCTCATTGAGGGAGAAACCCCGCCATTGATTGCAGTGGAGTTAAAGAGTTTTAGGAGTGGGGGGCTAATTTGGGCCGCAAAGGCCTTAAAAAAGGGTGCGGTGAAGCCGTCTGGGCCGGGGGCTTTATTGTTCTTCAGTGTGTTAATCGCTGTTTTGATTTCCGAACCAGAGATTGGGGAGGCCAGATGGGATTTGTCAGATTCCGAAATTTTCGGGAGGTGGAGTGAAGAGAGGTAATTTGCGCAGGCAGTTTCATCTAGTACCTTGTCATTTTTGTAAAGGTCTTCATAGAATTTTTTAAAAGTGTCAAGGATGATAGATTGTTTGGTGTGTGTGACGTTGCCTGAGTCTTTAATGGACGATATGGTAGTCAGTTTCTGTTTGTGTTTGAGATAGGAGGCCAACAGTTTCCCTGCTTTGTTGCCCTCGCACAGTTTCAGGGCCTTGAATCGGTTAACCCATACCCCCGCCCGTTTGCTGGTGATGGTGTTATATTCATATTTTTTCTTGGTCAAAGTATCAAAGACGGTAGAGTCAAGCGGGTTGGCTTTGTGTTGGGTTTCGAGTGAGGTAATCTGCTGCTCTAGATCTACTAGCTCTTTATTAAGTGTCTTGTTTACTCTTGCCCTAATTGTGATGATGGTCCCGCGGATTGTGGCCTTCAGAGCATCCCACAGGGTGGTAGGTGTAGTGTCGGGGGTGTCATTTAAAGAGAGATAATCCTCTATGGCCTCCGATATTAATAGTTTGTTTGCGGGATCTGTAAGTGTCTCGTCATTGAATCGCCATCTCCTAGGTGGTAAGATCGATCTGGAACCAGCCAGTTTGGTTCTGATACATGCGTGATCAGAGACTAGTTTGGGGGCTATCTCTGTCTCCTCTATAAGGTGAGTGAAGGGGCTTGAAACTAATATGAAGTCGATACGTGAATAGGAATTGTGAGGTGCAGAATAAAACGTGTAATCTCTACCGTCTGGATTTTGTAGGCGCCACGAGTCTTTCAGGTGATATCTGTCACATATGCGAAGGAGGGCGTCATGTGAGCGGGAATGGTGGAAGGCACATTTGGATTGCCTATCGAGGATCGGGTCCAGGGGGAGATTAAAGTCACCTCCCACTATCAACAGATCATCCGTAGGGATAGGTTCTAGGGACTGTGAGACCGATTCCCAGAAATCTGGGTCGTCTGCGTTTGGGCCGTATATATTTAGAACATGAATAGGGTCATCTTCCCTGAGAAGATTAGTAATGGACAGCCGGCCTACTTCGTCGTGTGAGTGTGAGATTAGAGTAAGGTTTGCTTTTTTCGCTAGGATGGTAATAACCCCTCCTTTTTTGTGGGAAGCTGGTGAGGACAGGATGTGTGATGCCCAATGAATATTAAGGAAACGTAGGTCTTCCTCTGACAATTTGGATTCTTGCAGCAAAATAATGTCACCCTTTGACTTGGTGATATAATCAAGAATTTTCCTCCTTTTTACCGGGTGGTTTAGGCCCTTAACATTGAGAGAGACTATTGTGAGGTCGTCGGCCAACGAGTTTGTCTTAGCCATTGGGGATGAGGAACGTCGTTGAGGTAGTGCGCTGTGACCTAAGGCAGGCAGTGGATAAAACCCCCGGCTGCTCAACATGTGGGACAATATGTGGACTCATAGTGGACTGTAAAAAAATACAAATGACATTTGTGACATAGGTAACCTTAAGGACAAAACAGCATAGAACGTACAGAAAGGACATAAGGGCACTTTGGACCCTTTCAGCTCCATTTTCTCCCCTTCCTACCCCCCCCCCTCCCCTACTCCCCACCCCCACCCTCTGTCCCTCCCCCCTCCCCCCCAAAACGTACGTCGGGAGTGCGACGGCAGACCCGTGCAAGGCGGAGTTAAGGGATACATAGAAGATAACTAGAAGCTTCCAGTCATAAAGTAAAACACTGTTGGGATAAAGCTTGAAAATGTACATCAAACAACTAGTGCAACTTACTCTTGAGCATGGGCGGAATGAATAACTTTATAAATCCATTAATCTATACTCTAGAAATTCAAAACATTGAACTGTCCTGTGATGGTGAGCACATAGGAGCATTTTCTGAACTATAAGGAACAATATTGTTACATCAACGGAGCCTATAATATGACGGAGTAACGTACGTGAGGAGAACACGTAATAATAATAATGCATGGGGCACTTTTTTATGGTAAATTGTACACCTTACATACATACCCGGCTCAGGCTGACATAGATGCTTATCTAGATGATGTGGCTCTGGCGTGGATTATTGACGGCACCAGGAAATACATGGAGCTGCCAATAACGACAGAAGATATACGGCAAGTAATAAATAGTATGCCAGCGGACAAGGCCCCAGGGTCGGATGGCCTGAAGGTGGCCTTTTACAACAAGCATTTGCAATGCAATCGGTCTCGCCTTTGGGATCTTATATGTATTTAGCTATGCATCACATTAGCCTGGGTGCTGAAACATCTACTGTCCTTTAACATGGAGGGAAAGTAAGCACCAAACTGCGTGACACCCCACATATGGGAACACATGAATAGAAATATTGCCTTTCAGCGGGAAATGGTAAAGACCAAAGCTCTGTTTTTAAAATAAAAGCGGGCCTTCGGTGGTCATATCACTGAAAATACAAGATTTGAAAAAATAATATTATTGCCTACGGGTGTTCGTGGAAGACAATTTCCATGGACTGGAATCTAGAGAATGCTTAAAATTCTGGTATTTTACTGACCTCTGCTGGTCGTTTTCTATCAAGACAGTTAAATAGAGACGGTTGAACAGAAAAAAAAATCCCTTAGCGGAAGCAGACAAGTCCTAGGGCTGATCTCCAGAGCCCACGAAGTACATACACATATAAGTATATACTACTGTATATACTAAGGTACATACAAGAGTCTCAAATGCTGGACCTAACAAGTGGCAAGAATATTTACGTTATTAAGAAAATCAATCGCTCTCTGCCACTAAAATTGCCTGCCTCAAGAAAAATCCTCGCTCTCTTAGGCACACGTGGAACATGACAGCTAAACATGTGGATTCTATGCACCTGGCATTGGTACCTATACCATGAGAATACCATCTGATCTGCACTGTGCACATGAATCAGGATTCAGCACTGTAGCAACAACTGACTAGCTGCCGAATAACGATAATTTGTGATACCTGTAAACATTCCTGACTTTTCAGCAAGCAACATTCTGCATTTCTGGATTTACAGTTTCACTTTACAAGTCTACATATGAGCCTACAAGTTCCAGTATGCCCAGTGAGGTTTGCTGAAAAAACAAACCGAAAATAAAATAAGTACAGGCTGAAAATGTCACCCATTATATAGCCATTTTGAAGCTATAACAAATCAGTCTACAAGCACCGCCTGTACCCCCAAACAATTATTGGCTTCAGCATAGTGCTCCCATAAGCCAGATGGGAAGAGACAACTGTTAAAGATGTTCCCAGACTTGTTTCGTTGTTTGTGGCTCGTCAGTGTTATATCCATGGCATGCCAAGTAATGAACCTGGAAAAGTGCATAATACCAAAATGTTTCAACTTTGAAAATCTTATTTTTGTGATTCATTGTTTTATTAGATTTTCAAAAATAACACCCTGTGCGCTCTCTGTGAGAAACAGAAATACAAACATAATAATTTGCAAAAAAGACAGGAAACAAATACAAGTCCAATGTAATTGTAGAGAAGCAGTAGCATGGACAAAGCTTGGTTTAAAGTTGTAGACTATTATCAAGCTCCGGATAACACCACTTCGAGCTCCAGGAGGATGTCAGAGTAATGCAATCAAACGTAGGCCTGAAGATCCTACTTGCAAAGTGTCACCCTCTTGAAGAAGATCTTTTATTGGTAAACAAAAACATCACCGTAGCGCACAATGCAAACTAGAAGCATTCAGTCAGTCCAGTGGTCTCTAGGCAGCATGCAGCCACTAGAATTATGCGATTCTACTGCTTCTTTCCACATGCTGCACAATTAATTACATTGGTAAAGAATTGGACGTGTTACAGTGATCACACACGTACCCATTGTACTTTTGATAAACAGGTGTCATTTTAACGGCTGGCTACGTGACATGCATTCCAATAACTTTAGTTCGGCAAAATTGAGTCTAGTATCAAGGTTGGCAAACAAAATCTATGCAACTCCAACACCTGGTTTTCAGGCCTGGGTTTTTATTTAATAATCAAGTGCACTCTGGGCTTTGCAGTCCTAGTTCAACACAAGTGAGGAAAAACACATAAAAGAATTCATAATGAAATGAAAGGTTGTATCCCGGCGACACCAAGACATTTGGTAACACAACTCAGTGGAGAAGCACAGCACACAACATGGTAAAAGAGCACGCACCTTAAGTGGACAGCACATACTATGATAATGGAGATCCTGGGCACATTCCAATAGAAGCGCTCAGAGTTGGCAAACTTGGCAAAGGACACAGTACGACATGAAAGCGGTTTCGGCTTTACAGCGGAAGGAAATGCGCTGTATAACTGTTATTACGTTATAAAACATTAGCACAACATCTACACTCCAGTTACAATGGTCAAGGGACAACACGGATATCAAAGAACGAAGGGGCAATGTTTAGTTTAGGGGCCAGCGGCAGCTGAACCCCTCCGTGTCGCAGTCCGCCCAACCCCGGCACCTGCCGTACGCACTCACCTCTGCCCGCACTGGACCTGCACCTGAAGCTGTTCCTCAGGAAGTTGGCAAACTGCGCCATAACCCAGTCCGTCGCAGCGCCCGGCACCGCTTCACCTGTGACCTGTTCCGCACCGATCAAAGGTGCTCGGGCACCCCGCACACCCCGCACGCGGAAGTGCTGCACGCTGCCGTCTTTCAGCTGACTCTGTCACCTCAGAGCTGCGTTTTCTTTTCACCTTTCAGGACCTGACCTGGGATTCCCTGTTTGGAGCCGGAGGAGGCAGACGCCTGTATCCCAAGAGCGGCGAGAGCGACTCAGAAAAGTCCCCTTCATGGCTATACGCCTGGGATCCACGAGCCGACAGAACTACAAAACTGGCTGAACTTTCCGACGGGGTGCTATCAAGTAAATGCATCGTAATTTTAAATCGGCATACCTGTCAACCCCTTTAATAGACAAGTTGGCCTGCTCGAAGAGACGCGGGAGGGCAGGAGCGTGACGCCGTGAGCGTGCACGTTGGCGTTCCCTGCGGCTCGTGCCAGTGGTGGCGCCTGCAGTGGGAAGTGCGTTTACAGACCGGAGTCTGCTCGTGCACCGGTCTGTACCACTTGGGTAGGGAAGACAACAACAATAAGGCTCACAACGCCAGGCGAGCCCTAAAAAGTATGCTTAGATCGTAGCTCCTAGGCTGTTGCAGGTCTTTCTCGAGGCGATGGAAACTGGTAGCCTCCACCCAACGCTCCGAGAGGCTACAATCATCACCATATTGAAGCCAGGCAAGGACCCGACTAATCCGGATTCATATCGTCAATTGTCATTGATAAATTTGGACACCAAAATCTATGCCAAACTAATAGCAAATAGTCTGCAACCCATTTTGCCCCAGATAGCGCTGTCAGATCAATCAGGCTTTATACCAGGGCGCTCCACTGCACATTACTTGAGAATGCTCTTTGGCACACTACATTACCTAGCCCCTCACGTGCAAGCTGTGGCGGCACTGTTGGACGCCATAAAAGCGTTTGACTCGCTAGAATGGAAACTCCTCTTCACTATACTAACCCGTATGGGCCTAAGCCTTATATTCATTAGGCAAATCCAAATATTATATACAAAACCGGCAGCACGAGTCAGAGTGAACGGCCAGATATCTGATCCCTTTATCATCACGAGAGGGGCAAGGCAAGCTGCCCACTGTCGCCGTTTTTGTTTGCTATAGCCACGGAGCTGTTGGCTGCTAGGCTTAGGCAGCATCACGCGCAGAGGAGCATAGGGTTCACGACCAGGAGCCTTTTAATATCTATGTATGCAGACGACATGACGATATATGTGATCAATCCTAACAATAATTTTGATGTGGTAATGTGGGAATTGATAAGATATGGGGGGGTCTCACCGGGATCCAGATAAATTATTCTAAATCTGTGCTCATGCCACTAACTGACGAAACGATCCCCTTCGATACGGAATTCCTGATTCAATGGATAGAGGAGGCGACGAGATATTTAGGTATTTGGATGAGCAGGTCCATGCAGGAGATATGGCTAGCGAATTATGGCCGACTGATAGACTGGCTGGAAGGCAAGGTGCAAAGGAGGAAGAGACTACCGCTCTCCCTGATGGGGTGAATAGCTATTACAAAAATGGTAATACTGCCTAAATTACTTTATTTATTTGTGAATATTCCCATGCCTCTAAACGTGCATTTTTTTGAACGACTGCGATCTACTGTTCTAGAATTAATATGAGCGGGAAGACAACCCAGGGTCTCTTGGAGGGTACTGACACTACCATTCACACAGGGCGGGCAGGGCGCTCCAGAATTTGAATTATACGCTTACAGTGCGCAGGCGCAATTCCAGCAATATTGGCCTCACCCCCACGCCATTTCAGCCCCATGTGGCGATAGAAATAGACAGGGTCACACCTCTACCACTGAAAACGGCCGTATACGCTCCATATAAACGACCCCATGAAGAAACAGATTCAGTGGAAACAATTAGATGGGCGTGGAGGGGTATAGCTAAAAGAGCGCATCAATACATACTATATGCACTGTCTATGCCCGTAAGAGAAAACCCGTGGAGAGACCCCTTAATGGACAAGTCCATCAAGTTGAGAGCACAAACACACAAACTAGAGAAAGGGGGCGATCTGTACACGAACGGGGAATTCCTGTCTATTTTTTTTTGTGTGTGTTTATTTTGAAAAGTTTTTGGCTTTACAACAATGCGTGATGCAGATCTTGATGCATGGTAATGCGAGATACAAAACTCAAAATTATGCACAGGGGAATTCCTGTCTATGTCACATATGTGTGGAGCACAAGCGCCTACTGTCTCGGATATGCTGCTGTACTATCAGCTCAGAGCAGCATGCAAAGCCAAATTTGATGGAAACCCTGCTGAACCTCCCACCCTGTCTGCACTGGAGAATGTCTTAAGTAACCCGTCCCCTGCAAAATAATCACACGTATATATAGCACGACAAAGAGAGATCACCCTGTAACGAGAACAACGTATAGAGAGGATTGGGAAAGGGAAGCTGACCTAACCATAACGGAGGAACAATTGCAATTCTGCTGTTCTCTGTTGGAACAACTTTCGCCAAATTACAGGCTTGATTCACTTTAATTTTTTACACAGACTATACCGCACACCGGCACAGCTGCACCGCATGGGGCTACAGCTAGATGCAAGTTGCTGAAGGTGTGAAGCGCAGGACGACACCTTTGCTCACCTTGCATGGGCCTGCGGACATATAGCAGCCTACTGGACTGACATATTTAAGCACATAGGGCAAATAATACAAGTTGTTATACCAGAAACGCCAATGGTGGCGCTGCTAGGATATGTAAAGGACATCCCGAAGGGGAATCGTAAGCTTGCGGCCATGTTGTTGTTGATGGCAAAACGGCAGATAGCCATACATTGGAAAAAGACGGGGCCTCCCACGATTGCAGGGTGGATAAAAGCAGTCACTTATTGTAGAGATCAATTTTCCACCTTTTGGGAATTGATGCCGAGTAGATCCCGTCCAGCTGACATTTGAGACCCCTTTGCGAGGAGGCTAAGGTCGGGGGAGGGAGACTTATAATTGGAAAGTCCACGTGGGGCACAACATGGAATATTCACAGGTGGGATAGCTAGTGTTGAGGAACAGAGTCTGAGCTCAAATGGTACAGGACAGGTCTGACACCGAAATGTGCTGGCTGCTTGTAGTCTACACAGGCAGTTCGGAATAGTAAATTAGTAGACAGTGCCCAGGAATGTTTGCAGTATAGCTTGGATGGGGGTTGGGGGGTGGAGTTTTGTTTCTCTTCTTTATCATTGTTTAATTGTAGTCGAAATTGATTCTATTGCTGGGATACATGCTGACAGGAATGGTAAACTCGTACGATAGCGCTGCCTGCCCGCTGGGTTGTTGGCAAAAGTAGCTGTGTAAAGTGCACAAAAACACATATGCCGCCGGCCTCAGGAATGTGGCAAAAAAAGGCTGTGTATGATCCAGTATATGCAATAAAACTTGTTTAAAAAAACACTATGGACACTTTATGAGGAAACAAATAAGAATGCAGTATTTTCAGAGTGCAGATTTGCAGATAAACTGCACGGATCTGTGGATCAATGGATAAGTCACGCTGACATTGCAAGTGGGGCAGTTCCTAAAGAAGCTGGTCAGAAATAACTGGTTGATAAGGAGCCCAGATTACTGGTTCATCGTTATTCAGCTCAAACCATACAAGACTTGTAGGTACGTCTATAGGTTCGCCATGGTGTCAACAATCTGCCACCCTCAATTGAGAAGGATCTGAAGGAAACTGTATCACTCCAGGGGAAAGGTCAGAGAACAAACATAGGAAAAGAAGTTCTGACAACGCCAGTAGATCTGTTTTTTTGATAGGGGAAGTGTGTAGTAATACTTGGATGATTGTGTGAGATAACCAACAAAGAAGTTCCTATAATGAAGCACAATCTTGAGTAGATCAACATGGAAGCAGTGAGCATTGCTACTGTCCTGAAACAGACTTCATTTGCAGTATTTAACAAGCATTTACAATGCAATGGTCTCGGCATTATTAAAGGTAGAGCTATTGGCATTGCTCTTGACTTTTTTTTTAATCATAAATAAATGGCATTGTCATTTACATTGCCAATAGCTTAATCGTTAAATAAATGGCATTGTCATTTACAATGCCAATAGCGTAATCGCTCGCAAATGCAGGACCTATTGCATTTACACCCACACAGAGCCACACACACAAAGCCACCCACACACGCATACAGAGCCGCACACACAGAGCCCCCCACACACACCCAACGCCCCACACACACACCCAGAGCCCCACACACACACCCAGAGACCACCACACACACACCCAGAGACCACCACACACACACCCAGAGACCACCACACACACACCCAGAGACCACCACACACACACCCAGAGACCACCACACACACACCCAGATACCACCACACACACACCCAGATACCACCACACACACACCCAGAGACCACCACACACACCCAGAGCCCCACACACACACACACCCAGAGACCACCACACACACACCCAGAGACCACCACACACACACCCAGAGACCACCACACACACACCCAGATACCACCACACACACACCCAGATACCACCACACACACACCCAGAGACCACCACACACACCCAGAGCCCCACACACACACACACCCAGAGCCACACACACACACACACCCAGAGCCACACACACACCCACACACCCAGAGTAACACACACACCCACACACCCAGAGTAACACACACCCAGAGCCACACACACACACCCAGAGCCACACACACACACACCCAGAGACCACCACACACACACAGAGCCCCCCCCACACACACAGAGCCCCACACACACACCCAGAGCCCCACACACACACCCAGAGCCCCACACACACACCCAGAGCCCCACACACACCCAGAGCCCCACACACACCCAGAGCCCCACACACACACACACCCAGAGCCCCACACACACACACACCCAGAGCCCCCCACACACACACACACCCAGAGCCCCACACACACACACACCCAGAGCCCCACACACACACACCCAGAGCCCCACACACACACACCCAGAGCCCCACACACACACACCCAGAGCCCCGCACACACACACCCAGAGCCCCGCACACACACACCCAGAGCCCCGCACACACCAACACACCTAGAGCCACACACACCCACCCAGAGTAACACACACACACACACAAAGCCACACACACACACACACACCCAGAGGCACACACACCCAGAGCCACGCACACACAGAGCCACATACACCCACAGGAGAGCAAGCACAGCGAGGGGGCAGGGAAGCAAGCACAGCCAGGGGGCAGGGAAGCAAGCACAGCCAGGGGCAGGGAAGCAAGCACAGCCAGGGGGATTGACACGCATCTTGTGGTGTTTGGGGGTATTGCCTCTGCAAAGAGGTGAGGAAGGCGTAATTAGACCACTCAAGCAAAGCTAGCTGGGCTCAGTCAAATGCTGGCCGATAGTTTCTTAATCAGAGTGTCTAGTGGTAGTGCTGTAGGCGGGTGGAGTGGGTAAAGGGGCCGGCGAACCGTCAGGCCCAGTACAAAAGCTTTGCCTCGTAACTACTGCCCTTTAATAAGCTCCCTGGTCTCCCAGGGGGCTGCAGATTTCATTTCTTCCTGCGCCCCCCCTCCCACCTGAAATGCTATGTTATGTTAAAAGTACTTTTATAGCGCATTTACACCCGACCGTTTCACCTCCCTGTACATGCCAGGCTATGACTTTTGAAGTGCCAGAAAGCTACTTGGTCCAACTGAGAAAGGGAGAAGGAGTCGTAACAAAACCGCTGAACTCAGTAAAAATTATTTTTCCCCAGGAAGGGTAAGCTGAGAATGCAGCTTTTCCGTACATCTGTAAGACATCAGGCTCTGTGAAACCTCAGTCACTCCCGAAAAGCCGTACGGAGGAGGGGACGGGCAGTCCTTTCTGTCGGCCTCACTGCTGCCTGGGAATATATTTTTAAAGAGAAGCTCACATGTTCGACTCTTTGATGTAGCTGAAACTTTGATCATTGCACGGCAAGCTTTTCGCCAAGTGAATAGTTGGGTTCATTGGCCGGTAGCTGGGCTCTTGGACAGCTGTGCTTTCCAGTGGACACCTGGATTGAGCAGCGGAAATCTAGTCTCCGGTGAGCAGTCATGGTGTTCAACTGGCTGCTGTGATCTGCAGCGGCGAGCCCTATTCTTCAGTTGGCAGAAGCTCTCGTCGTTGGGCATCGGTGTGCACCATTGGGCGACTGTATTAAGCAAAAGACTAATCCATTATCCTACAGCAGGCTGATTGCTTCACGTGGCCGATGTTGTTTCCAGGAGCCTGTCATGTGCTGCAGCCCAGGTCTTCCTCCCCAGTAAGCAGCGTCATTCTCCAGGCCAGAGACGCATCCTCATGGTGACAGTCCTATCATCCGACGGGCAGCTTTGCTTTCCTGCTGACAGTTCTGTATTTACAGCCAGAGCCTGACGCCCCTCACCACAGCGCCCCTCACCACATCCTCCACAGACCATAACAAAATTGGTGTGGGACAAGGCCAGTGGTTCCTCTGATGAGAGGTTCACCTGGCTCGGACAGCGCCCCCACCCCCGTGGTGGACTGCCTGGGTGGCCATGGGTGTGTAAATCATTCCAGACGTCCTACTCCTGGCATGTGGAAATCACTCTGGTTTATTGGATGCTTCCAAACCTAAAGTGTTTAGGTTAACCAAGACTATAAATCCCATCACGCAAAGGGAAAAAAAAAAACGGGAACCTATGAGCTATTCACCAATAGAACTGGGAAAGTTGAGAGCTATGTTACTCCAAAAATCGGTCTTGGGGTGTGGGGTGGCTGAGTCAGATGGCACTCTTTTCCCACAAAGTCTCGTACAACCCACAATACAAAGCCTCGCTCTGTCCGCTCGCACGCCTTGCGTTTAGGACGTGTGGGATGGACCCAGCTTCCCAGCTCGTATAAACGCAGAGTAAGTGCTGTGGTTTGCATAAGAAAGGCCAGAGAGCAGCCTAAAAGAGGTGCCAGCTGCTACCGCGGTGCCCCCTCGCCTCCTTCTCTGACCCCCAACTCGTAGGGCTGATAGAAGCCCCCGCACTGACCTGCCCTCCCAGCTGCAAGGGCTCCAGACTGACTGCATTACGGATGCTGGGAGAGCTGTATAGTTTTTGTATAAATGAAATTATAACTTACGGTATGAGTGTTTAATTTCCTTGAAGCGGCTTCTGAGCATCCTGTTGTTGTCTAGAAATCTGAAGACCGGCATTTGCGGGAAAGGAGGCAGGTCGGTGCGGGCGACGGTGCCCCCGAAGACCACAACAACAAAAAATGGCGGCTGCAAACGGACGTAAATTTCAGATTCGGGGCGTGTTTTGGCGTTCTGAGTGACGGGTGACGTCACAGTCGAAAGAAGGCAAAAAAACACGCCCCCGAATCCGAAAGAGGAGGGGCTTTATTGGAGTGACGCCTGTCTCCTCCAATGGCTGGCCTCCGTTTAGGAAGCCAGCCAATGGAGGAGAGAGGAGGAGAGAGGCGGGTTCAAGCCCCCATACTCCAAATCATTAAATATCCTTCCGGAGACTGCGCAAGCGCAGCCTCCGATCCTCGACCTAAACAGCATTACATCCAGAGAAAAGTGGCGGTAACCATAAGAAGCAGATCCCACTTTCCTACACAGTCCGTCTTTTGAGTTCTAGTCCTCTGGTTCATCAGGTGCAGTCCTTCTGTTTTCCACAGGTTCAGTTGTGTTATAAGGAAGGTAGCCAGGTGTGCCACTTTTATGCCTGACACTAGATTGTGGGTGGAGCAGACTCTACAACAGTAGGCAGACCCTCCAGGATTTTGCGATGCACAAAACAATTAGGAAATCAGCTGACTAGCCTGATGACCGCAAAATTAAACTTTTAGGCTGGAAAAAAGGTCTCCAGCTGACAGCCCAAAACATTGTGACATTTTATTGGCGGTATGCGCACACGTCACTATGTGGCGCTGTACCGCCTTAATAGCTGCCTGTTTTCTCGAAAGACAAGAAAACAAAAGTAGCCCTTCACTGGCAAACATGCTTAACTAATAACTGAAGTTAAGTTGTATTTCTCTTCATATAGTACAGCTGTTAAAATGTTCCAGGAATCCATTATCATGAAACATGGCTTAGAATCTTCTATAGTGTTAGGAGTAAATGGTTAAGGGCTGTGAATTTCTCCCTAAATAATACTTTTATTTAATTTTAGTGTACCCTCGATTGTTACACGTCTTTTCACTGCGCATGCTGACAATGAAGTACTTAAACTGAAAACATCACAGTCTTTTCACATCGGTATTCAAAGCCATCGCACAAAGTCCTCGTCGAGGCTGATTGGTGTACGATAATTGATTAGAGTCAGGTGTATTAAGTGCCATGAATACACATTCTGGAAATACTGAGCAGTAATAGAGGACCATGCAGCCTCTGTCTCTTCTCAAAGGAGGTCTGCACACAGAACTACCATAGTATCAAAATACTGCACTGGGAAAGCAAGCATGGGTAACATGCAGACCTTTAAAGGTCTATTTACATAGAGTGCACCAGTGTAGGAGCGATTCTACTACTTGCAGCAACATTTTGTATTAATTCAATTAATTTAAAAATGTATTCTGTGATTAATAACAATCATTAAAACAACAATGACAACAGTAACACTTGCACCAACTGACTATCGGGTTTCACTTAAGCCCTGGTCATTCAATGCAACTGTTGGTTTCGTTCTTGTGCCGAGCGGTGAAAAATTGCAGCGGCACTGGTAAATATTGGTGCCAAATGCACATGCACCAATAGGAATGTGACCCCACGAGAATGAATAAAATCAGTTGTGTTTATCGTGAGGAGAATAGCAGCAACCCAGTTTCAGTTCTAACATTCACTTCCTAGCTATGAGACATTTTCAGTATGGAATACCATAGCAAGTGACGCTGTAAAAGGTTCTTCATTGTATTTACTCTGTTTATGTGCCAATAAGAAGTGGCGAAGGAGCGTCTGTTAAACAACAGTTTTATATGACATTGTGACCAACGTACAGAGCCTGCAGTGTGCACAAAGACGGTTCTAATTAGTGCAAAGGTAATTAACATACATTGTTACCGTCTATGCATTGTACAGAAGCTATGTCCTGCACAGACCCATCCACTGTGCACGCTCATCAGTTTACACACACGTCAGACACATGCCTGAGTCACCCTTGCACCGTATTCGTATGTACCGCCTGGGATACATTTCTCTCTCTCCTCTCACTTGCACTCTCTCACACACACATTGGTGGATTCTAAATCATACCCCCCTACAGATTGCGGCGGAGCCGCTGAGTCTAATCATACAGGCATTCCTAGGCCTCAGAGTAAATAGGACCCCTAAAGTGTGGGGGCTACTGTGTGCTAAAGAGGCTGCAGGCGCCTGCACAATGCCACCCACATAACTACCACAAAGCACACCACATAGCGCCCACACTAGACAACAAAATACAGATGCCAAAGCATGCACAAGCACGACACATACATGCATATAAATGAACCAGATACGTGCATACACACTTCATACACCACCCAGAAGCATACACACAGACACTGAACATTCACACAACTGATGCACTGAACACAATAAGCTCACATATCTCAGACACAGACCAGCTCCCTGAAACACCCACTCGGGGCATAGATGCATGCAGGCATTTATACACACACCCTTGATATACACTAAACACTAAATGCACAAGCCAGACAGACACAGACAGACACAACTCGGACATCAGCATTTTGGCGCTGTAGCCGGTTTAACAAGTTGCAGCAGAATGAGGAATAAAGGAATTTAGAATAAAACAATTTCCTGGTTTTGCAGTAGTTTGCACAAGTGAGAATGTGTAGCGGAAGCTTGCTCCGATGAAAGGGGGCAAGGTAAGACAAGACGCGATTGCGGAATACGGGAAACACAGACACCGTAACCTTTCCTAAACGGCAGTGAGGAATGGAACAAGACGACTGCTTCAGGATAAGGAGTGCAGTAACACTGGCTTGCACACCCAGGACGGAGAACCAGGGGAGGCGAATTTAGAATAAAAAAAATTCCTGGTTTTGCAGTAGGTTGCACAAGTGAGAATGTGTAGCGGAAGCTTGCTCCGATGAAAGGGGGCAAGGTAAGACAAGACGCGATTGCGGAATACGGGAAACACAGACACCGTAACCTTTCCTAAACGGCAGTGAGGAATGGAACAAGACGACTGCTTCAGGATAAGGAGTGCAGTAACACTGGCTTGCACACCCAGGACGGAGAACCAGGGGAGGCGAATTTAGAATAAAAAAAATTCCTGGTTTTGCAGTAGGTTGCACAAGTGAGAATGTGTAGCGGAAGCTTGCTCCGATGAAAGGGGGCAAGGTAAGACAAGACGCGATTGCGGAATACGGGAAACACAGACACCGTGACCTTTCCTAAACGGCAGTGAGGAATGGCAGTGAGGAATGGAACAAGACGACTGCTTCAGGATAAGGAGTGCAGTAACACTGGCTTGCACACCCAGGACGGAGAACCAGGGGAGGCGAATTTAGAATAAAAAAAATTCCTGGTTTTGCAGTAGGTTGCACAAGTGAGAATGTGTAGCGGAAGCTTGCTCCGATGAAAGGGGGCAAGGTAAGACAAGACGCGATTGCGGAATACGGGAAACACAGACACCGTGACCTTTCCTAAACGGCAGTGAGGAATGGAACAAGACGACTGCTTTAGGATAAGGAGTGCAGTAACACTGGCTTGCACACCCAGGACGGAGAACCAGGGAAGGCAATAAACGCTGGAAACAGATGGAAGGGGCTAGAGACAGCAAACCGGCAGAGAACTGAGGGAAGGCGCGTGGATTCAAGGAACAGGAAGCCAAGCACTGGCTCCTCAGCAAACCAAAGTATACTAGAGTGAAGTGAACGGGTTTGCTGTCCTGGGATGAGCTCCGTTGCAGTAATGCAGCAGCAGGGGCGAGGACTCGGCGACTTCTTGGGGCGGCGGTCGTTGCGAAATGGCATGAAGAAAAGCACCGCCATTTTCAGATTCGGGGGCGTGTTTTTTGCGCTCTGAGTGACAGCTGACGTCACAGGGCTAAAGAACGCAAAAAATCACTCCCCCGAATCCGAAAAAGACGGAGCCTATTCGGAGGGACAGCTCTCTCCTCCAATGGCTGGCCTCTGTTTAGGAAGCCAGCCAATGGGGGAGAGGCTAAAATAGAGGTGGGACAAATAGCCCCACTAAGAATCATTAATTCTCGGACATCCGGTCTGCCGACCGGATATTACCGAGACCTAAAGTACTTTCAATCATGAGCTTAATTTGAGCCGGAGCTTGCCGGTGCTTAGCACCGGCACCTAATTATGAGGGCCGGGTCTACAGTCATGGAGGCACGCTGTATTAAGAAGTGCACATGTCCTAGTCGTGCGTGGCACTGGCACACACAGAGAGCGTGCACTGTGCTACTGCTGTGGTGCCGTAAGTGCTGTGCTGTTTCCTGAAGTTTAAGAAAGTTACCGTTGACTTAAGTCATACAGTACTGGTTGTGGTTGACTTGAATCGATCATGCATGCTGTCAGTAAATTGTAAACACGAACACTTACTGTTGGACGGTGACGTCACGTGACTGACAGTGACACTGATTCCCCCGGAGTCCGATTCGATTCTCAATTTAAATTATTTCCTCCTCCTCACTACAGACTTCCGGCAGCGGATGAGGCCCAGTGGGCGGGACACTGCATTAGGTGTTGGTGGGCAGGGCTTTGCTGCCTTGGGCTGGTCGTCTTCTGCGGGGGTTGGGGTTAGAGGCAGTGACGCTTGCGCAGAGTATGCAAATGAATGTGCGCGCATTTTCGCTGCCCGCCCCAGCATACCCGCACCTCTCAGTCCTCACCAACAGCCACCAAGTTTCCACAGTCAATGCAACAGGCCAACGCACGCCCAGTGCCTTTGAAAATAACGGGAGTCGGGACTCGGGAGCGACGACAGGTGAGGTTGGCTACTGAGTGAGTGATGTGTGGATTAGCAACTTCTGAGGGGAGATATTGTGTTGGTTACGGCTGGTCTATCTCTATTATGGATCTTTCATTATTAGAATGTACATAGCGCTTCGAAAAAGACATCTAGACTTCAAGCAGTTCTGTTTGAAAACTCAATAATGCATCATGCCCGTGCCCGCCCCACCTACCCTCATGCTCTGATTAACACGTGGCCTGTTACCGATTATATTAAAGTCGCTGCCGCACAGTACTATCCTTGCTCGGGGCGGGAAGAAATATGGCAACTGCTGCTGAATAAATTTGAGGGATTATGGGGGTCCCTTTTGTTTTCAGAGGTCAGTCCCTGGCTGATTACTTCAGATAAATGACTGGCCTCTGAACGCCACCATCTCCATAACTCTTCCAACTTCCACGTACACTCACATTTGACTCCGTTGTGCTAAATTGTTTGTTGGGGGTGGAGGAGGGTGGTGTGTGGTGGCACTGTGGCGAGGGTGGGGGGTAGTGAGATGGGAGGGTAAGGGAAGGGGCTGATAGATTGTTTAAAGCAGCACGTTTAGCAATGCTTTAACTGAATCATTGGTGCTTAGTGCGAAGGGCGCAGCAGTTTCCATGACTTTAATGTAGAGTTGGGTTTTCCATTATGATTTCCCGTTGACAGCTCTCTGTGTGCTGGCAGGCCACGCCCTTCTGTTTAGGGAAAAGCTGACGGTCGTTCTTTAAAGGACACCACATCATAACGAAGCATCGGTCCATCTCCACTCAACAACCAGCTTCCCTCACAATCACTCACTGACTGCAACTGTGCAGTGGGATACTGTTTTTGTGAGGGAGAGCTTTTTATTACTTGCAGTCAATAAGTTAAAATACTGATATAGAATATTGAGCTACTACATCTACCTGTCACCAAGAGCTGCATGTTGAAATGCATATGAGAGGGTGCATTAAGGGGAGATGTGGGTCGAGGACAATAGAGTAAGTGGGTGGAGCCAGAGGTGGAAGTGGGCGGAGTTGAGGAAGTGGGTGTGGCTTCCGTCCAAAAATGTGAGCACCTGCACTTAATATTTTACAAATTAAGCACTGTTTGTATTGTATGTGCTGAAATGTTTCATAGTAGATACTTTTGACAAAAGTCCATGTACTTTTGCTGCATCTTTTTTCAAATTGTATCAATTGATTTTTTTAAACGTTTAGCCATAAAATACTTTTGGTGCATAGTAAGGACAGCCTAAATGCACACACATATTGACTTGGTGAACAAAAAAAGCCATAAATCCAATGTTTTCATAATAGCAAAGTGAAACAAAATATAGGGCAGTTAGTGAATAGCACTTTGTTTTAATGAGATGCTGAGGCATCCAAACAGCAAGTACTCCCTAAACGAAAAAGCCGCACATCCTCAAATAAAATATCCTTGAGTAGGCAAATATATCAAAGGGGTGAGTGAAGGAGTGTCAGTGTGTTAGAAGAAGTGAGTGATTAGAGATTCTGAGAGGTTGTGAAAGTGAGTCAGGGTGTAGCTATCAATCATGCAGGAGGTGCATTTGCAACAGTGTGAGTGTGTTTGTAAGTGAGAGTGAGAACCAGTGAGTATGTTTGTCTGCAAGAACAGCGAGTGAGAATGAGTTAAAAAGTGTGATCTTGAGTAAGTGAAGGGGGAGACAGTGAAACTGAGAGCAAGTGGGTATAAGTGAGAGAGTGTGAGTGAGTAAGAGTATGTTTGTTTGAGTGTTTTAGGATTGTGAGTCTACCACTGAGCATGTCATACTCAATATAATTCTCGGCTTACGGAGGCACCCAAGGTAACATGCCGAAGCTGGAATATTGAAGACAATTCTTGGCATGAGGAAGAGCACCAAAGGCAAAACACCGGCCCTAACATACTAGAAGTAATTCTTGGCATGGGGGGATTGTGGAAAAATGCGGGGACTTGCATATTGGAGGAAATTCTTGTCATGAGGGAGGACATCCATGGCAAAATTCAGACTCTGAAGTACTTGACTTAAGGGAACACCTTTGGCAAAAAGCTGGTGCTAGCATACTCAAAGTCTTTGCCTCAGCGAGGACAGCCATGGCATATTGGGGCTGGGAAGCCATGCTGGGGAAAGCAAACCATTATAACAGGATGGTTTTGAAAAACTGGAGGGCCCACCTGTAGGAGAGTAGGGTCTGCTTTCCTATGGTCACCCCACTTTTTGCTTTTTGCTTCACTCGTTTTCGACTTAATGTGACTGTGGGCCTGCTAATCAGACCCACAGCCCAGCTGTTCTCTCTCTAAATTCACTACAATGTACTTTAGGTACATTACCAATTGGATACTGGGTCACCTTATGAGCCCCTGTACAGTGTACCATAGGTACCCAGGGCATAGGTGCATCCAAGGCCTACAAGGAGCTGCAGTATATCTTTTGCCACCCCTGGCTGGCCATTCAAATCGACACAACTGGCTGATCACTCAGCTGGGGCAAGGTGGTGTAATCACCCCTAGCTTAGATATAGTATACCTATATCTAACCTTATGTCTGGACACATATACACCTATAAGTCACTCCTATGGCAGGCCTTAACAATCCTGGAGGCAGAGTGCTTGGTTTTATGTGAGATGGTGCTCTAGCATGAGCTGAGCCTGTCTGCAGCTTTCGGAACCCTGTCCTTTAGCTGTTCTGGGATATTGCCATACCATATACTCTTAAGTGCATTATAATCCTCGCGGTTAGATGCTAACTATGGTTTGGCTTTATCGAAACATGTCGAGTAAGGTGTCATACGATTTGGAATACTACCCCGTCGCCAGTCCTGGCGACGGGGGTAGCATTCCAACCTTCTAGAGGGAGAAGACTTGTTGTTCGAACTATTCCCGGTTAAAGTTAACCAGAGCCTCAGCATCACAAAATGGATGGTGCTGCCACAGACACAAGTCTGACCTCCTGCTGCTGGGAGTCCTTCCAGTGAGGGAGGCTTGGACAATAGGATTCCTTCCTTGGGAGGTGCTAGCACCACCCCAGACAGGATTTTGTGTTTTGGGACAGGGAGGGCTTAAAGGATTGAGACATGCCTGGGGCACACAAGGTGTCCCATGCATAGTCCAGTTCAAACCGGTGCTGAGGCTTTCCTGCCCCAGCTCTGGCGCGAAACTGGACAAAGGGAAAGGGGTGTAACCGCCCCCTTCCCTGGTCCCACCCATAGGAGGGACCTAGCAGGTAATCCAGCCCCTAAGATCAGTATATAGGTAGGAGATGAGTCACTAGGACTTTAGATTATCCTGACTGAAACTTTGAAACAAAACTCTGGACCTTCATCACTCTACTTTGGAAGAAGACGACTGAAGAATCTCCCTTGTGGTCAAGGAGTGACCACCCTGCACAAGCAGGCACCATCCAGCGATCGACTACTTGCTTTGCCGCCGCCTCCCGCCGGAGCCCGAGCCCAGAGCCTGACAAGAACCGGATTCCCAGACATCCAACAGCCCGATCCACAGTCCCTGCAAAGCTGAGACCCGTGGATGCGACGCGAGACGTGGGACCGGCCATCTTGAAAAGTCTGCGACCTGCTAACTGTGCAGCCCCCGAGGCCTCCTCGAAGCTGTGCATTGGGGATTGAGAAGCCCCAGCCCCGAGCAGCATCTGCACTGAAGATCAGTCCTGAACACTCCACGAGTTCTGTGTGGGGCCCTTTTGCATTTTCCTGCTCGACGCGTCTGCCTGGTCATTTGCCCGTTGGATAGTGGCCATCTTGGCGACGATCCCGTGAAACTACACCGCTGATCTGGTTGTTCCAGACTGGCCCTTGCTTCCCTGAAAAGAAGCAGCCCCTCAGACCTTGCTAGTCTGAGTAAGAAGCCTACATCGATTCCTGCGTGGGTTCCCTTTGCGAAGGCTTGTTGCCTCCAATCTTGAAGCCGACACCGCCGACAGCGAGAGCCTTCATGGGACAGCTCGTGCTTCCATCCTGGTCGTCGTCGATGACTCCTGGACCACGTGGCTGCAGAGACAAGCTACCCATCAGCACCTGATCGCATCCCGACATCGCCTGGTTCCATCCTGGTTCCACGCTAGTCACTGGCTAGTGACCCAGACTCTGTAGCCTCTGCTTTCAGGTCCTCTACATCTTCGATCCACCCTTGGATCCACCGGACTCTTCTCTTCTGGCCGCCTGCAGCATCTTTACTCCAAGGCTCCATAGATCTCCACAACGAAACCCGACACACTTTTGGACCTATGCACCCGCTTCCCGTGGGTTAGGTAACGCAAGTACTACGGTGCTCCTGTAGAGGTTTACATCTCTAGTGTCCTAGTTTCCAGTGGTTAAGTTCTATTCCAGTCGGAAGGCTCCTAATTCTTTAACTTTATAACTTTTACGCACCCATTGACTTCAATGTGCACACTTGTGTGCTTTTAGACTCTGTACACACATCCCGTGGGCCTCCTGCTCCCTAACTATTGTTAGCTCAGTGTAGCCCCAGCGATTCCCAAGGCCCTAGGCCTTAGCATTGTTCATGTCGTGGTACTTATACCACTTTTTTGATATATGGTTTGATGGGCCACCCCGCCCTATCCATAATTGTGCAACTTTTGTCTATTCTATTAAGTTACTTGTTTTGCGCTTGTGCTTCTGTGCTCATAAAGAGTTCAGGGGTTTGTTTAGAAATAAATACATATATATTTTCAATATATATCTTGTGTGGTGTCCTTTCATTTGGTATTAAAGGGATTTCATATGGTAAAACAGCTGGCTTCACATGCCCTCTTGAGTTTAGCCTAAGACTGCTTTGTCCATGCTACCCCTAGGATAGCTGGTCTATAAGGTTGACTTTACAACCATCACCATAAGGGTTGTTTGGACTGGTGCAAGGTGCTCACTAGAATAGTGAACATCTTATACCAGGCCAACTTCTCACACCACCCATAATCTGAGCAATATCAATGGTAAAATTCTGGTGCTGGAATATTGTATGTAATTCTTGGTATAAGGGGGTACCCGTAACAAAATGCTGGCATTGGCACAATGAAGGTAATTCTTAACATGTGGGTAACCCTCAAGGCAAATTTTGAAAAAAATCGGATGAACTTCTAGCAAGTATTACTCCCACTCACTTTCAAAGATCACCAGCTGACTGTCAAGAATTCCTGTCATGCGAGGGGAGGAAAACGGTAACCAGCGAAAACTGACTACATCTCCCAGGATGCTTAGCGGTTGAGAGGTTATGTAAACAGGAGAGCCGTTACATAACTCAAGGAAAACACACCCTTATGTAAACGGGAGAGCCGTTACATAACTCAAGGAAAACACACCCTTATGTAAACGGGAGAGCTGTTACATAACTCAAGGAAAACACGCCCTATAAAGGGAGGAACCTGGAGGTACAACGCTGTCGGATATTGTGTTTACACCGACGTACGTGCTTCGTGAAGAGCAGCGTTCCGGACGGGTGCTCCAGACGGACAAGAACGGAGGTAGGTTGAGTCGTTACTCCCTGGCCGTGTCTTGTCCAACGGCAACCTGTTACTGACCCGGAAGCTCTACCGGTCCACCATTGAGCTTCGCTCTGACTCGGCTGAGTCAAGGCGCATTGGCTTTTGAGCTGGTAGGAGTCGTAGCTCCCAGCCCGACCCGAGATACAAGGACTACCAGCTGTAACGCACACCAGGAGGTGTTTGTCGCGTTACAGGCTAGGACGTCCATAGGATCGATCGAGCGGCTGCTCTCGGTTCTGTCTCCTTGTTGTGATTTGGGTATCGGTGACGCATCACCCGGAGGTGACTCCGCGTCCCGGTGCAGTACGAGGAAGAGGTTGAGCGGCTGCTCCCTTCAGGTAGAGACCCCGGCTGGGTGTTTCCCTGTCTCCTCGTTTCTCCCCATCACTCTTCGAGCCCCTCACAGCATACCGAGTGGCATTGCCGGCCATTGCGTTTCCTGCCCTCTGTTGGCATACGCCGGGATCAGCGTATTTGCAGAGGACGGTGAGGACCCTCCGTGCTGTGGGCTGGTAACGTAGATAGACTGGAGACCTCCAGTGACTATAACTTTTGTTTACTCTTTGTATTATTTGTGCCTTCATTAAAGTATCTAAGCATACACAAGTGGTTGCGTCCTCATTATCGTGTTTGTTAAACGATCCTAAGACGTCCAGGACGTTACACTGACACTGAGTAAAGAGAAATGTTTATTTTTGTTTTCCTTGGATCTCCCCTTGAAGAAAGAAGGCAGCCTTGGAAGGGTAAAGAACAGGGAACTATATGAGCAAGGGTTAATTAGAACTATAAAAATTATTAGTACAATTAGCACATTCTATCATCTGTCTGGTCTTTAGGCGCTCACAGCAGATGTAAATTATTATCCACGTCCCCCCAGAGTGGAAACTGGCAGCAGTAAAACCTTTACAAAAAAAAAAGCTCCCCGACCCCACCACACTGTCAAATCTACGTCCAATCTCACTGCTCCCGGCACTGTGTAAAATCACGGAGTCGACAGTAAATAAACAGCTTACACGCTTTCTCGAAGATAGTGAAGCATGGCACCCCAATCAAGCTGGTTTCAGGACTCAACACTCCACCGAATCAGCTCTCCTGTTCACTACTGAAACTATCCGCTCAGCCCTAGATCAAGGCAAGAAGGCCGTCCTGATATTATTAGACCTGTCGGCGGCCTTCGACACGGTCTCACATACTATCTTAATAGACCGGCTAATAACATCTGGCATTAAAAGGCATTGCCTTGGAGTGGATAAAGAATTTTCTTAGTGACAGGCGACAAGTGGTGACCTTGGGGGAATTCCGTTCCAGTGAGAAGTCACTGTCGACGGGAGTACCTCAAGGTTCCAGCCTGAGTCCGACATTATTCAATGTCTACACCGCACCCCTGATAAAGTTGATATCGTCCTTCGGCATAGAGGTAATAGCATATGCCGACAATACTCAACTGATCCTGGTAATGGACAAAGATAACCAGGTCTGGGAGGAAAAACTCAAATGTTGCTTAACGGCCACCTTTGAGTGGATGCGGAAAAACCATCTAAAATGCAACACAGGCAAAACCGAGATCATGCCTATAGGCCCAAAAAACGAATTTATTCCAAGACTGTGGTGGCCTGAGAAGGCAGAAATACCACCTCACACTACCTCCTCGGCCCGTAACCTTGGGGTACAATTCGACGCCGATTTATCTTTTAAACATCAGGCGTCAAAGGTGGCAGGCACTTGCTTTGGGGTGATAAAATTGCTCAGGAAGTTCTTTGACTTGCTGCCCCTCGAAGCAAGGAAAACAGTCATGATTGCATTAGTTACATCTTGCATTGACTATTGTAACAGCTTGTATGCTGGTACCAATAAGGTGGTCACCCATAAACTTCAGATGGTACAGCACGCGGCAGCAAGGCTGGTTTTAAAATGGCCAAGGAAATCCTCAGCAACCAAAGCCCTTAATGTACTACACTGGCTGCCCATAACAAAAAGGGTCTTGTACAAAGTGCTGATAATTACCTTCCGTGCTGTCCACAATTTAGGCCCTCTATACCTAAGGAAAAAATTTGTAAGATACTGCCCAACTCGAGCACTACGGTCCTCAAACGCCAACCTACTGACCATCCCAGGGTTTAGACTTAAAACCCGTGGGGGCAAATCCCTAGCGGTCCTAGGTGCAAAAGCATGGAATGCCCTCCCCTCACTCTTAAGAGCACTGGACAAGGAATCCGAATTCCGCAAACAATTAAAAACCTGGATTTACAATCTTCCAGATATAACCGCCAGAGCACTAGTGTGACTCCGGTCCTGGTCTCCTTAAGCAGTAAGGCAACTTTAACATCAGGTTGACCTCACATTGGCGCCGAGATGCTCCTTGGAGCATCTGTTAGCGCGGTATAAATGGGCCATTACATTACATTACATTACATCCACCTCAATTGTATTCATTTTATTAACCCTGGAATGAAAGGTGTCCTTCTTTCCACCAAGACTAAATTTAAGTATCTCATCCATACATCATTATTTATTTTCATTTGGCTAATGCAACACACTTGCAAAGACAAAGTGAACTATGCCAACTCTTATGTTTGCCAACAGGCGTACCAGTTTGACCACCACTAGAAGTTGTAAAATACTGACGGAAGGCTACTAAAGCAAGACCTGGATCCTAGTGGAAGCCATCTTTGTGCTACTGTGATAAAAATGTGCTTGCCTCGCCAGTACAAAGTAGCCCTACAACAAAGGTTTCCACTAAACTCACAATATTTTATCATGCCATCCCCACCACAGTATAGTCATTTTCAGGTATTCGAACCACTCTACATTTAATAAAACGAATTGCACATTACATACTACATAAACTATATATATTTCCATGTATGTGGATTGTACTGGAAGATGTGATGCAATTATCTGTTCTGCGGTAATGCTTTATGTCTTCCTTTAAACCCTTCTAATGAGAGGATACTTAATACACACTTTATACAGATGATGAATTAAAATGACTCATTTATTCCATGCGCGTGCTCTCGCTTTGTTTCACAACATGGGCCGATCTGAATGAATTTGATCTTCAAATGAATAAAATGTGGAACAACTGTTTTCCATTTATATTAGCAGGTAATGTCTATGAATGAACTGCTGCAATTAATGTGCTTGATTGAATGATAAGGCATTCAAAATTAAAAGAAAGCTTTAATTGTGTGGCTTCACAGGGAGAATCTCTTTGCATATAGCTTTTTTGTGATATTTAATTAGTTTTTCAGAGACAGTTTCCAGGATTGAAGTTTGATTTCACTATGTCAGTTGTTATAAAGAATGGTCTTTGTGAAACTCCTCGAAAGCAGAAAATAAGATGGGAAACCAACGAAAGGCGGCCAGCAACTGTCTTCTCGTTTGATATATTGAGATTCACTTTTTTATCACATTTCATAAGAAGTTTACAGCAAAATCGGAATTGGAGAAGAGAGAGCAAATAGAAAAAAAATAGTAATGTCACTAACATAATCAATTCATTCATCTGCGACCCTCTCCTTCATAACTGAAAAATCAAAGTGGGAGAGCCATTGATATTTTATGCAAAAAAAAATCAGCATTTCACATGTACGCTTATACTGATGGGGGGGGGGGAAGCTTCGTATACAGTCCAGAGGAAGTCAGGCTTCCTTCCAAAACCAACAAAGGGTCCAAATACGGACTCGTGGCATTTTTGGGCAGAGTAGTCATTCCTTAAAGTAGTCCGGGGCTTCTCAGTGCACAAATAATAATAATAATAATCCACATTTGAAAAGCGCGAACAATCACCCGTAAGGGTCTCTAGGCGCTGGGGGCCGTCGGTAAGATTAAGCAAGCTATTGCCCAGAGTCACATGGTGCTGGGCTAATCTGCTGCCGGTGCTGGGGATCGAACCGTGATCGCCAGATTCCGGAGTCAGTCGCCCTGGCCGCGGCACCACACCTCTTCCCAAAACCGCTCAGGCACACATACAAAGCCTTGCAAAACATTGGGCCTACTTAAAACAACAACAACCGCATAAACCTTCACAAACCTATCAGACACATCATCTTGGCTGGACTTGCACACATTCACTGAGACGCAGAACCAAATCTGGCATTGTTGCCTCCATACCTCGCGCATAAAGCCTGGTACGAACTGCCCCACCATATCAGAGCTACCTCCTCAGTTCTTGTATTCTGCAAGAAACTGATTGTCTCTTGACCCAGTAGCCCATGTAGTTCCTGCCTTCAGTGTCAGGACACTACCCTGGTCGGGCATGTGCTCTCCGTGGCGGCAGCCACAAACAAAGGATGGTGAGGTGGGTAGAGGGAATGCGGGAGGGGGAGCGGGGTGGGGGCGTTAATAATAATAATAATATTAAAATAAAGAATTTACCTTAAGCTGCCAGCTGCCTCACACGTCACGACTCCTGTGCTCTTCCAGGTCCCAGCAGCCCCTGGGGCAGACTCCCTGTGCAATAACTGCACTGCCCTCATGCTGTAAGAGCAGCATGGGGATTGGCCTGAGCGGGCTGAAAAGACTCTCTGCTCAGGATAGGGAGTCTGTGGGATTTCTCCAACCCAGCTGTTCAGTGCAGCCGGGGTGGAGATATCTAAATGCGCATGTGTGTTTGGCCAGTCTGAGACAGCTGGCCAAACATACACTTGAAGTGCCTTTAGCACTTCTCCTCCCCCCACCCATGCCTCGCCCTGCCCCTCTATGCAAGCGCTGGCTCAGAGTCGGCAAATGATAGAATATCGTTTTAATTTTCACCTGCTGGCTCTGAGCCAAGCAGTGGGGCGACGCTCCTCCACCACTGCGAAGGGGCTGCCGATGTATCCTCTATAAACTCTCACCTCAAATTGTCTTGAATTGTGACTACTGTTCCATAGTCTATCACCACAATCCCCTGCTGTAGGCTGGGTGGCCAATTTTCCAGTGCCCGCCAATTTCCTGTTTCATTGGAAGTAACACAGGGGTGAGTAATATCCTATCATTGCTAGTCATCTTTTCTAAATCCAATGTCCTCAACCCCAAAAAAGTCATCTGAGGTTCCACAGGAGCTGTCTACCACCTTTTGAAATACTGATTTTCAATAAATCGGGTGTGTAAAGAAGCCCAAGCATGAACTTTATCCAAATTTTGACCGCATCCTTTCCAGCACATCTCATCGATAGTTGGGTACATCATTTTACAATTTTCTCTGTGTCACGTACCAATGGTCATTATTGTACAGAATATCTCTATTTTGAGCAAAGTGATTTTTCTAGATCTGTCCACACATCTGTGACGCCAATATTGTCCCCTGTGTGGAATTTGCCCATTTTCCATACACGGCCATTTCAAGATTGTCTGAGGCATGTCCAGTGCCGCACAAGTGTTGAAAACAAGCCTTTTTTGTGAAAATCTGCCTTTGAACATGTCGAAAACCTTTGTGTTGTTAACCCCATTACATTTGCAGTGATCCTTTCAACTGATTTGTGAGAAAACATCCAATTTTCGAACTGAACAAAGAGACAGTTTTGAACTCTGGATCAGCAGAAGAAAAGATCATACTCTGAATATAGTTCTATTTGGTTTGTGGTGTTGTGATGGCCAGGTAACAGATAACCAAGAGTATGTATCAAACAATATCACTGACTATGTGCAGTTTTCATGGCATTTGTGTTTTCTTGGTTCCGTTCTAGTTGTTCTTGATTTGGGATCAATACCAATAGTCGAAAAACAGCAGTTTTCAGAAAGATGAACATAGAATGGCGAGTGAAGTCCATTCGGATGTGTTTTTTGCATTGGACTGCAGATCTCCTTCCCTACTCTACCAGCTCGGTTTCCCTTCCCATGTGTCCACATCAAAACTCTGTATCAATATAGCTAGTAGAGTCGGCATCGGCTGAGATTATGAGGAACAGTGGATCTGGCAGGACCCAGCCTTCACACTTTCGCTGCATTCAGGCCACTGACGTATTCGAGACAAGATATATCTTGAAACATTTGTAGGAATGAAAACTTAAACTCAAATGGAAACACAATGGAAACACAATTAAATTGAGATTTTATGTGGTGTGAGCATCACAGAAGCAATCAGCTGGCGCTGGTGGTCTCTAGGGATTGGGTGATTTGACTGGTGCCTTCAAAGTGGGTGTAAAAGAATAAGGCAGGGCTGTGGCCGCTCCACTAAACCTTTGTCTGGTAAGGAGGTTCTTATGTTTTACTTAGTATACATGGTAACTGCTTATGAGGTATGGAAAGTATGGAAATGCATTAGCCAGGGGAACACATTATAGGCCCAGTTACGAGTCTGGCGGTTCAAGGACCGCCAGATTCACAGGGGCGCAGTGGTGGCGATCCAGCCACCTCTGCACCAGCAGTACAACCCCCCATTACGAGTTGGCCGGTCGGACTGCCATTGCACTGCCGCAGCCGCCAGGGAACCTCCGTTCCCAGGCAGCAGCACAGCAGTCTGAGAGCCAAAATATGCTTGGTTGTGTCCTGACCAACCATATTACGACTTTCCTCACCCCTAGCGGTGTCAAGGAGATTCTTCCTCCATGAAAAGGCTGATGGTGAGGAAAGAAAGGGGGCCCTACAGGGCCTCCTCTTGCCCCTGTGCAAGGGGATGAATGCCCCCTGTATATTAGCACCCTCATTCCTGCACAGCAAGAAATACATGAAATGGTGCATTTCTCCCTGTGCAGGAACGTGCACTGGCAGTCCTGCAGTGGTGCTGTTTCAGGCTCACAATGAGCCTTTTGCACAGCCCTGCCGCGGGACCGCCACGTCTTCCGCCTACAAAAAATGTGTAATCTGGCAGGCGGCAGTGTGGTGCTGCCCGTACCCTCATCCCCAAAACTCTTAATCAGGCCCAAAGTGTGGATAACCATCAGAACTAAGCATATGATTCTAGGGGAGTGTTGGAAGAACCAGGGCTCAAGCCTAAGCAGGAGAAAACTCGTAGACAGCACTGAAAAAAATCAACAGCCCAGAATGTTCCTAATTCCCCTGTTCCATACTCCATGATGTCGTCTACATGCTCTCTTTCAATCTTTTCACTTCCATGCTGGCACACGTTTGTTTCAGCCTGTGCATCCATGGAATATGCCACTTTGAGGTTATTAACCATTTTGCTCTCAGTACATCACAATTCTCCTCTAGGTTGGTCAGCCTGCCAGAAAGGCCATCACCTGGAAAGTCAACAGCAGCATACATTCAGGACAGCTATTTCTCAGCGTGGTACATGGAAAAGTGAATGCAGAGAAAGCCTTGTGATTCTTTTACATTGCGCTTTATGGTTTTATATTACTTATATAATTGTAAATATTTGCATATCACAGTGAACATATTTCAGATTTTCTTACCTCTGATAAATTTGAGTTTTCATAATATATGCCTTGCACCAAATCACCTATTGCGCTCGATACAAGCTCCACAACCTGCAATATAAAGGAAAAGAAATTAAACCATTGCCCACAAAATTGTGTGTATGCACCATAATGCTCAATATTAAGAGGCGCAATTAACTGATCAGTGGGTTCCTGAAAGAACAGGTGGAAGGTGGCTCATTAAGTGTATATTGCCAAGACTATACATATTAATGGGTGTATATATATATATATATTAATAAACACATCTCTATCAAACTTTATTGTAATTTATTTGATTATGAGTTTCATATAGCACTGCATATCACGTCATAGCTACTTCACAGCTTGGTACCTCAAATTAAATCTAGGGTAGTCGGAGTCTGTCTGAATATGAGGCACGGCACCTATCAAGTATTTATAGGCCAGTTTCAATACTTTTTGGCTTATTTATAGTTTAGTGTAGAGGGTTCTCTATCTCCGTCAAACTGGAGGTCCGTCTGCCTCATTTAGAGTCAAGTTGATCTTCATATGTTGATGGAGGAGACTACTACGTGTCCACCACCAACATACGCCTCGGACAGGCCACCAGAGTAAGAACAGAATAAGGACAGTGGGAGGTTTGGCCATTTGTCTGTCCACCCTACTTAGAATGGCTGACAAATGGCCAGTTTTCACTGTCCTTCTTCACCAGGAACAGTGACAACGGTAAAATGACACCATGCCATGGGAAAAAATACTCCAATAGCAAGGGAGTCATTGTTTTTTTAAGTTTCAAAAAGAAAATCCCGCTTTGAGATTTTCTTCTTAAAATAAAAAAAAAATTCGAACGTTTGCCGCATGGCACCATCTTTCTGACTGAGCTGTTTGTCTAATTTTCAATGCATCTATCGAAACCACAGGGATGATAGTTCCTGTGAATGCAAGTGATGTCCACTGGCCTGGGTGGCATCTCAAAATCTGGCAGGTGGGCACTCCCTCAGGGTGACGGTATACTTTACTCAATTGCCCTGACATAGTAAATAATAGTCAGTCTAACTCTAAATCAGACCCTTAGTTTTTAGCATTTTTCTGAAGCACAGATGGTTTGATCCTGTCCTCAAATTGGGCTTAGGGAACTCAAAAGTTCTGGGCCTTGAACTCCTAGAGATCTGCCTTACGGAGCGAAGAAACTAGAAAAGGGTGTTGGGAAAGGACTTAAATAACCTTATACCTTCACTTGATTCTGCAAAACTAGATGCAGCGCTTTTTTCTTTGGTCCAGGTGCTCCAATACCACATTCTGCTTTGATACTCCACAGACATCTTATTTCAGCTGATTTCCCCAATTAAGCGGATTACCAAGAAAAAGATTCCATCTAATGGCTAGGATGTACTAGAGATAAAAGCTCTGAAGTTGTTGCTTCGTGCGAGTGAACGCCACTGGCTTCGGTACTACAAACCTAGTACCAAGGGTGAATGGAGTAAACTGAGCGGTGATTACAAACATCACATCCAGAAAGTTAATTCTATTTTCTATTCAAACACGATTTAATTCAAATTCAGCCAACTCAGAAAAAACTATTTTTTCTATCATTAAAAGTCTCCATGAGCCATCTTCTCAGAAGGAGGCTCTAAATTCAAACCTAAAATACAATTTGATTACAGATTGTTTAAAAAAAAATGATGATATTCAGTAGTCTCTGGATCCCTCTATCCAACTATACACAAATGTTTCTATCCCTCTTTCTAATCATGCCACTCCATTTGCATTTTCTACTCTGAATGACAAGGAATTTAGGGCCAGATGTAGGAAGCCAAATAGCAACCACAAACGCCGAAATTCGCAAATTTCAGCTTTTGCGATCGTAATTTGGCTTTGAGCAATGTAGGTAAGAGTAAACCTATTCGCAAAATAAGGAATCGCAAAAATTGTGATTCCCTATTTTGCGATTGCATTTAAGGAATTGCAAATTGCGATTACTTAAATGCAATGTAAGTAGCGCAAAGGAAAGTGCACTTTAGCCTTAAGGAATCGCTAATTACCACCAACTTCAAGTTGGTGGTAATTAGCGATTTCCTTTAAAAAAGAACTTTTTTGCTTTTTTAAAAGTGCCATGTGGCACGCATTCATGCCCTTTGGGCATGTATGTGCACCACATGTGCACACATGCACATTTCAGGGGTGCTACAGGGTGTCCTTTTGGAACCCTTGCACCCTTGAAATTGCGCCTGCAATTTGCGAGTGCCTCTTGGTTACTTGCAAATTGCGGGCGCTAATCCTATTCATTCCTATGGGCCTCCTGGCTCATAGGAATGAATGGGATGGTATTCCTTGATTGTGAATCTCAATTTGTGATTCGCAATCAAGGAATATTAAGGAATGGCAAATATTTTTGCGATTTCTACCTACATTCAATTTTGCGAGTTCTTAATAGCGATTCGGTAAATATCGCTATTAAGGACTCGCAAAGTTGAATTTACCTACATCTGGCCCTCAGCCTGTTGTTAGCTCAACGTAAACCTCCTGGTTCTCCTTTGTACCATGTCCCAGTTCTCCGACATAAGGAGTACCTCATGCTAGACGCAAACTGGGACAAAGCTAGATCATTTCCTCCCTCTGTGAAGGCTGCGATCCAGATATTTAAAAAAGGGCATTTGAAATCCCCTATTAAATAAACCTTCTGTGAACCCTGAGAACCTGCCTAATTACTGAATCATCTCTCAATTGCTTTCCCTTGGTACGTTATTGGAGAAGCAATACTTTTACAACTTTCTAGCTTTGCAGCCAATAACAGACTCTTACATTTCTCTCAGATGAGATTTAATTCATGTTATAACCGTAATCGTACCATTGTCTCAGTGCTTGACCATGCTGCTGATGCCGGCATTCTTACTGCGTTGATCGTTTTGAATTCAACAGCAGCCTTTGATATAGTCAATCATGCTGCTCTTCTCACCACTGCATGGGCTTTACTCTGGTTTGCAAACAACTTTCTAACTCCAAGAATGTTTAGGATGGCTCGGACCCTCTCCAGTCCTCTGAAAGACCTTGCCCATGTACAGTGTATCAGGGCTCTGTTGTGTCTCTACTGCTTTTTAAGCTTTTACGTTAATTCCCTTGGCCCATCTAAGTTTCTGGCAGATCCATCAAACTAAATACCGGGAGCAAATCGGCAGATTCTCAGAATCTGCACTTTTGCTCCCGGTATTTTTGCATTTGGGATGCATTATCCCAAATGCAAAAATCGCAATTTAAGGAATCTATACATTGAGATTCCTTAAATTGCGATTGCATTTAAGGAATCCCAAATTGAGATTCCTTAAATGCAATGCATGAAAGTAAAAAAAATAGCGAATTCGCTAATAGGGGGAGCAAATTACCATGAAGTTGGACTTCATGGTAATTTGCTAAAACTTTGAAAAAAGCACTTTTGTGCATTTTTCAAAGTTTCATGATGCGCACACACATGCCCTTAGGGCATGTGTGTGTACAACATATGTGCATAGATCAATTTCAGGGGGTGCAACAGGGTGTCATTTTGACACCCCTGCACCCTTGAAATTGCATGAGCAATTTGCGAGTACCTACTGGTACTAGCTAATTGCTCATGCAATCTCCAATACATTCCTATGGGCCTGTAGGCCCATAGGAATGAATGGGACAGCATTCCTTAATTGCGACTAGCAATTTGCGAGTAGCAATTAAGGAATGTTAAGGAATCACTATTTTAATAGCGATTCCTACATGCATATCCTTTTGCTATTCCTAAATAGGTATTCCTTAAAAATCGCTATTTAGGAATAGCAAAAGGCTACGTTGATGCATCTGCCAGTTTGTGTTTTGGGCAATTTTTTTATGTGATTGAACCTTAGATCATCTTAAATTTGAAAGTGAATGAGATTGTGTGCTCTCCTAAACCCCTTGAGCTTCTGAACTTTTCTTCCTGGCCTTTCTCATTGGGCTCTGTCCGTCTATCAGTGAAGTAGTGAAGAAATTGTGATTAAAATCGACTAAGCATCAACTTTAGTGGATAAGGTCTCAGAGGTGGTGAAATCTTGTCTTTTCCACTTACACACCCTAAGGTGTGTGCATCATCTTTCTGGCCCTGTTCAAACGATTCAACTCCTGAATGCCTTTATATCCTCACGCTTAGATTACTGTAAATGCCTATTTAGACAGACTGAAGCACTAAGATAATTTAACTACCTAAATAAAGTCTAGTGCATCCTCCTATCTTGGTCTACACTTCTAACAACTGTCCACTGTCCGCCAGCAATGCAATTGAACATGCATTGGTTAGGGGTGAGAATGACATTTTGACTTTAGACAGCTGCGCCAAAGTTTCTTGCATTAATGGATATTAGTGTGGGAAGGCCCTGTTTCTGCAACCATTCGGAGTAGATGGATGTGAAGCCTGCTTAGACAAACAAAAATGTAAGTCTAATATCCATTCACACCAATCTTTTTTTTTAGGAACATAGGTTGCAAGATGGAGAATGGATGTGGAACACTGACTGTATTCTCATCGCCACATCTTCCACCTCTATTCTTTGTTCCCGAAGCCTGTTTCGAGGGGAATGTCAATGGCCCAAGGATGTTGTATGTGGGCTTTTTCACATGTAAAGGCTCCTCACTGCATTTTAGGGGAGAGGACCATCCCAGAATTCTCACTGAGGAGGGAATCTGTGCTGTAGCCTGACTGGCTGGAACCTTTCATTGTGGCGGATGCACTGACTGGGATTATCAATGATATCTTCCCAATTACCTGAAATTTAAAATATGAGCTACAATGTCCCTACAGCCGGTTGACCACTTTTCGGACCAGGATCTCAATGGAACTTGATGATGTTGGCCACTACAGAGAGTGGAGATGGATGCTGCCGACTTTTCCCTGACTGGGAACAAGCCAGAGCAAGTCCACAGCCAACGCAAGGAGTACATCGCGGCCACAGCATCTAGAACCTTCTGTACCCTTCATCAGAGACTTGAGGAGGGCTACCACGAGACACTGCAAATTCAAGTGGTGACAATGCAGTGGTCATTACAATAATCTGATGAAGTACAATTTATGTCTAGTAAAGGCATCACATGCCACAAATGCATTTTAAAATCTACTACTGCTACAGATCTTATTTCCATGAAAAACACCTAACTGAGTAACATCCCTCGAGGGAAAGCCACTTGATCGCCAATAAAGATCAATCAATGTCTCAGCTATATTATTTGGAAAGAAAGTTAGCAGATTTTCCACAATTCCAAAGGGATAGCTTGCCTAAATTAAACACTAACTTATTTGATGCACTCAGTAAAAAATCATTTTTTTTCACATTTAGTCTGATTTGGTCATGTGTCCTAGTTGGCCTTCTGCCTCCACAGATTTACTTATGTCAAGCCACGTATTTATGCATATATTTCAAACATGTACATTTCTTCCTATAGAAATCTCTGCACAATTTATTTCTATAGTTATTTTTCACATACTGTCCTTCATGTTCCACAGTCTTCCCTTCTCTGGGTAAAGGTTTTATACCTCTGACCTTCAACATTAATGGCCTGACGTACTAATGGATTTTGTTGTCCCAAAGCTAGATATTCCCAAAGCCTGCTATTGCTAAAACCTCAGACTTTGAGATCACAAAATATAACCCATTACAAGTCTTTAAAAAAGAAGGGATGAAATGTTTGCCCCATTTCCTCGCCACTGAAAATAACAATCAATAGAAAACACAACCATTAATTGGATATCAACACCCAAAAGTGTGGTATCAATTTGCAAAGTGAAAGCTGTCAGTGATGGATATCTGCCTCTTTGTGAAGCTGGGCTGTGGCCACTCAGGTGGTTCAAGGAACAGCAGTATGCTCCCCCAAAATGCAAATTGCATTATACCAATTCTTTTTTTTTATTGTAGGCAATGTCTCTTTATGGGAAAGAGAAAGACAGCAATAAAAAAAATCATTTCGTAATTTAGATGCAAAGATAGAGGTCTTCTCAGTGGCGGCTCCTCCTCGAGAGCGGAGGAGCGTTGCCCCGCTTGCTGCAGGCACACACAAATAAGTAAAATGGCATGTCAAGGCCATTTCACTTAGAAGCACCGTGTCGTGGGCTGGGCTGAATCCTGCGATTGCAGGATTAGAGCTGCCCCTGCAGTGCGCAAGTCAGGTTGGAAGCTTGGTTTGCTACGACCAGTCTGACATGTGCAGTGTGCCTCCAGCAATCCAATGGTTGTGAAAGAGCTGAGAGATTGCTGTCACAGGCCCCCAGCCTCAAAATGGGTTAGCCCGCTCTCCCCAACCCTGGAACTGCTATCATACTGAGAGCAGCTCAATTGGTTGTTGGTGTGCACCTCAGCAGAAAAGAAGTCCTTCCTTATTTTTTTGCTCGAGGATGTTGATATGAGGAGAAGTGCCACACCCTAGGGAGCAGTAAATATGCTAAGTAAGTAATATTTTATAGTTGTGGCCACCACTTGGTCTTCTGTCCCTCGCACGCCTCCATAGTTACATTCCCACCAAGTAGGGTTAGCAAACAGTACTCTATCACATTCATGTTAGAAGGGCAGGACTCTGCACATCTTACTGTAAATAGAAGTTGTGCTGCAAAGGAGAACTACATCTACTGAAACAAAAAGTAAGCCCTGGATCACAAAGCAGGTACTGTGCAGGCATTTTGACTATTCTGTGTACATCAGGCTCTTAATCTCTTCACATCCATCCTGGATCTCAGTGGTATCAAAAAGCTAAGAGGCATCTCATCTCCATGGAAGTGGACATTCTGCTGAACTGCCATTAAGCAGTACATAATTAATCATGCACTTATTTGTCTACCTTTAATGAGGTGAATAAATAACTTACCTTCGGTAAAGCTCTTTCAGGTGGATATTCTTAGTGAACGCCGATTTCTCACTTTGCGAATATCCTTAGGTGTCAGACTGGGTATGGAAGATTTAAACAGCATTGCTCATGCGTTGCAGTAGGGGGCGCTGTTTGGCTACGCTCCAACTTTGTTCCGCCCATCAAGTGACGACTGGAGTCGCATATAAGCGAGGGGTTTCTTTTCCGACTCTCTTCGTGCTGTACCACGCAGAGTCCAACAATAATAAGAGGTTCCAGTGTGCAGAGTCAGAAATTGTGACCTTTTTATAGTGGAAAAGAGACTATTCCACGGAACAGGGTGGCGGGAGAGCAAAGAGCCATTCGACAGAGTGCGCACCAGAAAGAGCCTTATCAAAGGTAAGTGGTTTGATCTTATGAGGGATACTTCCAACCACAGATTCCTCACATTTCAAATAGATACCAAAGCAGTGGTGGTGGGTCTGTGGAATGCATCAGATCAAGAAGTCCTGCAGAACTGAGCAAGGAAGTGTCCTTCCCATGAGATATGATTTTCAAGGCAGTAGTGCTTTGTGAATGTGTATAATGATGTCCATATAACAGTTAGATTTCAAGGTCAGCCATTCTGCATGCCAGAACAGCGGTAAAAAGCTTAGCCCTGGTGGCATGGGCTCTCAACCCCTCCAGAGGCTGTTTCTTGGCCACTGCATAGCAGGTTTTAATGCAGAGGACTATCCACCTGACAAAGTAATTTTCTTCACTGCTTTGCCTTTCTTTGCCCTAGAGAACCCTACAAACCTGATGGTTCTTGGTGCAATCAATCTAGAAAGTCAAAGCCTGTCTACCTGATGGTCTTTGGCGGGGATCGTTGTAGAAATTCAAAACTCCTTTAAGGTTTTGTCTTTCAAGGGGTGAGGCGTGCCAAAAAAATATTGGAAAAGCAATGGATTGTCCAACGTGAAAAGCAGTAACAACTTTTGGCAGAGAGGGCGCCTTGTACTTTAACTGGAAAAAAAGTGGCATTAGATGGAGGCACTCAGAAAACTTGGAGTTTGTGCACACAAAGAGCCAAGGTCACCCACCTCAACTAGAAACACAGTTGTTAGAGTCAGGAGACATAATGGACATCTGTGCATGAGCTTGAAATGCGTGCACAGGAGGAAAGTGAGAATCAAATCACTGTAGCATCATAATAGGTTTGGTAGGAAATAAATAAGTCAAACCTGCTAGAAACCTCATCGCAACAGGTGATTGGGGAAAGGACTGACGGTCTGGTGAATGTAAAAAAGCAAATAAGGCTTACAAATAATCTATAAAGTTAGCCACAGCACATCCTTGCTGGGCCAAGGATAAAACAAATAACAAAACATCCAACAGCTTGGCCTGTAACAGGTCAATATTGGGCGTGCCACGCCAACCTACAAACTTGTCCTAGCGTCCGGCATAGACACGCTTTTTAGGGGGTGCCATGTAGCAAAGATGACATCCACAACCCTGGGAGGAAGATCGAATGCAGTCAACTGCCATCGCTCAAACTTCACGCATGGTGGGAGAGATTGCGTATGCTCTGATGCAGCACACTGCAATGCCACAATGATAGGAGATAATCCTGAAGCAGTAGCCTGATCAGAGGACAGATGTTCGAGCCCGGAAGTTTCGGCTACCACACTCTACTTGCTTAGTCCGGAGTCACTAGGATGGCTTGGGCCGGGTTATTCTTAATGGTCTTTAAAACAAGGGGCCGGACAGGCAGAGGTGTCCAGGAGCCCCATGCTTCACTCTATTCACAATTAATCTCCAAGAGACAGCCTTTTTGGAAACTCCAGTGTGCAAACCTTTTGACATTCAACCCTATCCGGGGTTCCGGAGAAAATTGTACGATATGGGAGACAAGGCGGGTTGACTCCTGGCCTGTTTGGGGAGAAGAGAGGAGGCATAGCGCTGTGTGGCAGAGGAGTGGACGGAGGAGGGAGACCTAGTGCAGAGGGATATGGAGATAGCATGGGCATTCGCAAGTTACTACATTGCGTTATATGCCGCTCACCGGGTTCGGTCGGAGGAGGACATTGAGGCCTTCCTTGGGGAGGCCCTGGTTCCGGTACTGGACGAGACAGACCATGTCAACCTGGAGGCGGCCGTCATGATGGAAGAGGCTGGAGGGGCGGTACAAGCAATGTCAACGGTTTCTCAGTGGTATTCTATAAGCGCTGTGGTTCCCTCTTTAATCCACATCTCCTCAAGTTGTTTGAGGTGGCGCATGACAAGCGTGCCCTGCCGCCGAACCTCAACCACACAATAATAATAATGATACCTAAGGAGAAGTGGCTGATGGACGCCTGTTCCTCATATCGGGCTACTTCATTGCAAAACACAGAGAGCAAGACCTTAGCTAAGATTATGGCCACCTGACGCCTGGGTGTGGTCACCAGCCTGGTCCATCCATAACAGTTTTACGCCAGAACGAGCCATGCAGCTAAATCTAAGACACCTACTTTTGTGGTTCGTTAAGCTAAAGGCAGACAGTGAAGCCCAGCAATACTATCCTTAGATGCGGAGAAGGCGTTTAACACCATCGATTGGCGGTACTTGCTCAGAGTGTTGAAGCGCATTGGTTTCAGGCCTCTGTTTTGTCACTGGGTGGCACTTTTGTATCGGCACCCGCAGCATTGGTCAGGGTGAATGGGGTTACGTCCAAGCCCTTCCGCCTTGGGTGCAGCACAAGAGAGGGATGTCCACTGTCGCCCTTGCTGTTCAAGCTCTTTCTGGAGCCATTGACATGCTTGGTGCGATGTAGGGCTGACATTATAGGATTTCCCCAGGTGATGGGTGCTCCAGAAAAAGAGCCCCTTTATGTGAATGAAATGTTGGCCTACGTATCTGACCCAGGTTGGTCGCTCCCAGCACTGATGTTGGTGTTCCAAGTCTTTGCATCTTATTCGGAGTCCAGCCTTAATTGGGAAGATTTGTTGCTGCTTCATCTGGGAGAATGGGGGTGTCAACGGACCCCATTGGGTGCCTCTAAGCTGACTAGGGCGAGCTTTAGGTACTTGGGTATGGATGTCACTCTGGAAAAGGAGTGGCTCTTGGATCTTAACCTGGGTCGTGTGATTTAAGGCTTCCAAGCGGATGTGGTGAGCACTCCCATTTACTCTTATGGGCCATGCTGCATTGTATAAGATGATTACCATGCCCAAACTCCTTATATGCTGCAGAACATACCCATCTGTGTCCCAGAATGCTATTTCCTCCATCTTGATCGCACACTTCAGACCCTCTTCTGGAATGGGGGTTCCCCCAGTGTGGCGCTATGGACTCTGTACCGCTCAGCCTACAATGGTGGATTGACGCTCCCAGATATGAGAGCATATCACAGGGCAGCACTATTAAAGGTCATTAACGCATGGGGGCACTGTCTGCAAGATGAGGACACTTATCGGGTTGAGGGGGCGGTCAGTCCTAAACACAGTGCACGAAGACCAACCGATGGCTGCCATTTTCCTTGATGCCACTAAGGCATTTGATTCATTGGAATGGGATTATGTGTTCCAGGTAATGGAGCGCATGGGTTTCCCAGCTATATTTCTCTCATGGATCAGGCTATTATACGAAGCTCCAGTGGCCAGAGTGCTTATTAATGGCAGGCTTTCCTCTGAATTTTCTATCACTAGAGGCACCAGACAGGGGTGCCCCCTGTCACCGCTGCTGTTTGCTATAGCTACAGAACCACTTGCGGCAAAGTTGAGGCAGCATCATAGGGAAAAAGCGCTGAGATGTTTCCAGAGACAAATACTGAAATCCATGTACGCAGATGATATTACTTTATATGTGCGAGATCCCAGCGAGAACTTAAATCCAATTCTCAGAGAATGTATTTGCTTTGGTAGACTCTCAGGAGTCCAGATCAACTGGGGCAAGTCTTGTATTTTTCCACTCACGGCATCCACAGGACAATTTGTGCTCGATTACCCCATTGCTTGGTGCGAGGGAGATTTTCGATACTTGGGTATCCACATAGAAAAAGATCGGGATGAACTATTGAGGGCCAATTATGGCACGAAAATGACTCGCATTATAGATAATATTACACGATGGATCACCCTGCCTCTCTCCATGGCGGGTAGAACGTCTCTGATTAAAAGGGTGATCCTGCCACAATTACTATATCTATTTTTAAACATTCCCTTCTATCCAGGCAGTTTTTTTTTTCTTCAACACTCCGAACGGAGCTCATCAGATTAGTATGGGGCGGAAAATCGCCTCGGCTCAAATGGGACATCCTCACTAGGCCATACAACCAGGGCGGGTTTGGCGTTCCCGATTTTGAGCTGTATTATCAAGCTGCCCAGGCTCACTAGGCCTTTTTCTGGGTGTGTCAGCCTAGGTACATGCCCCAACTGGCGGCGGAGCATTGGTTGGCTCATCCAATCCCCATAGAAGGCGCTCTATACGCCTTAGTCCCAGGAAGAGATAAGACGCCCACGACATTGATGAGCACGGTGACCACATGGACCCGACTGGCTGCTAAATTGGAGACCAGCATGCTCTACGCGCCGCTATTGCCCCTCTTTTATCATCCAAGCATGCCCCTACTACAGGAGGCAGGTTTTCGTAAGCTGCTCCACAGTATCCACGTCACGACATGGGGCGACCTATATCATGCTGGCACATTCCGATCTATGGAGCATTTATATGAAGGCATACAGCCATCTCCACTTGACGTCTTTCTGTACATTAGGCTATGACAGGGACTTAAAGCGCTTACACCTGACTTCCCTCATGAGCCTCAGACTTTTGCACCGCTGCAACGCATCCTTCAGGATGATAAACTCAACAAACTGGTATCGACAATATACAGATCGGTCCACTCACTACTAGACACCCCACCATTAGCGGCTAGAGCAAAATGGGATCAGGAGCTGGGGGTGCCACTAACGGACAAACAATGGGAATTTTGTCTACAGCAGACAGAACGCATTTCCTCTAGCAGCAGATTCAGAATTATACATTTTAAATTTGTCCATAGACTGTATTACACTCCAGCCCGAATGTGTAGACTTCAACTACGCGCCACTGACAATTGTGACAGGTGTCACGCCCCAGGGGCTGATTTTCCACACCTAGCATGGGCGTGTGATGCAGTGCAGATATACTGGCGCCAGGTGTTTACAGCTCTGTCCAAAATGATTAATACTGAAGTGGAACCCTCCCCTATTCTGGCTCTCCTGGGCTACGTAGAGCCCATACAGGCGGCACACCGCAAATTCACTGCACTAGCCTTTCTAGTTGCTAAAAGAAGAGTAGCATGTAGATGGGGCAGGGCCCCCAAATTTAAGGATTGGCTGTGTGACCTTACCTATTGCCAGGAACAGATCACTACATATTCTGAGTTATTACTGATAGCCTCACGGCCCACCGATATTTGGGCTCCGTTGAAATGTTTCCTATTAGGAGGGGACGAAGCTGCTGAGGAAGGGATGCCCTCCTAGGTGGACGCTGGGAGATCCTTTATAAGTTACTCTTAGACACACATCTGAGAACACTACATTGAGAATTTGGGTTCGGGGTTCTGGAGAGAGGAATGTGCGATGGATGATTTTGGGGAACGGTGTGGTATTATTGTGCAGTCATACACTAGCTAGATCGCCCTCACGTTGCTTGGAGGCAGGTAATAGGTACTTGTTGCATCTCCTTGTTGAATGCTATACTGCATAGACTTTTATTTGTAAATATGTGCGGATGCTACGGGCAGCCTGAAATGCAAAATAACTTGGGATGGGTAAAGTGCGAGGCCACCTGCTTATTGCACAGTGCTGTTGTGATGAGTCTACATGCGTTCAGTTGCCCTGATTCTGTACATGCCTTGTTGATTATGGACTAAAATGTGTACACATGAATGCACTTTTTTTTAATGTATTATCGCTCAAAATTTCAAAAATAAAGTTTAAAAAAAAAGTTTTTGAGGCTTACTCGAGTAGAGGAGCTATGGCTTCATAGGCTTTTGCTCTTGGAGCCTGCCGGGAGGATATTCTCAACGCTGCAGACTGATTATCAGACTCAATATTTAATGAGGTTTTACTTTAAACCACTCCCGAACATTGCTTCGCTGATTATGGATAAGCTTTGAACCAGCATAATTCTCGCCTCCGGTCCTGACATAGAAAGAAAAATGTCCTAGCTATCTTCACGGAAAGTTTCAATTCTATTAAGGACAGAGGTGAGGGTTAACGAGATAGAAGGTCAGGCCACTCAAGGCCTGACTTACTATAATATCATGAGTTTACGTTAAGGTAGGATCTAATTTGTTTCTCCTGGATTGATACATGTATTGTGTCCAGTGTATTGTTGGCAGAACTGGCTTCTGTCAAGAATGCTGGAAAAATAGTTTAGTTTGCGCTTCATACGTCTCCGCTCATGTTTCTTCTAGAGTCTGATGGGTCGAAGCAAGATTAAAGATGTCATTATACATCTGTAGTCACAGGAAGAAAGAGAAAGAGGCAACATCAGCAGGGGACTATCACTGGGTCCTGGCCTCATCTGATTGGACAATATATATTTTGATCTGTTGACTTTTTCCCTTAGAGATATGGGAAATTATGTTTTTTGGGTGTTTAATAACGTGAAGAAAGTAAAACACGTAATCCTTGCCTACGTGTCTTCAATAGAATTGAAACTTTCTGTTACTATAGCTAGAAATTTTTTTAATGAAATAAAGAAGCTGACAGCCTGGCTGGACTTACTATTTGAAAATGTGCACTGAGTAACTTTCAGACAAATCAGTGTTCATTTTTTTGGGAAGGGGACATGTTATTTTTTATTTTTTTACCTAAAGCAAGAGAAAGAAATCAAACAAATTGAGAAAAAAGGAAGAAAGAAGTAAGCTGTGAAAGATAGCAAAAAAGTGGCAGAGAAAGCTGAGGCGGGAAAAAATGTGCAAACTTGAAAAAGTGAGATAAGGAGACAGGAAGAGTGGTGTAGAGGAAGAAAGAGACATAAGGTGGAATCAAGGCTAAGCAGCCATGTTATTCTACAACCCATGCATTGAACAGCACCTTTGCCAGGCTTCTACGACAACATTTGGCCCTAAACGTATTTTTTTTGGGGTGGGGGGGTTATTAAAAAAATTATAATGACTGAAACAGCTTCTGAAGCAGTAGAACTCGAGCTGTAGCTACTTCATTTTCATTCTGGTGGGTACATGATTATTTTACAAAAACGCAAACGTGGGTGGTGGGTTAAGGGACATTTTGGGACTTTGCTGCAGCCACCTCCGAATAGAACAACATATCTGCCTATCCGCTTTGGCAGGTTGCAAAGTTTTAGTTTCTCAAATGTTTAATTTCCTAATACTACCGTTCCAGGGACATCCGATCCCCTGCCTTGCCTTCCTATAATTTTGCCGAGTTCTGATTGAATTAAAGGATTGCATTTCAGTCTTTATCATAATTGTAACCCAAGCCCTCCTGCTGAAGGATACAGCCCTAAATCACATGATACGTCTCAGCATCTCAGATGTTCTTCATTTCACAGCAGCACAGACATCCTCTTCTCATTCGCTCACGCTGATAATTCTCACTAATATTTTGGGGGGGGGTTTACTTTTATTTGAAACATAATGCAAGTTTGCTGTTTGAATGCTGTTGTGATTGAACACAACGTTTTACCTTGTAATGTAGTTCTGGTAATTTGTAAGACTTTTAAATTATATTCCATTTCTTTATCGTGTTCCCGCCTGTAGTAACCAGATACACACGAAATATTGCAGCAATATGAGCCGCAAAGAGCTGGAAAGACAATGAGCCCACAGTCCTACCAGATGTGTTGAGTTATTTAACTGGTAACAGAGAAAACCAAGGACTTTTTTTTTTCAGAAGGTATCAGATAAGCTCGTTTCCCAAATCCAGGAGTATTGAGTATCGCCGACAGGCCTATGAAGGACGGTAACTGAGCATGGGGCAGATCAAACTACAGTTTATAGAAACTACATCTCTGATACGTCTGATGGCGCGGACACCGAATACATATCAAGCCCTCACTCGGACATCTTATGTTTGTGAAACGGATCGAGTCAAGAGAATGGTTCCAGCAAGTTAGCAGAGGAATTTACAAAGACATTGAGGCCTACTCCTGAAGTCCAAGTGTATGACTTCTAACAGTGCAGGTAGCTCGGCTCATCTTGTCCTTTGCACTCATTGATACAACCCTGAAACACAAAATGGCGAACCAATGGACTCTGTCCAGTCTTCCATAACCCGACTTCTCAAAGGTTGTTTTACCTTCCGATTGTGGTCTCAAACAACGATACAGAACTGGTATCAAGCAAAATGGATTTACCGCTCAAAGACACACATTTAGAGAGTGATCAAGAACAACAGACATAACCAGTCGACTATTTCCCTTCCTGCTCGAGCTTTGCAGTCCTAACACAGTCTCCATGTTTTACCATTGGTTTGCAAAAACTACTGCTACCTTTTGTCTGTCTTATGCTTAATTTAAACCAGTGGCCATGCATGGCTCAATCACTACTGCTGGCATGATAGTTTGGTCCCTTCACTACCATCTCTTTCGCAACTTATTTCAATATTACACTCATACCCCTATTTTCAGTTCTCATTGAGCCGAACTCCCAGTCTGGAATTACTCAACCACTTCAAAATACTGCTTAGGTGAGGGTTATTTCTTAGTGGAATGTCAATATGCCTGCAGAGAAGCCTTCAGTTAGTAAGAATCTACGGGCCTGATTTAGAGTGGGGCGGACGGGTTACTCTGTCACAAACGTGACCGATATTCCGCCTGCCGTATTATAATTCCATAATATACAATGGCCCTTGTAATTCCGCCACCAGTATATCTGTCATATTTGTGATGGAGTAATCAGGCCCTACATTTTTAAGTATCTCTTGGTGTCTCCAATTTTAGTTCAAACCCTTCAACACTTTGTAAGTTTCAAAAAGTGCCATGTTTTCGGGGACGGGGAGGAGGTCTTATTGATAAATGAAGGCTAAATCATCTTCTGTTTTGTGATGGTTATATCGCTCCAAATGCACCCCAAAATCCCACTCCACCTCGCTACTATTCTATCACTCTGGAAGTTTTGAAGACAACCACTAAAGTATGATGGCTAATTGATGGCTCTTTTTTTAGGTCTGGCATGACAGTGCAGCTGTCTAAGTAACCCACTGCTACCATTTCCTTGAAATATGCATAAAGTGGGCTTTGGTTCCAACCAGAGAAGCATTTCCATCTCACCTCATGCTGTTTGGTGCATCATTCCCATGGAATGCTAGCATTGCAATGCTCGAGGAACTATTACACATCTCAAAAGTACAATGAATCACAAAAGAAATTCTTTATCTCATACATGCACAGTATGTAACAAGCATTTGCAATGCAATACGTCTTGCATTAGGAAAGTTTGAGCTATTGGTATTGTAAATGAATTTTTTTTATTTATGTGTTGGTTTTGAAAATAGCGAAATTAGTAGCTTTGTCATTTACAATGCCAATAGTTTTAACTTTCGCAAATGTGACACCTATAGCATTTGTAATGCAATATGTGTTGTATTTACGAGACTTAGATGTATTGATATTACAAATAACAATGGCTTTAACATTTTTTAATAATTAATACTTAAATAAAAGTTGTCATTTATAATGGCAATAGCTTAACCTTTTGTAAATAATTTTTGTGAAGATTATGTTACTTGTATTTTATTGTGACGAAAATCCAAGCACAGAAGTGGAATATTAACATCTGTTTGTGACATGTGTAATAAAGCTTGAAACATTGAGAGAACATATTTGAACCAGTTGTTGTTGAATGGTTGCACAGATTGATGCTGTGGTGGCGCTGAGTGATGTTGTGGTGGCGACGAGTGATGCTGTGGCGTTCAGTGATGCTGTGGTAGCACCTAGTGATGTTGTATTTCCCCTGAGTGATGCTGTGGTGGTAATGAGTGATGCTGTGGTGAAGCGATAGATAGATAAAATGAGTGCAATAGATAGAGTGAGGGCGATAGATAGATAGAGGGAGGGCGATAGATAGATAGAGTGAGGGTGATAGATAGAGTGAGGGTGATAGATAGAGTGAGGGCGATAGATAGATAGATAGATAGATAGATAGATAGATAGATAGATAGATAGATAGATAGATAGATAGATAGACAGATAGATAGATAGACAGACAGAGTGAGGGCAAAAGACAGACAGAGTGAGGGCAAAAGATAGACAGAGTGAGGGCGATAGATAGATAGATAGATAGATAGATAGATAGATAGATAGATAGATAGAGTGATGGCGATAGATAGAGTGAGTGCGATAGATAGACAGAGAGTGAGGGCGATAGATAGGTAGAGAGATAGAGTGTATTTATGTTGCATTGAGTAGTGTAAGTATGAGGTGTGTAATTATATGGCACTGAGTGGTATTATGTGGAGTATATTTACGTTGCATTGAGAAGAGTGTAATTATATGGCGTGTAATTATGTGGCACTGAGTGGTAATATGGCGAGTATATGTTGTATTCAGTAGAGTGTAATTATGTGGCGTGTAATTATGTGGCACTGAGTGGTATTTGGAGTGTATGTTGCATTGAGTGCAGTGTAATTATGTAGCATATAATTATGTGGCACTGAGGGGTATTGTGTGGAGTGTGTGTTGCATTCAGTACATTAATTATGTGGCATCTAATTATGTGGCACTGAGGGGTCTTTGGAGTGTATGTTGCATTGAGTGCAGTGTAATTATGTGGCGTGTAATTATGTGGCACTGAGTGGTATTGTGTGGAGTGTATGTTGTATTCAGTAGAGTGTAATTGTGTGGTGTGTAATTATGTGGCACTGAGTGGTTTTTGGAGTGTATGTTGCATTGAGCGCAGTGTAATTATGTGGTGTGTAACTATGTGGCACTGAGTGGTATTTGGAGTGTATGTTGCATTGAGGGCAGTGTAATTATGTGGCGTGTAATTATGTGGCACTGAGTGGTATTGTGTGGTGTGTGTTGCATTCAGTAGAGTGTAATTATGTGGTGTGTGCTTTGTTTTGTTGTGTTTTATTATGCTATGCTTTGTTTTGCTATGCTATGTTTTGTTATGCTATGCTTTGTTATGCAATGTTTTGTTATGTTATGCTATGCTATGTTTTGTTGTGTTTTATTATGCTATGCTTTGTTTTGCTATGCTATGATTTGTTATGCTATGCTTTCTTATGCTATGGTTTGTTATGAGTTGCTATGTTTTGTCATGCTATGCTATGTTTTGTTATGCTATGCTGTTTTGTTGTGCTATACTATGCTATGTTTTGTGATGCAATGCTATGTTTTGTTGTGGTTTGTCATACTATGCTGTTTTGTCATGCTATGTTTTCTTATGCTATGCTATGTTTTGTTGTGTTATGCTATGTTTTGTTGTGCTATGCTATGTTTTGTTGTGTTTTGTTATGCTATGTTTTTTGTGTTTTGTTATGCTATACGATGTTTTTCTATCCTGGTGTGTGCATGTGTGGTTGTGTGTGTGTGTGTGTGTGTGTGTGTGTGTGTGTGTGTGTGTGTGTGTGTGTGTGTGTGTGTGTGTGGTTGTGGGTTTGTGTTACTATCCTTGTGGGGACTTGGGTGTGACAACACACTCACGCTGTGGGGACTTGATTGCATTGTGGGGACCTGAAGTCCCCACAAGGTAAAGTCTTCTAAATGATTTTAAATGAGTTCATAAACATCTGTGGCAATTTTTACAATTTTTTAAAAAAATGCCTTGTGGGGACCTGTGTTTCAGAAAGTGTGTTTATTTTTTTGCTCGCTCTGCCCCTGTAGGCCGGAGGTGGTACTGCAGCCTTAAACAGACTTCGCATATTAAACACACTTCAGCAATTGGATTACATCTTGCAACAAATAGGATAGTGATTTTAAAGAAGCATAGCAATTACAAAACATAATACATGAATACAATTGCCTTTTTAAATGCACATAAAATGTTTTCCTTTTTTTTAGAAACAAATTAATCTACTGATGTTGCACTTTTAATTTTTGGGTGGCTATTTTCTTTGATAAGCATAGACATGCACAATTAATAGAATAATATTTATTGTTTTACATTTCAAACACCCACTTTAGCCACTGACTCTTGCATTGACAGTCAATACAGTTTGCCTGGTTGCTGCACTGCATTACGCAAAATGCGTAAATCTGTCCCAAACTTACTGTGTAGCACCCAATGTGCCTCCTCTATCCATGCACACAGAGCATTCCATCTCTAACTGTACATCATATGATATATGCAGTCCCCTCCATACATGTGCTTCATGCTTCCCATCAATTACTGTGTAATGTGAGCAGCCTCCAGATTCGATTTGCATAGAGCATTTAATCTGTGGAACTGCAGGATTTTATATGTGCAATCTCCTCCAAGCGTGTGCCCACTGTTTTGCATCACGCAGTCTGCAGTAAAGGATGTCATCAGCCTTGTTCATCTACACACACTACAGTCCATCACTCACTGCGCAGCACACAGTGTGAAGCCTCCGCCATGTACAGTTATCCATGTGCACACTATATCCCATCATTTACTGGGAAGCACAAAATATGTGCATCGTCCTCTATCCATGTGCAGACCACTTTCCATTAAACACTCTTCGACACACACTATTTGAAGCATCCTTTGTCCATGCGCCCACGGCATTCCATCACTCACTGTGCTGCACAGAATTTGTGCAGTCTCTGCCATCCATGTGCATTCCACTTTTCATCTCTTACTCTGCAGGACCCAATGTGTGCAACCTCTGCCATCCAAGTGCCCAGTACAGGCCATCAATCACTGTGCAACACACAGTGTGTGCAGCCTCCTCCATCTCCTAGGGTTTGAGCCTCATGGCCTGCCCCTGTTTTTTCCACGTAACAGACAGGACCTCTCTAGAGCAGCTGTAGAGCAGCTTTTCCTACTCTTGTAGGTGATAGGCTGTGTATGAAAGGGAAGAGGTGTGGCGCAGTGGCCAGGGTGCCTGACTCTGGACCACAGGGTTCACAGTTCGGCCCTTGGCCTCAGCTGCAGGTTAGCCCAGCACCATCTTCCATAATCTTCCAAATACCCCCCAGCGCCAGGACACCTCTCCGGAGGTAGCTGTGCGCTTTAACGAATGCTGGCATTTATGTATGCTGCTGCTCTGACAGTTTCTACGGTGATGCACTACCCCCAACCTTCATTGCAGCTGAGCTGTGGAATACACATAGAATGTGAATAGGCACACCGGGACCAGCGTCTAACTCCTGTGCATAGTACATTTCTCTATAATAACATAACATGATGCTTGATGAATGCATGGAACAACTTTCTTCCCAAATGATGAAATGTTGTCAGCATTTATTGCACTTAAATGTGAAAGCGTACTTAAGATGATGCATAATCTAAAATCTACATCTGATCGAAGTCAGATGCTGCTACTAATGCGCCACTTTACCAAATCCTTTGTGGGGTTGTACCTGCAGCGCCCCATTCTAGGCACCTGTAGCAGGCATGTAAAGAGCACTGGAAACAGACCCAACTTACTAGCCCTCAAAAACCACTGCAGACACACCTGTTATGCCAGCATCTCGAATTCAAAACAAAATCTGCTTTCACTGTCTGGGTAAAAAAGGTATGTGAGATATTGCCTTAAAGCGCAATTTCCCAAACATGGCGTTTTAGGGTGGTAAATTTTGAAATTTTGTGCGCTTCTAGAATTAAAAGTCCACAGGGACAGCCATTCACCTTAGCTGTGTTAAAATTCAGTCTTAAAGTAAAAGTAACTTCTGCACGCTACTTATAAGTTTGTAAATGCCAGTTTCCACAGCAATAATGCCATCAATGTTAGCAGATAAAGGAAGTTATGTGATTTTGTTTAGATGCACATGATTTTTTTGAACTAAATAAAACAGGAATATAATTTAAACAGACGCCTAAAAGTACCAGCACAAATATGTGCTTCAACAAAAAAATGTTGCTCGAGAAAACCGGATTCTTTCCTTGCAACTGAGCACACACCCAAAGCAGCTGTTTGAGACAGGCAGCAAGAGAGGTGCTAATCACGCATAAGAAAAGCGGCATTATCATGACAAGAGACCAGTATGCAGAAACCGGCTGGAGACGGCCAAGACTTTCAGACTGGGGGATGGGACTACCTGGAACAGAAAGCATGTCTGTAAAGTTAAAAGACGGATGCTTGCTTTTGGGTGTGACCGACTTGAGACACTGAAAGCAAAAATATTGGAGCACATACACCTGAACGGAGGCACTCCTTCGTCAAAGCTTCCAGTTCAGAGCTGTTTTTTGCGAGCCACAATTCCAATTCCATGAAACGTTCTATGTATGCTGTAACTCATTCTTCAAAAAATGTAAGTTTTATATTTAAAGAAAACATTCCTTACGATTGCAGTTAAAGGAATACATTATTTGCAGAGATGTTTTCATGCAGGCTTGTTAGAGATATTCACTTTATTTTTGTTGGTTAAATGGGTAATTCAGTGCTGCTTTTCGAATAACCTGCTGGCAGCTGATTTAGTTGCTGCTTAGCTATATGAAATCCCAGAAAATATGAAGGTACTAAGCCAACTACTCTTCCTTTCCATTCATGCTTAGGAAGTGAAGGTTTTTTTTAAACAAAATACAAAATGCACAGCAATTTGGTGGCACAAGTGCATTGCAAAAGATTTTCTTCTTTGCTAGGAAAAATGTTCAATCGTTGGAAAGAAGCTAGGAGGAAAATGTGACACAACAACAACAAACTCTTGGCATTGCTGTGGGGAGGGGGGGAGGAGAAATGCGAGACACGGCCTGGCGGCCGTGAAGTGTGAAGCAGTGGGCGGGGGGAGGAGAAATGCGAGACACGGCCTGGCGGCCGTGAAATGTGAAGTAGTGGGCGGGGGAGCCCTTTGAAGTGAAGCTCTCCGAGGGAAAAGCGTGTGCTTGTGTTCACGTGAACTGTCGGAAATCCACCGATGGTTTGAGAACTTTTTTGCCCACTAAAATTCTCCCCTATCCATTCCTTGCGGAATGGGATAGACGAGCCCTAAAAATAAGTCATTTTCTATTTTTTCCCTGCAACAGGCCTTTGGTTTAGTCAGGATTCACGTGTCATCCCTATCTGTTCACCTCATTGTTCTTCCCCCTCTGTTTTTTTTCCACCTGCGTCTCCATGTGGGTTAAGATGTTAACTTGTACTTGATATTTCATACCACAATAAAAATATATAAAAAATAAATATAAAAAAGCTTCGTCAAGATCAAGAGATTTAGCAATTATTAGATAACACATGCAAATAAATGCATGCGCAAATGTTGTTCAACACATTAAAGCTAGAACTACTGACTCTGCCAATGTTTGCTTTCACTGGCCTTGAAACATCTTAGTCAATCCTGCGGTTTATGCAAACAAACCACATAAGGTTTTCATTTTGGCTTATATGTTCGGTTCATCAACATTTCAATGCAGCATAACACGTTCATGATTTCTGCATGTATGTCGTTGTCCGGTAAGTGATACTGAACACAAGAGCAAAACAAGTTCCAGCCAGCGGAAGGGCCAAGTACCAAGAGGTTATCTAGACTCCTAGTTCAAGAACGAGAGTCAATTTTAGCAGAGTTTTGGTTAATCAACCTACTAGGAGGCGCAGGCCATTTTTGAGCAGTGGCTACTTCTTTACTTTATCTATCGCGCATGTGTGGAAACCTTCCTACTAAGACGAGATCACTAATAATATATTTTAGAATGTGATAATGTATACATATTTGCTACAAAATCTGCAGAACTGTCAATAACCATACGTACTTTATAAAAAAAATATGGACTCGCAGCATAATAAAAAGTATGTTTCCTATTTTATTTTATTTCTTGATGCAGTAATGAACAGGTGTTACCTATTAACGAATTTAAAAGCTGCTGTAGTTAATGAGCTCAGGTGGATGAATAGACCCTGGCGTGATTTACACTTGTTACCTGCATGTCAAACACTGCCCTCTAGGGGCATACATGTTGTAGCGCAAGGGTGGTACTTGGCCTCAAACTTCAATTTCTAAGTGACTACATATACTGTGGCTTAGACTCTGGTTTGAATTCAACCTAGAAAGCTCGCTTCAGTGCTTAAGACAAGGTTTGAACATATCAAGATTATCTTACGTTTTACATTTATTTCTGGATTTTTATATAGTACTGAATCAACTACACTGACTTACGGATTCATTCGAAGACAGAAATAAAAGAAACACACCACACAAACCAGAACATGCAACAAACCAGTTAACATGCATGTACCCTCTACATAGATACTTTTATTTTTATAAAAAAAAGAGAGAAAAGAGTGATATATATATCTCCAATGCTGTTCTAAAGGAAAATCTTTTAAACGCTCTTTTTAACACTTTTATTTTAGTGTGTGATACGTATACTTTGGAAGCGTCCTGGTGGATAGATCCATAGGTGGAAAGTGTGTGTCGGATTGTAACAACTACAAAATACCCTTTTCTCTATCGAAAAAAAATCCAAACCGAAGTTTTTATTTGTTCCCCCTCAGCTACACCACAACATGTTGAGCCCGATTGACAACGGGAGGCTGTAAATATGCACTCGCAGGTCTACAATCTTGCATGGGTGCAAATGTATCTTTTCCTGCAGTTCACAAAACTTTATCAGATTACACGCAGTTTCAAAGGTTCATGAAACGATATCTGAATTAACAGTTCAGGCTTAGTATTGGCATTTCTACTGGCATGATTGTACATGGTGTACAGTTACACCTTCTAAAATGCCACCACTTTATACGATAGCATAATAATTTTTCTGTCCACAGTGAAACTATTTTACCCTATGGACAAACCAGTTGCCCTAACACTGGTGTTCTGTTCTCTTTCAAAACTTGAAAACGGATTTACTTCTGCCGTTGACAGCAGTAAATATGTCACCACCTAGAGAGCGGGATGAAATCAGAGATAAGTGAGTGAATACCCAGAAACCCACTTTGTGGGTGATGACAAACTTAAGAGTGCAAACCACACCTTGCAGCATCCCCCCCACCCACAGCTTGTGATCGACTCACAGGTAACATTACTTCTTCCTGTGGTAGAAAGGTGTTAAACTGACACGTCACCTTAGGTGAGTTCCTTACATTTGGAAGTAACTTATCTGTGTCAAAAGCTTTGTGAATACGGGCCAGTGAATTCAGAGTGGCCGCGTTTACTGTCAGGACACGACGGCTCAGTCAATCAATCAATCATTGCATTTGTAAAGCACACTACTTACCCGTGAGGGTCTAAAGGTGCTGGGGGGAGGAGAATGCAGCTACTGCTCAAAAAGCCAGGTCTTGAGGAGTCTTCTGAAGGTCAGCAGGTCTTGGGTCTGCCGTAGGTGGATGGGGAGGGTGTTCCAGGTCTTTGCGGCGAGGTGGGAGAACGATCTGCCGCTTGAGGTTGCTCCTTGGATGCAGGGAACTGTGGCGAGGGCGAGGTCGGCATAGCGTAGCAGGTAGAGCATAGAGGTGTAGAAGCGGAGTCATCCGTTGAGGTAAGCTAGTCCGGTGTTGTGGAGTGCCTTGTGTGAGAGGGTGAGGAGCTTAAAGGTTATCCTCTTGCTGACGGGGAGCCAGTGCAGGTCTCTAATGTGGGGTGTGATGTGGCTGCGGCGAGGGATGTCGAGGATCAGGCGTGCAGAGGTGTTCTGGATGCGTTGAAGTCTTTTCAGGAGTTTTGCCGAGGCTCGAGCGTAAAGTGGGGGCTTTGTTATGGAAGCAGTGTCCCCATCTGCAGGCAATGTCCTGATCTGCAGGAGATTCTGCACCATCACCGTACCATCTCCTTGGTGCCCTGACAGCATCCTTCTCTGGAGACCAATGGACACTGAAGGGATACACATTGTAGACACACAAAGAGTCTCTGCCTAAGAAAAAATGTGCCTGGCCTTGGATGCCCACTTTCCAGGCCTGCAAGCATCCTGCCTTTTACTACTCAGACACTATTACAGCCCCTGCCTCGGACTGCTAGACCCTAAAAAAGTGTCCACAAATGTGGGCAAAGAACATGTCTCTCTCTGTTTTCTATGAGGCCAGAGAAAGAGCTTCTTGATCAGGTCCTTTATAATCCAGGAGTGGAGAAATACATTCTCTAAGGTCTTTAACCTTGGCAAACATTTAATTTACATTCATTTCAAATCATAAACTGATTTAGACATCGCCTGATCTTGAAAAGCTGTTTTACCCTTTCTTTGTTTCAATGACTTTTTTGTCACAAACTCCGTGCTCTTTTTCTCTTTTTGATGAATCACAGTTCATTGTTTCTTCTCCTTCAGACTTTCATCAGCAACTACATGACCACAATCTGCATTGTTTGTACACTTACATGTGCTACATCTTGTATCTTCGTCGACTTACCTGAGGGGTGTGCCTTTCTGAGTACGGAGCATGAACCATGGTCTGGTGCACACGATCTGCTTAGGAGGATGCAAACATGGAAGGTGGGCCTCGCGCACACTGGAATGTGTACTGTCAGCATGCAGACGCCGAAGACTGCAGGATCTGGGCCCATAATTGCACATGAAGTAGTTTGGGATCTATTTAGAAACCTCATGATTAAGACGTCATAATTTGTCTGGTAACGTGCCCAAAGGAAGGGCACATTAATTCTATATCACCACGTTCATTTTTTACAGTGTTGATTTACTGTGTCATAATATTTGAATGTATAGTTAAGTGCTCACATACGTTTTCACAGTAGAACCGAACCATATTTGAGACTAAGGCTGATCTATCCAAACAAAAATCAGCCCACGAAGAACAATTTGAGTTGAATTGCTTCCCACGAGCCTGTCATAAAAACAACTCCTATCAAATACAGCAAGCAGGAGTACTTAAGGACCACAACGAAGGTACCATGCTATGTCACGCTGTAAAATTCCTTTGTATAGGTCTCACACTACCTCTCAGTGGCTTCAGAGTAACTTCAGACAGGAGATGTGGGTAAACAAGGGTAGAAGGCAGAGACACAGCTAAGGGATGACACTCCGTAGTCCATACGCTAGTCCATTGCATATGCTTGGAGACACGGCTAAAGGATGACACTCCATTGTCCATATGCTAGTCTATTGCACATACTTGGAGACACAGCTAAGGGATGACCCTCCGTAGTCAATTCGCTAATCCATTGCACATGATTGGAGATACGGCTAAAGGATGACACTTCATAGTCCACATACTAGTCCATTGCACATACTTGGAGACACAGCTAAGGGATGACACTCCATAGTCCATACGCTAGTCCATTGCACATGCTTGGAGATATGGCTAAGGGATGACACTCCATAGTCCACATACTAGTCCATTGCATGTGCTTGGAGACATGGCTAAAGGATGACACTCCATAGTCCATACTCTAGTCCATTGCACATGCTTGGAGAACTGCTAAAGGATGACACTCCATAGTTCATATGCTAGTCCATTGCACGTGCTTGGAGACGCGGCTAAAGGATGACACTCCATAGTCCATATACTAGTCCATTGCACGTGCTTGGAGACAAGGCAGACTACGAGTTTAATGATCTACGCGAGAGAAAACCACTGTAGGAGTGTCGCAGGACTGTGATGTGAGCAACCTGATTGGTGAGAAATTGAGGCAAGGTTTATAGTTTTGCATTCTTTGAGTCTTGTCTTCATTATGAATAAGAGGTATCTATGTTTACTAAGTACCATCACAGTGCTCATAGTGATAGAGGATTACTTCAAGGAAATGCCCTCATATTTTATTTCATGCCTTTGTTGTCAAAGTTTTCTAAAAAGCTTTGACCTGATGGTGTGCTGACAGGATCTTTTTGGGCCAGAATGCGGTTTCAGCCTTTTGTATTTATCTGCGATAGCCCTTGAGTGGTTCTTTTAAATCTTTCTCATCTCTTTTGTAACATTTATTCAAATGCTTGGCTTCATCTGGAGGCTTTTCTCTATGAAAACCTTTGCTTATGAGCATGTGTTTTAAGTCTGGGGTTGATCTTCAGGGCCAAGTAGCTCAGGACATCAGTGCCTATTTTCAGCAGCTAAGAACATAGGGGGTCTCATTACGAGGGCTCTGTAAACCTGATTAGGCTGTAACAAGGTGTATCAGCAGAACCGGGATTACAAGATCTCCAATAACCGTGAATCTGTGGTGTTGCACCCAGAAACCCCACCTGCTGGAAAATGAGTAATTTCCTTGGGAATCAAGATCGGAATTACAAATTCCCCCATAATTCAACGTTATGAACAAAGACCCTCAGTCTCCCACTTATAATCTCTGATACCTTCGGAGGAGGCGGAGTTACCGGGGAGATAACAGGGACCTCGTACTGAAGCCCAATACATGTCTAGGCTGAGAAGTGGAGTCACCCCGCTCTACCGACATCTTGACAGTGGCGAGAGTTAATATTCAACAGAGACGGATTGGAATCCAAAACCAGTTTTGGGGAACATTTTCAAACTAGCCACAAACAGTTGTGAAAATGGCCACCAGCCTGCAGCCCAAATGAAAAATGCCAAAGTGTCAATATGACTAGTCTACCCCGCTATTCCAAGCTTCTTTGCTAATCTACGGCAGCTTGAGATACAGACAGTAAATGATTGCAACAGTTAGAATAAAGTTATCAACAATCATGGGTTCTACCTTAATGTGTACTGTAATGGGGATTTGAAATCAACTATCTGCTCCCACTAAAGGCACAGCCAGACCTATTCCTGTAGTGTTTTTAGAATCGCCCTAATACCGATATAATTAACATATACAGACATCTATTATTAGCATTTGAGATGATTCAGAACACGTCAAATGTGTCAATGTTCATAAACACTTGCTACGAGAAAACCTCCACAAGTTAGAGGTGTCAACGACAGAGCTAAATCACATTAGAAGCTAAAAGATTCATTGTCAGTTCACGGTTTGCCTGACAAGATTCAGTAAAGACTCTGTTTTGGCAGCTAAATACATCGCATCACCATGCTTACTTCCTGGAGTGAAGGGGATTAACTCAGTGACCGACAGCCCACGCGGTGCCTTGGGGGATCCCCACCCAGGAGGGGGCCTCATCCTCCTATAGAGCCGTCGCATGTAGCAAATAAACACAGCTGCTGTCGCTGGGATAGAGCCTGCAGCACTGGGAAATGTGTGGTTAGTTCCCTAAGAATTTGACAAACACACTCACTCACAACAAACATAATTGCTTTATTACTGCATATGCAAAAGTGATCCTGGTGAAAAGGCAGCCCTACCTGTTACCAAGTGTGCAGCAGGAGATGACTAGGAACATCACTGAAGGACAAACAGCAGCAGGCCTTTAATAAACAACCTGACACTCCTAAGTCTAGGGTTGCGCTATTCATTTGGGCGAGGGATCACTAGCAATTTAATATAGCCTGCCAAAGCGGGCTATATCGGCCATTAAAGGCCCACTCCAGCGTTAAAGGCCCGAGGCGAAGGCCTTTATCAAGGGAGCATGCTTTTAATGGCCGCTATAGGGCTATAAGTCTATTAGAACATCCAGCTCCTAGAGGGCAGAATGTTCTAATTTGTAAAACAATTACCTCGCGCAGCTCGATGAAGTTGAAATCCCCTTGGGCTCAGTGAGGCCTTTGCTCACAGCAACAGCTGTGAAAGAAAAACCTTGGAATGTTGGAGCTCCAGGCTTTTACTAGCCATTAGATGCCCAGAGAACTCCATTATCTTCAATAGGGAGCTCAACATTCCAATGTTCTAATATAGCCTTAGAGCCCACTTTTGCGGGCTCTACTGACACTAAAAGCCAGCTACAGCGTTAAAGGCCCGAGTCGAAGGCGAGAGCCTTTAACAAGGGAGCAGGCCTTTAATGGCCAATAGAACCTGCTACAGAGGGCTCTAAGGCTATTAGAATATTCTGCCTTTAGAGGGCAGAATATTCTACTTTGTAAAACATAGGCTTCACGTGGCTCGAGGGGATTGAAATCCCCTTGGCCTCCGTGAGCCCTGTGTTCAACTGTGAACAAACATTTGAATGTTGTTGCTCCGGGCTTCTACCGGCCATTAGAACCTTTGAACACTCGATTGTCTTCAATGGAGCGTTCAACATTCCAATGTTCTAATATAACTTAAAATCATGATAATTCTAATAGGGGCGGGGCAAAGCAAAACCTGCAGAAGGCAGGGCTTGAAGGTCCCTTTCACTGCTGCATTTTGCCTCTCTGGGGATACTGAGGAGCTCCAGTGACCAAATGCATAGCAAAGAATATCACGGTCTCTAATGCCAGCACAGAAAATATTGTCCCCATCCTCTCTCTCTGGTTGGTGAGGTGAGGCCTTTTTATTCTGTGGCTCTTGCACAGACTGCCATCCTGATTATGCAGCATCATGCTTAAAAAGCCCACAGCGGAACCCTTCCTGTGGCACCTCCTGCCAACTCCATTTATTTTTTTACATTTCTTGAGTGAAGTACAGACCTAGGTAGACAAGAGCCGAGTCACTAGAACATTTTTTCAGATTCACAGCCCCCGCACCCATAAAGATGTGCATTGTAAAATTCCAAACAAATGATACAAATGATTATAGAAAAGCGCAGATTTAGCCCTGTAGATGGCTGGGAAGCTTACACATTTAGGCTCCGGAAATATGTAATAGGCTGAAATATTTATGGCCTGATATATGTTGAGTGGTACTGAAGTGACGGCAAAACAGCAAGCGATTTTACCATTACCTTGGGGTAAATCTGCACCAGTCTGCATATTTAGGATAAATACCTTATGGAATGGGGAATTACTAGGTAGGATAATTGTTATGGTCATAAAACAACACAGTCTTTCCAGTCTTATACATCTGTCATCTGCTATGACCAGATGGTCATGTAGGTGGGGATCTGTGGGGGTAGGATGGGAAAAGATAGAGGGATTAGGGAGATAAGGATAAGGTTTTTTCCTGGCACGGGGTGATACTCACTCTTACCCAACCCCCCGACAATAACACGGGGAATGAGCCACGACTGCTACTGCAGCCAATGCCCCAAGAGATTTTTCATCTGGAATTCAAGGCCAGAAACATTTGGTATGGTTCTCCCACACCTGAAAACTAAGGTGTGTAAAAACCTGTCCACTCTTAATCAAGTGGAACAAAAGTCTATGTTCATTTTTCTCTGCCTTACTCATATTAAGATCATTTGAAGATTAAAACTGTCACTCTTGAGTGAACCTATATTTTAGAGATTAAACTTGGTTTTCACAGTAACTGTGATTGGCATCACAATACAGAAGTAAATAGCAAGTTTTATTTATAACTCATTGTTGGAAATGGCCCTGGCTGCAGGATCATCCCCAAACTGTTTGCCTTCCCCCTCCCCTTTTTTCTGATTTAGTTTTTGTTGACTTTAGGATTCTGTGCACTTTACCACTGCCAACCAGTGCTAAAGTGCTTGCGTTCTCTCCTTAAAACAAGTGAGAATTGGTTTACACCCAATTGGAATATTTAATTTACGTATAAGTCCCTAGTAAAGAGCACCACACGTGCAGAAGGCGTGTATATTAAATGCTACTAGTGGGCCTGCAGCACTGACTGTGCCACTCACTTAAGTAACTCTTAAAGATATCGCAGTCCTGCCAGTGCTGTGTCTGCAGTTTAAACTGCCATTTCGATCTGGCAAAGTAATCCTTTTGCCAAGCCAATATATATATACATATGTCACCCCTAGGGTAGGCACTGAAGAGCACGGAAAGCAGGGTGCAACATATTTAAAAAGGAGGACATGTACTTTTAAGTTTTACATGTCCTGGTAGTGAAAAACTCTGAAATTTGTTTTTTACTACTGCAAGGTCTTTCTCTCCCATAGGATAACATTGGAGTTTCCTTTTTACATTTTATAAGTGTAATTCACAAAATGGGAAGAGATAACTGGTTCATTTTCAGTGTCTCTGGAAACCTAATTTAAAATCCTAACTTATGGTAAAGTCGGATTTTAAGTTACAATCATGAGAATGCCACATTTAGAAAGTTTATAATAATAACAATGGTTCAAGCACAAAATTCAACAAGAAACACATATGGTGATCAAAGTGTTCGGATGCCAGATTTGTGGGGCAATTTTGCAGGAACATTATCCTGCAATCTTTCCGGTCCAGTTTTTAAGTTTGTACCTGTTCTTATGTGATTTGTTCACATTTTCCCACCACACTAATCGCTGGGACCAGGACTAACTTCAATCCCTGATGTGGTTTCTTTGCTTGGACCTCATTCAGATATTTTTATGGTCTCAAATGATTTTTTATGTCGAGTGAAATTACCTATTGGATGCTCTAAAACCTGTTTTGTCTGTCCTGATGATGGCCATATTAATTACTTTGGATGAGACGCGATCAACGCTTATCTTTGGCATACATTGAAGAGGAAGCATCTATTGCCATTTCTGTTTTTATGATTTTTTGCATCAGTTCTCTTTGTTTATTTATCTGCCTCTGCCATTGTTTTATTGTTTACACTGTCAATTGTATTTTCAGTAATGTTGGTTGGTAATGGTATGCGGACCTCTGTGTATTGTTCTATTGTTTCATTGTTATTTTGTATAATTGTCCTAGTAAAAAGGTGTTTTATGCAATTTATATTGCTCGTTTCTTCATGGGTATAATTTTCACATTTTTTGATTAATTATTTTGTTTTTAATTTTAGTTATATATGTTTCTTGTGGCATTTTGTGCTTGAACAATTGTTATTACTATAAACTTTCTTTGCCCAGGTTCGGGTAATGGGACTGCCCCTGTTTCATGTAACCATTTTTAGAAAGTTGGCATTTTCTTGCCTTAGGCATTTGGCGATTACAGCCCGTCACTGGTCACATGACTGGTTTTAACTGTTTTTAACTGTTTTAAGTGTATTCCTACTAGACAGCCAAACACAATAGGAGCTTGGGTGTGACTATAGGGGCCATCCCTTGCAGGATGTGAGGGAGGAGCTGTACCCAGTCTCACAACTGAATAGGCTGAATCCTGTCTCCACAAAAAGGAGCTGCATACCCCCAAAGAGCCAAAACACTTTATTTAAGTGCACGCTGAGCCACACCAAGGGTCCAGGACCTGAGAGGCACCACTTGGGTCAGGAAGTAGCTGAAGAAGGGTCCAGGAGCAGCTGGGGAGCCTTTTATCTCCCTAATGCTCAGATGAGTGGGCCAGCAGACTAGCTCTTTGAGTCACTCTAGGATCCTGGGTTCAAGTTAGGTTGCAGGTCCAGTCCCCCCCCCCCCCCCTCCCCCCAGGCATGAAGGCAGCCGGCAACAGGTCAGCACAATAGGGCAGCAGCTCCTCCACAGTGGCAGTCCAGCACAGCAGAGTGACAGTCCTTTCAGCAGCTCAGCAGTCTTTCTTCCTGGCAGAGTATCCACAGGTCCAAAATCCAAAAGTGCACAGAAGTAGTGGTGTCTAAGGTCCGCCTTTTATACACAGTTGTGCCTTTGGAGCAGGGAGAAACTTCTAGAAGCATGCCCTTGAAGTGCACAGATGCCCTGCCTTCCCTGCCCTGGCTCCAGACTAACTACAGCGACCATGAAGGGGCTAATTCACAGCAGAACCATGTCGCTCGCACCGAAAATCAGTGCAAGCCGCGGCCAGCCCATCTCTTTGCACAACAAGCACCAACGCCACGGAGGACCGCTAATGTCAGGCTCCAGCCCACCTATCCTTGAAGCCCGGCCTGCTGCTTGCAGCGTGTCGACAACTGCCAGCAACGCTCCGCATGCTCCCTGCGGCCCTCTCTAAAGCGAACAGGACTGTTGGCACAAAACTTGAGAAGGTAAACCGCCAGTGGGACTAATCTGGGACTATATCCAACCTGCGTTCCATTGCGGTCGGCCTGAACATTTGACGTAAGTGAGCTTGGTCCAGTGCACTTTACGTGATGTATTGCAGTTTAGTCTTTTTAAAAAATCATAACTTCGGTTCTACTGATCCAATTTTTGTTGTTTTGGTCTTGTTTTATATATTCTAACCTGGCGTGGGATCTTTTTGTGTGGGGTCTTCTCAGTTTCACTGCTTGAAGTGTTGCACAAATTCTTTACACATTGCCTCTAAGTTAAGCCTGACTGCTCTGTGTCAAGCTAACGGGGGGGGGGGGGGTTGGAGGAGGGGGTGAAGACAGGTTAATTTGGAGTTTCCTTGTGCCTCACCCTGACTAGGATTATGGTTGCTGCTTGACCAGGGCTACACCCCAGTGAACCAGTAACCCCTTTTCTAACATGCATGTTACACCCTGAGCTACAACCATTACCAATAATACAATTTAAAACATGTGTGCAGACTTTACAAGTTATATCTCTGCAGCCATTACCTTGCCTGCAGCATACTTGTCAAACTGCGAAATAAGAGATCATTCTAGCAAGCTAAGGCTATTCGGAGGTCGCATTATAGCCACAATTTTTGAGCTACCATAGAACATGTTTGCACTTTGAGGAATGTCAAAGCAAAACTAACATTCAGTACGAGTGGCAGGATCTATGCCCCATTTATATTAATGGAGCAAGATTGTGTTTGCCAATGCTACTGACTGACTACAAATGGAGGGATGGATGACTGTGAAGAATAACAGATCTCCATCTCTTAATTCGTATTTGCAAAATGCCAACATGACAGGCAGACGTCCCTTGAAGGCATGCCATATTCCCAATGTGCAGGCTCTCTGTTATATACAGCTTACCTTCAGCGAATGCACAGAACCCCTCTGAGGTGTCGCTATTGAAATAATGGTTTGCAACTGCAACTCCACTCGACCATCACTGTTGCATTTACTTGCAGTTTACAGGGAAGGGGGAAGCCCTTTTAGAGGCAATATTTCTTGAGAATTGCAAGTAGTCGCGAAGTGGAAAACGCGCTTCACAAAACCTACTTGTGTATCACAATGCCCGTATTGTGCATTACAAGCTTGTTTATTTTGGCTTGAAACCCAGAAATTTTACAACTGCAAAAACCAGAGAAATAACAGCTCTAAGTACGCTTAAAAAGAGGAAAGAGGGTGAGTAAAGACAAAGCAGGAAATAATAAAAGAAAGAATGGGTGCAAGAAAGAAATGGAAAGAGGGAAAGAAGAAATAGGAGACAAAAAGAAAGATAGATGTATACAGTACGACTCTCAAAATGAATCACATCAAACTGCTTCCAGATCGAGACGAGTAAACACTTCTGTAGTGTGAATGAAGAGACTGACTGTTTATCAAGAGTCGATGAAAAGATGTTGCCACCCCTCAACTCCTGCAGCTCCAGTCAAATGTCTGGGTGCGCCATGTGATTGGGCTAGTTCTGAGACCTGCCAATCATAGCTTTTTAGACGACGTTACTTTCCCCATTAATTGCATGGGCTTTAAAATCATACTTTTCAAAGTCTTTTGGATAAAAATCCATCATTTGCTAAAGGTGTCAGATATGGCTCTGGCATAGGCTTCAATTAGTTCCTGTTTAGGTCACACTGCCCGGCATGTGCCTGTGTTGTAGGGAAAAGCGTGCTCTGCTCCCTGTACTATATTTCATTTAAGGGAATGAGGCTTGCACCTCTGCTACCTAGGTTTTCCTTATTTTATGCGAAGGACGCTTTCAGAGCTCTGTCCTGACCGGCTTTGTGAGGAAGGCTTACAATGAGTCTCTTCTTCTTGTTGGGCCTGTTTAATGCAGAGACGCCTAAGCAGTTGCTATCTGTACTATGCCTATTTTGTGAGGAAAGCTTATCTTGGCGTTTCTCATGCTGCCAATTCTCAGCTGTACCCGTGTTGTGGAGGAGACTTGCCCTATTACTTCTCATGCTGTACCCGTGTTGGGTTAGGGATGCCTATAGTGTTTCTTTCAACACTGGACATGGTTTATGTTACAGTGGCCTGCAAAGTTGTTTTCCGTGCAGTACATTGTTGTTTGTGATGGAGGCCTCCACTGCTGCTCCTACAGGCTTGCACCGCTACTTTACATGTTATCTCTGTTTTGTGCAAAAGTGTTTTTTCACAGTTGTTATCCATGTTTTGTCTTTTATGTCTGTGTAAAGCATGCGTTGACTGTTGTGTGATGAGGTGCCTGAACCCCCATGCTCCGCCTATTGTGTGATGGAAACATTACTGCTGCTTTTGGATGCTGAGACTGTTCTGTTTGAGGGAACCTTCCGCACCTGCATGTGCTGTACCAGTTTTCATGTGTTGCTTTATTTTCGTTAGTATATTACTGCAAGTGTTCAAGTGATCACTAGAATATCTTTTCAATTCTGATCTAAGCATCACCCAAGTGGACAGCCTTAGATAACTTGGAAAGGCGTCCAAACAGGCACAACAATAGAGTTCAGGGGCTGAAGAGGAAAAATAGTCTCAGCATGGTGACAGAAAAAGATAAAGAAATGAAGAGAAAGGAAAATAATTTAGGTAGACGTTAAGGAAGTGTGGTGAGACTGAGGAACAATAAAGGGGAGAGAAAAGTAAGATTGGAAAAAGAAAACGTGAAAGATAAGAAGTGGATAAGAGAAGAAAAGTAAAAGTAAAAGGAATAATGTACGAGAGAAGAAGAACGCAAAAGTAACTGGAAGAAAGCAGAAGATGGAATGGAAAAGGATGTGTAAGCAAGTAAAGAAATCATGATAAAGAGGGGAAAAAACTCAAAGGAAAGAAATAAGAAAAAGTGATGATGAACGAGACAAGCAGATAAAGAAGAGAATACATGAAATGGAAATAGAGAAAGGGGGAAGAAAGTACAGAGAGAATGAGGAAGAGTATGTGGAAAACTGGGAAAACAGCAGGAAAGGGGGAGCATGAGTGAAGTGTTAAGAGAGGGAAGTCAGGAGAGAACAAGATGGAAACAATGAAAGAGAAAGAGGTATGGCGTTATTCAGCTAATGGAGGATAAGGAAGTGAGAGAGGATCCACATTAGATGTAACAGGATGAGAAGATAGAGGGAAGAGACGACAAAGTGATGGGGACAGGTGTGAGGTATGCAAATAAAGAGGGTTAGGAAGAAACATGAACTTGAGTCTGCTGAACGGGACATTCTGTGATGGATACCCCAAAGTGCAGCTTCTAACCAGTGCAAATAAAAGGCAATACGGTTTCCCAATTTAATGATAGCCAATCACATTGAAAGGATGGAACGCTGAGTTGACATTGCCCGAAATTAAACGAGTGACCATAATGCTTCCAAGTACTGTGGTCGACCCTGGAGTATTAGACGTCTTTGGCAGTGACCCTTCAGCAGATCTGTAAAACCTAGCTACCTAATTGTTTGGGAAACTGTGATGGGGAAAAAAAATTGCAACATTTTTCTCCAAATTTCTTTAGTGGATGGACCACCTAAAGCCCCTTGCAGCGTGTCTGTCTGGTCGGCTTTAAATATGGTAATTGATGGTAATTATGCTTCAATTGCCCCAACCACAGCTCAATCACGCCCTTGGCATTCCCAGTATAAACACCCACACATATTTCCATCCCAGGACTGCAGAGATTTGGTGAAAATAGAGCTGGAGTTTGTATTCAAGTCTCACTGGCTACTTAGCCACTATGCCAGATATCCTCCCGAGGGCTGGACAGCCTATTCTGTTGCTCTGGCATTTCCCCAGCGGGTTACAGGCAAGGGATCTGCCTTCAGAGCAAAATGGACTATCATGACCCATCCATGTCCCTGTGATCCCATTGTACTGGTGGGCTTAAGTGAGACTCCGTTTAGAACATTTGCACCAAGGTTGGTTTGGATTTTCAGTCCAGCCAAGTGTGTCTCCATAACCCTAAGCGCATTAACAAGTGTCACCCGAGTCACATCTCACCCGGTAACATTTCCTTTTTAAAAAGGACAAGCATTGGCTTTACAAGAATGTTTTATGGAAATGTAAAGCATTACAAGTAAATAGCACGGGAATTAATATGTATTTGTGTGGAAGCAAAGAACTGTAGAGTAAAAGTGGTGTGGTTTAAATGGCCAGTTGACAGTTGCACTGTCAAGCCAGACTAAAAATCCATGTAGGTTAATGGTTGCCCTCCTACCATCTGTGCTTCTATCAGAGAAAAACAACATGAAATATCTTGTTTAAGACACTTTAGAAGCATTAGAACATCACGTGTGTGCGCCAGAAAGTTCAATCTCAAGCTGCGGAATAAATAAACAAAATGATCACAGCTGTGTAGCGGGCAAGCACTTTTTTTTGTGGAAGCACACAACGTCTGCTCGATCAAAACATGTACTCCTGGCTCCCAACATGTGGGCAGAGTCAAAGCCCTTCTCTTATAAATGCTCACATATTTGTCCGGGGATAGCTGTGCTGCCAAGCCAAACCATAAAAATCCATGCGCAGGCAGCTAACAGAAAGTAAATTCAGATTTTAACTACAGGTTTAAGGTAGGAATACTTGCATTTTAGTCTTAATTTCTTTGTAAATATAGTTCATTTGCATCTACACATCTCCTACAAAATGGCTGCCGCAGATCTCTTTCTTAAAGAGAGGCAAGTACTTCATTTATGGGCGTGTGAGGTCTGGGTGAGGGATTGGAGAACTTGGAGTGCGGAGAAGCACGAAGTTAATGCATAGTTGACCTGTTATGTATAAAATCTATAACCAGCTCTAAAACTAAAACAAGGTACCCCCCCACCCCCGCCCCCGCCCCCTCCCCCCAGTTTAACAACAATATTGACACAATTACAGGGCTTCTCATTATGCAGTCTCTATAATGCGGTCTTATGTCAGGCAGCATGGGAGAGGACGTGTTTCATCTTTGCAGCTGAAATCGATATGGATATAGTACAGCTGAGAAAAAGATCACCGGGCACTAGTGTCCCTTTTCTATTACGATGGCCAACCATTTGAGGTGCCTGCATTTCAAGTGAATCTCTACAGTGCGCTTTCACATGTTTTAGCTATCTTTCCATTTACCACTGACTTTCAATGTAATGCCAGGACACTAAACTCAACCAAGTGGTGTTTCTCTTCCTAGTCTCTTTTCTCTCTCCATTTTTGCATAGTGTTTAGATGCCGATGGGAAATCTTTAGGGGCAGGCAGTGAGCAGATCCAGGTATGCACATGACCCCTCAGTAGGTGTTAACGTACCCTTTCTTGCATCAGTTCGACATATACCAACATTTTTATTTTATGCAAGAGTTAATTTCAACACATTTATATTTTTCCATGTTTATTTTCAATAGGACAGTTTATTTTCCCCTAATGCTTAAGCCCTTTGTCCAATTGTTTTTTTTTTTTTTTCTTTTTTAACTTTTCTTTTTACATTAGCTCGTGTGGGCCTTTACATTTTTTTCTTTCTTTAGCTGAATTTTTCGTTTGTTGCCTTGCCTGAATCTTGAGTATTGTATTGTGGCATAGGGTAGGTTCCACAAAGTAATGCGAACACTACTCCTGAAGAAACCTGTTTGCCTTTGAGTACAAACTGACAAAGAAATGGATGGAAGGCTCGATTGAGAATGTGCTGCCTTAAGCCTGAATGGCTGTACACTGGTAGCTAGAGGCTTAATCCTTAGCCCCTTTGCAGCACATTCAAGAGATTGAAAATAGTTCACTATCAAAGCCCATTCTGTCTTTGGCCTCTGCTGGATGAAATCACCTCTACTGGTTGATAGGATACTTAATTCTTCATGCCTATCCAATCCTTTCCTAGTTTGTAATAATCACCTGTAGGTACTAGGCATCATTCCATCATTGGTGTCTTTGACGCAATCATACTTATGCAGCACTGTCATTAAATGCCTGCATCACCGTAGTAGCAATATATGCCATACTCAGTGTTGCCAGATCCCTCCACATACGTCAAAGAGAAGGTGTCCAGGCTGGGTCTTTCCTATATCAAATTGCTTATCAGGTGTGTTGGTCAGTCGGTTTATTTGTAACAATCAGACTACAATAATGAACTGCACTGAGGAGTTAATCGATATACCGGGACAAATAACATCAGGTTTGGCATAGACGGAGAAAACACCTGACAAACCTGGTTACACAACAGTCTGCATTCAATGTTCATGATGTTGACAGTGTCACTTTTTTGTTTTCCTTTTTTCAGAGGAAATACATGCTGTTTCTAATTTGACATTTGGCAACAGTAAGATCACTGCAATCCAACTTATTTTACTCTGCTACCATGTGAAACATTTTTATTAGTATGTGTTTGCATTTCACTGAATTAAAAGAAGGGAAAAGCATGTATTGGGCAATTGTAATAAAAGCAAAATAGTTCCCCCAAATATTTGCTTCATAAGTCAGAAGTGATCATGTGTCAGTAGTGATCATGTGTATGACTGGCAACCCATAGCAAATTAATCCTTTATATTGGCTATGTTCAGTGTCAATAAAAGAAGGTCCAAGTTATATTACGAAGATGTATGAATATTTTGTAATTTCAGTATAAAGCAACCCAGAAAAAAGGTTGTGGGTGCTACATATACTTCAATTGAGAGTCTAGTGCTCAGGTGATTAAACATGCAAAATGAACAACGTGAATCAAAATAGAGGAAGAGTTACTTACCTGTAACAGTAGCTCTCCAGTATTGCTATCTTTCATAGATTCACAACCTTGAATCATTCCTATGGTTTAAATCAGAGTCCCATAGCAAACACACAGAGCAGTCCAATGTTAAACATAGGCAGAAAACCTTAATATCGTCACTCAAGTAGCCTATTCACATTATTTTTAACCCCTCCCACGCTCATGACGAGCTCAGCTCATCATGAGCCACGGTTCTCGTGTGCTCATGACGAGCTCAGCTCGTCATGACAGTTAGAACGCTCGCACGCTGGGCAAATTCCCCCGCTGTGCGAGCGTTCTAATTAAACAGGTGTGGTCATGACGAGCTCAGCTCGTCATGAGCACACGACCACCGTGGCTCATGACGAGCTGAGCTCGTCATGAGCACCGGGGCACTGTGCGCGCCCCCCCCTTCCCCCTAGCACGGCAGGGGAATGACCCCAGCAGCCAAGGGGTTAAAAGACTCGAAGTTCAGCACACACTTCACCCTTCCCTACCCAGTTCACTATGCTCAGATTTCATAGCACAAGTGTTGAAAAACAGTATAACGTAAGGAGCGTGAGATGGGAAGGAGGGTCGGTCACATGTGAATCTATGAAAGAGATCAACAGTTAAAGGTAAGTAACCTTTTCTTTCTCCAGTATTGGATCGTTCATAGATTCACATGCTGTAATCAGAGTACCAAGCAGTAAATCTACAGTACACACAGTTATTCCTGGATGGGGGAAAGAATCAGAAGAACAAAGGCCTCATCTTATTGAAAGAGATGACACAGAACCACTTGTCTTACTGCCACATCTCTGTTAACTGTTGAATCCAGACAGTAATGTTGCATGGAAATGTGTCTGTTCTTCTAGGTTGCTACACTGCAAATGTCTGCTTCAGGTATGGTGGGCCCTTTCTGCTGCGTTGCTTGAATTCTTGAAGTATGAATTTAATGCTCCTGGTTTGTTCAGTTGAAAGTCAGTAGGTACTTTTGGAATAAAATGTGGATTTGTCTACAGTATGATTCTATCATCTCTAAATTAAAAAAAAGGTTCTTTGATCATAAAGGATTGATTTTGCCAACTCTCCTTGTGGAAGTCAGCGTCAATAGAAGTGCCATATTCCAAGAAAGGAAATGTCATTCTGCCTTGTGAATTGGTTTGAAAGGACTCTTGATTATTTGGGAAAGAACTATGTTTAATTGCCAAAGAGACCATAAAGGAATTCCTTAACAATTCTTGTTGATCAATGGGATGGTTGGTTGAGTGTTTTTTTATAGTGTGAACTGGCAGCCAAATGGACTTTGACTGATGCAGGACAGATCATGCTAAACTAAAAGGTGTGTTAATATTTGCTGTGGAACGTGTGATATTGGGTATAAACTGTGGTTGGCACACAAGGAACAACATTGTTTCTATTTTGCTCAATACATTTTATTTGTTGAAGCTGCTCTATTATTAGATAGTATTTCTCTGCAGTCCTTCCTCCAGAACATCTAGATGGTGTAATACATTGAATTCAGAAGTCAGACATCTAGCTCAAAGAGAGGGTATCTGGATGCAAGATCTGGCGGTACAGAATTCAGGGTTGCTTTGAGAGGAGAAGTTGCTCTGTGAACCAGTACTGCCTGGGCCACCATGGGGCTATCCAAATAAGGCAACACGGCTCTCTCCTCATCGTTGTTATGGTCCTCTAAATGATTGAGAGGGCAGGAAAAGCATATGAATACGTTGATGACCAATTGATTAAAAATGCATTCCCCAGTGACTTAGGAAGATTGGGCAAGTTGATGCAATACACACATTTCCAGTTTAGATTAGTCACAAACAAATCCAGATTTAGCAGAGAGAAGGAAAATATGGTTCATTTGTGTTTGATTGATCTCACATGTTTGATGCTCAATTTGTGTTCTTCTGAGGTTGTCAGCCAAGGAATACATGTTCTGCCTTTATTTTAATAGGATTTTGTATGGCCCAGTCCCATATATCTTGTTATTCCTTGAAATGCAGGTGGGAAGGTGTTCCTCCCTGATGTTTGACATAGTACATACTTGTTGTATTGTCTGCATATGGAGGAGTATTTCATTCTTAGGAGAAATTAATGTATGCCTAGTGTTATGGTTCTCAACTTCAGGATATTGATATGTAGTTGCACTTCTTTGTGCGACGGCTTACAGCTGACTGCTAGTTCCTGCAAGGGGCAACCTCCAACCATCCAGGGACGCATCTGTGGTCTTAAAAATCTGAGTGTTCTCTTGGAGAAAAAACAATCCCACAATGGTATTGTTGTGCTGCGTCCATCATAGTAAGGTTTTTCTTATTCTGCTTGTCCCCTTTATAAGGTTGTTGAATTATCCCTCTATTTACAGCCACTGCTTGTTGAGTTCCTATTGAAATGGTCCCATGTGAAGGGGCAAAGTAGGATCAAAGAGCTGCAAGAAGACTTCATTCCTAAAAAGGCCTTGACAAGTCAGATGGTGACTGGTTTTACTTTTTGTAATTTTCTGACTAACATAGTTAGTCACTCCTCTCTCTCTTTCGATGGTAAGGCCTGGTGCACCACGGTGTCTAGTATTGCCACTCAACATTGAATCCTCCAGCAATGGATTAGGAAAGATTTCTTCTTGTTCGAAGTAAGGCTTAATCTGTTAATGAACTGATAGCAGTCTCTGGTTAACACTCTTGAGGCCTTGAGGGAATTTCCTTAGAATAGTCAATCATCTACATATTGGTAAAAGTGATGACCTTGCTCTCTCAGATGGGCCGCTACTAGAGTCACACAATTTGTGAATATCCTTCAGGATGATTAAGCCCAAACGGTAGGACTTTGAACTGATATGGCGACCAGCATCTGCGATTCTCTGGTTTCTGCAACGATTGGGATTGGTTGGTATATGAAAATATGCATGCTTTAGGTACAGAAATGTCGTGTAATCCCCTTGCTGCAGCTGTTGGAAAACTTCTTGTAAAGTCTCCATGAGAAAAGTTTGTTTATTGAGAAATATATTTAGATTCCAGAATTGACCTCAATTCTCCAGATTTCTTCTTTATGAGGAGAAATAGAGAATAATAGCCTCAATTGAGCTGGGATTTGGGGACTTGCTCAATTGCTCCTTTTTGTAATATACTGTGAATCTTGGTATGCAACAGACAAATAGGCTGATGCGACCCACTGGGTGGTGGTGTAGGAGGTGGTATGTAAAAGAATTCTAGTGTATGGACATATCATATAAGGTCTAATACCCAGCAATCTGATGTTATATTGGTCTATTTTTTGTAGCAGGATAAGATTCTTCCTCCAACAGGTATTCCTGGATTCATTGTGGCCATCGCTTCCATAGTGCTAATGACATCTTCATTATTCACTGACTCGTGACTGGTTTGTAGAATTTCTTAAGGTGGGGCCTGCTTAGGGTAGGACGCTGGTGGTAGTGCTCTATGCTGTTGTATATACCTCTGGCAGTATGTCTGTTGGGCTGGATGAAACAGTCGGTACCTATGAAGTTGGTAAAGTCCTCTAAAAAACAAACTGGCCCCTTCCATGGACTTCCCGAAAGAACGGAGGTTATTATTGTTGTAGTACTCCTAGAGATCTTGTCGTATCCATGTATTACTTAATAGACTGTAGAGCTTCATCCGTGTCTCATCCAAGAGAGACTCTTCGTCGTACCGCAAGTCTATAAATCAACTATGTACCTTCATCTAAAAGAGCTGGGAAACAGCTAATGTTGCCTGCTTAAGATAGTTGAACCAGCTAACTGTCTGAATCCCATTGATGCAATATCCATTGAAATGTTGCTGATTGCCAAATATGTTTTCTCCCCCTCTACAAGTATTGCTTTTGGTTCAGCCTTCCTATTGTTGGGTAGGTAGTTAAGATATAGTCCAATGTATGTCCACAACTGGGGGACACAAAGTATAACCAATGTTGCTGCAGTTTATGAAATTGTTTGCTGATATTGTCGAGATTTTCGCCCTCTCTATTGGGCAGCACAGCGCATAGATATGTTGGATTTCTTGATCATTGTTGGGCTGCCTGCATTACTACTCAGTCTGCACAGGGGTGACCAAAGAGAAAAGCCAGAGTTTTTTCGAGTGTTTTATATTTTCAGCCCAGTCTAGCAATTACTGCAACTACTGTGGCTAGGTTTTTCATGCCCTTCAATACTTCTTACCAAATATGGTAAGATATTGGTACAGTGTTTATTGATTTTGTTGTAGGTTCTTTAAACTCATAAAGGAAACAATTGTTTTCCTTTTTCGGCACTGGTAAATTGAAACGTATAGATCCGCTTTCGATGAAACTGAGGAAATCTCCAATGTCATCTGAAAGTGAATCCGCTTTAGGACGGGTGACATCTCCTAAAATGCCGAATGCCTATAATGTTCCCAATCCCGGCCAGTGATTGAGGAGTGATTGGCTGCATGGCTGCATCTTACCTTCATCTTCCTCATCATCCGAGTATGTGGCATCTTTTGCTGGTGTATTAGGCAGAGTTGCCAAAGTAGGGGGGATCTATTAGTAAGACAAGAGGACAACAGATTCTGGGCTCTGTCTGTAACTCCCAGTTCCTGCAGGTGCTCAGTCAGCAGGTTCGGAGAAATGGTTTCAAAGGCTGCGTATGATGCTATCTGTCGCAGATATCAAAGCTCTTTCAGTTCCATGATTACTAGAGAAGTCGTACTGCGATTCATCCAACAGATTCTGTTCCTCCGCATATCCCATCAAGGATAGATTAAGATGTTTCTCTAGGATCTTCGCTGGGACTGGAAGCAGAGAAATAGGCTGATAGTTCTTGAGGTCCTTGGGATCCAGATTAGGCTTCTTAAGTAAAGGCTGTATCACGGCCTCTTTCCACAGACATGAATAGCGCCTTGTCATGATAACAGCTATAATGCTCGCCGTTAGGGGACTGGGGACCTCTAATGGCGTTGTTATAAAGAAGTCTAAATTATTATAAAGAACACATAAGCTTGGATGAATTAGGGAATATTATAATCCCTGATGGTTCCCAAATGCAGGACACAGCAATGCTCTGCTAAAATCCAGAAGCTGTAAGTGGGATTGTTGGAGCAGCTACTTTATGTAAGGGTCTTACTAGTAGCTGGTAAGCTACTGGTAGCTCAAGTGTTCCGTGTTGGAGACCCCTGCAGTAGGGTAAATCGCAATTCAGAATGATGTAAGTGCTTTGCATCTAACTGCCTTTCGGGGCTCTGTGAAAGATGGTAGTAAAACTCCTTTCCTCAAATACAGTACAAAATAATAAATAAAAGATGAGCACTGTTTTAATATATGACAAAAAATATAATCAATTTTAAACTATGACTTTTTTTTAAAGTATTTTGTGAAACACCACTAGGGTACTCTTTTCTTTGTATGACTTTTTATAGTGAATATTTATGTGGGTTCTGAAAACATTAAGACAAATTCTGAATACACTAAACCTACAAGTTTTTTGGGAACTGCTTGCCATTTTTATAGGGAAAAATCCCAAAGATGACTAGTGGGTTTTTAAACAGTGTGGCACTTCCTAATCTCTACACTAACACATATCTGTTATGTGACTAACAATATCTTTTTAACCGTCGGTAGGGGTATTTATACCATAAACAGGCCGATTATATATGTTTTGATTTTAGCGGAGCAGTACATCTTGCCACAATTCTGAATAAACCCGGGGAAGTGTGCTATAACTAAAGGGTGAGTTGAATGTAAAAATATACTGTTCTAAATATTCATAATTTTCAATGTTTAGTCTGGTTATCAATGATGCACAAGTGGAACTCGAAATCAACCGAAGCATATTTCAGTTTAAAAAAAGATGGTGACTTAACAGTTTGCGTGAAAAGAGCACCTTCCTTGGGAAGCATACACTATGTTGACCATACTGCAATTCTCAGGCAATTTCCGCTAGTGAAAAGTCCTCTGATGTAACCCGGCATATATGCTGGTCATTTTCCCACATTCTCTTGTGACTGTCAGAATGTCTCTTTGACTTAGCTTACTCTCATGAAGCGTCTCTGCTTGGCCAGTACCCATATCTCTCACTCTTCTTGGCACTGTTTATCAAGTTGTCAATCTTGGGCAGTGTTGGAACTGAGGTATTTTCTCTTGGTCCCTACTACGTCCGACATGTCTGCCCCTTTTCCATCACTGCATCTGGTCTCCCTCCTTTCAACCTTTGCATCACCTCTACATCCTGTCCTCTGCTCAATGCCTTACAGTTTACTGCTCTGGCCCCGCCCACAATTCAACCAGTCCTGCTACTTTGCATTCCTAGGGAACACCTGCAATTACTGCAAATAAAAAAAATAGCCTGAATGAAGGTGGCAAACTGCTTTTCAGGTGCATTACAGTACAAAAATACAGAAATAATGAAACAATTACAGAATGAATTAAAGCAATTACAATATCATCACTGTGAATTAACAATCACAGCGTTGCCTCAGGCAATTACCTTGTATTCTGTTAGTATCTGCAAGGGAAAGCCTAAGGGAAAATAAATTACTCTGATGATGTTATTCGTGGCAATTAGAATATTGGTCCCCATTTCATTAGAAGTGCTGAATCTCACGTCTAAATGTCAGCCCCAGGAGAAGTACTGTGATAAAAGATTCCTATGGAGGATACGATAAGTCAGGCAGATGGTATATTTTGTGTATTCCACTATCAGTCTTACCTGGACAAAGTAAACATGGTATGAAGAGGCTGACTCGTATTTTTTCGTTTCTGATGTGCCTTTTTCATTTCGTCTACATTGCCAGCCTGCTTACTGTATTGAATTGAATGTTGCATTTGTGTTTTCATTTTAATTTCGGTAAAAAACAGATGTATGGAATTAAAATATTTTTCATTCTTTTTCTATTGGCACAGTGAGCGTGCTAGCTTATCTGAACGACTAACTCACCTACCCATGTTGATGTCACAGCCTATCTTGACATTCATGTCTCTGCATATGTGTCGTTTTTTTTCTTTATATGCTTTAAATAATAATAATTTGCGACAAAAATGAATTGGTTTGAGGAATACTTAAATGAACATCGCCTTCCTCTGATTTGCACTGTGGACTTTGTTATATCTTGCTCAGGTATTCATGCATCTCCCCTGTTACCTTGATTCCTAGCTGCCCAGCAAGTGTGAGCGTTCCGAGTGGAATATTGGTGTGATGGAGACGAATGGAATGTTTAGGTGCCTGTGTGGTGAGATGTGACAGTTGGAGTATGGGCTTAGCAGCAGGCAGGCTTCTCCTAGTGGGGCTGCTGTACTTAGATACCAACCTGCAACTAAGACTAATAATAAATAATCTTGAAAGACACTCCTCGGCGTTGGTAAAAACAAAAAATTGAATAAAGATTACTCCCCCCCGCCAAAAAGGAAAGACACTCCTCGGCTACTAGTCGTCCATCACAACACTCTCCCTCAATTTGCCGACTAATTTCACTATTCAAGAAAATATGCTTTCCATTTTTTTAAACTCGTTTTTAGGTTTCGCCTGGCGTTCGCTGCGCAGCAGCGTTAGCGCAGGCGAAAACTTTTGAGAAGCAGTCTGGGGCTTTGTCCCGCCTCTCTGTTCCATTGGCTAGCTCCATAAATGGAGGCTAGCCATTGGAACAGAGATGCGTCAGCGATTGTGGGAGCAGATTCGTGGGCGTTCCGGCGATTTTTTCGCTCTCCGCCCCTTTGTGAACGTCATTGCGGCGGTGGGCGGTTGTTTATTTATTTATTTTGTAACGTTTTTTTGGGGTCATTCCTCCAGGCCGACCGCCGCCGGAAGAAGTCCTGGTGAGTGCTCCCCTCCCCTCCCGCTGTCCGTGTGCCCGTTCCCGCCCCCCTCCCGCTGTCCGTGTGCCCGTTCCCGCCCCCCTCCCGCTGTCCGTGTGCCCGTTCCCGCCCCCCGCCTCCCGCCCAATGCCAGAAGGAAATGCAGCAGCCTGACCGAACCGGAGACTGACACGAGATGCGCCCAGAGACTGGGGTCAGCGGCGAGAGACGGCTTCACCTCCAAGGTCAAGAGCAGTCTGCGAGGGACGGCTCTAGAACCTACCAACAGGCCTTCTGTCCAGGGAAGGCGGGGCCCCCTAAGTAGCAGCCCGCAGGACCAGAGCAGCACGAGAGAAAAGAACAAGCATTCTATTCAGGGGGGCGAGTGGCCCCAAAGCAGAGCTTGCCTTCCTTCCGAGGAACATAGCTGCCTTAAATTTGGACTCATCCCACGGACCTATACCAGGCTCTCCTGGACCCTGAGGATTACAAAGGACGCACCGTGCAATGGAGGAGCTGAAAGCCAAGGCGCAGGACTTCTCGCCCGCCCTGGCTCCTTCTTCCAGTGTCCTCGGTCTCCTCAGCTTCTTGTGTAACCTGATGGATGACTCTAACTTCACAGTCCTGCACTGTGCACTGGAAGTGCTCAACCTGTTGGTGCTGAACCTTGGTCAAAGCACCAACCAACCTGCGGCCCGTCATCTCCGCCACGGTCAAAGTCTTGGGGGACAACAAGGCAGTCATCAGGCAGGAGTACATGAAGACCTACATGAAGCTAATGAAAGTCGTAGGACCACAGGAGGTGCTCTGCCTATTGCTGGAGCATGTGAAGCACAAGCAATCCCGAGTCAGGGAGGAGGTTGTGAATATCACAATTGCAGCTCTGCTCACCTACCCAAGTGAAGATTTCAACCTGCCTCAACTCTCCCGGGACATAGCCCCCTGTCTTGTGGATATTAAACGAAGCGCTGGAGGCATTTGCTGTGCTGGCCTCGTCCATGGGTTCAGATAAAGCCAGCCTCTTCAAGGCAGTGGATATTGTGGAACTTAATGAGGAGGGGGATGGAGTGATGCATGCAGTCCAGGCAAAGCAAGCCAGAAAAACCCTTCCCAAACTTGATGCACAAGGTCTAGTAGACTATGCCACCCCTCTACCTACCTCTGCTCATGGAAGAGGTGCTCACATTCTTCCAGGAGCGGACTCAGACTGGCTTCTGTCAGGATGTAGGACTCAGAGTGCGCACACTCCCAGCGGTGACAGTGCCCTCAGGCGTCATGGATCCTACAATGACCTACTGCTTCTGGCTGATCCCACCGTTGGTGCCAGGAGGGTGTTAAGCGCAGGTAAAGGGAAAAACAAACTGCCTTGGGAGAATGATTCCGCTCCAGTAGTGGGAGTTCAAGCGAAGGATTCCCTATATGCCAAGGAGCTCCAACAGGTAACTGTGATTTCTTTCATTATTTAGTTTTAATGTATTGTATATTCGATGTTTCAAATATTGAGCCTGCTTTCAGAACTAGAAGCTGCTAACAGAGAGGCTTGTTTATCTGTGAGCACCAACTCTTCATATTTTAACATTAGAAATGCCAACACAAATTGCAGTGCCTCTTTGTCGTAAACCCAGGGCAGTGCTACCACTCATGCTGTTAAAGATTCTGCATGTCTGGGCTGGCTACTTTCTAGCTCTGATCGTTTTACATGTGACTGGTGGCAAAGCAGTTAAATTGTGCATACAAAATCCACAGCAGGTGACTCACACTGCTCCTCATCACAGGCCAAAAATAAAATATCCATATGGATTAACATGCATCTATTTACATTTTGTAGCAAATGTTTTAAATGCGAAAATAGCATACTGGAAACCTTCTCTGTATACCTGGGCCCACATCCGTGTTTGCCTGCTTAGAAACCACACTACTGTGCTGAGTTAATTAGCACGGTGCGCCGGGAAACAAGATAACCGGGTGTCACACTTCAGCTGCTGCCTCTTTTGAATAGACTGTTTGCATGATTTATGTCAACATTTATCGCAGTTAGCTTTTGCTCTGGGTGGGTGTGTGTTGCTCTGGGTGGGTGTGTGTGGCTCTGGGTGGGTGTGTGTGGCTCTGGGTGGGTGTGTGTGGCTCTGGGTGGGTGTGTGTGGCTCTGGGTGTGTGTGTGGCTCTGTGTGTGTGTGTGGCTCTGGGTGTGTGTGGCTCTGGGTGTGTGTGTGGCTCTGGGTGTGTGTGTGGCTCTGGGTGTGTGTGTGGCTCTGGGTGTGTGTGTGGCTCTGTGGGTGTGTGTGTGGCTCTGTGTGTGTGTGTGGCTCTGGGTGTGTGAGTGTGTGTGGCTCTGGGTGTGTGGGTGTGTGTGTGTGTGTGTGGCTCTGGGTGGGTGTGTGTGTGTGGCTCTGGGTGTGTGTGTGTGTGTGGCTCTGGGTGGGTGTGTGTGGCTCTGGATGGGTGGGTGTGTGTGTGTGGCTCTGGGTGTGTGTGTGTGGCTCTGGGTGTGTGTGTGTGTGTGGCTCTGGGTGTGTGTGTGTGTGGCTCTGGGTGTGTGTGTGTGGCTGGCTCTGGGTGTGTGTGTGTCTCTGGTGTGTGTGTGTGTGGCTCTGGGTGTGTGTGTGTGTGGCTCTGGGTGTGTGTGTGTGGCTGGCTCTGGGGGTGTGTGTGGCTCTGGGTGTGTGTGTGTGGTAGTAATTGCTCTCTGCTGAGCTCGTCCGTAGGGTACAATAGGTCTCACATTTGCGAGAGATTAAGCTAATGACAATGTAAATGACAATGCCATTTAGTTATCTGTTTTCAAAACCAACACATAAATACACATTTTGTCATTTACAATGCCAATAGCTCTAACTTTTCCAAAGGCGAAACCATTGCATTGTAAATGCTTGTTATTTGCATTTCGTCAATTAATATAGCACAATTCAGGAAATAGCATTTACAGTAGTCATACATTTCAACATAAATACGGTGTATCAGAACAGAGGATACAATCGCTGCAGGTGTGGGAAGGCTTGCTTCTAGGGTGAAGCCGGGGTACATAAAATGCTGAGTGAGTAGTGGACGCTGCTTTTAATGAAAACAGTATACCAATGGTAATATCTCGAACTGGGCCGACCTACCGTTATAAAGCAGAAGAAAGGAGCAGCCCCTTGGCAGTGTTAAGACTCGTGATCAATAAGGTGAGTAAAGTCAGTTAAGGTGTGGCGTGTGGTGGGGCCAGGGCAGCGTTATTGGGGAGTCGTGCGGGCTCCTCACTAGGGGTATCCCCAGTCTTGCGAATGTTGGCAAGTAGCTCTGACAGGAGCCCGTCCCGGACAGATGCTATGGGATATTTATGCAGGGCCCTAGAGTCCTCTCAGTGAAGTCCTGTGCTTTCGGCTTGGACCCAGGCCTCCATAGAAAGGGCCAAGCCAGCAACCATGAGGGAGAGTGGGAGATTTCCATCTAATCATAACTTGGCGCTTAGCGAGGAGTGCCAGGTCTACAAAGTGTGTGGATGCCTTAGCCTTTTTAGAGAACTGTAATAAACCTAGGAGGCACACCTCCCAGGAGTGTAGGGCGGTGCGTCCCCAGCAGCGAGCCAGCTGGGTGGTGATTTTTACTGCAGTAATGTGCGACAGATGGGCTGAGCAGGAACATGTGTAGTATGTCGGCGTCAGTTATGTTGCAGGGAGGACAGGCAACATCAGTGCGCTGAAAATAGTGATTAATATTTTGAGGAGTGAGATATGCTCTGTGTAGGACATAGTATTGTTTCATGTGGAAGCGGGAACTGCGGGGCACCCAAGAAGGATATTCTACAGCTCTCTGCCATTCTTTATCACTGAGGGGTCTGTCGTGATCTATATCCCAATGGTGGCAAAGCCGGGTGAGAGGCATAGCCGCATGGGAGCAGAGGGAGCTGACCAGCCGTCAGGTGATGTTCGTCTCCTAAGACATTGTCACCTTTGGGTCACAAGAATGGAAGGAGCCAACACTGGAGGGCGAGGTTTAAACTCTTTTATTGAGTTTATACAGAAAACGTTCGTGATATTCAAGAAACAATAAGGGTCCAGGATCCTTCCTTGGTAGTCTTGGCTTCAGTCTCTGGGACGGAGGTCCGGGGTTTCCCAGTGCATGTAAGGCAAACAAAAAGAAAACGAGGCTTTTAGAGACGGTTCACGTCGTATAGAAATGTAAGGGAGGGGGAGTGAGGGAATAGCCAGAACCACCACCGATAGCAACGTACTCCCGTGAACTGTGCTCATGTACTGCGGTGCCCAGGTGCTCCCTCCCGTCTCCTACCCTGTCCCGCCCTTCTTAAGTCTAAAGAGCGAACCCAAACGAGCACGCACCTGGAGAAGCCACGCGTCCTCCTTCGCGTGGCTGGGCGATACGCGGCACCGTTGGCCTCCTGGCAATTCAGCTGTCGGTGACTGCTTCTCCCCCAGGTCTGCCCTGACGTCTTCTCCACAGCCGGTGGCGGGTCTCGCGAAAGCCTCCGGCGTCTTTGTCTCGGCTCCCGCTTCCGTTGCTCTGGTCTCGGCTCCCGCTTCCTTTGCGTGGGTCTCGGCTTCCGTGCTCCGGCTCACGCTGACCTCCTGGCGTCTCACGGCTTCTTCCCACGAGGATTCTTCCACTGGTTCCCGAGAGACGGCGTCATCCTGGTACGCCCTCAAATGAGGAGAGCTCGAACCTGATAGGCCCACGAAGTCAGGTGGTGCAGAAGTGAGGCGGTCACCAAGAAAGCAAGGGCTGTTCTTAAAGGGCCCGTAGTAGTCCGCCTGTAGGTAAGACGGAGAATCGGAGAACTCAGTCTGAGCCGAGCAAGGGACCCCCTGACACATCCCCCCCCAGCCTTTTCCCGTTCGGGGGAAAGTGGATAACGGGACAAATAGTCAGCATTCGTCTGAGCAGAGCCTTTCCGGTGACACACATCAAAGTCATAGGGTTGCAAAGACAAGAACCAATGGAGGATACGATCATTTCGTCCTTTGTTCCGTTGTAACCACTGCAAAGGGGCATGATCTGAAAATAGCGTAAAATGCCGACCGTCCAGGTAATAGCGGAGCTTTTCAATGCTCCATTTAACAGCCAGACATTCCTTTTCTATCGTGGGATAGGCAGTCTCCCTAGTAAACAGTTTTCTGCTCAAGTACAAGATGGGTCTTTCCCTCCCTTCCTGATCATGTTGTGATAGGACAGCGCCCAGCCCCACCCCTGAGGCGTCAGTCTGTAGATAGAAAGGTTTGTCAAAGTCGGGTGTTATCAAAACCGGGGACGAGGAGAGGACATCTTTTAGGGCCTGAAAAGCAGCCTGTGCTTGAGAAGAAGGTAGTTTAAATTGGTTGGAAGTAGCAGTTTTCTTCAACAGGTCCGTCAAAGGGGCGGAGAGGGACGCAAAATGTGGGATGAATCGTCGGTAGTACCCAACCAACCCAAGAAAGGCCCAGAGGTCCCGCCTGTTACTGGGAAATGTTTGGCATTGAATGGCTTTTACCTTCTCTTGTTGGGGATACAACTCACCGTTACCTAATATGTACCCTAGGTATTTGACTTGAGAAAAGGCTAGGCGCGACTTTTTGGAATTTATGTGTAGACCCGCCTTCTCTAATGCCTCTAGGACCTGTCCCAAATGCTGTAGGTAGGTCTGCCAGTCTAGACTGTGAATGACTATATCATCCAAGTATGCTGTAGAAAACTGGCGGTATGGGGCTAACACTGTGTCCATAAGACGTTGGAACGTAGCAGGAGCCCCATGCAGGCCAAAGGGTAAAACAGTGAAATGAAAGAGACCGTCGGGTGTGGTGAATGCAGTCTTCTCCTGATCCTCTAAGGAAAGGGGCACCTGCCAATATCCTTTGGTGAGGTCAATGGTCGTTATGAAGTGAGCCTCACCAAGGCGTTCTATCATTTCATCTACTCATACCCATCTTGTTTAGAGACCCTATTTACAGCACTGAAGTCAATACAAAACCTCTTGCTTCCATCTGGTTTTGGGACTAGTACCACTGGAGAAGACCAGTTGCTCTTAGATGGTACGATGATCCATGCCTCTAGCATTTTCTGTAGCTCCTCTTTTATCAGTGCCCGTCGGGCTTCGGGGACTCGATAAGGTTTTTGTTTTATAGTTACCCCAGGAGTGGTTGGAATGTGATGTTCAGCTAAAGTGGTTCGGCCCGGCTGATCTGAAAAAATAGACTGATGTCTCAACAACAAATCCTTCAGTTCCTTCTTTCTGGGTTCGGGAAGATCGGGGTTCACGACAGTATGGTCGATAGTATGTCCTGGAGTGGTAGCTACTGAGATTGCTATAGGGGTTTTTGGAGGAGGACCCAACCACTTTTTCAATATGTTAATGTGGTAAATTTGGGTTCGTGAAGGAGACAATTTCAGGGCATAAGTAGTCCTGCCTATTTTCCTTATTACCTGAAACAGACCTTGCCACTCCTTACGGAGTTTGTGTGTAGAAGTAGGAAGAAGAACAAGAGCCCAGTCTCCCAGGGACAATTCTCTCCACTTCTTACCTTTATCATAAAAGGTCTTTTGTTTCCCCTGTGCTTTCTCAAGTGTTTCATAAGACAACGTCCTTAACTTGTGTAATCTCGTTTTTAACTGTTGGGAGTAGTCTAACAACTCATCCGCGTCTTGGGACCCTGTCTTCTCCCAACTGTCTCTGGTTATTTCTAACAGTGTACGGGGTTTCCTTCCAAATAGCAATTCGAAGGGTGAAGTTCCTAGACTACTTTGGTACTGGCTTCGTAGTACATAAAGGGCCAACGGGAGTAGTTGATCCCACTGTTTACCATCTCCCGACAACAGTTTTTTTAAAGTGGTCTTTATCAGACCGTTGTATCGTTCTACTAGGCCATCGGTTTGTGGATGGTATACCGAAGTGCGTAGATGTTTCACATTTAGTAGAACACATACTTGCTTCATGAGGCGTGACACGAACGGTGTTCCCTGATCTGTGATAAGATCCTTGGGGAATCCCATCCTAGCAAACAATTCGACCAGTTTTTGAGAAATGGCGCTGGTAGTAGCTGTCCTTAACGGAAACGCCTAAGGATACCGTGTCGCATAATCAACAACCACCATGACATATTGATAGCCCCTGTGTGACTTTGGTAAAGGCCCTACGATATCCCCTCCTATTCTTTCAAAAGGCTTCCCTATGATCGGAAGAGGGACGAGAGGGACTTTAGGAGGAATGTAGGGATTTCGTTTTTGACAAATCTGGCATTCCTGACAGTATTTCTTGACTTGAGCGTACACCCCTGGCCAATAGAAATGCTCTATGATGGAATTAGTCGTTTTCTCTGCACCTGAATGACCCGCCAGAAGGTGAGCATGGGCATAGAACATTACTTGTTTGCGAAACACGGTTGGTACTATTAGCTGTGGAGTGGCCTGGTCCTGTCCTACTCTGTATAAGAGGCCGTTTTGCTCAATAAAACAGGGATAGGTTATTTGTTGCTGACCTTTGTTATCCTGGGCATTCTGCCAAGCAGTTGCCAGGGAGGCGTCATTTAACTGAGTTGCCCTGAAGTTAGAGTCGATGGACCAGGGTTCTTCTGTTAACAATCCCTCCCGGACCTTATTAGTACCCTGCTTTCCTAAGACTTCCGACATAAGGGTGGAAAACCACTTATTGTCAGTCCCTATAATAAGGGGTTCAGGTAAGTCTGGGAGAACTCCTAACTCGCACTGCAATTGTGTACCTTTCTCAGTTGTTAGGGTGACCTGGGCTAGAGGGTAAGTACGCACATCCCCGTGTACACATTTAATCCGCACAGTACGGTCCAACAGTACAGAGGAAGCGGACAATGTACTCTTCTTTACCACGGAATGGCGACACCCCGAGTCCAACAATGCCCGGGTTTTCTTATGGTCTACGAGGACACTTACATAAAATGCTGGTCCTGTCTCTTGGGCATACAGGATGGCATGAGGAGCATATCCAACCTCCATCGGTTCTTCTTCTTTTTCTTTCTTTTTGCGGCAGTACCTTGCGATATGTCCCCATTCACCGCATTCATAGCATTGTGGACCTGTAAGAACTGGCGGCTCTACCTTCAAAGGTCTAGGCTTGACAGGAGGGAGCTCATTTTGGGTTTTATACAGCTTTTTGTCAGTTTTTATGGGATTTTTATTGATAACAGGCTTTTCTGGTTCTCGGAAAACAGGCTTGGTTTGGGCACGAGCGTATGAATTAGCCATTTCAATGGCATGCTCTAATGTCAAGCCTGCATGCTGTCTGAGCCACCGCTGAGTACCATAGGGCAGTGCCTTAAGAAATTGTTCCAAGTAGATCTTATTCATGACACTGTCCATATCACCCTCTTGTGGTTTTAACCACCTGTCGGCCGCATTTTTCAACTTGTAAAAAAGAGTCTTAGGAGCGTCATTTGGGGATCCTCTTTCTTGTCTGAACCGTATCCTGTGAGTCTCATCGTCTACTCCCAGTCTGTCTAGTACTATTTGTTTCACGTGTCCATAGGCGGCTGTACCATCCTTATTGGCCAGCTGGTAGGCGGCCTGTGCTTCCCCAGTTAGTAGAGGTGCCAGGTAGAAGGGCCATCTTTCACCGGGCCAGGCACTAGCCCTGGCCGCCCTTTCAAAATTCAAAAAGAAAGAAACAGGGTCATCTCCTGCAACGTACTTCTGAAGGGGTACCACTGCCCCAGGAGGGTGTGCAGCTCGACTTTGCCCTAAAGCAGCCAATAGTTGCGTTTGTCCTTCAGCAAGTTTAGTAAGATGATCAGAGTGTTGCAGTAAAAGTAGCTCTATCGCTATCTGCTTGTTCGTTCGACCGCCCAATTGCCCACTCCAATTTGGACTGTCCTTCACTCATTTGATTTATCAAGGCCTCCATCTTGTATTGTCAGATGGAAAGCTCCTGGCTGGCTCGCCGCTTGTCACCTTTGGGTCACAAGAATGGAAGGAGCCAACATTGGAGGGCGAGGTTTAAACTCTTTTATTGAGTTTATACAGAAAACGTTCGTGATATTCAAGAAACAATAAGGGTCCAGGATCCTTCCTTGGTAGTCTTGGCTTCAGTCTCTGGGACGGAGGTCCGGGGTTTCCCAGTGCATGTAAGGCAAACAAAAAGAAAACGAGGCTTTTAGAGACGGTTCACGTCGTATAGAAATGTAAGGGAGGGGGAGTGAGGGAATAGCCAGAACCACCACCGATAGCAACGTACTCCCGTGAACTGTGCTCATGTACTGCGGTGCCCAGGCGCTCCCTCCCGTCTCCTACCCTGTCCCGCCCTTCTTAAGTCTAAAGAGCGAACCCAAACGAGCACGCACCTGGAGAAGCCACGCGTCCTCCTTCGCGTGGCTGGGCGATACGCGGCACCGTTGGCCTCCTGGCAATACAGCTGTCGGTGACTGCTTCTCCCCCAGGTCTGTCCTGACGTCTTCTCCACAGCCGGTGGCGGGTCTCGCGAAAGCCTCCGGCGTCTTTGTCTCGGCTCCAGCTTCCGTTGCTCTGGTCTCGGATCCCGCTTCCTTTGCGTGGGTCTCGGCTTCCGTGCTCCGGCTCCCGCTGACCTCCTGGTGTCTCACGGCTTCTTCCCACGAGGATTCTTCCACTGGTTCCCGAGAGACGGCGTCTTCCTGGTTCGCCCTCAAATGATGAGAGCTCGAACCTGATAGGCCCACGAAGTCTGGTGGTGCTTAAGCGAGGCGGTCACCAAGAAAGCAAGGGCTGTTCTTAAAGGGCCCGTAGTAGTCAGCCTGTAGGTAAGACGGAGAATCGGAGAACTCAGTCTGAGCCGAGCATGGGACCCCCTGACAGACATGAATGTATTTGTAGTGAATATGTACAACGTGCCTTTCACATGGTATAACTTGATGTACAGGTGATCGGCATGTGGTTTGTCAAAACCACATCCTTGTGCTTTGTTGTATTTTAGTGGTATGCATTCAAGCGCTTCACGTGTCCTGCGAGCGGTTACCATGGGCTTTCCTTACAGTTTGTTCATTCACTGTTGGGATTCCAGCTGGCTGGTCGCAGTGCGCCATGGGTTTACAGACTAGTAAGAAAATTGTTGAATTCTACACCTCTTGGGGTTGCCCCTCATCGCAGTATGGTATGATGTACTGTAGACTCCTGCTGGATATCATCTCTGTGCACCCACAGTGAGTGTGTGATGAAAGTGTAAAGCAGGAACTGGCCTGGGGGACACCATTGTCCGCCATGAGCTTGTCCATAGTGAGGAGTGTCTCATCTCTAGAGATCTCCTAGTATTTGTAACCCCTGTTAGTGCCAGCAGCTCAGTTCCTCGAGAGCACGATTTGGAGGAACCCGCGCCGTGACTAGGAGTCGGCCGACCTCGGCGCGATTGAAATCACGCTGCACGGCAATTGAAAATCTCTCAACAAACTTTGGCGCGGGCGGCTCCACTGAAAGAGCCCCATAGCAAAAACATCTTGAAGAAGTCTTCCCATTCTGTGTATCGATCCACGTACTCTCGCTTACAACAGACGGACAGACGTTCACGCTTCAGATCAATTCACTTGAAGCCTCTCTTTGAACTACTCAGATTTTCTGTTGGTCCTGGTGAGAATCGGACAAAGGGTCCGGTTCGAAACGCGTCGACCTTTTTCTTGTGGCCCTATGTCTAAAAATGTTTGCATTTTGTTATGCTTTTGAATAGAAATGTACACACTTCACTAGGGAGGAATTGATTTCAGATGTACTGATTCATGTCATGACATAGGCCCTAATTTGTCTTCTTGTGTTCTTTGTTTCACGTTTGTTGTGTCAGCAAGTTTGAAGGCGCGACTGTTTGATATGAGGTATATTTGAGTCCGGTTATGCAAGAGAGTGTATGAATGCTTCACATTTGTTGTCTATCATATTGTGCACGTCTGTCTTTAAAAACTTTTAGGTGTTTTCACATATTTATAAATAGCTTTTGTATTATGTGTTTATTAGAATTGTTGATCAAAATAAACAATGATGGATTAAATCCGATCACATGGCTAATAATTCATTGGTTATCAGCCTATTGAACTAGCTGGTGTTCAGAGTAGAGCTCAGTACTTGCTTCCTGTTGGTGTTCATTTAGCAGCTCAGTTCCAGCACCAATGTCACCATCGTTCTGCGTGGCGTACTGAAAAGCAGTGCCGGAGCACAGGATGGAGCAACTCAAGGGAGAATTAAACTTCTCTTGAAGCAGCAGTGTGCCACTTGGAACATGAGGGAGGGAGGTGTCGGAAGAAAATATGTTCCCCATACCATCACCGCAGGGAATGGGTTGTGAGTCTGCCTCCTTGTAAGTGTAAAGCAAAATTTAAAAGGCTTTTGTGATATATTATTATTTTCCTTATTAAGAGTGACTAGAGACTAAGAGGTATTTGGTGCCAACCAGCACAGAGTGGGGCTGGCATTCCTGACTCTGGTGACCAGTAAAACCATGGTGGAATGGAGATATGTGTGCATGCGGGAGGCCTTCTCAGGATTACTCCAGTATTAACTTCTGTACACATAAATGTACATGAATCAGCATGTAACCTTATGCGACACCTGCTTAATCAGCCTTACTCTTTTAATGGTTACCAAACATATCGCATTTTGTACACCATGTCGACGAGTAGACGGTGAGAATGCGTGGTGGATGGCTCTTGTCGTGGCCTTTGAATTTAATAATCTTACATCTTACTCAAAACAGTCAAGCTCTTGAAATTACTGTATGAAACTGTGCTACTTTAGATCTGCTTGAATTATATAAGTATTTAGGAATTTACCACATAACCACAGAACTGTCACCTGTCCTTGACCCAGTGATTGACACGTGTTAGGGGAGAGAAAGGTAATCCTGCACTTTATTGGGAAGGGGGCTTTAATGCAAGCTAGACTGTGGTTATTTCACTGCTTTGTTGGACCCCTAACCCCACCCATAGCTCCTCAGTAGCCTCTTGTTTGCTGCTAAAAGAAACAAAAGGTGTATCATCAATGTTCCGTGACCGGGACTCTCAGACGCCAGTTTACTTTCTTTTGCTGGCTCTGCCTTCATGACCCCGGAGTCCAGGGGTAACTAATGCAATGTGAGTTTCCGTCGGGAATGCCAGGGACAGCTACTGCTACTCCTGAGTAACTCAAATTGATGTCCATGTCTTCCACCATTTCGTAAGGATGCCTTGCAGTTTCCGCTCTCTATACTACTAATCATATCCCAGATCTTCTCTACAACACGTTGTCACATCATTGACAAAAATCTGTATTTTTCTTACTAGCAGTACGACTTATGAATACATTATTGAAGACTGGACTGAGACTACATCCATGAGGCAACTCATCGCCTCCTTTTCCTCAAATTGAAATCATGTTACCCGCATACTGCACTGTTACCCTCCTTGCCGACCTCATTCCCATGTTGCTAAACAAGTTTGCAAGTGTCCCATACAAGACACAATTAAAGACAATACCATTATCTCAGTAGGGTCCCTCAATCATTCTGCCTTGTACCATGATTCTCGCCCTATTAGATCATATTCCATACGAATAATTTATTAAAGAAAACCAACCAACCTAAGATAAAGGGACTTTATAACTGGACAAAATGACTGATCTGTAATGACCAAAGTCATGAAATGTTCAGTTATTTTAGTATCTCTTGTGGATAAGCAGTAGCAAATATGAAACTGTATGTCAAAAAGGAGATGCTGATCTTTTTCTTTGATTTTAGAAAGCGAACAAAACATAATCAGTGCCAGATGTGGGCATGAATCACCATGTTACTTGCAGACTCACATGGAACAATCACTGGGGGTCGACTCACAAACCGTTTGTACTCATATGTGCAATTTAGGAGTGTAGACATTTGCATTGTGGGTGAAATTGACAAATCATCATTGAATGAGCCAGGATTTTGTTAATGTCTACACCTGCCACTACGGTATAACGTCTGCTACACAGTATACAGAAAATGTCAGGGAGAGATGGGAAAAGAGGGCCAACGGAGCAGCTGCGAACAGCAACTAAATAATACCGCTGTGGGAATGTGATGGCCTTTATAAAAGTGTTTCACGCCAAGTATAAGACCCACTTTTCCCTTTAGATGAAAATTAGGAAAGAGATGCAAACACAACAAGATGATGGACGGAGTCCTGAAACTTTTCAACCACTCACCCCCAGTCAAGTGATCTGGGTTTAATCCATCATTCTTTTGCTCACTATGCCAACCCAGTTCATATGCAACTCAGTCTTGACCCTGCTCCTCATAGGAACAGTCCAGCCTGAGTAGTCAGACCAGTTTCTCCCTGGACCGAAACAAGCATCCTGGTTTCAGGGTATCACCCCTCATCAGCCAGGCTAGCTTGAATCCAGTCACACAGCGAGCAAGGGACTCATGTCTGGGCATACCCTTGGCCACTGAGGATGAACATAGCAAACACAACACGATGATGGACGGAGTTTTTATTTAAGAAAAAGTTTCCTAGTGTCCTGCTACTCTTCCCTAACTCATTCAGGCCTTCCCCTCCCCCCCCCCCAAATCTATTAAAAAATATGCTGCATCTTGTCAAACCCCACCGCCTCCTTCAGGTACTCAAACTCTCTTATCGTACAGATATATTTAAACAGTGTCCATATTTACCCACCATCCTCTGGCCGTCCCTCACCCCCTTCAAATGTGTTTATATCAATCTATATTGAAGAGTTGAGAGCAGGCATCATGCTACACGGGGGTTTAGTCCGACATAAATGTTACTTCGACCAGGTCTGATGTGGTACACGGTGGCAGGAGAGGAGACCACAGCATGGCACCCAGTTTCACTGCTTCCCACTAGTCTGTGGAGACTGGGGGGAGGCTAAAAATGACAGAGACGGTGTTAGCTCACGACTGGCTATTCCACAATTTACCTCTACTCTGTAGAGAGATAAGTAATGCAGGGTAAATAGACCTGCTTCCCAGTACAGTGACATCAAGGCAGTGAAAATCATCTTTCTTTTTGGGTCTGGTTTGAGAGCGCAGGGGTCCGCAGGGCATTTTGTTACCGGTCCTAAAATGTACATGGAGTGGAATTTGGCTCACTCACAGGCGTATTACTCTTGCACATCTTGCTATTGGCTGGATGGTGATCATACCCCATTCCAGGAACCATTTATAATGTTATGCAAGAAAAGTACACCTAGTCATCTGTTTGTCATTTTCAAATCTTTATTTCCTATATGCATTTTATAACAAAACTATCATATTGCAACTTTTCACAACAGCCATTAATGTAATAAAAACATTAGTGCATGTAACACATGTAAATAGCGTCTGTACATGCCTGTGTTTACTCATTAAAGCCAGATCGATAGGCTTAGCCAGTGCCTGTCATTCTTGTGGCGTCCCAGCATTGAATAACCGGCAACAGATTATGCTCTTGCTGTTAATGTTAATGTTTTATATGGAGGCTAAACACTTAAGTGTTAATTAATTCTACTGATAAATACAGGCTTTCATAATCCAATCAAATGTGATTAAAGCACACAGCTACTAATGGAATGAACTATATCTAGTTTATCTTAAAATGTATTCATGTCAGTGAATCACACGTGGATCCCTTCAGAAAAATCTAGGAGTGGACCCAAAATGTTATCTCCCACTGAACTTAAGTGAAACAGCATGGTGTAGTTAACCAAAGGCACTACCAGTTTTGTCTAACACACCTCACCAACTATATGTGTCAGTGCTAGCAGTGGTGACTAGAAATAATTGTACGTATCCAGTTAGTTGCAAAGGCTTGATTGTTAATCCTCAAAATATCATGACATTTCCTGACTAAATGTAGGAGCTTCCGAACATACATAAATACAATGAAGTAACCTGCCTTCATTCATACATAACTTCACTGACTGAAATGGCTGTCTAGCAAAACGGCTTGATTTCAAAATGCTGCTCTAAAGAACCCCATAACTTTGCTGTTTCGGCTTTTACTGGGTGTCCTGGAATGGGTGCGTATACTTATAAAGTGTACCTAGCCGTCCATCATGAGCTGAATTTACGAATCTAACTTGTACACCTCACAGTGGTGTCAATCCAGTGCCCTGCAATTAATAAACCTTCATTACATGATATTCTTCTTAATACTCCAGAACTGTTTACTCTCTTCACCCAAGTCCTTCTAATCCTTTAATTTACCATTCAGAAATCCCATCCCCATTTGCACAACTCCATCCAACTGTACTTCCCAGGCCTCTTCGGATACCACACTCTAAGTAACTTTACATATCTTTTCCATGGATCACATATCACTTTTGTCTTCTTCACTTATTACTTCTTCTTTCACTGCCACCATCCTGGTGAGACATATAGCGTACTATATAGCGTACTATTTTCTACCCCAGCACTATACTACAAACATAAAGCGTGCTTCTGAAGACTGACTACTCATTTACAGATATTGGAAACAATGCATCTAATCTTTTCTCATATAAATATCACCCATATAGGCTTAAAATCCGTCTTAATCACAAACCTTGTGCCTTTATAAACCTGCTCTGCAAGTACCCACTAAATTATACACAGTTTACCCAAATTCCAAAGCTCTAGGACAAATGGAGTTCAGTAACAACACCCTCTGGTTGTCTTGTTACCCAGTCAGCGCCACTTACTTGTTATGCTAGTTATTCATCCGCTCTTCACTAGCCTGAAAGGGTTTCTTCACTAGACCCATGTATTGTGCCATCAACTTCCTGCAGCCAACTACAGAGTCCACTACATCCCTCTGAGGGGACTTGAACCTTCCTTTTCCACCCTTTTCTGATCAAGGTGAGTCGGCCAAACACGGGGTACCCAGGCAGAAGTTCAAAGCGACTGAAAACCCAGTACCTGCTGTGGAATGTTCCTGTAAGCGAATAAGAAACATGTCCAGAGAGCATCCTAATTCTTGATGTTCTGTAAGGCTCTTAATGGCCTTACTGAACTTTACCATGAAGCTATTAGTTTCTGGCTGGTATGCCATGGAGAATAGGTCACATCAACTTGCTTCCCCATCTTTCTCATGTATGAGGAGATCAAGTTGGTTACCCGGTTGGAAATCAAGACTTTTGAAACTCCAATCTTAGAACAAATCCCTAGCTACCACCTTTGCAGTGTGCTCCTCAGAGATAATCCTTTTGGACCCCTAGTGACATGATCCACCACAACAAAGATATAACTGTGTCTTATGCAGTGGTGGGGAAGTGGGGGCAGTTGCAAAGGCCAGTGCCTTTTCAGAGTCTGCGCAGACATTGTTACGGTCTAGGCAAATCCCTTCCAAATCTCTTTGTGAGCCTGACATACAGCCTGTGCTCTACTGAACACAGCAGACTAGATCCCATCCATCTCGACTTCTTGTCCAGATACTAAAGCAGTAAGAATCAAATCAGTGCCCAGGAGACATCAAGACCCTTGTTTCTTTTTCACCCCTACATCAACCATGGCTGACTTTCCATTGATTTCTAAATCAACACGGGCAATTGGGTATTCCATGTTCTCTCTAATAGCCACCACATCTGTGCCACTGGATCTGGGGAGAATCTCCTCTGGTTTAAGATAATTCCTTTTCAACCATAGTTGTGTAAGCGCCTGTATCGCTTAGGGCAGGAACCTCTTCACATATATGCTGGCTTCTAGAACAAACCACAGTGTGTTAGGGTAAATATGGTTCAGGTCATTTGGCTGTCTTTACCAAATGTTTAATGGCCATGTTAATAGCCATTATGTTAACTGCAACAGGGCTTTCTTGGGTCCTTTCATCCACAGTTAATACACTCACTATGATGGGCGCAGCTGATGTTGGGTCTTTCACTAGACCGTCTTTCCTTTAATGTCCTCCTAGGGACACATATAACGAGTTATCACCTTGGGCTAGAACAACATTTCAGTCCTCCCTTCTACTTGTGTTCTACCTGATGGGAACCCAATGTCCTCCTGTTTGTTTCCTCCTCTAGAACTTTTGGAATTGCTTTGGCCTTACCCTCCATTTTGGAACTAGTCTGGTCAGAGTTTCTTCCTCCCCATGGCTGGCTTAGAGCTATGCTGCTATAGTCATTTATTAACCATGTTAACTAACCATGTATGACACAACACTCCAAGTTTCTCTGGATCATTCTATGTCAAATCTGAAAAGTTTTGCAAAGGTTGAATAAAGCATTACTCCTTAAGCCTCTAGGTCACCATCAACTGGTTAAAAACATGAACATCCTTGGCCTCCATCCAGCCTACCCCTCATTCCAGTCATGCAACATATCATGAATCCAGGTTTCACATGAAACACCATCCACTCTCTTGCTTTCTTTTAACATTTGAAGGTAAAGAGCTGGCTTACCATCAAAGCGGCTGATCTAAACGTCCGTCACTCACTCATAATTCATTTGCTCAGATACAGCCATCCTTCTAATGACTGCTGCATATTCTAAGGGAAAGTGATTCATTAAAGTGGCTGCCTTAGACACATCATTCAACTTTTAAAGCTCTAAAGCTATTTTCACTCTCTCATTCTCTCTCCTTTCCCTTTCTTGCTCCCCTAGCTCCTTTTTCTCTTCTAATGGGCCCGTTAGTCCTGTTTCTCCTGCTTCCTTTCCTATTGTTCCAGCTGAGCTATTCTCAGATTCTCCCTCTCAACCTCCCTGGCTTCTCCTCTTCATCAGTCTTAGCTTTCTGGAAAGCCAAGTGCAAGTTCAGGGTCTCAGCTAAAACCAAACCAAAGAAAAAACAGTTGGAGTCGGTGAGAATGGTAGCCTAGAAATCTGTGGCAGTGTTTATCATGGGAAAACTTTGCAAAGCAAATTTGGTGATATACATGTGAACTGCCTGTGGAAAAGGTATAAGAGAGCATGACACCATAGCACTCCCTCCCTGAGTTTCTTTCCTGGTACTCGCCACAGAGTCCATCACAGTTTCTTCCCTCCCCTCCAGTTTCTCTAACTGGTCTTTTATGTCACTCACAAGCACATCTCTGTCCTTGTTTATGGGATCCCGCCACCTTCTATCCAAACAGATTCCTCAACTTATCTAAGGATATGGTGTCAAGGGCTTCTCTCACCAACCTTGTATGTGCCACATCAAAGTGCAGGTTCTCAAGTGCACAAGCTGGACTTATTACACTGCTGCTGCAAGTTGCAACTAGCTTTTTTGTGGATCCCACGCTGTTTGCAGCCAATTGTCAGACAAGGTTCTGTAGGAGGGCAGGGGGCCACGGGGCAATAAAGAACTACTAGGCCTCAACAGTGATGGTTAATGTTTTGCCTCTGATGTTCTGGGGTCCGCACTGCAATGGCTCTGGAAACTGGGCCAAATACAATCCCATCAGCACTTGATTCTCAGTGGTAGAAATGTTTCTCAGGGAGGTAGTATGGGGTGCTTGAAGCTCAGCACTTAACAAAAACACATTTGTGTTATAATTGACTGTGCAGCCCAGTGTTTGACTTTCAAGAATGAAAGTGGTTTAATACACACTAGAACTAAACACTATACATATGTACACAATGAAATTCACTGTCCTGGAAACTGGAGGATGTCTGTGCCTCTCCCCCCTAATGGCGCAGGTCCCGTCCTTATGGTACAAGCAGTTCCCTCTCCGGGTCAATATCTAGCATGATGAAGTTCAGGTGCAGATTACCGCTGTACTTTTGTAACTACACACAGTGTGTCTATCAGCTCACCGTTTCTTATTCAGCCAGTCTTTCAGTCTGTGCTCTGGTCGGCATTCTCAGACGGCTGCTTGCTCCACATTTGCTCACCCGCTATGCCTCTTCCCGCTGAGCACGAATCAGCAGTTTCTCTTGGCCTCCTTGGCATACACGTATTTGGCAAAGAGACTGCTTCGGGCCATCAGGGGATGGCTGCAATGAGGGAAGTCCTGTTTCACACACAGATGTTCTGATGGGTGTAGCCCTGCTATGGGTGATCGTGTGTAGATCAGTAAGGCCAAGCACAAGCTTGGTTCGAGAAGGAGGTTATGGCCCTGCCCAGATCTTACTGCCTGTATGAGTGTAATGGTTTAGATCACGCTATGGTGTCAGGTTGTGCAGGACTTTCAGGGCACGCCACAACATTGATGCAGGGCTCATGTCGCTCCGCAGCTTCACATCTTGAGCACAGGAGCTAAGGTCATACCGCAACTTCACGATTTGAGCCAAGAATCACAGTTGGAAGACTGGGACCCGCTAACAGAGGGGCACACAGATCACTTTCCACAGTCCAGAATAACACTTCACTTCGCTCTTCCTGCACACTCACTCGTTGTGCAGAATTGGCAGGCTCCTTCACTCTCTCAGAAGGTAGGCTTGCTTCAAGGCATTTCAGAATGGGGTAGACTCATGTGATGTTCCCTCAACTCTGAGAAGCCGCCTGTCAGCAAACACCAGCTCTGGTTTACAGCAATCCTTTGAGTACTCTGTTCCTTGGAACAAGTGGATTACTGGGACCCACTTTATATAATAAAAACAGACTGGAGATGTGGATATTTTGCCTGCATTTTCAGAACCAGTTTGGGCAGATTCTAATTTCAAGTGTCTAGGCTGTTCTTCAAACGCAGCTTTTGTGCAGAGTGATACTACTTAGAGCAGAGTAGTCTGTAGACTGGAGCACCTCTCTTTGCAGTGGGAGGGACTACGTCAACAAGTACTTTATGGTTGCTGCCATGGATCATGCTTCCTTAAGCCCCACATTGTGAGTTGGTTTCCTGAATGGGGACGGGTACCCTGCCTACTTATTTCGGAGTCTGTGCCCCTCCATATCGAGAAAAAGACAGGGTTAAAATTCTAGATTTTCTGGAGTCACTCTACATCAAAAGGCAGCAACCACTCCACAGGCAACGATTTCACAGCATTTGATTTTCCTCTTCTGGATGAGGTCTTCTGTCGACTCTATTGGGGATCGTTGTGCTCTCCACCCCGGGTGGGCTCCCTTCACCACTATTCTGCAGAGCCCCGGTTCATGGTCCTGAAGGGACTTCAAAGCTGGGGACTTATGTCTCTAGTTATAGGAGATCCCACTGATAGTGGGGACACCCAACTACTAATTTAGGATCAGCTCAAGTAGAGGGCCTGACTCTGTTGCGATGTCTGCTAGTGTTCTATGGCATTTGGATAATCCTGGAAGCCCTTCCTCCTCCAGGCTCTTTCCTCCTTCTTGGGGAGTGGGGAGATGCAATCAGAGGAACAAAATTCAAAGCTCATCCTCTTTCAAAAACGTCTTCTCCTGGCGCCCACCTCTGCTCGCTCCATGTACTTTAATTTTTCATTTTTCTTCTTTCCTTTATTCAGGCTTTTATAGTCCTCAAGGGCCTCTACGCAGCTACGGCAAGGAGCTCTCATCTGCCTTTCTGATGCCTCCACTCCTGGGGTGAACTTTTGCCACTTTGCATGTACTAGTTTCTGTACGTTCTATGCATGTGCAACAAGGCCAGAGGTCTTTCCCCCAGTTTTATCGATTGATGTGGTGGTGGTGACCTGAGGTTTTGTCCCTCATTCTCCACTTCTTCCTGTGCAGGCATCTGAGCTGGACCGACAGGTCTTCTGATTGTGTTCATCCTGCCTAGGCCGCAGGGTCACTCCTGCCATGTGTTTCTGTGCATTCACCTAGTATATACAACTTCTATCCTTTGCCCAATATCTGAGCCTCCCACGGCCCACCTTGCAGACACCTGTGGCCAGATCAGGCCTCCATTGTTCTTTGACCCAGTGAAAGAAGGCAGTTGTCTCTCATGGAAACGAGCCAGAACCAGCTGTCTTCTCCGTCCTCTCTCCAGATTGGGCTACTTCTAAGAGCCTTCCAGAGTCCCTGCTGAGCCAGTGGTGCAGGATGTCAGATGGAGCTACTGGATGCTTTATTTATTGCATTACAGGCTGGAGTGGAGCAGAGCGTGACGTACAACCTTTTTACTCCATACATACTATAAACACATCCGGAACTTTTTTGATCACAAAGGGATTCAGACCTTTGAGCAATTGCGGGAGCGTTACGGCCTCCAAAAGACAGAACGCCTGTGCTACTTCCAGATCCGACATCATGCCACTTGACTTCCTTCGAGAAATGGATCCTCACCGAAACCAACGATACACAACTGGTCTCTGACCTATACAAAGTCGTACAGAAGGAAATCACAATGCAGTGCAAGTGAGGTGGGAGGCTGAACTGGGGCGCACCCTTACAGATAAAGATGGGGGGAGATCTTCCACTGCACATGCACAACATCATCTAGCACCGCACGCAAGGAGTCCATAATTAAGACCACTCAATATTTGTACTACACCCCAGCCCGAAAACATTCCTGGTTCCCAGATAGATCCAGAAACTTCTGGAGAGGCTGCAGCACACCAGGCAAGTTCCTCCACCGGTTGTGGCACTGCTCAAGACTCAAAAACTGAAGGTCGGTGGTCCTACATAGCGTTAACAAAATATTCCACACTGATATACCTCCATTTCGAGCATATACCATCTTGTGCCTACCCAATAATATCACATTCTGTCTACCCTCACAAAGAAGAAGGGTGATCATCCTAACACATTGTACCACCAAACAATTCATCCTCGCCCACAGAATATGAGGCTTGGCTCCATCGCCTTTGGCACTTATTAGGGATGCGAATGATCTCAGCCTCCCTGGAGGCACAGGAGTGTGGATTCAAAGAAACAGAAGAATAGGGAACACACATGCCGCAATTACTTAAGGGTACTGAGACATACGTCTCCTGTCACACCCTCTTGATGCCACAAGACCAATCCACACTATACAACACCAGCTCTAGGGGGGCAGCAGTGATTTCACCTAATGGAGGCTATGGTTAAGACCTCAGGAAGGCTCTGGTGAGTGAACTGAGGGTGCAGAGATGTAAGGGGAGGGGCTGGGAACTTCACGGTTTCTTTTTCTTTTTTTTAGGTTCACCGGCCTCTGATGTATGTGCCAAATATAGTAAATCAATAAACAGATTTAAACCATAAAAATAGCTTGACTTAAGCAGCAAAAGCAATATTAAAACCTTCTTTAGTTTACCTTAACAGCAACACCACAATACTATATGGTATACTTTTTTTTACAGCAACACCACAATACTATATGGTATACTTTTTTTTACAGCAACACCACAATACTATATGGTATACTTTTTTTTACTATTCACACAGAAACCCATTCACACTTTTGTGATTTACAGGAAGATATATTCGGGCATTAGTACATTACCAGTAAATAAGTATTGCTTATAGACATCAGTGAAATAAGTCAGATGGTTGGTAATACGAAGGGCCCCATCTCACAAGTCATCATGGTTATTGAAACAATTTGTGAAATCAGAAAAAAGTACGGTATGGAGTTTTTAAGACACTGCTTGAAGTAAAAAGTAAACGTTTTTAGGGAAAGAGGCAGGCACGAAGGTTTGGGCAAGTTATTGTGGTTTTATTTTTGATCATGGTGGGTGACAGGCGCGGAAATGAGAGTCTTGAATAAAATAAGCTGGGAAAGGAAACTCCAGCCTGAAATGACATATTCTGTCATCACTATTTATGCATGTGCTCCTGAAAATCGTACCAGTTTACAACTATTCAAGAATTGAATTATGCAGCCTTGAAGTAAGGTAGCAGATGATAGAACAAACAGTAAAATCTTAATAAGACACATTTCCCCCCCAAAAAACAGTCAGCAGAAATTACAAGCCTCTATCCCAATTTTCAACATCCATCTTTTATAAAACACATTAGACTTCATATACAAACAAATCAAGAAAGATTTTTTAAAGGGATGATCCGTAAATAGTATATTCTTATCTCTGCCACTTGGTTCACAGAGGATACTAAATGCAGCCAGACATCTTAAAAGACTATCTCACCAAGACTGCTTTTATAAAAATAAATCAATAGAGTACACCAAGATCACAATACATTTTGCCTTGGAAGAATAATGCAATAATAAATACCTAAATAAATACATTAAGTAATGGGCAAATGACATAGCAAATTTCCTGTATGCCCAACACCGGTTATCAGTCCTACACTTTACTTGATGTGTGTGCATCACAATTCATACATTCAAAGAAGTGTTCTTTTTTTGTTCTCTTCATTTTGCCTTGATATCATTCTCTGCACTTCTTTCCCACCTTCTTCTTCAGGTCCATACAATCTACCACTTCCGACAGAGCCACTCAACAACTACCCTTCCATTCTACCTCTCATTTATCTCTCTTTTCAAAATGTGTAATGTCTATAAAGTGGTCCTGTCTTCTAAAATATAGAAAATATTTTCTGTCTTAACTCAGTAGCCCAACATTAGTTCCAGAGTCTTCAATCTGATCATCGATCTTCTGATCGCTGAACCGCATTCCCATAGTATCAAGCTCCTTGTGGTGCAAAAGAACAGCCATTTATTAATGTTTGACCTTAGAAGCATGTGCAATATTTTAATCCCTGCATATTGCGCTCAGTCTTCCTTTAATCTTTGAGGTGGACACCCTCCACTTCTTTCCTCTCACCTGCAGTGTAGTTTTTGCCTAATATATGCTAGGTTATAACACACATTTTTGGGCCTAAATCATAATTTTTTTTTGTGTGAGCGCATCTTACGCTGGGAAATTCAGCCGCAGTCACACTAAAATCAGAAATGAAACACATCTACAGACAGCAAACGCAATGTTTCTCAGGCCTTGGACCAACAACTGGATTCCACGGCCACTGCCACTTTAAAAGAAGTTGGTATTTAAAGCGAGAAGGGTAACCAAATAATGTAACCATGTCAAATCCTACTTAAAACTATCTTTGGGCCCTTCTTCCTCAAGCTGCTTTTCAATCCTCTTTGACTTAAGGTTTTATCTTAATCAGCAGTTGAAATAACATTATAGAACTATGCCCAGAGTACCTGTGTGCTACTGAGAAGTCCTGGTACTCTGCTAATAAAAGTACATAACCCCCACTGAGAACTGCACATACACTACCTTTACAATTAAAGAAATGCAGTTACTCAGTACTTGTGAGTACTTGCCTATTTAAAACACTGATCGTGATGCAAAATAACAGATTGCTTTTGTGTTGGTACCTTTTAATCATATTGTTTTTTTCAATAAAATAAAGGGTTTGCTGAGTTTATTTGGAAAAAAGCTGGCCGACAATGCAGGTCACGCATCTCTTCAAACTAATTTTGAATTGAAGCACATCTCACCTTGAGAGTTGAAAAGTTCTCAAATTGTGCCCCCAAAATGGATGCTCTTAATTAGGAAGCCTGGGGTTCTCTTCACTTGGGCACCCCTGTAGCACAAACCATAACCCAATTCCATCACATACCAAGAAGTAGCGACAAATTATTCACTTACCTTGGTATTCTGCAGCTGCGCTAGGCCCGTGCAAGCGTTTGCCAAAAGAAAATCTCCGCTCAGTATGGCCATTTTATTCCCAAACTGCATGTCCTTCATGGGCCCATCGCAGGCCTTCAGCTCTCTGATGTTGACTATCCCGCGGTGCACAAGAAAAGCAGTGTGGATCAACTCGGTAATTTCAGCAAGACTTCTCTGGCTAATGACAGGAGAAAAAAAAATGCACAAAGTGACAGGTCATTTGCAGCTTCCGGAACCATTTCCCTGACATAGTTTCCACAAGGTATCACTCAAATTCCCAAAAAGAGAACAATGTCTCTTATATTCACTTTAAATGGAAATGCTGAACACAGCAATTAGCTTCAGTCCGCTGCCATTGAGACCCAAATTTCATATAATTATCAGCAAACAAGCCCGTATCCAAATTATGGACAGCTGCGCCTGTAAGGAAGGGTAATGTTGGTGATGTATCCCTCTCCTTCACTGCAGCTGGTCACCTACATAACACTTTATTTTCATTTTTTGCAAATACATGTATGGAAAACGTAAGTAGACTGCTTGGTGATCACATAAATTTACTCAGCAGATCTCATGAATATAATTCGTGCTATTTTGCATTTTCAGATATGAAACAGTAATGAAAAGGCCAGTGTTCCCTTTCCATTTATTGTTGTTGGTGCCATTATCTGATGTAATGTCTGCTTTGAGCTGCTTCAAACTGGGTGGGACTATTATATTCGTATACTAGGCAGAATTCAACTCAAACTAGCATGTATCACACACAAGACTCCACCACAAAACACTGATGTATCTTGCTAAAAATAAATTGAGATTTCTGGGGGAGGTAGATCCTCTCGGAGTGCCAGGGACCTAGTGCTGAAACCACCCATCTTCCAGAAGAAGAAAACCTATGACTGAGCCTTCTACGGAGCTGCCCCGAGAATCTGGAATCCGCTTCTTCCTTACATTAGAAGAATTCAGTCAACTTCATCCTTCAAGAATGAAGCTAAGATCTTTCTTATGAGCAAATTCCAAACATAGCTGACAGCTGAACTTTTTCCTCAACACCTGCTTTAACGTAGGTTGCCCCTTAGTCCCTGCTTATAGATTCTGCTCTCTTAATCTAGTGCTACCAAAACTACCTTATTCCTTGTTTTGGAGCAGAACAGAAATTCCTATCTTGCTGCAATGACCACACGGATCTATTTGTCTATGATGTCCTCAATGTCGTTTATCGTTTCTAAGAACTGCGTATGGACCTTGTGATTATTATCTACATTGTTGTCCACATGGCTCTTGGTCACAGTTGCGTTTTTCTTATTTTTTACTTAGACTACTCAAGCTATTCGTTTTACAATGTTGTGATGCCTCTCTCTTGTACTGTCATAATTTTGCTACTATGTAATTGCTGAGCGCTCCGATACCCTTTGGGTCATGTTCGTAAATAAATATCAATAAGAACCAATTAAAAGGAAAAAATTGTATTATTTTTGGGTTCCAGATAATGCTACTTTAACCCTTCAGTTCCAGATAAAGCTTCTTTAACCCTTCAATCAGGTCAAAAAAGTGACAGAAAGTAAGTTGTTCCTTTAGACATGAATGCAACTTTTCAAAACGAATGAGGAAGGTTTAATGCAAAGTATCTGCTGTGTAAGATGGCTGGGGGGGCAGGGTATGGGCGGTGTGTGAAATAGGAACAGAGTGCTGAGTTTGGGTGGTCTGAAGAGCAGCAAAGATGCATTTTCTGTTCAAATATTTACATTATTTTGCTTTGTAATATTTCCTCATTCTGTTGTTGTGCTGCTGCATTGCACTGCTGAGAGTGCGCCATCTCAAGAGGTTTGTAGCTTATGACCAACAGGTTACACATGGATCTCTGCCACATATGAAATAACCAACTGACCACTTATACGAAGAATGGAATCGGACAAATTTCTTTCTTGTAGCAGACAAAGCTCTTAAATTAGAAAACATTCGACTAAGCATTGCTTTATATATATATATATATATATATATATATATATCTATGGAAATGTGAAAGACTGTTGGAATGAATATATATATATACATTCATATACATGTATATATAGATACATATGTATATATATTTTAATAGAAAAAAACAAATCTTAAAGTAACGTTATAGTTAGGTGAAATGTTCAGTAACAAGGTAACATTGTAATCTCTAAAAAAAAAAAAAAACAGAACTTCACCAGTTAGAGTTATCTCAAGTAACTATAAATCAAGCTCTAAGGTAACTACAACTCACACCCTGCTATGCACAGTTTTCTCGTCAATAATTTCGCTGCAAATGTTGCAGTGATATTACCTATGATGTGATAGAAGATGTCATGAGTGATGAAATGCGTGAGGTAATTAGAATGTACATTGGGAGGACACAAGCTATAGTTATCTTAGGGCACGAGATATAGTTACTTGAGATAACTAACTATATCGGGTGAGTTTCTGTGGTTTTTAGTTCAAAACGTTACCTTGCTACTGTGAACATTTCACCTAACTATAACGTTACTTTAACCTTTTTTTTCAGTGAATTTCAAGTTTTTTTCAAACATAAAGTAAAATGTAATTACAATACGTAAATGCAACCCCGCTGCGCACGGCCTCCAACCATTTACAGTGCAGAGTTGGCTGCAGGGCCTGCAACCAACCCCCATAAGGTTGTGCACAGTGGGGGGTTGCCCACAAGGCCAGACCTGCGGCCAAGGCCTGTGGCCATCCCCCAAAAGACAGCCAACACCACAATGTCGACGGGCCTTTGACTGTGCACTGTGGGTGGGTGGCCACAGGGCCTGCCCCTGGTGACCCCATACCCCCAACCCAGCTTGATATTTAGCAGTAGGGGACCATGCAGCACCCCTTTCTGGGTCTATTTCGGTTCCAGGGACCCCATCCCCTGGGGCCTGGCGTAATTGTTAAGGGGAGGGGAGTACATGGGCCCCCTCCCTGTGTCGATTTCGGGCCGTGGAACCCCATCCCCTGGTGCCCAGAGTTATCATTAGGGAAGGGGGCCCGCGGTCCACCTTCCCGGGCTATTTCTAGTTAAGATTTGTGGGAGCGGGTCGAGGAGCCTCCTTCCCTGTGCTGCTTTCAGCCCGAGGCCCCATCCCCTGTGGCACAGCACAACAAAAAGCGGGTGACCTGGTGCCCACTTAGGGCACCCACCGCAGTGTTATTGGGGCCACGAAGGGAGCCACAAGGCCCCCATGGCCCCAACCAGCTCCCTGCATCCAGCGGGAACCATCATTGCTCTTGCCTTCAAGAAGCCACTAATAATGCTGCTCCCTCAGATCTGGAGCAATATTTTCATTTCTTTCCCTGCCCACTTCAGTGCAGGTTGGGAAACAGATAAGAAGTCAGCTAACAGTAGGAGGAAGAATTTTTGAAGCTCCCGTTCACTGAAAGCGGATGTCATGGTTGCTTCCACTTGACGGGAGATATGAAAATGCTCCTGCCATGCGAGAGCAAACACAAGTTTCCCTGCCCATGCTTTTGCTTGCACGGAGACTGCTATGGGGTGGGCACGGCAGGACATAGCATTTTACCTGGTATTGAGGGGATGGGGTCCCCGCAACCTCTAGAGGCTCAGAGAGGAGGGGCACGTGGCACCCCTCCCCTTAAATCATGTGGCAGGCTGCAGGATATGGGTTTCTGGGGGCTGAAAGCAGCTGGGGAGGGGGGAGCCGCATACCCCCTCCCCTTTTAAACAAGGCGTGCCCTGAAATCGGCCTGGGGCGAGGGGTCACATGCCCCCCCCTTTATAAAGGCGTCTGGGCCCTGGAGGATGCGGTCCCCAGGGCAGAAATTGGCCTGGAGAGGGTTGGCTGCCTTTGTCGGATTGATCAGAGGGCTGGCCGCAGGCCAAGTTTTTTGGTCAACGCCCCACTGCGCACGTCTGGGTTTAAATATGGTAACTAAATATTACTTTGCGTTAAAATAAACTAGAAATTCACAGAAAAAAAAGGTTAAAGTAACATTATAGTTAGGTGACATGTAAAGTTTTAAACTCTAAAAACCACTGAAATTCATCAGTTATAGTTATTTCACGTAACTATAACTTGTGCCCTCACTATGCACTGCTAATTACCCCACATATTACATCACTCATGACATATTCTATGACATCATTGATATCACTGTACATGGCAGCGGCTCAGGTTGCAGTTACCTTAGAGCACAACTTCTAGTTACTGGAGATAACTATAACTGGAGATAACTATAACCGGTGAATATCAGTGGCTTTTAGAGTTTAAAACATTACGTTGTTACTGAACATTTCACCCAAGTATAACACTACTTCAACCTTTGGTTTTTATCAGTAAAAAAAAAATATATATATATATATATATATATATATATATATATATATAAATATATATATATATATATATATATATCCAAAAGGTCGTCGTAGTACACTCTGCCTTCCGCGCAGAACAACGAAGAAAGCGAGACCACAAGATAAGTGCAGTTTCTTAGTGTAGTTTATTTCGTGCCAAAGTTAGAGCCTGCAATTCCGCCATGACGCGTTTCACCTCGAGAGAGGCTTGTTCACATAGCGTGTCATGAACACAAACGAGGGTTTTTAAAGTGCGAATGCATAATTCAATTCACATGTGCAAATTGCATTTTTTTAAGTCATAAACAGTGAAGACATACTGCGTTCATTCAAACATGGATAAAGGGCATAGTGCCCGAGGGGTTCCAATGTGCAAAAACGCAATGGTAGAGTATAACCATTATCATACAAATGAGTAGGTAAATTTCATTTTATATATATACACATGGTTAAAAAAAATATATATATTAATTAAACCATAAATAAGTTTCATTTCATATATATACACATGGTTAAAAATTATTAAACCATAATAATTAAATTCATTGATTATACTTCATATATATACACAAAATTTAGTCAGTATATATAACACAAATAGTTTCAGGAACCTTCATTTATCACTTTTAGAGACGCATAGCTTCACTTAAAAAAGGTTATTATGCCCCAGTGGGCATGCATAGAACAATTGCACAAGCTAAATAACGGAAATAAAGACATGCACTTTTTAAGACATCCTCTTATAGTTACTGCAGAGCAAAAAGTGTTAATAAAGTGAATAAGTGCTAATACTGGTGATTAAAAACATGCTACAGGTAACTGCAGGTAGCAAAGTCAGATAAAAACAGAATAAGAGTCAGCTAGGGGAAATTACTATTTACATCAGGAATAATTCTTAAAGAATATATTCTACAGCTAGAGGCAGGTGTAAAGATCCTCGCTATTATTAAGACCTCCCGGGCTCTTTGTATTGAATTCAAGAATGAATCTGGTTTCCAGGAGACGCAGTTTTGCGTCCCGGTTACCCCCTCTCTTTAGAGGCAACACTGAGTCCACAAGGAAGTACTGTAAGCTGCTGGGGTCACTATTATGTGTCGTTTCAAAGTGTCTGGCCACTGGGTAGGCCTGATCCTTCCCGGAGATTGCCCTCAGATGTTGTAGAATGCGCTTGTGTGCAGGTGGGCGCGTACTCCCAACATATTGCAATCCACAAGGGCATTGCAAGACATATACAACGTATTCTGTCTTGCATGTTAATCTTTTGTTGATCATGAAGGGTTTATCAGAGAAAGGACGTGGGACTTGAGTTTTGTTAATTCCGTGGCGACAAGCCTTACAGGTAAGACACTTTTTGAAACCAGTGATGTGATCCATCCAGGACTTCGTGGGTTCTAACATGTTACTGACTAGGGCACTGGCAAGGCTAGGAGATTTGCGAAAAGTTATACTGGGTTTATCTGGTACTAGGTCACCTATAATAGGGTCACCTTTGACCAGATTCCAGTTCTTATTTAAGATTTTCCTAATCTGGGAATGTTTCACCCAAGTATAACACTACTTCAACCTTTGGTTTTTATCAGTGAATTATATATATATATATATATATTGCGCTCATCAAATCCACAAGGAATGAAAAGACAGCACTCGGGAGGTTCCTTTTACCACGGAGTAGTTTATTTAACTACCAGCTAAACCACAGACACGTTGCGGCGATTTGCCTTCGTCAGTGTGTGTGTGTTCACACATACAAACCGGTGCATTTATCAACATTAACAGTGTGCAAGGGTTACACCTCTTAGTCGACATCGACAGAGGACTAGAAACCTCCCAACCATTGCGGGCTCCATCTTGTAACGGTAAAATTACACCATATACATTACTCAATGCTCACAATATATACAATAAGCATTATTAAACCTACAGATAGGTAGAAGTGCATTAGTGGGGGGTATATAAAATTAATTGTGCTACATTTACACTGTTTGATATAGCCGTGGATCTGCAACAGTCCTCCAAAATAAGTAGAGGTGAATCCATTTCTTACACAGGATTATATACATCAGCAAATAGATGAGAAAGTCTATTTCATCGTGTATAGACTGAAAAGGTCGAAAAGTGAAAAGAAAGAAAAAAGAAGAAAAGAAGAAGACAGGAAGAAAAAGTGAAAAAGTGCCATATGTGCATTATCTATAGTTGATTTACATACATCATTTGTTATTAGGAATCAAAGAGCCCTTTGAACCTATGAATGATTCTAGTAAAAAATATATATGAACCACAACTATTCTTATGTGTGCCAGAAATTTTGTGTGACAGTGGAAAATCAGTCTCAAATTTCATCAGGGCAAACCATCGTTGTTAGCACACGAAGTATGTCGTTCATACAATAATCCACAGAGGTTCGGCAAATACAGAATACAGTGAGATACACAGGTAACCGCTACATCATTTGCCTAAATGGAAAACCATTTCTTCCCCACTGTTCATCCCCCTAGGCCATTTTGTGGAGAGGTCTATGATATAGCGTGATTCAAGTCTGCGTAATCTTCGCAGACGGTCTCCTCCCCTGACGGTGTTCTTAACCCCTTCCATGCTGGGCCGTTTCCGCCGCTGTGCGGTAAACAAAAGAACAGGGCGGGCCGTGACGAACCCCAGCCGTCATCAGCACACGAGCGCCGCAGAGCGTGACGGCTGGGGTTCGTCACCAGCATGGAAGGGGTTAATGGTATCAAGACCAAAGTATTGCAGCTGGCTACGGTCTCTATTATGTTTCTCGGCAAAATGCCGGGCGACTGGGTAAGATTGATCTGCTTTGTCAATCGCCCTTAGATGTTCTAAGATCCGTAGTTGGAGCATGTTAATAGTGCTCCCTATGTAGCGGAGGCCACATGGACAGGTCAAACAATAGACTGCTAGAGGTGTGCTGCATGTGATAAACTGCTTAATTTGCAGTTTCTTACCAGTGTCAGGTATTTCTATGGAGAGGACCCTTTTGCTTCCGGCGCACGCTTTGCATTTTCCACATGGATAAAACCCACTCATAGTTTTTAAGGTGTTACTCTTAGGGAGTGTTTTTTCTAAATGGCTAGTAACCAGATAGTCTCTTAAAGATCTTGCTTTATTGAAGGTTATGAGGGGGTGAGTGGGTAGGTCATCTTTAAGTGTGTTGTCTGTTTTGAGAATGTGCCAGTTCTTACGGAGCATAGATCTTAGATCATTGGCTCCAGCGGAGAAGGGAGTTATTATTCTAAACTTGCCTTTCCCAACTATTGATGTCATAGAGTTATTCCTTGGGATAGGTTTAGTTGTCAGCAAGGAGTCTCTAGGGATAGCCCTTACTTTTCTCAAGGTGTTATTTAAAAGAGTCTCTCCGTATCCCCTGGCCTTGAATCTGTTCACACATTCAGTTGCTGCCACCTCAAAATCCTCTAATCTTGAGCAGTTCCTTCAGAGTCGAAGTAACTCTCCGTATGGAATACTCTTAATGAGTTGTGGGGGTGGCTACTGCTGGCAAAAAGTGTAGAATTGCCGGCAGTGGTTTTTCTATGTAGGGCTGTGTGAATCTGATGGTCCTCTGAAAACACTTTTAGGTCGAGATAGTCCGCAGTTACCGGACTTACCGTCCCTGAAAAGTGTAAGTTATAGACATTCTCATCAAGTCGGTTGATGTAGGCATGTGCTGTTACTGATGAGCCCCGCCAAACAATAAACAGGTCGTCAATGTACCTGAACCAACCCTCAGTCTTTCCTTCTACACCATCTACCATACAGCTCCTGGGTACCTGCTCCTCCCACCAGCCAACGAAAAGGTTCGCATAGCTGGGAGCGAAGCAGGTACCCATCGCCGTTCCAGACACTTGCCTGAACAGTTGGTCCTCGAATAAAAAGATGTTATTGCTCAAACAAAATTCAGTGAATTCGAGGATCATGATGTTATGTGTGCTGAATCTCAATTGTCTCAAGTTCAGGAAATGCTGAATAGCTTTTAGGCCTTGCTTGTGGTCTATGACTGTGTACAAACTTGTGATGTCTAACACAATAAGCTGGCAGTCATTGTCCCATTTCACATTCCGAATTTTGTTTAAAAAGTCCTTGGTGTCCCGTACATATGAGGGTAAAGTGAGTACCAAGGGGAATAGGAATTTATCGATGAAACAGGACATGTTTTCAGTGAGACTGCCAATGGATGACACAATCGGACGGCCCGGTGGGTGTAGATTGTCCTTGTGTAGTTTTGGCAGATGGTAAAACGTTGGTGTAAGGGGTTGGCTGTTCCGGAGAAAGAGAAATTCATCCTTGCTTAGCATGTTACAGTCATGCCATTTCCCTATCAGTTTATCATAGCTCCAGATGCTTTCCTGATATACATCGTTGGTGCATTTGACGTAGAAGTTGGTATCAGAAAGCTGGCGTAGTGCTTCATATCTGTAGTAGTCTCTAGTGAGTAGTACCACGTTCCCCCCTTTGTCCGAAGGTTTGATTATGATGTTTTCATCCTTCATGAGGTAGTGTAGAGCCAGTTTTTGTTGCTCTGTGATGTTATATTTTATTGAATGGTTCACTTTCCTGTACTGCATGAGTTCTTGGGTCATGGCCTCAGAGAAGGCGTCAATAGCATCCCAGGGCATCTGTGGGATGAATATTGAAGGAGGTTTATACCCACTCTCTTCCCGATCTTGCTCAATGCCGAGGGCCTGTGCTCTTTGTCCTATATTGAGGGTCTCAGATGAATTATATATGGGATTATCTTCCCGCAGTTCCTCGAGGGTTTCTAGAGCTTCTATTTCTCTGCCCGTAAGGGCATCTGTTGCTGTAAGTCTGATACCCTTATCTCCACTTTCTTTCAAATGAGGTCGTAATTTGAAATATTTGTGCAGCTTGAGCTTGCGTGTAAATCGGAAGAGGTCAATCCGCGTTTGGGTATATTCAAGTGGTGTACTTGGGCAGAAGGTAAGTCCGAGGCTGAGTAAATTCTTTTCGCAGTCCGTTAAAGTTCTTTCCGTTAGATTAACCACCGTTAGATTCTGGCTTGTGGTATCTTGGGCAGAGTTCACTTTTTGTTGCTGCGAGTCCGATTGCCCCAATTGTTGGGCTTCGCTCTGCCTCTTCCCTTTCTGCCGCCGCTGGCCGCCGCCTGCTCTCCTTGTCCGCCTTGTTTTTTTGATGTTTGTTGTTGTTGGGCCATGTCCGGTGGTTTTGTTTTGCCGCCTCGTAGCCAGGTCCCCTTGATGACATCGAATTCCTGGTGAAAAGGGGTCTTTTCGCTGTCATTGGCGTTATTTGGCCGTGCTCTTTGTCGTGTCTTGGCTGGTACTCTCATATTCTGTTGCTCGTCTCCGGATTCATTCTCCGTCACTTCGGACTCAGACGTGAGAATTTCAGATGTTGAAGTAGTACTGGATTGGAGTGCTTGACGCGAGGCATCATATTTCTTTGCATACGTTAATATGCGGCCTTGTTGGTAATCATCCTCATCCCTTTCGTATTTTTCTTGTTTTCTAGTACGAATTTTTTGTTCATATTTGGTGAGGCGAGATTTCATATCGGTTTTGAGCTGGAGCACAAGCTCTTTGTCCGATTCCTTCTCCAGCTCCTCTTCCAAATTCTTTATTTCTTCCAGTGCTTTTTCGCGGTCACTCCAAGCATATTTAATTAATATCTTGAGTGTCCCTTCCGTATAGGCAGCTGTGTGCAATTCCCAGTCAGTGAGCAGCTGTGGATCCGGGTTCTCGTATGATGGCACGGTGTGAACCCTTAGACCACGGGGCACTCTTTTTACCTCCACGTAACTAGTGAGGCTTGTGGCTTCCCACCATTTGCGTGTCTCGCGTTCATGCAGTCTTGCCAGCTTCGCCATCATCTCTTTTATTCTTGTGTTTTGTGGATCTGCCGTTATATATAGTTAAGTTAGGACCATGTTTCCATGGGGAAAGCGTTTTTTGACTTGGCTATATCTATGATGAATTTTTATGAAATTTTCCCAAAAAAGTGAGCTGTGATTCATGTTGCGCCTGGAAAGTTTCGGGGTGATCCATCAAGCAGGGTGGGGCTCAAAAAAAGTGCGTTTTCCATATTAATTCCCATGGGAGCTTTGAACACAACTACAGCTCGAACCAGTTGATGGAATTACACCTAATTTTGCAGGAAGGTAGATTTTGGTTAATAGATCAGACTTCAGTTATCTGGTGAAAAAACGTTCAGTAGTTTTTGAGAAATGTAAGGGGAAAAAAAGCATATCTGCAATCGCAATGACTTCGTAAATAATAACGAGCTCGTGCAGGGAAATGCAGAGCTCAGATTGGCTGCTAACACTTTAACCAGGAAGTGTTAGCAGCTATCTTGCGACTCAGCTTCAGCCAAGTCGCACAAAACAAATGTAATAAAAAAGAAAAGGGGACAGCGTAGGAATGTCCCGACCCCAAGCCTTGGTCTTAGGATACTCCTGGAAGCCTCCCAGGAAATAAAAACATATCTTTTTTTTTTATTCACAGCGATTTTCGCAATATATTCACAAATATCACTGTAAATATGAAAAAAAAGTGCGGGCTCTGGCCCTTGTATTAATTGTAGCCTCAGGGTGGGTCAGGTCCCGATGGCATGTGGGTATTATTGGAAAAATGAAAGGGGGTGTGTGGACCCCCCTCCAAGGGCTTAAAAAATCCCCGGGGACCACCACCTCCACTGAGCTAATTATAATAGGAAACGGGGGCCGGACGGACCCTACAGGCCCTGGAGACCACCATGTCTGTGGGGCTACATATTAAAAGCTTTGGGGGGCCTTGCGGACCCTGTCCCCAAGTTCTGGGAACAACCCCCACCCCAGGGCTTAAAATAAAATACTTGGGTGTGCCGCCTGGTCGAGCCTAGAGACCAGGGGACCACCACCTCCCACTGGCTAACTTAACTATGGTGCAGGCCACCCCCTCCCCCATGCCCCAGGAACCACCTCCTCCCTGGGACATTCCTTTTTCCGAAAGAAGGAGGGAAGACTGACTGCTCGCCCTCCTGGGCCGTACACGGCCCCGGGTACCACCACCTCCTTGGGGTAGGCTTGTGAAAGTGAAATAAGGGAGGCCGCTGGTCCCCCTCATGGAGCCAATAATGGCCCTGTGGACCGTCACCCCCCAGAGTCGGCTCCTGTTACGTCCCGCAGTGCCTATGCCTCGGACATTGCTGTCTGCTGTGACATGGGGGAAGATTTGACAGCTCCCACCAAGTCAGAACAAACATGCTGCTTCCAGCAAGTGGGAGCTGATGGAGGCAGAAGTTTGTCTGTTACCCTACCCGCTGTTAAGCGGACAGAAAAACAGACTAAAAGATTGCTCTTACAGATAGGGAGCTGCATGTTTAGCAGCTCCTTGTCTGGGAGAGCAATCCCGGCTCCTGCAGGAGTTGGGCAGTCGGCTTGGACAGTTGGGGCTTTGAGACTCTCCTGCGGTCCCAGTAGAAAAAAGCAGAAAGAGGCAAAATAAAGGTGATAAGCGAGCATAAAAAGACAGAATATAGGTCAGCAACAAGCAGAAAGAGGCAAGATAAAGATGAAAGAACGAGCAGAAAGAAGCAGAATAAAGGTCAGAAACTAGCAGATGAAGGTAGAATAGAGGTCAACAAGCAGAAAGAGGGAAGGTAAAGGTTAGAAACGAGCAGAAGGAGGCAGAAAAAGGTCGGTAACAATCATAAAGAGGCAAAATAACAGTGGGAACCAAGAATAAAGAGCAGAATAATGGTCAGAAACGAGCATAAAGAGGCAAAATAAAGGTCAATGAGCGGAAAGAGGCAAAATAGAGGTCAGAAACGAGCAGCAAGAGGCAGAATAAGGGTGAGAAACAAGCAGAAAAACAGAATAAAGGTCAGAAATGAGCAGAAAGAGGCTAAATAAAGGTGAGAAACAAGCAAAAAGTGACAAAATAAAGGTCAGCAACGAGCAGAAAGGGGCAAAAAAAGGTAAGAAACAAGCATAAAAGAGGCAAAATAAAGGTCAGCCACGAGCAGAAAGAGGCTGAATAAAGGTGAGAAATGAGCAGAAAGCGGCAAAATAAAGGTCAGCCAAGAGCAGAAAGAGGCCAACAAAATTGACAAGCGAGAAGAAAGAGGTTAAAATAGGTGAGAAACACGCAGAAAGAGGTAAAATAGAGGTCAGAAATGAGCATAAAGAGGCAAAATAAAGGTCAGCAACGCACAGAATGAGGCCACATAAAGGTGTGAAACAAGCAGAAAGAGGCAGAATAAAGGTCAGCAACGAGAAGAAAGAGGCAAGATTAAGGTGAGAAACGAGCAAAAAAGAGGCAAAATCAAGGTAAGCCACAAGCAGAAAGAGGCTGAATAAAGGTGAGAAATGAGTAGAAAGAGGCAAAATAAAGGTAAGCCACGAGCAGAAGGAGGCTGAATAAAGGTGAGAAATAAGCAGAAAGAGGCAAAATAAAAGTCAACCATGAGCAGAAAGGGGCAAAAAAAAGTTGACAAGTGAGAAGAAAGAGGCCGCATAAAGGTGAGAAACAAGCAGAAAGAGGCAAAATAACAGTAAGCCACATGCAGAAAGAGGCTGAATAAAGGTGAGAAACAAGCAGAAAGAGGCAAAATAAAGGTCAGCCACGAGCAGAAAGAGGTAAAATAAAGGTCAGTCACAAGCAGAAAGAGGCAAAAGAAAGTCAACAAGTGAGAAGAAAGAGGCTAAATAAAGGTGAGAATCCTGTAGAAAGATGTAAAATAATGGCCAGAAACAAGCAGAAAGAGGCAAAAGGTCAATCAGCAATTAGCAGAAAGAGGCTAAATAAAGGTGCGAAACAAGCATAAAGTGACAAAATAAAGGTCAGCAACAAGCAGAAAGAGGCAAAAAAAGGTGAGAAACAAGCAAAAAAAGGGGCAAAATAAAGGTCAGCCACAAGCAGAAAGAGGGTGAATAAAGGTGAGAATGAGCAGAAAAAGGCAAAATAAAGGTCAGCCATGAGCAGAGATAGGCAAAAAAAAGTTGACAAGTGAGGAGAAAGAGGCTAAATAAAGGTGAGAAACATACAGAAAGAGGTCAAATAGAGGTCAGAAACAAGCAGAGAGAGGCAAAATAAAGGTCAGCAACGAGCAGAAAGACGCCACATAAAGGTTGAAAATGAGCAGAAAGAGGCAGCTCAGAAACAAGCAGATAAAGGCAGAATACAGGTCAGCAACAAGAAGAAAGAAGCAAGATAAAGGTGAGAAATGAGCAGAAAGAGGCAGAATTAAGGTCAGAAATGAGCAGAAAGAGGATAAATAAATGTGAGAAATGAACAGAAAGATAAAACACACAGTACACATATATTTATAACCACATACTGTGTAGATCACATGAAAATTTGCCAGATCCTATGTAAACATTGGCATTTAGTCAAAGAGGGCCCGATTATAGGTCGATTAACAACAAGACAACCCCAAATTACTTACAAAAAAATCAAAATCCTTAAGAGAGTATTTGGTGAGAAGCGAATTTTGAGCAGAAACACGGAAAACAACTTGGCTTAAACAAAATAAAGGTTTTAAAAAAAGCATAAAATACATGGCTTGCCAGATGGGGGGAACTTTTCCACTCTCACAACTGCTTTTAACAAATCCATGAAAATAAAAGGGAATCTTACATGCAGATCAAGTTTTGTGGTGTACATATTCAAATGCCCATGTGAGAAGTTATATGTAGGGAGCACCACATTAAGAGCCCATAAAAGAATCTTATAGCATAGGAGAGTTATAGTGAATAAGGACCGAAGCTATCCAGTGGCTACGCATTTTGAGAAGTACCATCACAGCAACCCCACATTTTTTAAATATAATTGCATTGCACAAGTACCAAAAAGGAAAAGAGGAGGGGATAAAAGAAAGGAATTGAGGACATTTGAAATGTTCTTCATCTTGGAGCTAGACTGTAAGGAACCGAATGGTTTTAGTATTGATGAAGAACTATTCACCTGTGTATATTAAAATATCCAGCCCATAGAACACATTCTTCAAAGAGAGCAGTACGGTAATATCTTAAAGGGAAAGGTAAAAGATATCGAAAATGTTCACTAGCACAATGCACTTTACTGAATTCATGCGCTTTTGGTATAATGCACTTTACAATGGTTTTGGGCAATCTTATTGGAAACATCATGAAATACACTATAAAAGGCACTAGCCAAGAGATAAGAATTACATGCTTATTTTTTTTAATTACTCTTTTTTTTTTAATGGGGAAGGTTTTTTAAGAGAATTTTCCAGTGGAGTATAGATTTTTTACAAATGTGATCATTGTAATGAATTTGGTTTGTGCCCAATTTGAAACATTCATGGAGTTGAAAAAAGCGTTTATTCATGAAATGTTTATTACTGTGCAGACAACAAACCTAAGTAAAAAGAGCCACTAGGTATTAGACAGAGTAATTTTTTTAAATATTTTTTTTTTAAGTAGCTTGTAGCAATAAAACACATAGCCCCAGAAACGGGGACACACAATACCAATGTAGCATATAATGATGCAAGCAGTTTTTTTACCTCACAAAAAGCAAAACATAGAACAAACCCAAAAACAAAAGAATCCCTACTCCTACCCCTCCCGGCACTTTAGGTATGAATTTTTGAACCTCTACCCTCCTATAACAATATGTGTGGCGTTCCATGTATAACAGTCATCTTTCATGTTACAAAATGGCGCTGACTTTGATCAGCTATAGTGTATAGAGATGTTCCACATTTGTCCATTGTATGTGTTTACTGTAAATAAGTGAAAACACATAAAAAGAACTGTAAATAATGGTGCTTGTTATTGTGAACAAGGCTGCGACTGACAGCGGAATAGCGTTGATAAATATTTCATTTTCAGAATCAAATCAAGTGAAATCCAAAAGAGTGCCGACATAATTTTTGTGACAGGAGGTGGTTGAAAGGATTATGTAGCCCCATGCTTAAAAACTTTGCTGTATGACATTTTTGTCATCTGGGAAGGCGATGTGCTTTCAGTAGCCAATTTTATGGAATGGCTCAACAACTTCCTAAAATTCACTCACACAGTCTCACAGGAGTCACTTGTATTTCTGGATTTAAACATCTATCCAGAAAGGGGTTTGCTAAAAACAACAACCCACTTTAAGCCTACCGCGAGGAACTGTCTACTACCGTATGAGAGTTTCCATCCACGCCACCTGCATAATAATTTACCGTATGGTCAGTTCCTACGCCTCAGAAGAAACTGCTCTGATGTGGGTGAGTATAAAACCCAAGCGGCAGATGTGAAATGGAAATTGGAACAAAGAAAATACCCGGTTCCAGTAATCGATAAGGCCATGAAGAGAGCCCGCAATAACAACAGAGAGGCTCTCTTAGAAGAAAATGTACTAAAGGAACAAAACAACAGTAGACCCGTGTGTGTGACCACATACAACACTCATTCGGATGAGGTTTCCAAGATCATAAACAAACACTGGCGCACTCTGGTATGTGAAGACTTAAGTTTTGAAAAACTGTATTTTATACTGTGTGCATCTCGCTCTATTTAGCTCTTTAATCACCTGTATCGGGCGGAAAGCCGGGTGACCTTTAGGACGCTTCTGCTTTTTATTTATTCCTGCTCTCACTCACCCCTCATTGTCCTGCTGCATTTGTTGCGCTGCGCTGCCTCGCCCTGAGCGTAGATCACCCAGTCAGCCGATTTAGGTGCTGAAGGGGGTGCAGGGACGTGTAGGCGTCGCGCTTGTGGCGGCCATCTTGGGAGGGGGCAGGCGCGCCGGGCGGCAGTCTAGTGGTTTTGCCTAGCGCCGGCGACACCTTAAAACTAAGCACACTCGCTTCCGCGCAGCGGACGTGAGCAGCGGAAGCGCCGAAGGAGCGCCAAAGGAAAGCCCGTCTGCGCCAGTCAGCGTCCCGGAGGCGGACGGGTGACTGGGCTAGGATGATAACATACTCGCATGACGAGTTGCTTTCTCTCAGGGCTAAGACAAATACCTGTTGGACGGTTTTTCCAAAATTATTTAAAGGGAAAAGACGCTGCCCTGGTTGCAGATGGCTACCAGGCAATGGCTCCATCCTTATTCCCAAATCCATTCCCAAAAAGAGTAGCTGCTTATTACAGAATACTAGGTCCCTAGGGTAGCATGCACTGGATATCTACAATCTGTTGATAGATACTATGCCCACCTGTCTCTTTTTGACTGAGACATGGTTGGGAGACAGCTCAGGTCCCGATATAGCCACAGCGATTCCCCCTAGCTCTGTCATCATGAGGACAGACAGGGCCATCGGCAAGGGCGGTGGGGTGGCTATGGTGGTGGATAAGCGATATGCGTGTTCTATTATAGACACTGATGACATTTCGGGTTGGAGGACTTTGGGATTCTCTCTTTCCCTGTCGCCACACCAGTCGTGTTCAGGGCTCCTGGTCTTTAGACCTCCAGGCCCTATGGGCTCTTTCCATGAGGAGCTCCACTCCGTAATATCTGCACTTTGCGTAAAATCACAGCATTGCCTGCTTCTAGGCGACTTTAATATTCATATGGATATCGCGGATACAACAGACAGTATCAAGATGAGTGATACTACTGCTTCGGTGGGACTCATTCCTTATCTGTCGGCCCCTACACACGTCAAGGGTCATACACTGGACCAAGTGTTCTCTACTATCCCGATTGACACCTCCACCCCCGTGCCAGTTCTTTGGTCTGACCACTTTTTAGTGGACTTTTAGATCACTCTTTCGAAAAAAGTATGCTCTAGCGGCCAGGTCCACAAAGCTCAGAACAACAGAGCCTTCCATCGTGTATCTCCAGATCTGCTAGCGCAGGCCTTACTTTCTCACCTGTGCCTGCGGTCTGGCGCTCTAGACACTGATCTTAAGCACCTGCAGACTTGGCTCCTTCAGCAATTCGAGGACTTGGGCCCCCCTTCTAGCCGACCGCACTAATTCTCCCAGAGCTTCTGCGCCCTGGTTTTCTTCAGCTCTGGCAGAGAAGCGTTAGCAATGTAAAAAAGCAGAGAGAACTTGGCGTAGGCACTATCGGCCAGATTCATCAATGACCCGATTTGCGAGTCCTTAATAGCGATTATTAAGGAGTCGCTATTAAGGACTTGCAAAACGGGATTCATGTAGGAATCGCTAAATAAATTGCGATTCCTACACATTCCTTATTTGCGATTAGCAAATTGCTTATCGCAAATAAGGAATAACTCCCCACCCCTGAAATGTAATCTACATTGGTGTTGCGCACACACATGTCCTTTGGACATGAGTGTGCGCAACATGCAACTTAGAAAAATGCATTTAAATGCATTTTTCTAAGGTTTCGCTATTTACCACGAGGTTTGACTTTGTGGTAAATAGCGGTCCTAAATTGCGAATTCGCAATTTTTAAATGTTTCATGAATAGCATTTAAGGAATCTCTAATAGAGATTCCTTAAATGCTAATCCTCGCAAATTTGCGAATTCTTTATAAGCGATTTTTGCATTTGGGATAATGAATCCCAAATGCAAAAATTGCACTCGCAAAGGGCCAGATTCTCTGAATCTGGCCCTTTTGCGAGCGCATTTCGCTTGATGAATCTGGCTGTATGATTCTATATCTAAGGAAGCTTACAGAGAATCCATCAGGGAATACCACCATGACATCACCACAGAAAAAAGGCTTACTTTGCAAGAAGAATTGAGGAAGCTGCTAACTCTTGCAAAGAAATTTTTCTGATAGTGAAGGATTTCATCTCTCCTTCTTGGTGTACCCCCAGAAGCTCGCATTCGGAGCTTTGGGTCACTGAGCTAGCTAACTTTTTTGCAAATAAAATTAAATCTATTCAGGCCTCCTTTTCTGACGCGGATGTGTCCATAGCCCAGGGAGCGTCTCTACCCGTACTATCGTCAGACGCTGAGAGGCCTTCCCTTGCGGATTTTCCGCCCTTAACTCCGCAGGCCTCCTTGGACCTTCTTTCAAAACTAAAACCAGGCTCCCCTCTTGACCCCTGTCCCGCTAAAATCCTTGCAAAAGTCGCGTATGTGATTAACCCCTTAGTTAATCCGGTACTTAATCTCTCCCTTAGCACAAGGGTGGGGCCTCAGCCCTGGAAACAGGCTCTCATTCTGCCACTTTTAAAAAAGGCTAATCTAGATCCCACGGCACATGCTAATTACAGACCCATTTCCCTTCTGCCTGCTTTGGCAAAAATTGTGGAGAAGCACGTCCATCTAACCCTTGCCAGCTTTCTGGAAACACATAATATTCTACACCAGTCACAGTCGGGCTTCTGGTCTAACATGAGTACTGAGACACCTCTGCTTGAAGTCACGGAGGCCATCAAGGAGACCTTGGACTCCGGGGGCAAAGCGATGTTGGTGATGCTGGATCTCTCAGCGGCTTTTGACACCGTCCCCATGGCCATCTCCTCTCTAGACTTAGGGAGATCGGTCTAAGGGGGTCGGTGTATGGTTGGTTCGAGTCTTTTCTAGCTGATCGCCAACAAACGGTCTGGGCTCCTCCGTTCTCTGCCACAATGCTAGAGGTGGGAGTGCCCCAGGGCTCAATTTTGATCCCAACTCTTTTTAATATCTATATGGCCCCCCTGGCGGCACTGGCTGAGGCCCGTGGAGCTCAGATCGTGTCGTATGCTGACGACACCCAGCTTCTCTTCTCGTGTGACAGAGGCTCCGATTTTGATGGCGAGATCATCAGAGGCTGTCTAGAGGCTGTATTCGACTGGTTTCAGCGAAACAGCCTCAAGTGCAGCTCCGACAAATCTGAGGTGTTGTTTTTTGGCTGCCCTGAAATCTGAGGTGTTGTTTTTTGGCAGCCAAAAAACCGAGGTGGCAGTCATGGTGGCAGGTGGCGATGTTTCCCCCCTCCAGTGACTCTGCAGTCGCCAAAAATCTCGGAGTGCAGGTCGATAATGGCCTCTCTCTGAAACCTCAGGTGTTAGGCCTAGCGGGCAAATGCTTTGGTCTCCTGAAGATGATCAGGAAATTCCTGCCCCTACTCTCGCTGGATCATAGAAAAGTGACTGTGCAGGCATTGATAGGCTCACGCCTGGACTATGCCAATGTGCTGTATCTTGGCATGCCGGAGTTTCCTCCAACGCGCTTGCAAATTGTCCAAAACTCTGCTGCTCGTGCCATTTTTGGCCTCAATCGGAGAGCCAGTGCCAGCGACCTTCTTAAAACCCTCCACTGGCTCCCTATTAGAACGTGCGTTGTTTTTAAAGCGCTCACTTTGGCCTTCAAGGCACTTCATGGCACAGGAGCTGCGTACATCCAAAAGCGGATGGCGTTCTATCAGCCATCTAGATCGCTCAAGTCTTTGACCTTGGCCTTGGCAGCTGTACCAGCGATTCGGCGTGCCCGGTGCGGGGGGCGCTCGTTCAGACGTCTGGCCCCACAGCTGAGGAATGCCTTGCCTCCATCTTTGAGATCTACTGGCAATCTGCTAGCTTTCCGGAAGGACCTTAAAACTCTGCTCTTTGTGCAGTAGGTGCTCTGTTTTGCCCCCACCTTTTGTACAGCTGAGGGTTTTTGAAGCGCCGGGACACTCCTCGGAGTAGCTGAGCGCTATATAAAACGCCTCTTAACATAACATAACATAACACTCATTGCCCATAGAAGAGGTACAAATCTAAAAGACATTTTAGTCCATACCCGACTACAAAAGAAACAACCAGTGCAACCTACAATATACGGGATACAAGGCTACCACCCATGCGGAAACTGCAGCAGTTGTCATTTGACAAAAAAGAGCAAACAACTGACTTTCGGAAACAGGACCACATGGGGCCAAAGAAAATTCACTAATTGCAACAGCAAGCACGTTGTATATATGATTACCTGCCCCTGCGGCCTCGAGAATATAGGTATGACTACAAGAGCCGTGAAAACCAGAATGAGTGAACATAAGAGCAATGTGAGATGCAAGAAAAGCACCACAAAAATGTCTACACACTTTTTGAGTGAAATGCACTGTGTAAACGACCTGCACTGGACTGTGATCGAGCAACTACCCTCTGTACAAGGTCTATTTGAAAAAGAGCAATGTTGGGTGTTCCGGCTGGGCACCCACCTCATTGGCCTCAACGATGAAATTCCGTGGGGGCAACTGAACTGACCTTATGTTTATTGATCATACATGGTCACTAATCTGGTCTGTATTGGCACATATGTAAATCCTAGATCTGTCGCTTACACTGATATTACTAAACATACACAGTAAATTATGATCTTGCCCAGCACGCAACCATGTGCCTGGACACCTCTCCACGAGGATTACCATGAGTATTACCAGCGGATCGACAGCTGCAACGGAATCTGAAATATTTGCTCCGATAGCTGCTGGGGCTGACTATATTAGACACATACAGAATCAACACATAGAGAGAATCCCCGATCACGTACTGCACTAGAATAGACACGTGACGGGGTATATCGTACTAAGAGACGAGCATGTCTCATACACATCATGAGGCACTATGTGCTTATATAAAGGCGTTGCCCATTTAAGACACTGGCATTAATCACCCTTGCGCATTTAATATAATGGCTTTTCTTTGGTGAGCTCCCCCTGTTAACACATAGAGCCTTTATAGGAGGCTTTTAATTAATAACACAATAAGCACCCCGAGACACAATCGCTTTTTGTAGCTAAACGGGCAGTATGTATTTGTCTAATGTACTATGGCTGAATCAGTGCTATGTAGTATCCCTTTCTCTCATTTTCCTGAGCAATTGCTGCCCCAGTTTGTTTTCCGAAGAGGTGCTCGGAATCAATACTGCATTAGGACGCCGTCCTTTGCCCACCTCACGCACATATGCGGAGGAGGCAAGGGCCAAGCTGCACGCATGCGCAGTTACCTGCCGCATTAATACGCATGTGCCCTGCAACTCCGTCGCACCCAAGTCACACGGGAGAACTCCGGCAGCCCGGAAACACCATATATGGTGATCCGGTTGCTATCTTCTTGTCACGGCCAATCAACCAGGCAATTAAGGGCATTTGGCGGCAGTATTTAAACACTAACCCCGAGCTCCAAACACTATCGACGGAGCCTCGGACGGGGGAGGAAGACGGTGGCATTGTCCCGCAGTCATGAGTAAAAATACCCCTCAGATCTCCTTTAATTTTGAAGTAAGTAAACACTGGAGGACATTGTTGGAACCGAGTACTATACTATAATATTTCTTACTTCTAGGGTGTAATTAGCACTAATACCCCAGCGTCTTGAAGGCTCATGGTGCAAAATAGAACCTCTACAGCAAGTATGTTTATAAAACCTTTTCCTCCTTAGATGGCTCACAGATCTAGATCCCATCCACAAATCTCTTATCAATGAACTAGTGCGTGTGATTTATGTTTTTATTTTTTAATTTGTTTTTATTGTTGCATCAAAGTATATGGGTACAGTGTAAATCATCTGCTGACGTGGCGTCAACATTCAGCCACGATCAGCTAGGCGCGCAACGTTTTCTTGTTTTATACAACTGGTGCAAGTAGGCATTTCCTCCATTAAATAGTACAGATCGAGCAAATATGTCTGCAGACTGGGAGACAGTGAACGTGCACCGTCAAGGGGACGGAGAATAATAGCAGGCATGTAAGTTCCCGCCTCAAGGGCGTAGGATCGGGGTCTGTACAGTTCGTATAATGGTGCTACCAGAGAACGGGGGGGGGACAAAACTGTGGGAGGGAAGCATGTGGGCGCTAGCAGGGTCCAGGTAGGGGGATACTGGTGACGGGCGTCGGGGGAGGGGGGCACTGGGCTTTCCAGTTTGCACTCCAAGGGGGGAGAGGGAGTAGGGTAGAGACTACTGGCCCTCTCGGGCAGGGGGGGGGGGGGGGGGGGGGGAGGAGTAGGTGGGTCTCCTGCACGGAAGGACTAGTTTGCACCCCAAGGGGGGAGAGGGATGGACAGGGGGTGGATACATCCTGTGTGTGTGAGTGATGGGATGGGTGGTATGAATGATGAGAATTGACCAGGATGCGTGGGGTACCGGGATTCGGCCCTGGGATGGTTGACACCAGGTAGAGACTACTGGCCCTCTCGGGCGGGGGGGGGGGGGGGGGGGGGGGGAGTAGGTGGGTCTCCTGCACGCAAGGACTGCCGGAAGCTATGAAGGAGCATGGCCCATTCCATGGAAATGGGAATTTTACGCGCGCCCCTGGCTTCTTCCTCCCTAAGAGCATCCTCTTCCGCCGCCGCCCACTTACAGACCGCCCCTGTCCATGCTGCTATAGGGGGACCCTCCGGGGATCGCCAGTGCATGGCTATGCATCTGTTCGCCAACAGGAGCGCTAAGGACACGAAACGTCTATGCACCGGTTCTTGCTTAGGGATATGAAAAATGCCTAGTGCGCTGGACTCCCAGGTGGCTAGTGTGGTGAGACCTGTGAGTTCCGACAGTGTTCCGTGCACCGCCCGCCATAAGGGATGAAGGTTGGGACAACTCCAAAACATGTGACGAAAATCTGCAGCAGGGGAGCAACATCTGGGGCATAGGAATGGTGTGGAGGGATAGAACTTCTGCAAGCGCGCTGGGGTGAGGTATGCCCTGTGTAAAATATAGTATTGGATGTTTTTGAAGCGGGCGTTCCTAGAGACGCGTTTTGGGGACTCGAGTGCTTTAGTCCATTCCGAGTCGTGTAGTGCGCGACCTATGTCCTCCTCCCATGTAGCACGTAAGGTCGTCAGGGGAGCGTGCGAGAGTTCCCGGATAGATTTATATAGCCAGGTGACCAAGTGGCGTCCCACTCCCATATGTAGGATAGTATGTATTACCGGATGCGTGTCTGGCTCGCCAGTTCGGAGATTATAATGGGGCCGGTACCCATCGAGCAACTGTCTGTATCTGAGGAATTGACCTGGGGGGAGCCCGTATTCAGCGACCAGTCGGTCGAGTGATTTCAGCTGGCCTTCTTCAAAGAGCGACTCCATATCTGTGATGCCACAGTGCGACCATTCGGTGAACAGTGGAGCCGTGAAATAGGAGTCCTGCCTGGGGCTGCCTATCAACGGTAGTAGCGGGGAGTATGGAGGTCTACTGGGGGATATCCGGTGGATCCGCATCATGCACCGGCGCGCTATCGCTACCTGGAGGGGGTATGTTCGCCGTGGCTTGGTGCCCGGGAGGAGAAGACGGGTGAGTTCCGGGGTTGTGACTCTGCCGGACGGGTTAAAAGTCTCTTGGGGGTAACGGTCCGCCGTCCAGTGTGACAGCCATTGGAGCTGCGCCGCGAGGAAATAAGACTCGAAGGACGGAGCTCCAAGCCCACCTTGCGTTGTGGGAAGTTGGAGGGTTTTCAGGGCAACCCTGTGTCGGCCCGCGCCCCAGATAAGGGTTCCTAGGAGGGAGTCGACGTCGCGGAAGAAGGACCTGGGTGGCACTACCGGTAAATTTGTGAAGTGGTAAAGGAGTCGGGGAAGCATCACCATTTTAGCCAGGGCTATCCGCCCTATCGGGGCTAACGGGAGTTTATTCCAGAAGGCAACAGTCGGGCGCAGGCTAGCGAGTGCTTTGCGGTGGTTACCCTCAAAGATGTCTGCTGGAGAATGGTACAGGCGGACACCGAGGTACCGGGGAGCTTCTGCAGACCATGAGAGTTTATACGGTCCGAGCTCGACTTCCCGGGGGGTAGACTCGAGTGAAAGGGGTAGACTGTGGACTTGTCCCAGTTCACCTGGAGTCCCGAGGCGTCTGCAAATTCTGCCAGCGTTACCCCTATGGGGGCCAGGTCTGTCTCGATGTCTCGGACGTATATGAGAAGGTCGTCCGCGTACATGGAGACGCAATGTGTGCCGTTCACAAGCGGAATGCCCCAGTTCACACCCTCCAGGCGCAGCCGAACCGCCAGTGGCTCGACTGCCAGCGCGAATAAGAGAGGCGACAGGGGGCACCCTTGTCTTGTGCCTCGCCGAACTCCAAACGCCGGTGATATGCGTTTCCCGACACGAACACGCGTGGTCAGATCGGTGTACAGAAGGCGTGTGTATGCCATGAGTGTCGGGCCGATGTTGAGGCGCCGCAGGACTGAGAATAGATAGGGCCAGGTGAGGGTGTTGAACGCCTTCTCCAGGTCCATAATGAGGCAGGCGGCGCAGGGAAATCTGTCGCGTACCTGATCCTGGACATGGAAGACTCGGCGGAGGTTCTGGGAGGTGTTCCTCCCCGGAACGAAGCCGCATTGGTCGGGTGGATTAGTGGGCGTATGACCTGTGCATACCGATCAGCCAGGATTTTCCCTAGGATCTTACAGTCAGCCGACAGGAGCGTGATGGGACGATACGACCCCATGTGGAGTGGGTCCCTGTGGGGTTTGGGAAAGGTGACAATCACGGACCCCCGCAGTGACTGGGGTAGCCTCCCTAGATGAAGGGATGCCCCGAACATCCGAGATAGTCGGGGGACCACTAGGGGAGAGAATGTCGAGTAATATTCTAGTGGGAAGCCATCCAGTCCCGGCGCTTTATTCCGAGACATGGCACGTATCGCTTGGGTGATGTCTGAGGGCGCTATCTTGGCGTCGAGTGTGCGCTTGTCATCATCCGATATCGCGGGTAATGTCAGCGGGTCTAAAAAACGTTCCACAGATGACGGGGAGCACTGGGCCGGGGTCCCGTACACTTGTGCATAGTGGCGCTGGAACGCCAGAAGGATCTCGGCCTGTGAACGCACCAGCACACCTTCCGGATTGATAATATCCGTGATTGGCTTGATTTCGGTGTCCTGTCTCGCCATCCAGGCCAGTAGTGCCCCCGTTTTGTCTCTGTCTTTATGCACCCTAGAGGCGTAAGCCCTAAAGTTGTATTTTCGGAGATCAGCGCAGGCAGTCTGATATATTGTCTTAGCCTCGGCCGTGAGCACGGCGTGTTCCTCCGAGTCCTCAGGCCGTTTAGTGAGTGCGGCTAAATTCTGCTCTGAGGATAGGAGTGTCCCACTCCACCAGCACCGACGATGCCGTGTTCGTGTTGTGTGTGAAGTAATCTTGTATGCTGGTTTTGTGTGCGTCTCTAAAGACTGGGTCTGATAGGCAATCCCTAGGGAGGCGCCAGGCGGGGACTGGCGGGTGTGGGGGGGGCCAGGTCAAGCGAAGGATTTGGGCGTCATGATCTGAAAGGATCCGACCTAGGTAATCTGTAGATGTTATCTTGGGGAGGATTGGTGCAGAGCATAAAAATCGGTCTAGGCGGACCCGGAGGTTGTGTGGAATCGAGTGGAATGAGTAAATGCGAGCCAGTGGGTGTAGGTGTCACCATGCGTCAGTGAGCGCCCAATGTGTGGTCCATGCCCTGAAGAGCTCTGCTTGCCGGGGTACTGGGGAGTGTGCGGGGGGAGGGTGCGAGTCTAGGGTGGGGTCTAGCGTGCAGTTATAGTCACCTCCCAACACCCATGGAACTGTGGTGAATTGGGCCAAAATTCCTGTGAGGTGGTCCCAGAATTTATCCTGGTCCGTATTAGGGGCGTAAATGCTGCCAAGGAGAATTCCCTGTCCGTCTAGTATTCCTTCCAGAAGTGCATATCTGCCCTCTCTATCCACTACCCGCCGGAGCACCCGGAAGGGAGTGCCCGGTCTGACCCAGATTAATGCGCCGCGCGCAAATGCTGAGTATTGTGTGGCACAAAAGATCCCTCGCCATTTGGCCTGCAAACGAGTGAGTTCAGTAGCGTTAATGTGCGTCTCCTGTAGGAATGCAATACTAGCTGACATACGCTTAATGTAGGAGTAAACAGAGTAGCGTTTGCTGGGCGTGTGTAGGCCTCGTACGTTCAGTGTAAGGACATTAATGTCTGATTGTGGGACCGCCATCCTTAGGGTGTCGTGGTTGGGAAAGGGACCCTCCTACAGTCCCCGAGGGCCGCCAGTGCTTATGTGTCGCGTGTGCTCCTGCGCGCCAAGCTTCCACAATCGTGGGGGAGGAACTAATGGGATTAACAACAAGTAGAACCTTGGGTGGGTAACAGTCCCAATACTGAGGATATATCACCGGGGTGGCATATCCAAACTAGTGTCCCACTAGGGGAGAAATACAACAGGAATCTGCGGGGGTGGCAGCGTGTGTCGCTGCTGGGCTTGTGCACGGGTCGGGCTCTTGCAGGAGAGATGTCTATCGCTCGCTAGCGCATACAGTTATCTGGTTAAGCAGTCTAGGCTCCTAGATGTCGCGCAATACAGTAGGCAACCATGAGAAGGATATAGCAGTTGACAGTCCATCCATCATGAAGAAGTGTTAGGTTGGCTGGCCAGGGTAGCGTCCAATGTGTGTGCCGCAACGAGGGGGGAAGAGAATGGGCCAAACCCCGACATTGTTCCATCACTGTCCCGGTCTTTCTCAGGGGTGAACAGGTGCGGTTGACCTTCCAGTTCTGATGCCAGGGGTGATGTGTGCAGTTCGGTCACCGCCCGTAAGGCGTCTCGTCGCTCCTGCATGATTTGCGTGAGGTCGGGTGAACCCGTGGGGGAGGATGCCTGGCTTTTGGGGCGGCCTGATCGGGCATGGCTCGCGCCCCGTCTTCTGGATCGTCTTAAGTCGTTGTTGCGTGTCCTCTGGGGTCCGGGTTTAGGGATTAGTGGGCAGTGAAACTCAGTCCAACCCTGTGCCTCTTCCGCTGTGTTGAAGAAGAGAGCTTTCCCTTTGTGGAGTACTTTGAGGCGGGCCGGGAATAGCAAGGAGTATTGAAGATCATTTGCGCGGAGGTGCCTTTTGACTTCCAGAAAGGTGGATCGCTGCTGCTGGACTTCTCGGGCATAGTTCGGGAACACCATGACTTGTTGGTCTTCCACCTGTAGAGGGCCCGCCGTCCGGGCCGCACGGAGCAGCGCATCGCGGTCTCGGAAGTGCAGGAATTTAGCCAACATGGGTCGCGGAGGAAGGCCTGGCTTGGGTGCCCGGGCCGGGACCCTATGGGCTCTTTCAATGGAGAAGTATGCCGACCGTTCCGCTTCTGGGGTGAATGATCTGGTCCATGACTCCATGTAGGTCAGAGGGTCCGAATTTTCGATTCCCTCCGGCAGGCCTAGGACGCGGATGTTACATCGTCTCGAGCATCCCTCCAAATCCACCGTGCGTTCCTCGAGGACCGCCACGCGACGCAGGACCTCCTTCATATCCGCCTCCTGCGTTTTCACCGCGGGCTGTAGCTCGGTCACAATCCGTTCTCCTTCCTTCACCCTGTCCGCCAACTTGCGATGGTCGTCGCGGATTAAGCTGATGTCCGTCGTCAGGACGCCCAATCTCTCCTCCATCGAAAGGCGGGACAGTTCAATTGCTGCCAACACCTGATCCAATTTCGCCGATAGTGTGGGGTCGGTTTGCGACGTGTTGGCTTGCGTCCACGTCCTCGTGTGTGGCATCTTCTCGATGGCCGTTTCAGGGACAGCCGTCACCTGCGAGGCCTTCAGTTTCCCCATGAGTGCTGTCAAAAGGGCCCCGGACCCCCGTGGACCCCGTGATCGGCGTCTCTCAGTGTATCCGGGTAGGCGGCAGGCTGGTCTCTCAGTCTTTCTCGGTCCTGGGGCAGACACTGGTTCACCCCGGGGAACCCCCACTGGTTCGGGGTGTTAGTGGCGGCTTGCGGCTGCTGGGGATGGCAGCACTGGTGTCAGGAGGTCGTGCGGGTGCCCACGGGCGCGTGTCATCAGGGGGCTCTTCCTCCACTGTCCAGGTTCCCCAGGAGACAAGGTATCTCGAGTGTGGCCGGTTCTTGCCCTCTCCCCCTTCGGCGTGTGGTGCAGTTTCTTTGCCGATCGTGGGGGTCGAGGGTCAGGTGATAGGGGCCTGGGGGGGTCCGGGGCAGCGGACGTCTTCGATGTGGCGTGTTACCGCCTCAGGTTCGGGGGAGCACCCCTGCTCTCAAGTTGGGGCTCGCGCTGGTCACGGTGTCCAGGTCCCCGCGGGCGCCATTTTAAAGTCAGGCACTCGGGTCCGCCGAGCTGCTCGTGGCGGCAGGAGCGTTCCAGCCTCCCCGACCAAGGGACGATGTGATCCGCGACCCCCTTATGGGCCCCAGAGGAGGCAGGAGGCCGTTGGGACGCCGGCGCCGGGATCCACGGAGGGGGGGGAAAGGATTGGCACTCACCGCCCCCAGGTGAAGACCGCGGATGTCCGGAGGGCGCCGCGCTGTGTAGGCGGCGGGCTGGCCGGTGCTGGGGTCAGGTCAAGCTCCCATTTGTGCAGGAGCGCCGGTGCAGTGGAGCTCCAGTATGGCGGCCGCCATCTTGCGTGCCGAAGTGCCGCTGTGGAAGAAAGCTTGGTCCGGAGTACGTCCCCGTGGGCCGGTCACTCCGCTCTCCCGGGACCTCTGTAGCCGCCGGCTGTCCGCGTCGCCCAGGGTCGCCGCCCTAGGAACAGGCTCTCGGTGGCGTATATATCAATGAGACGGAGCCGCGTCCGCCATTTTAGGGCTCGGCGCTCGGCACCGGCAAGAGATGTTCCGGTGCGTGCTGCTCGCCAGCAGCCTTCGCAGCTCACCCAAAAGATGCCCCAGTGCGGGTGAGCATTACCGGTGTTGTTGCTGTAGGTTGAGGCTCCCGGCGATCTCAGGAACTGGGCGAGATGCTAGCCCGATCGCGGAGCTTCAGCAGGACACAGCCGTCATCGTGGCTTGCTAAGCCACGCCCCCCGCACGTGATTTATGTTTTATGTTGTTTTCCACAGGCCACTTTACCACAATAGGATGACATATTAATGTCTTGAAATTGATGCCCTCACTTTTTTGTTTAGGTCACTGAACCTGACAGCAGTCTCTTTTCGCAAGGAATTTACCCCAATGTGGCCTCGTTTTGTGTACTTTTTCCTTTTTCTTCTAGGTCTCTCATCGTAGATATGACTGGAATAGAGAAGTAGGCACATATTAGCCTTTCAGTGTAAATATCACTTTTTTAGATTACCTACCGAAAAATTATTTTTCGAAGGACGTGAGTAAGGTGGGGACCTGTGCAACCTGTCCTGAAGAAGAAGCCTCGCTTCGCAACATGTCGATACCGCACACAAGAGGTACTGTACATTAACATACTAATTACCTCATCATCACCCTTTTAACAGTACCAGCACGAGGGCACAATAATGTTTTTTGTTAAACCTATGCGCCAGGTACTTTTTAAACCTCACTTTTCAGAACTCACCACTCACATAAACAATACAAATACCTCACACACACCACACATAGTCAAAAATTAAAAGTGCTCCCGCGTAGTCGCTGGTAAGTAGCACGCCACATCCCGTAGAGGGGTGCGAAGACCCCAATGATGAAGCATGACACCAAGGGTCTTTTTGGTGTGTGAGGGGTATTTAAAGAACACAAAGTGCTCCCCACCACTGTAGGGACCACTAAAACACGTTTTACTCGTGGATTCTTTTTGTTTAACTTAGTCTGCAAAGGGAGAACGAATCCATTTTGTCTCTCAACTCCCCTCTTTTGTTATATTTAGGGCCTGCTTTTATTTATTTCAGGTTGGGTTGGTTGGTATTTTACCAATTCAAAGCTGTAATATTGTGCCTGGAGTGATAAAAGGCTTTTGTCATTTTAAAGCTCGGCAAGGACAGCACTGTGCTAGTCCTATGCTTAAACACTTTGCTGTAGAAATGGCAAAAGACTTTGTCCATTTCTATCTCGGCGTGGATAGCACTGTGCTAATCCTACGCTTAAACACTTAGATAGAAAAGCAGACATCTGAGGTGAGCAGATCTAGAGTGTCGCTGGTGTTGAGAGTGCTCCATACAGGAGCCGCTTTCCACCTAAAACTGAGAACTACCCAGAGTTCTCTGCTTCTTTTTTTGCATAATTTATTCATCACTCTATGCCTCAAAGGGTATTTTTTTTACTTACACTGTGTGCTCCCTTGTGTCTGGACAAAGCTATACCTCTATGAAGAGCTCTAATTAGAGAGAAACACTGTGTCAGGGGTTGCTTTTATTCATTTCAGGTTGGCTTGGCTGATATTTTACCAATTCAAAGCTGTAATATTGTGCCTGGAGTGATAAATAGCCTTTTGTCATTTTACAGCTCGGCAAGGACAGCACTGTGCTAATCCTATGCTTAAAGACTTTGCTGTAGAAATGGCAAAAGACTTTGTCCATTTCTATCTTGGTGTGGATAGCAATGTGCTAATCCTACGGTTAAAGACTTTGATAGAAAAACAGACATTTGAGGTGAGCAGATCTAGAGTGCCGCTGATGTTGAGAGTGCTCCATACAGGAGCTGCTTTCCACCTAAAATTGAGAACTACCCAGAGTTCCCTGCTTTTTTTGTATATATATATATATATATATATATATATATATATATATATATATATATATATATATATATATATATATATATATATATATATATATATATATATATATATATATATATATACACAGACACACACACATACATAATTAGTGGCCTACAATTTACACACAGATTCCTGTAACATTAACCACCAGATTATGTTCCTGCCTATGTTTCTTTTTTCCATACGTCACTTTATCTCTTCTCTGTTCCCTCCTTTTGGGTCAGGTCTCTTCGTTCTGCATTTTCGATCTTCTCCCATCTCCCTCTCATCTCATATTTTCTGTTATTTTTTGTTCACAATGTTTACTCTTTTTTTCTGCCTTCTTTATTTATTTTTTTACCTCAGCTTGCTGCAGTTTCGTCTCTTTTCCTTTCAGTTTTACTGCTTTTCAACATACCACAACCTCTGCAAAAAGACGGTTGCTGCAAAAGTTATATGTGTGCCTGGTGTACTGGACATGTTTCATTGCAGCCAGCAAGACCTATTACACATTTGTTTGGCACATACCCCCACTGTCACTCAATGTACAGGTCATCTTTGATGCCAAGGGACACAGCTTGAGTGTATATCAATTTCCTTGTGCAATACTTAACAGTTCTAGTCCTCTGTGGCCAAAAATCACAAAACCGCTAAAGGTCGGGAACTAATGTGACTTGCAGCTGATCCAGAAGTATCATAACAAATGCTAAGTACAGACAGGTGAAATGTGTAGGATCACACTCATAGCACCTGGTGCCACACGCATTTATTCACAGTGAAATGTGGGTATACACATTTGAATGCAAGTAAAATCAAGCATTTATGCATATTTGTACTATAGTACAATCAACTGATGTATACCCTTTAAACAAAGGTGGGAATATGTACCCTCTCTACCAGTATTTTTGATCGTCCATTCGGTGATGCACAATATGACCTCAGCAGAGATGCATGAGAACAAACACTGTGCAGACATTTAGACAGAGCATGCAATGTTTTAGGCACCTGGATCGCACCACTGCGGTGCTTCATACTCCCAGTTGTGATGTGCATGACCACTGTGGTTGGCCTTGGTCCTGTTTGGTTAGAAGGATCTGTAGGTCACCTTACCAATATCATCCAATGGATCCAATAAAATTAGGGCTGCTAGCTGCCCTGACCTGTAGCTTAATGCACCTTATTTCAGATATCAGCCACTGCAGAGTTGTTCCATGTCCATGCCAAAAACTTGACTGGCTGTGGTCACAGCCCTCTGTCAGAGAATTATTGTCTACCATGCTGACTAGTGGAGCTATCAACCGTGCCAGGAGTTAGAACCCCTAAATGTAATTCTTGTCTCACTCCACCCTCAGAATCCAAACCAGTCATCCAAGAATACAGAGACATCCCTCACCTCAGTGTGAAACCATAAGGCAAGCCTCACACAGAGCCCCAGATAGGAGGAGACTAGTAAAGCCTCCTCAGTGAAAAATGTCCTGAACTAAAGTTCCAGTCACAAATCCATAGCAGAAGGATTTCAGTGCTAATACCTCACTCACCTTAATGTCTAATCGGCCATACTACCTGTTGTAAAGTCACTGCCCCACTATTGTACAGTTTGTGTTAAGGAGAACTTTTAATAAATAAATAAATAAAACAAATAGCCACAGACAAAAAGAATAAAAATAACTGAACTACAATTTTGAAATTTTATTCAGGGGTGAAAGATTTTATAATTTGCAGTAGTCTGACTCATAGGACTATTGTAAAAAAAAACTTCAAACTTAACTTTTGTGCAGTAAATGAGACTAATCTGCCACATCACAGCTGGATTTAATAGCAATAAAGGACTCTTTATGAGTAAGTAATGTACTAAAAAATGTCCTTGTACCAATACAAATAATAACACGAGCCTAGATTTTGGGCCCTATTCACAAAGGTAAATATAAATGTGTAGACTCCCTACAAGTAAATTTACTCTAACACTTTTGAGTAACTTTAGAACTTTTTGCTATTTATCACTTACGAGTGTAAAGGTACCAAACTGTCTAGACTTACATGTCCCCACTCCTTTAATTAGAAGGATCGAGCCTAATTTCAAAGTGTAAATGTAACTACTTGTAACTTTCCACACGTATGTGGAGTTCTCTGCCAACATGGAGATCTCCCTATGGTAAAGAATAAGGAAAAGTTGATTATACTCATTGTAAAAATATTTTTCAATTAAATATGAATGTACATTAATTTTAAATATGTATTTTATTTATAGAACAAAATGTTAAATGCCACAGAATTATTTTTATTTTGAATCAAACACTTAATTATTTTGGATATATAAACTTTAAATTATTTTTTTTAAGATGTAGCTTTAAAAAATCCAACCAAAAGTATAAAAGTTATATTTTTTTATTCTGCTGAATAAATGCCAACATTTATGTATAGAATGCATGTAAATTATTTTAATTGTTTAAAACTAAATGTTGATACCTTAACTTTTAAATATAAAAATGGCTATAATATATTTTACAATAAATGAATAATTATATTCTATTTATGCGTAATTGTTTTACCATTAAGGAAAATGGATTTATACTTTGTAAAAGTTAATATCTAATTTAATTTAACATTAGTTCCTATGGGCTTTTATTTGAATTTCCTGCCTCCATTATTTTCTGTGGGAGGGTGTTGCATTACCAGTTGGTGGTCAGTTGTGGTGCTGGACGTCCTCCAGCCCTGACATGCAGTACATGTTAGAATGGCAGGCATTACCTTTTCGAATTCCTCTTCATTTTAAACGTGAACTTGAATGATCAGAGGACTTTGCATTGGAATGTGCCATCAATCAGACCACACACAGGACGTGTTTTTCATGCCCAACACTACTGCTGGATGTTTAGCTAGTACAACGGAGTGCACAGAGGGTCAGATTTAGATATGTTTATTGTAGTGTTACTAGTAAACGGATAACACTCTATGACTCTTTTACTGTATACCCGCAAGCAGCAGCTATCGTTCTATGTCCAAGGAGGCTGCTGAATGAATAGACCAGAAACTAGTCGAAACTGAATATGACTGAGGTTATGATTGTGGGCTGGATGCTGAAAAGGAAATGGTCACAATTCCGATAATCAAAAGCTCTCGGCCACTGAAGATACCGTGGATGCAGATGTTGAAGTTACCATCAGAGGAGGACTTTATTACCTGTGAAGAACTATACCATGCCTTTTTATCAAGAGACTAAACCATAAAACTGATGAAAAAGGCTGGGTCCGGTAATATTCAGGTCTCTAAACCCTATTGCATGTAATTTGAGAGTACCACCTTTCCTCTGCAGTCTGCATCAACTTCCTTCCAAATCTGCCTCTTGGCCTGCAAAGCACTGCCAAGAACGGTGCCTGGATCTGTGCAGAGCCAACTGCACCTCCAACGTTTTAGCACAACCCGTGTATGTCCTCATGGACCTTTAGACTAAACCAGTTCACATCATTACATTGAGCAATACAATAAAATATCACCCGATTTGAAAATCCGCACCCTCGGAGATCAACGTAATAACTTCAACACACCATCTACTGATGAATACATAGTATAAAGGGAGATTTATAGTGAGAAATATGTTATTTATTACCATTGTTTTGGGGCGGTGATGGTTCATAACTCACAAGAGGCAAAGCCTTGATTGAGTCATGTTGCCACTTCCCTCCCTCAACAATAGAAATAAACAGCATACTACCCTCAGCAGATCCGCAAATATGGTTTATGCTATGATAGTCTTTCATGAGTATCAATTACCAATTTTAGGTCACATGTACCATTCTCAAATCTGGAATGTGCACTTTGCTCTCTAGCGGATTTGCAAAACAAAATGCAATTTGAGATGCGGCCTATGTGCTAATAGGTCGCATCACAAATTGTACATAAGTGGGGAGATCGTTAAACGACCTGTCTAATGAATCATAATTAGGGCGGACACAATTTACAACTCTCTGTGATTGGCTGCAAATACAGGGATGCCTCCTTCAAGGCACAACAGAACCCAGCCCTGGATTTGCTTGCCCAAACAAGAAACATTTTTATTTTAAAATAAGCCCACCTCCATAAAAGGGACAGGCACGTCTTTAAAAGTATTTGCCATTTGAGAAGACCGTGGAGGAGCAGGCAGTGAGGGCCACCCTCTGCTGCTCCGCCTTCCTCCGAGGATGCCCACGTGATTCCTGAAGGAGGAGGAAGACCGCTTACCCTTTGCAAATCAGTTACTACTCCCATCTGGGCATCGATAAGTGATCAGTGGTTTGTGACTGCAGTTGCAGCCACAATTCATTGATGCAACCCTTTTCAAATAGCAAACATGAGGTAGGACACCGCATTGATGCCCGCTCCCATTTGGTAATTCAGAAAGTTTAATGGCGCAGAGTTGGAAAGGGCATACGTACATTGCAAAAAGCACTTTGCTGTTGCAAAAACTTTAATTTTGAGAACTTTAGAAATGTGCAACATCTGAGGAATAGTTTTTGATGCAGACCCAAAGCACAGTCTCATTAGATATGGTGTGAATAACTGGCCGCATGGAAGATCTAACGTATGAAACTGATCGCAAATATTGATTAATAGGGCCACATATGTTTTTATTGGGATGGCATACATTCCATATCGAAAGGCAAAGTTATAGTAAAAATCTCTATTGTGCAGTTTTTATTGGAAGTAAACGAAATAATGTTTAAAGGCACAGAATTCAAAAGACATGGGCTGACAGACGTAAGTGCTTTTTTACATGTTATCCTGGTGTAAACGCCTTTTTACATGAAAATCTCATCATCGAAAAAGGAACCCGCGAATAGTGAACAGTGCAAATCCTAAACATTAACCCTGTGAAAATTAGTTGCCGTATTTTTTTTTATAGAAACACCAAGGGTAAAGCAAGCTCTGGAATTTGGCGCATTATTTATAATCGCCAATGTATAAAAAGGGGGAATCGCGTCATCTGCTTGGCCGCTCATTGTACAAAATCATTTCAAACCCTTGCGGATAACAGGGGTCAAAAACAATTGTTAAAGAGGTACGTTGAAAATAGCCTAATGAAGCATCCGGGCGAGCTTGCTGCACCTGTCATGGCAGCCCTCAGAAACGATGGCCACGTCATTTCGCTTTTTCAGACAGCTGATCGACATTAAACAGTCTCGAGATGGGCAGACGGAACACAGCTACCTGCCAGGAATATCAATGAGCGGCTTCTGCTCCCCTGCGCCGAGTTGCGCAACTTGCTCGCGCTGCGTCTCGCGGGTCACAGGGGGGCTCCCTGGTGATGGGCACAGAGGGCGGCAAGCCTCTCAAGTGACGCCTCATTTCCACGGATGACGGCCGCCATTAATATCCCGAGGGCATCAGCCCTGCCTCCCTAGCCCCTTCGACTCGAGCAGGAAGACGACTGTCCAATTTCTTGACTAAAAAAGGTTTTAATGAAGGAACATCAACCCCTTCTTTGACTTACGCACCGCTGTAAGCAGCGAATCTGCATAACTAGGCGTCAGATTTATGGACACTGCTTTATTATAAAGCATTAATTCAGTCGTATGTTACGATCCTGCTATAGCAATTAGGAAATTGTGATGTGGTCGGGGTCAGTATAACGCAAATGACCTGCAAAAACAGCTCATCAACAATATAGAATACCAATATAATTGTCAAGGTAAGTAAATATTGAGTCAAGAAAAGAAAATCTATTCGAGCCTAGAAGGAAATAGGTATCCTTGTAGGAGTGATGGAAATGGGACAAACGCTTTTGAAAGGTAACTGTATAATCGATCGCTATAACGGTTTTTATCGTTGTTTTTGTTTTCTGCTAATAAAAATCACAAAAATTGTTTGAAAAAAATAGTAAATTTGTACTTTTCTATACATAAGTACCTTCAACATACGGTAACAGTCTAGATTAGAATTTTTTGCAGGTCAAAATTTCGATAGTGATTATGTGGCACAAACCCTTTCTAAAACGCACAAAAAACATACCACATCGTCTTTCATTCAAACAAACTGTCTCGAATCACTCTACACTACTGGCATGTGTACGCTACAAAAACGCTAGGTAATATTAAGGTACTTCTACATCTACGTCGAAGGCACACATCTTGGGAAGGAAGTGCTGTGGGCTTTCTGTCTTGCCAAAGACGCTGCCACGGTCTCATTTTATGTCCCTGTACCTCGATTTCTTTATTGATAATTGATAGTCCTTCATGAAAGCTGCGCTAGGGGCGTGGTTTGGGCGCCGATGGCGGAGGCGGCGTGAGCGGCTAGCTCCGTGCCTGATCCCGCCGATTATCCTGCGAACTGCCTGAGATGCGGTTCTAACGCCGGGGAAGGACATCGGAACGACTCCGGAGGCCTTTCTGCCCGCCGGGGTGCACCCTGGTAACTCGGTGCACCCTTTAAAGTTGCAATTTTGTAAGGCAGACGACATCGGCAGAGCAGCCCCAAGATGGCGGCTGGGCTCGCCAGGAAGAACTGACCCGCGACCCACTGCTCACGATCTATTGAGGTCAGCGCTGAGGGACCAATAGCAGAGGGAGCGCGGCAGGCAGTCCACCGCTCCGCACAGGATCCGGTGACGATCGCTGGGTGGCGCAGATAACGGACCGCCACGGCCTCGAACGGCCGAGAGGACGGGAGACCTAAGATGGCTCCCGCAACGGTGAGGGCGTAGGCTTCGTAGCCCTGAGCCGGTGTCGCCAAAGTGCTAGCGGCGGCCCAGAGGCAGAACAGTGGTGCAGCCCGCGGCAACATCGAGACCGCTGGAGAGGACCGGCGGGGAGACGCGGCTCTGAAGCACAGTGGGAGCTGCGGTAGCATCGTGCGCCTCCGAGGCTCCGGGAACAGGCGCTTGGAGCCCAGAAAGGAGCCGGACTGAGAGGCGGATGCAGCAGAACTCCGTAGCCGGACGTATGGTGTGGTGGCGGCTGGAGGCCCTTTCCTAGGGCCACCAGTGAGTGCGGTGCTGCGGGCCTGGTCTTGGTGCTGCGGAGGTGGGGGCGGGATCGGGCCGGCAGCGCTGGGCAGCCGGGGGCCGTGGAGGGCAGCACAAGGTGCCACGAAGGGGGACAAACAGAGGTGATACCCGGGAGTGGTAGCAGCAAGCTGTGCGGAGCGGCCTCCATTGAGCACGTGTAACGCATACACCGGCAGGAACAGAGGCACTACCAGTGACCGGCTGGGGACACTGCGCTGCGGCCCCGGAGACGGGGTGGAGGCACATTACGGTGCGGTTTGGTGAGCGCTGTCACGAGGGGCTGGAGTCCTTCACTGAAGAGTCGAGGGGGGGGGGGGGGCACCCCGAGAGCGGAATAGCGACTTATACCCAGGAGGGAGGTGATGGGGCCGGAATGACCGTGTTGGCCTGCTAGGACTGCGCGCCGGGGAGTCCCTGTGAGAACCGAGTGGAGAGATAGCGGAATAAGTTATCCCAGGCTCCAGAAGAAGAGCCGAGGTTATAGGGGGACACCTTCGTGTTGTGGCTCTCTGGTGGAACGAGCAGATCTCAACCCTGGTCTGTAACTTGGGAGAGTTGGCGTGGGCCTTGACGAGCTGGACGAGGTTGGCTGACAAAGAGGGATACCACGTGTCCATAAGGAATGAAACCTAAAGGCAGGAAAGAAGAGGCAATGGACCCTGCGGGAGGACACGGAGACGACGGGGACGGCGCAACTGCGACCTCGGATCAAAGACTGAACAAGCGCCTTGATCAAATCCTGGATGCTATAACGGCGACAAAAGAGTCCCTTCATCAGGACATTACTCAAGTGGCGACAGGGCTGGGGCTCTTGAGAGCAGATCACTCGAAGTTGGCGAGCAGGGTTAAAGATAATGAGTCGCTTCTTCAGGCCCTCAAACCAGCGGTGGTCACGGTTGAACGCAAACTGGAGGATGCCTTAAGGAGATTGGAGACACTGGAAAAAAAGGCCGAGGATGCTGAAAATCGTAACCGACGAAACAACGTTCGGGTCGTAGGCCTGACCGAAAATATTGAAGGGACGGATATGGTTGCGTACATGGAAAATTGGTTCAAGACTGTGGTTGCCCCTGAAGGCCTCTCTCCTTTCTTTACACTCGAGAGGGCTCATAGGGTCCCAGCCAAGCCGCCTGCACCGGGCCGACCCCCCCGCCCTGTGGTGGCCAGAGTCCTTCACTATAAAGACAGGGATCTATTGATCCAAAACGCACGCTCAACGGGCCCCTTCCAGATAGACAATAGTGCTGTAACGATTTTCCCGGATTATACTCAGGACATACAACGGTGTAGGGCCTCATAACTGTCAGTCAAGAAAGAGCTTAGGGAGGAGGGCATACAATATTCACTACTGTTCCCGGCCAAACTGAGAGTGATACTGGACGGGTCGACGCAGTTTTTCCAGACACCTGAAGATGCCTGGTCTTGGCTCGAAAGATATAGGGCAGGAACTGATCACAGGGGCAGAGGTGAAGGTGAAGGGGGCGCACTCAAGCCGGTGCGGATGCGCCAATCACAGCGCCTCCGCAAGAAGAACAAAGCACAACGGGCGTTGCAACGTGTACAGATGGGGGCCCTGGCGGCTACAGCGGCGATCACTGGTTCTCAACTGGAGGACTCGACCAAAGGGACTGAGTCCGAGGAGGACGTGAGACAATCTGGTACAGAGGTGTCGGAGGACGAGAGTACCAAAGGCCCAGAGATTACACCTAGATTAGCCGATGATCTGTAATAGAATTACCTCTGTCTAGGACTCACTGCTGACGAACTGAGGGTGGTGGTGCCAGAGTGTCCGGTCACAATTGTGAATTCCGTAACTGTGTCTTATTATTGCAGGATGTAGAGGGCGGGGGGCTGGCGCGGGAGCTGCCACCTGTCGGAGCCGGATCACCAACCCCATTGCCCTTAAGGCGACCTGTGGTGGCTACTACAGGATAGTATTGTGTGAGTTGTTAGGGTAGTTTGAATGGGGACTGATATTGCGTTACTGGGACCTGTTCTGGGGGGGAGGGTAATGGAAGTTTGGGGGGGTGTTTTGTGTTTAGGGGTTGGCAGCCCTGGTGTGGGCGAACGAACTATGCAGGAGTGGGGCAGCCGAAGGGTACAGGCACTACACTAAGGATGCCTATGGAACACTAGGGGGCTGACATTAGGCAGTGGCCTCATACTTATAGCACCCACGGTACACACCGCACAGGTCATTAGTCCGGTTAGCAAAAGGGTCGCACGTCTGGGATCACAAGAAAAGCAGAAACTAGATGATCCGTAGAGCGGAGATTGGGGTCCGCCGCAGGAACCATTAATTGTGACACTGATTTGCTATCTCCGCCCGACCTCCGGGATGTGGGGTAAATGGCTGTGTTATACCAGAGTTATAATTATGATGAAGCATTGATTTATTTCACTGGCAAGGTACCCAGTACAGGTGGATGTCTTCTGTATATTTCTGCATTAAAAATAAAGTTAAAAAAAAAAAAAAAATGAAAGCTACGCTACTGAGCATCAGGATTTTTGCATAGCACTAATAAATAAGCTCGCATCAGTCTAACACCACATCACACCACACACAGATGATAGTATTTCTTTCTTTTCCATTGTTACGAGTTATAAAGTGCATTAATTAGCAAGTCATAAGTAAATCCAATGCAAAACCTATGTGAAGGTTCTTTATATATAAGGCAACCACGTGCCAAAGTAGCTAACTACTGCATTCTTTTTGCTCTTCACACCTCCTCTCCCTTCCCCCACAACTGTGGAGCAGTAGAACCATAACCAAACATGCCAATGTAGGGACTACTCTTCTCTACATGTCTATGAAACATAAAGTGCAAAAGTGGCTACACAGCCAAGGAACACTGTACAGGAATTGGAAAAGGGTGGACAATATGGCCAGACGAGCGGAGAGTGCGCTTAAGGAGAAGGAGGTTATAACCGGAAGGAAAGCAGAACATTCTTGTACAGGGGGTTAAGAGGTCCTGGTTGAGCCAGGAAAGGAGACAATGGGCATAGCAGTGTAGCAAAATAAGGAGGGGGAGGTGGGAGTGGGAACTGAGGGGAACACTGCACTACACCATGACCACAATAGCAGGAATGTCTATACTGGAGGCACTACATCGATAGTTGCTATAATACAGGTAATTTTTCCCACAATTACATCAGCAGTCACATCATCACAGATGTTATTATGTCACAGTTGAATATTAACCCGTTCCATGCTCCCGTCGCCCGTTGGCCGACGGGAGCACTACCTGACTGGTGCTGCAAACGACCGTTGGCCGACGCAGCCCCACCCGTTTTTCGAACGTTCCGCACTGGTGCGGAACGTTCGAAGCATGCAAGGTGTTAAAATATATTTTATGTTTTTAACCTTGAATCCATCTATTTGTGTGTATGGGCCCACTCTGTGAATAAAGAACATCCTCAGCACGGAATTCCAACTGAAGTTTATATTCAAGCGATGCTTGCCAACTAACATGTTTCCGCCAGATACCAGCCTTGCTCACACGCAGAGCGCCATACTGAATCACATAGTCCGCCCGCCATCATAATCAGCCCCTTTGTGCCTGTTCGATGAATCGCCAAGAAACTTTGCAGACATATTCTTCCTTTGACATTGGCGGATGATGCAAAGTTTTGCAGTGATTGGTCAAGGGGGTGCAAATATAAAAGGGAGTCCCACAATGCGTTGTTCTACCAACGCATTTTCTATTGACCATTGTGTTGGACGTAGCACAAAACAGCTAAACAGATTTACATGAAATTTGGCAGGATTAGACATTATGGTGTTCTGATGAACCTTTTGGATACCACAGGTATGTATTATTTAAGTTATAAAATTTTTAAACCTTGTGATATATGTTGTTGCTTTATTTTTGAAAAATGTAATAGTATTTCGTATTATTTCGTGGATGTATCACATACCCAGCGATGACGAGTCATTAGGTAATTGGCTATGACTACCTTTACAAACGTTAAAGGCAGGCATGTTGTTTTTAGGTACAGTATGTCTATGTTCTACATTACACATTCAGATCTAAGTAAGTATTAGGCTTGCTATATTCCCCCTACCTATTATCAGTTTAGTAAAGTGGTAAAAGGGAGGAAAAATTATTTATACGTTTCTATGTTTAAAAACATTTTTTAAGTGGTATTGCCTCAGGAATAGCGTGGTACCAATAAATAAATATGGTAAAAAAGTTCAAATACACGATATTTTACAAATATAGGGTACTAAAGTGTATTTTCTATTTCTAACATATTTAAATATTCACAAACTAGTCTACTGAGTAGAGCAATAATACCTACAAATTACCACGCTACTTAAAAAAACATGCACAGTTCTACTTAAACTGCTTTAAAAATGTATAGAAAATTATGAAGACATTTCTCTACCTATTATCAATTTAATAAAGTGGTAATAGGTAGCCAACAAAAATTAAAACCTACTACTTACCTACAGTTAAGACCCTACCCAGTACGCAGCAAAACACAGAACGCAGCAAAACTGTGGGAGACACAACATGGCGGCCTGTTACCTTAAGGAAACAGCCATTAACCAATCAGATACTGACTTTTCATCTGCCTGTACCACGGTATACCGCAAGCTTATGGTGGCAAAATATATAATAATGTTTTTTATAACATATAACTTTAACACTACTAACACTACTCAAACACTAACCAAAATGTCCATTTACACCTCATAATGTATGTTTCTGCCACATTACATTTACATTCGTTCACACACTTTCACGCTACATCTGTTTCAATTAACACACTCTACTCTATGCCACTCCACTGTAAGTTATTACACTCTACTATGTCACTCCACTATACACAACTACACTCTATGCTCATACACTGTACGTCACACCACTGAACCCTTTCCCACACTACTCTTTACCATTATACTCTATGCCACTACATTGTATGACACTACAGTCCATGCCCATCCACTCTACGCTATTCCACGGCATGCAACTCCAATCTACGACACTAGTATTCTATGCCACTTCAGTATACACCACAGCACTGTCCGCTACTCCACTGTATGCCTCTCCACTCTATGCCATGCAACTGTATAGCACGACACTATATGCTACTCCACTCGACAACAATCCAGTGCATGCTATTACACTGAACAACACTACATTCTACGCCCTGCACGCTAATCCACTATATGCTACTCCTCTCTACGATAGTACACTATTACACTGTTATGCCTCTCCACAACACTCACTCAACGCCACTCCACTCAACCCCACTCCACTGTACGCTATTACACTGCAAGCCCCTACACTCTACCCTGCTCCACTCTACAACATTCCACTCAATGGAATTCCACTCTACAATAGTCCACTCTATGTCACTCCAGTATACTCTATTCCACTGTACACCAACCCACCATGTTATTCCACTTTCTGCCATTCCACTCTAAACATTTCACTGCTCTGGCAAGGAGCACTCTAAAATGCCCAACTGCATTTTTAGATAATTTATTTTGTTGCTGGTGATGTAACTAGAAGGGGCAAGGGCAACCCCCAAACATGTTTTATTATGTTTTGGGGGGCTGCAGTGAGTGCAGGACCTGCTCCACTCTACAACACTCCACTCTATGGTATTCCACTCTACATTAGACCACTCTACATCATACCACCCCACTCTATGTTATTCCACTTTCCGCCATTCCACTCTAAACATTTCACTGCTCCGGCAAGGAGCACTGTATAATGCCCGAGGGAATTTTTAGATAAGTTATTTTGTTGCTGGTGATGTACTTACAAGGGGCAAGGGCAAACTCCAAATATTTTTTATTATGTTTTGGGGGGCTGCAGGGAGTGCAGGGCCTGCTCCACTCTACTACACTCCACTCTATGGTATGCCACTCTATTACACTCCACTCTACATCACTACACTGTACGCCACTACACTCTATGCCACTCCAGTCTAACTGCTCCAGTATAAGCCACTAGAGTGTACCTCACTGCACTCTACGCCACTCCACGGCATGCTATCCACTGTATGCCACTCCACTCCACTCCACTCCACTCCACTCCACTCCACTCCACTCCACTCCACTCCACTCCACTCCACTCCACTCCACTCCACTCCGGTGTATGCTATTTTGCTGTATGCCACTCCACTCTACATGACTTCACTCTATTCCACTACATTGTACCGCACTCCACTCTATACCAATTCACTGTACACCACTCTACTTTACACCACTACACTCTACGCTATTCCACTGGACACCACTCCATTCTAGCACACTCCACTCCATATCACTGCACACCACTACACTGTACACCAATCGACTCTACACTATTCCACTGTATGCAACCCCACTCTACGCCTCTCCACTGTAGGCTACTCTACTATATGCTGTTCCTTTGTATGCCACTCCAGTGGAGTGGCGTACAATGAATGCCACTCCATTCTATACCACACTCCACTTTACGTCACCCCACTCTAGGCCACTCCGTTCTGCGCCACTTCAGTGTACGCTAATCCACTCTACGAAACTCCACTGTCGACACTCCACCGTATGCTATTCCACTCTACACTACTTCACTGTACGCCGTTCCACGCCATTCCACTATATGTTATTCAAATCTAAGCTACTACACTCTACGCCACTCCACAGTACGCTATTACACTGTACACCACTACAGTCCGCTCCACTACACTCTACCCCGCTCCACTCGACAACACTCCACTCTATGGCAGTCCACTCTATGCCACTCCACTGTAACAAACTCAACTCTACGCCACTTCGGTGTACTCTGTTCCTATGTATGCCACTACACTGTACCTCACTCCACTCTACACCACACTACTGTATGCTACCCCACTTTTTTGCCAATCCACTCTATGACAATACGCTCAACATATTCCCCTGCTCTGGCAAAGAGCACCCCATAATGCACTAGGCCATTTTTAAATTATTTATCTTGTTGCTGGTGATGTCACTAGAAGGGACAGGGGCACTGCTAAACATTTCATTTTATATTTTGGGGTCTGCAGGGAGTTCAGGAGCCCCACCAACATCATTAGAAAAACACAGTAAGAACCCTGGTTCATTTAACCCCAAAAGAGCTTACCATATGTTTTTTTTAAAGCACCCAGAGTTAGAGATATATGCTATTCAGGTAGAGTGCAGGGACTTCTAGTTTTTGGTTTTGTGGTAGCACTGGGCCTCGCAGGTCTGTGGTTGGAACATATAATCAAGCCAGGGACGTGCATTTCATGAAATCTAAGGACTCGGGGGGAGGGGGGGGGGGCGGGGCTGGATCAATATAATTCCTTAAAGAACCTCTAGAGTGGGAACAATTACTGAGCATTTTTGACAATTAAATGTGTGCGTGCGTTTGAGCAATATTTAGATAATGCACAACACTAATTGATAAAGCACTGTATATATTCAATTTATCCGGGACCTACTCATGTGAGCACTGTTATTCATTTAATTGTTTTTGTATTTTTGTATGTATCAGGAGAAATAAACATTTCACTGATTGATTGGTAAAAACAATGTAAATTGTCAAAGTGTAAAAGTACAATGATTTAATGAGACATCAAGAGAATCGAATATTTATCTCCCCTAGGTCACTTCCTAAAATACTGGTTAGTGCAGTGTGTAATACCGCCAAACAATCTAAGCTTTTTTCTCAGCCACAAATACAACTTGCCCTTTATTTGCAAATAAACTTGAATGAAAGGCAAACATTTCTGTTGATCAGGATCCATCTAAAAACCATACATTTTTGGGGTACATTGCCCACCCAGGGCACATGGTTTTTAGGTCTCGCGTCTAGCGTTGCAGTGCGCAGTACTGTCATGCAGCGCAAGACCTCATGTAGAGGCCTCAGAAAGCTGACCACATACTTGTGCGTGTGGTTTTGATATTGTTGCAGGCTATTGGGTGTTGCGTGCGTCTTTCAAACGAAGACAGCACGAAATTGGGCAAAGGCAGGTGCATGTCCCGCCTCTTCTACGCCCACGGCCTATTGGTGTCTGTTACCCGCACAGCTGACATGTGTTCTGCATTATCGTGGCCGATATTGCAAAACAGATGTCTTGCTGTCGCGCGCGTGCGCACCACTTGCGTGCTTGTTTTAATCTGAAACCGGGGACTTTTTTCCCTTTCACATTTTACCAGTAATCCTGATTCGAGTGTACGGTTGTCACGAGACTCTAAGTAGAATCAGTAAAGTTGCAAAGACATATACAACGTGAAAGACACAGGAATTTAGATTTCTTTATTGAAGTAAGAGCAAGATGACTTTAAAAAGCAAAGTAGCGTTGTGTATCATAAACGCACCGCATTGTCTTGTTTCAAAAGTTTTTCTTGACTCAGAGTTCAGCCCCCTCTTCCTCCGCTTTGCTGTGGTCGCTGTATAACGTAAATCGTGATGGGGTAGTAGCGTGTTCTGGACCCGGCATCCACGTGCCTCGGTGTGACACTGATCTCTGCACACTATTCAGATCTGTGCTGCTGCACGCGCTGCTCTGGGCTCTGTTTGTAGGAGGTGTCGGTGGGTGGGGCTGTGCTGCCTTCTAGCGAAGGTACTTTGTTGTAACCTGATATTTGGAAGTTGGTAACCATGGTCACAGGTACACACGAGAGGGAGGCGCACAGGTTGTTCACACAAGAGCCCCCTGCACAGGTGAGAAATTCGCTCCCTGCCAGCAGAGTCGCGGAAGGAAGGCAGGTCTGCCCCTGAATGATGCATCGGTTCAGGGGCACCGTGGCCTGCCTCTTCCTCCTACTCCCCTCTCTCGGCCTCGCCCAGACTAGTATTCCCCTCACCCAGCTGGGGACATGCGACCCCTCGCAGTTCTTTAACACAGCCACCCTGGAGTGCAGCAGCTGTGGGGCTAACAGCATTGAGAGTGCTGATGGTAAGTGTTTGGAAGAGAGTGCGGGGTGGGGGGCGGAGTGGGCTAGGATCAAGGTTGCTCATGTAGGAATACCCGGAAACAAAGCTTTTTCCGATTATTTTCTTTACAGTTGCTTGGAAAAAGGCCATGTTTGGATCTGCTTGCAGAATGACAAGTCTGATTAAACTCCAGATTTAAACACAATTGCAATAAAATGGAGTACTGTTGTATATTCCCAACAGGGAATTGCGCCTGCTTCAGAGTCACAGCCCTCTTCTGAAAGGAGCAACAGTGCAGAACATTCTCCGTTCAATGCTGATAAAGTGATTTATTCACAGCTTGTGTGTCTGGAGCGCACCATCTCTCTCACCAAGATTTGTGGGGGCTGGTGAAATTTGAAAGTGATGCGGCATAAAAGTTTGGTATGACTTTTATGTAGTGAGGGACTTGGGAAAGCTTAATGGACAAACATGAGGTCCAGGCTGGATCCTCTTCCATAAGAAACAAGCATTTGCAATGTAATAGAACTGGAATGGCAAACGGTTGGGTAACTACTTTACTGCATTAATGAGGATTCAGAATGGAGTCGGTATTTTCAGGACAGAAAAACATTGGCTTAAGAGTTTTTTACAACTAGAAACAATTGGAAATACCTAAAATGTAAAGCTACAAATTTCTAAAGATCTCTGGAAACACAATAATTCCCAGGTAATGAAGAACTACCCTACATCGGTCTGCTTTGACCAGCTATATATGATTTGAAGATTCAGCTTTTTACATTTGTTAAACTGACACAGCAAAAAGGGAGAATTACAAACACCATGGGTTTTCAGCACAGTGCAGATTATCAAGCACTGTGATAATTAGGGACTTCTACACGTTTAGGGAACAGTTGAAAGGAACTATCTTCATGCTTATTCAGGCAAACTGAAAATATGAATCATTACACGGAAACAGAATTTAAAAGGGGAGCTCATTTTTTACTACATCCAGCTTTTATAGTACAAAGGCCTAGCATACAGTGGCAGCAATCTATAGAAACAAGCATTTGCAATATAATAGTTCTCGTATTACAAGAAAGTTTGATCTATTGGTGTAGCAAATAATAATGCAGTGCCATTAGCTAAAACTTTTAGTAATGCGAGACCTATTGCATTGCAAATGCTTGTCTTCACTTCTTGTTTCTCCTTGTGATAGTCTCTCATGTCAAAGTACTAAGCACTTTATTTTATTCTGTAAATTTTATATTCCCCAGAGGAGGCAGTTCATCCGTCCATTATTATCAGCATTAGGGATTAGAGCTTATGAATTGCTAGTTCCCTGGGAGCTATAGAAATCATAGATGGAGTTTTAAACTTTCTTTTTACTTTTTTAAAGATTTGTAATAAATACTAGGTATTTCTATTAATTTGCTATTTTATTGTTTTTTATGCCTATTTGTTTTTAAATGAAAATGTATGTACGCAAACTGTTATGACTCTTTTTGAGTCGAATAAAGTATTCTGATCTGATCTACTGGTTAGAGTGACAAATAAGTAACTCCAAAACAAACCTGAAACACAACGCTTAAGAACATGTGTGCATTATTGTCAATCCCCTGAAGAGTTCAGGAGCACTTTCTGATCTTGCATTTTGTATCTCAATAATTTAGCTGAAGTCCGGTGCAATGTATGGAGCATGAAAATCACTTCTCTTAATTACAGCGGATTCGAAACCATTAATCATAAACTTCAGAGATGCCTGTCATAGACAGGGTAAGTCCAAGAATGGCAAGTCTTTCTCATGCAGACTAAACTAAATCTGTATTTCTGGCATTTTGGGGTTTATGTACGGTTTGGTACTGGGGAGTCTTTCAAAGGGGCGTGGTCAGTGTAATTAGGGGTGTGGCGTTAAAACACTTACGCTAAAAATCTGTGTTTAGCATGGTGTGCCGCCCGACTTGTATTTTGCTGTTTCTGTCATTGAATCCAGATATGTGATATGGAGAAGTGTGGCGCACTGGTTAGAGCGGCAGACTCTGAAGCAGAGATCAGGCCCGGGACCAGGGTTCAAGTCCAGACGCGGCAGGGTCTTTGGCTCAATGTCCGCGGACTCGATAATTCTCGCCTCAGCGCCTACTCTAATCATGGGTCCCACGCTGCAACTCTGGGCAATAGCTTGCTTAATCTCCACAACGGCCCCAACAACACTGGGATGCATGGCTTCACCTTGGGGGTGCCCAGGAGGGGCATCTCACAGGGAGAGCCAGGAAGGGTTCCACAGCGTTAAAAAAGCGCCGGGACGCCCCGTTTCTGAGGCAGCTGTGCGCTTTACAAGTATACTACATACATACATATACAACAAGTAACATCATACCTACAACAAGTTAGGACTATTGGCTTTGTCAATGGTTATTAGTTGCATAAAATAAATAAGCTGCAACTATGGCTCGTTACACATAATACTGAAAAAGCTTCCACTTATAGCCCTGGTGACACCAATACAACGTTGCTGTTCCCTAGTTTCAAAAAGAGAAGGGAAATCAAGAGATAAAATTACTTTCTTTAAAGGATTTCCCTTCCCCTACAACGCTCACCTGGCATGACGTCATGCAGTAACTTCCCCACTGGTGAGAAGTGAGCAGTGTGGGCAGCGCACATCGATGTGCCGGCTGTTTCGAAACGAGTTTCTATCGGGCTGTTTTGCGCCCGATAGAGACCCGTTTCGATGCCCCCTTGATAAAAAAATGGCGGTACTCAGACCCCTTGAGACCCAGCCCACTTAAAGCCCTGAGTCAAAGTATTTGAAAGATCGCATGCCACTACCCACCACCTTGAAAGCTGTCCCCTCATTCTACGACACAGTTGTAAAATGAATTGCGCTTGGCAAGTGGCAAACCTGTGAATCTCAACAGAATCCCTTGATTTACTGTAGATAAAATATCCCAATATACAGGGCCGGACTGGCCGGACTGGGAATCTGTCATTTCCCTTGGAGGCTAGAAGGGTGGCGGCCGGTTTTGCGGAGGTGGGAGCCGGTTTTGATTCTGGGGGCTGGTTTTGCAGCGCTGCAATATCGACCCCACTAACAAAAGCAGCAAGCAAGCATTTCCAGTCTCCCGGGACCAGGCAGTGCTTCCCAAGGAGCGGGTCCAAGAAAATTGCCAGGACTGCTTTGGGTTCCCAGTCTGCCCCTGCCAATATACCGGTCGTGTGATCTATAATATTGTACTATAGCCCACTCTCAAGAGATATACTGGTTGTTAAAGGCCCTGAGCTGGGGATATAAACCCGAGCTGCTGGCATGGGCCTATAATCGAGATGAAAAGACACTGAGATCACATGATATGACATAGCAACAAAGTAAAACTGTGAGCTCAGTAAAAGTACAAACTAAATGCTACAGGGAGGTGTTTTAGTGTAGTGCAAACGAAATAGCTGAATGTTTCCAGCAGCTAGACAGGACTACTCAATCCTTTACATGTCATTCCATGTATCTAACGCTTCAAAAGTTGTCTTTCAGATAAAAATAAATAAGATGTATAAAAATAGAAAAAATGTGATATCAAGTGTATGACATTTTCAATCAGCATTTGTCCAAAGAGGACTATTTCCTAACAATTGCAGGCTCCCACAGGTTTTCGCATTCTCCTCAACAAGACCACTGATTTTGATGGCACCAGCACGGCTGCTTTTATATCAGCAGTACTTAATGACATGGTTGAAAGTTTGCCTTGCAGTGACACGATTCAGTTTGACCAATGGCCGACTGCATCAGTTTTACAAAACACGTACGCTGCTGCTGATCAGAAAACACTTCCTTTAATTATAGTTTTCCGCACAACCATTAGCTTGGTCCTGGTCAGGCAAGTCCAATTTATTAGCGGCAGCATGTCAAATAGGAGTTGACAATTACAGGCTATATCAATACACATTAGGCCGCATGGTAATGAGCCGTTCCTAAAGGGCCAGCCATCCAAAATAATCACGCCATTTTCTGCTGCAATGCTGGAGAGGTTATGGTTTATTACACAGCGCTCATTAGATATACAGTGGCAGCATTGGCAATTTTTACTTCATTGTGTCTCCATTTAAGCTCTGCCCCCAAAAAGAAAAGTCATAACAGCACACAAGGTTAAAGCCATTATGGGTTGAAAAAAAAGATAAAAAGAATCAAGACACTTTTTGTGCTATTAATGGGGGGGATTAAAAGGTCATTGAAATCCATTAATTTCTAAATGAGCCTACCAAAGATTAGCACAAAAAGACAATCACTATAGCAGGGAAATGCAGGCCATCTATAAGAAGCTGGACATTATTCTACTATCACTATGTATAGGATACGAGGAGAATGCAGCAGGACAAAGCACTGCCCCTTCGAAATATTCTCGAATATCTGTGTTTGTATAGTCATTCAAGGATCTTCATAGGCAATTATCTGACTGTTGCACGTTTTTCCCCACTGGTAGCAATTCTATGTAATCTCTGAATCTGTTAGAAGTACTGTGCAATACAATTAATCTACAGTACTACTGCAAAGAGAAATCGAAAATGGTTGTCCCTTGCTATCTATCCGGTGCTTAGCGGGAGTAGGTAAAGAGCAAAACTTCTTCAGCCTTGGGCTTTGGAAATCATTAGTAGTCACGACAAAACACATTCGACATAAATTCCGAGCAGCAGCGTAGCGTGGATTGCCAGCGCCAGGGGCAACATTTTAAAAGGAAGTATTCCATCCTCTAACCTGCGGACCGTTAGGTCAGGCAGTGCTAACGGTCCACGGTTTAGGGGGCGCAATACTTTCTTTTAAAATGTTATGGCCCCTAAGAATTTTGCACGGGGGCAACCGCTCCTGGGGATCCCCCCACGCTAGACACTGCTTCTAAGCATCGCTCACTAAGATGCTTGTCTACGCCATAGAGTTAAATGGGGCTCTTGTTCTGGCAGAGTCAAACCACTGCCTGCAAACGAAATCCCACCTTCACAGAAAGTGTCTATGTATTAAGGAAAGGTATAGGGCGCCATCTGTAAATACCAAGATTACGTCAAAATATTAATAAGGTATTTTCTACACAACTAGCAATCTTTGAAGGACAGTTTCAGCCATGCCCCTGGCTGAACAGACATGGGACTTTAGCTTTGAGAAGGCCACTCCAATAATGCAAGGCAGATTTCAACCTGTTTGTAGCCAGTTGTTTTGCTTTCCATCCGGTAGAGGATATAGAATGATTTGTATAATAAAATCTACTACATGCAGAAGCACGTGTGGAGCTATTGTATTTATTTAATGTTTCATTGTTTCTGATAGAGCACGGCTAAACAGATGTGAATTTGCAATGCAATAGGTCTCGCATTAGGAAAGTGTGAGCTATTGGTATTGTAAATGACATTTTTTTTTAATATCTGTTGGCTTTGAAAATATATAAATTAATAGCTTTGTTATTCATAACGCCAATAGCTTACACTTTACTAATGCGAGTCCTAATGGCTATGGCAATGCTTGTTGGTACCAAGCAAGGACAATGCTGTTGTGGTGCTGAGTGATGATGTGGTTGGGCTGAGTGATGTGGTGGTGCCCCTGAGTGGTGCCCCTGAGTGATGTGGTGGTTCCCCTGAGTGATGTGGTGGTGTCTCCGAGTGGTGTGGTGGTGTCCCCGAGTGATGTGGTGGTGTCCCTGAGTGATGTGGTGGTGTCCCTGAGTGGTGTGGTGGTGTCCCCGAGTGATGTGGTGGTGTCCCTGAGTGATGTGGTGGTGTCCCTGAATCGAGCGGACACGCTGATTGTAAACGGGGAAGACTTCTCGTGAAGGAATACAACAGGCGAAAGCCTTCCTGTAGAGACTGATATTTGGAACTACTTGGACAATACATGCAGAACACTAGACAGCAGAGGACCCCCGTAGAACCCCCATGCGGGTTGGAATTATCACCGCATATTGATTGAAAAAGAACAGATCTGGAAATAGCCTTGAAAAAGTTGTGGGTTACATTCCCAATTACGACGAAACACGTGTCGGCTGTGTTGAAAGTTTCCAGTGAACAAGAATAAACACGAAAAGATGTACCAATAATAACTACTCTTTGTGATTGTATCAGAATGTGGAAACACTTGTATACATAATATCACTGTGACTTACGTGTGCTAAGGGGTGTTATAGCTTGTGGAAGGCTTGTGCCGCGTTTGGAAGGATTAAAGTGGTTCCTTCTACCTTTTAGCACCGTCTGATATAACCTCTAAGTTAAATCAATTGTGAGACTTTCTAAGTGGTGCCCGAAAACCTATACCAAACCACTGCTTGTGCTTAATTGTGTCCCTGAGTGATGTGGTGGTGTCCCTGAGTGATGTGGCGGTGTTCCCGAGTGATGTGGTGGTGCCCCGGAGTGGTGTGGTGGTGCCCCGGAGTGGTGTCCCAGAGTGATCTGGTGGTGTCCCTGAGTAATGTGGTGGTGTCCCCGAGTGATGTGGTGTCCCCGAGTGATGTGGTGTCCCCGAGTGATGTGGTGGTGTCCCTGAGTGATGTGGTGGTGTCCCTGAGTGATGTGGTGGTGTCCCTGAGTGGTGCCCTTGAGTGATGACGTGGTGTCCCTGAGTGATGTGGTGGTGTTCCTGAGTGATGTGGTGGTGTCCCTGAGTGATGTTGTGGTGTCCCCAAGTGATGTGGTGGTGTCCCTGAGTGATGTGGTGGTGTCCCTGAGTGATGTGGTGGTGTCCCTGAGTGATGTGGTGGTGCCCCGGAGTGGTGTGGTGGTGCCCCGGAGTGGTGTGGTGGTGCCCTGGAGTGGTGTGGTGGTGCCCCTGAGTGGTGTCCCAGAGTGATGTGGTGGTGTCCCCGAGTGATGTTGTGGTGTCCCCGCGTGATGTGGTGGTGTCCCTGAGTGATGTGGTGGTGTCCCTGAGTGGTGCCCTTGAGTGATGAGGTGGTGTCCCTGAGTGATGAGGTGGTGTCCCTGAGTGATGTGGTGGTGTCCCTGAGTGATGTGGTGGTGCCCCTGAGTGATGTGGTGGTGCCCCAGAGTGGTGCCCCCGAGTGATGTGGTGGTGACCCAGGGTGATGTGGTGGTGTCCCCGAGTGATGTGGTGGTGTCCCCGAGTGATGTGGTGGTGTCCACGAGTGATGTGGTGGTGTCCACGAGTGATGTGGTGGTGTCCCTGAATGATGTTGTGGTGTCCCCGAGTGATGTGGTGGTGTCCCTGAGTGATGTGGTGGTGTTCCCGAGTGATGTGGTGGTGTCCCTGAGTGATGTGGTGGTGTCCCTGAGTGGTGCCCCTGAGTGATGTGGTGGTGCCCCCTGGAGAACCGGGCCTTATGGGCCTGGCGGCGGAGGGTACGCCTTAAATCCCCGAGTTCACCTGCCTTGTCGGACAGAAACACGAGACACTCTGTTAGGTCTAGAAAACCAGGTTTATTAGCTGCAGCTAAGCACAGTTGTCCCAGAAGTACAGAGTAGGTTCTCAGGAGACTGCCACTTTATTCCGTGGCGCACAATCTTTTATAGCACACACATTTACAAAGTATACTCCCAATGCATACAAAGCTAGCCAATAGGAAAAGTTGGAAAACAAACTATCAGGTGTCCCAAATACGCCCGTCTTTCAGACCCTGTATGTCACCCCTCCCCACAAGTTAATCAGTGCTAGTGCCTACAATCCAATTTGCAGGTGGCAGGACGGATTTGTGTGCCTCAAAGGATGGTTATGTAACAAGAGAATGGAAGGAGAGAATAGCGAAGGCCAGTCGGATAAGATAAAGTAAGGAAAGAATAGGGAAAGCCTAATATAGTCAGTCGAGACAGGGATCAATCAACCCCGACATGTATTAATGAACTTGGCCAGACCCTGACATCGGTTTCGTAAACAAGGGCAGTGGGTTACTTTTTAACAGAAGAGACACGTAGCAGCTGGAAAAGGCAAAAACACTCCGTTCACTGTGCTGCCTGAGTGAGGGCAACACAAAATGGTGTCGGGACACAAAATGGCGGCCGAATAGGGGACGAAGTCGGAAATCGAAGAACCTCACCCTGAGTGATGTGGTGGTGTCCGAGAGTGATGTGGTGGTGTCCCCGAGTGATGTGGTGGTGTCCCCGAGTGATGTTGTCCCGGAGTGATATGGTGGTGTCCCTGAGTGATGTGGTGGTGTCCCCAAGTGATGTGGTGGTGTCCCCGAGTGATGTGGTGGTGTCCCCGATAGATGTGATGGTGCCCCTGAGTGGTGCCCCTGAGTGATGCGGTGGTGTCCCCGAGTGATGCGGTGGTGTCCCCCGAGTGATGCGGTGGTGTCCCCCGAGTGATGTGGTGGTGCCCCCCGAGTGATGTGGTGGTGCCCCTGAGTGATGTGGTGGTGCCCCTGAGTGATGCGGTGGTGCCCCTGAGTGATGCGGTGGTGCCCCTGAGTGATGCGGTGGTGTCCCCGAGTGATGCGGTGGTGTCCCCGAGTGATGCGGTGGTGTCCCCGAGTGATGCGGTGGTGTCCCCGAATGATGTGGTGGTGTCCCCGAGTGATGTGGTGGTGTTCCTAAATGATGTGGTGGTGTCCCTGAGTGATGTGATGGTGTCCCTGAGTGATGTGGTGGTGTCCCAGAGTGATGTGGTGGTGTCCCAGAGTGATGTGGTGGTGTCCCAGAGTGATGTGGTGGTGTCCCAGAGTGATGTGGTGGTGTCCCCGAGTGATGTGGTGGTGTCCCCGAGTGATGTTGTCCCGGAGTGATATGGTGGTGTCCCTGAGTGATGTGGTGGTGTCCCCAAGTGATGTGGTGGTGTCCCAGAGTGATGTGGTGGTGCCCCTGAGTGGTGCCCCTGAGTGATGTGGTGGTTTCCCTGAGTGATGCGGTGGTGTCCCCGAGTGATGCGGTGGTGTCCCCGAGTGATGCGGTGGTGTCCCCGAGTGATGCGGTGGTGTCCCCGAGTGATGCGGTGGTGTCCCCGAGTGATGCGGTGGTGTCCCCGAGTGATGCGGTGGTGTCCCCGAGTGATGTGGTGGTGTCCCCGAGTGATGTGGTGGTGTTCCTAAATGATGTGGTGGTGTCCCTGAGTGATCTGGTGGTGTCCCTGAGTGGTACCCTTGAGTGATGTGGTGGTGTCCCTGAGTGATGTGGTGGTGTTCCTGAGTGATGTGGTGGTGTCCCTGAGTGATGTGGTGGTGTCCTTTTGTGATGTGGTGGTGTCCCTGAGTGATGTGGTGGTGTCCCTGAGTGATGTGGTGGTGTCCCTGAGTGATGTGGTGGTGTCCCCGAGTGATGTGGTGGTGTCCCCGAGTGATGTGGTGGTGTCCCCAAGTGATGTGGTGGTGTTCCAGAGTGATGTGGTGGTGTTCCAGAGTGATGTGGTGGTGTTCCAGAGTGATGTGGTGGTGTTCCAGTGCGATGTGGTGGTGTGGTGGTGTCCCCGAGTGATGTTGTGATGCCCCCGAGTGATGTGGTGGTGTCCCCGAGTGATGTGGTGGTGTCCCCGAGTGATGGGGTGGTGTCCCCGAGTGATGGGGTGGTGTCCCCGAGTGATGGGGTGGTGTCCCCGAGTGATGGGGTGGTGTCCCCGAGTGATGTGGTGGTGTCCCCGAGTGATGTGGTGGTGTCCCCGAGTGATGTGGTCATGTTCCTGAGTGATGTGGTGGTGTCCCCGAGTGATATGGTGGTGTCCCCGAGTGATGTGGTGGTGTCCCCGAGTGATGTGGTGGTGTCCCCGAGTGATGTGGTGGTGTCCCCGAGTGATGTGGTGGTGTCCCCGAGTGATGTGGTGGTGTCCCCGAGTGATGTGGTGGTGTCCCCGAGTGATGTGGTGGTGTCCCCGAGTGATGTGGTGGTGTCCCTGAGTGATGTGGTGGTGTCCCCGAGTGATGTGGTGGTATTCCAGAGTGATGTGGTGATGCCCCCGAATGATGTGGTGGTGCCCCCGAGTGATGTGGTGGTGTTCCTAAATGATGTGGTGGTGTCCCTGAGTGATGTGGTGGTGTCCCTGAGTGATGTGGTGGTGTCCCAGAGTGATGTGGTGGTGTCCCAGAGTGATGTGGTGGTGTCCCAGAGTGATGTGGTGGTGTCCCCGAGTGATGTGGTGGTGTCCCCGAGTGATGTGGTGGTGTCCCCGAGTGATGTTGTCTCGGAGTGATATGGTGGTGTCCCTGAGTGATGTGGTGGTGTCCCCAAGTGATGTGGTGGTGTCCCAGAGTGATGTGGTGGTGCCCCTGAGTGATGTGGTGGTTTCCCTGAGTGATGCGGTGGTGTCCCCGAGTGATGCGGTGGTGTCCCCGAGTGATGCGGTGGTGTCCCCGAGTGATGCGGTGGTGTCCCCGAGTGATGTGGTGGTGTCCCCGAGTGATGTGGTGGTGTCCCCGAATGATGTGGTGGTGTCCCCGAGTGATGTGGTGGTGTTCCTAAATGATGTGGTGGTGTCCCTGAGTGGTACCCTTGAGTGATGTGGTGGTGTCCCTGAGTGATGTGGTGGTGTTCCTGAGTAATGTGGTGGTGTTCCTGAGTGATGTGGTGGTGTCCCTGAGTGATGTGGTGGTGTCCCTTAGTGATGTGGTGGTGTCCCTGAGTGATGTGGTAGTGTCCCCGAGTGATGTGGTAGTGTCCCCGAGTGATGTGGTGGTGTCCCCGAGTGATGTGGTGGTGTCCCCGAGTGATGTGGTGGTGTCCCCGAGTGATGTGGTGGTGTCTCCGAGTGATGTGGTGGTGTCCCTGAGTGATGTGGTGGTATTCCAGAGTGATGTGGTGATGCCCCCGAGTGATGTGGTGGTGTCCCCGAGTGATGTAGTGGTATTCCAGAGTGATGTGGTGATGCCCCCGAGTGATGTGGTGCTGTCTCCGAGTGATGTGGTTGTGTCCCCGAAAGGTGTGGTGGTGGCCCTGAGTGATGTGGTGGTGTCCCTTAGTGATGTCGTGGTGTCCCTTAGTGATGTGGTGGTGTCCCTAAGTGATGTGGTGGTGTCCCTAAGTGATGTGGTAGTGTCCCCGAGTGATGTGGTGGTGTCCCCGAGTGATGTGGTGGTGTCCCCGAGTGATGTGGTGGTGTCCCTGAGTGATGTGGTGGTATTCCAGAGTGATGTGGTGATGCCCCAGAGTGATGTGGTGGTGTCCCCGAGTGATGTGGTGGTGTCCCCGAGTGATGTAGTGGTATTCCAGAGTGATGTGGTTATGCCCCCGAGTGATGTGGTGGTGTCTCCGAGTGATGTGGTTGTGTCCCCGAAAGGTGTGGTGGTGTCCCCGAGTGGTGTGGTGGTGTCCCCAAGTGATGTGGTGGTGTCCCCGAGTGATGTGGTGGTGTCCCTGAGTGATGTGGTGGTGTCCCCGAGTGATGTGGTGGTGTCCCTGAGTGATGTGGTGGTGTCCCCCAGTGATGTGGTGGTATTCCAGAGTGATGTGGTGATGCGCCCGAGTGATGTGATGGTGTTCCCGAGTGATGTGATGGTGTCCCTGAGTGATGTGGTGGTGTCCCTGAGTGATGTGGTGGTGTCCCTGAGTGATGTGGTCGTGTTCCTGAGTGATGTGGTGGTGTTCCTGAGTGATGTGGTGGTGTTCCTGAGTGATGTGGTGGTGTCCCTGAGTGATGTGGTGGTGTCCCCGAGTGATGTGGTGGTGTCCCCGAGTGATGTGGTGGTGTCCCCGAGTGATGTGGTGGTGTCCCCGAGTGATGTGGTGGTGTCCTCGAGTGATGTGTTGGTGTCCCCGAGTGATGTGGTGGTGTCCCCGAGTGATGTGGTGGTGTCCCCGAGTGATGTGGTGGTGTCCCCGAGTGATGTGGTGGTGTCCCTGAGTGACGTGGTGGTGTCCCTGAGTGATGTGGTGATGCCCCCGAGTGATGTGGTGGTGTCCCCGAGTGATGTGGTTGTGTCCCCAAATGATGTGGTGGTGTCCCTGAGTGACGTGGTGGTGTCCCTGAGTGATGTGGTGGTGTCCCCGAGTGATGTGGTGGTGCGGTGGTGTCCCCGCGTGATGTGGTGGTGTCCCTGAGTGATGTGGTGTTGTCCCTGAGTGATGTGGTGGTGTCCCTGAGTGATGTGGTGGTGTCCCCGAGTGATGTGGTGGTATTCCAGAGTGATGTGGTGATGCCCCCGAGTGATGTGATGGTGTTGCCGAGTGATGTGATGGTGTCCCTGAGTGATGTGGTGGTGTCCCTGAGTGATGTGGTGGTGTCCCTGAGGGATGTGGTCGTGTTCCTGAGTGATGTGGTCGTGTTCCTGAGTGATGTGGTCGTGTTCCTGAGTGATGTGGTGGTGTCCCTGAGTGATGTGGTGGTGTCCCTGAGTGATGTGGTGGTGTCCCCGAGTGATGTGGTGGTGTCCCCGAGTGATGTGGTGGTGTCCCCGAGTGATGTGGTGGTGTCCTCGAGTGATGTGTTGGTGTCCCCGAGTGATGTGGTGGTGTCCCCGAGTGATGTGGTGGTGTCCCTGAGTGACGTGGTGGTGTCCCTGAGTGATGTGGTGGTGTCCCCGAGTGATGTGGTGGTGTGGTGGTGTCCCCGAGTGATGTTGTGATGCCCCCGAGTGATGTGGTGGTGTCCCCGAGTGATGTGGTTGTGTCCCCGAGTGATGTTGTCTCGGAGTGATGTGGTGGTGCCCCTGAGTGATGTGGTGGTTTCCCTGAGTGATGCGGTGGTGTCCCCGAGTGATGCGGTGGTGTCCCCGAGTGATGCGGTGGTGTCCCCGAGTGATGCGGTGGTGTCCCCGAGTGATGCGGTGGTGTCCCCGAGTGATGTGGTGGTGTCCCCGAGTGATGCGGTGGTTTCGCTGAGTGATGCGGTGGTGTCCCCGAGTGATGCGGTGGTGTCCCCGAGTGATGCGGTGGTGTCCCCGAGTGATGTGGTGGTGTCCCCGAATGATGTGGTGGTGTCCCCGAGTGATGTGGTGGTGTCCCCGAGTGATGTGGTGGTGTCCCCGAGTGATGTGGTGGTGTTCCTAAATGATGTGGTGGTGTCCCTGAGTGATGTGGTGGTGTCCCTGAGTGGTACCCTTGAGTGATGTGGTGGTGTCCCTGAGTGATGTGGTGGTGTTCCTGAGTAATGTGGTGGTGTTCCTGAGTGATGTGGTGGTGTCCCCGAGTGATGTGGTGGTGTCCCCGAGTGATGCGGTGGTGTCCCCGAGTGATGCGGTGGCGTCCCCGAGTGATGCGGTGGTGTCCCCGAGTGATGCGGTGGTGTCCCCGAGTGATGCGGTGGTGTCCCCGAGTGATGTGGTGGTGTCCCCGAGTGATGTGGTGGTGTCCCCGAGTGATGCGGTGGTTTCGCTGAGTGATGCGGTGGTGTCCCCGAGTGATGCGGTGGTGTCCCCGAGTGATGCGGTGGTGTCCCCGAGTGATGCGGTGGTGTCCCCGAGTGATGTGGTGGTGTCCCCGAATGATGTGGTGGTGTCCCCGAGTGATGTGGTGGTGTCCCCGAGTGATGTGGTGGTGTTCCTAAATGATGTGGTGGTGTGCCTGAGTGATGTGGTGGTGTCCCTGAGTGGTACCCTTGAGTGATGTGGTGGTGTCCCTGAGTGATGTGGTGGTGTTCCTGAGTAATGTGGTGGTGTTCCTGAGTGATGTGGTGATGCACCCGAGTGATGTGGTGGTGTCTCTGAGTGATGTGGTTGTGTCCCCGAAAGGTGTGGTGGTGTCCCTGAGTGATGTGGTGGTGTCCCTTAGTGATGTGGTGGTGTCCCTTAGTGATGTGGTGGTGTCCCTGAGTGATGTGGTAGTGTCCCCGAGTGATGTGGTGGTGTCCCCGAGTGATGTGGTGGTGTCCCCGAGTGATGTGGTGGTGTCCCTGAGTGATGTGGTGGTGTCCCCGAGTGATGTGGTGGTATTCCAGAGTGATGTGGTGATGCCCCAGAGTGATGTGGTGGTGTCCCCGAGTGATGTGGTGGTGTCCCCGAGTGATGTAGTGGTATTCCAGAGTGATGTGGTTATGCCCCCGAAAGGTGTGGTGGTGTCCCCGAGTGACGTGGTGGTGTCCCTGAGTGATGTGGTGGTGTCCCCGAGTGATGTGGTGGTGTGGTGGTGTCCCCGAGTGATGTTGTGATGCCCCCGAGTGATGTGGTGGTGTCCCCGAGTGATGTGGTTGTGTCCCCGAGTGATGTTGTCTCGGAGTGATGTGGTGGTGCCCCTGAGTGATGTGGTGGTTTCCCTGAGTGATGCGGTGGTGTCCCCGAGTGATGCGGTGGTGTCCCCGAGTGATGCGGTGGTGTCCCCGAGTGATGCGGTGGTGTCCCCGAGTGATGCGGTGGTGTCCCCGAGTGATGTGGTGGTGTCCCCGAGTGATGCGGTGGTTTCGCTGAGTGATGCGGTGGTGTCCCCGAGTGATGCGGTGGTGTCCCCGAGTGATGCGGTGGTGTCCCCGAGTGATGTGGTGGTGTCCCCGAATGATGTGGTGGTGTCCCCGAGTGATGTGGTGGTGTCCCCGAGTGATGTGGTGGTGTCCCCGAGTGATGTGGTGGTGTTCCTAAATGATGTGGTGGTGTCCCTGAGTGATGTGGTGGTGTCCCTGAGTGGTACCCTTGAGTGATGTGGTGGTGTCCCTGAGTGATGTGGTGGTGTTCCTGAGTAATGTGGTGGTGTTCCTGAGTGATGTGGTGGTGTCCCCGAGTGATGTGGTGGTGTCCCCGAGTGATGCGGTGGTGTCCCCGAGTGATGCGGTGGCGTCCCCGAGTGATGCGGTGGTGTCCCCGAGTGATGCGGTGGTGTCCCCGAGTGATGCGGTGGTGTCCCCGAGTGATGTGGTGGTGTCCCCGAGTGATGTGGTGGTGTCCCCGAGTGATGCGGTGGTTTCGCTGAGTGATGCGGTGGTGTCCCCGAGTGATGCGGTGGTGTCCCCGAGTGATGCGGTGGTGTCCCCGAGTGATGCGGTGGTGTCCCCGAGTGATGTGGTGGTGTCCCCGAATGATGTGGTGGTGTCCCCGAGTGATGTGGTGGTGTCCCCGAGTGATGTGGTGGTGTTCCTAAATGATGTGGTGGTGTGCCTGAGTGATGTGGTGGTGTCCCTGAGTGGTACCCTTGAGTGATGTGGTGGTGTCCCTGAGTGATGTGGTGGTGTTCCTGAGTAATGTGGTGGTGTTCCTGAGTGATGTGGTGATGCACCCGAGTGATGTGGTGGTGTCTCTGAGTGATGTGGTTGTGTCCCCGAAAGGTGTGGTGGTGTCCCTGAGTGATGTGGTGGTGTCCCTTAGTGATGTGGTGGTGTCCCTTAGTGATGTGGTGGTGTCCCTGAGTGATGTGGTAGTGTCCCCGAGTGATGTGGTGGTGTCCCCGAGTGATGTGGTGGTGTCCCCGAGTGATGTGGTGGTGTCCCTGAGTGATGTGGTGGTGTCCCCGAGTGATGTGGTGGTATTCCAGAGTGATGTGGTGATGCCCCAGAGTGATGTGGTGGTGTCCCCGAGTGATGTGGTGGTGTCCCCGAGTGATGTAGTGGTATTCCAGAGTGATGTGGTTATGCCCCCGAAAGGTGTGGTGGTGTCCCCGAGTGACGTGGTGGTGTCCCTGAGTGATGTGGTGGTGTCCCCGAGTGATGTGGTGGTGTGGTGGTGTCCCCGAGTGATGTTGTGATGCCCCCGAGTGATGTGGTGGTGTCCCCGAGTGATGTGGTTGTGTCCCCGAATGATGTGGTGGTGTGGTGGTGTCCCCGAGTGATGTTGTGATGCCCCCGAGTGATGTGGTGGTGTCCCCGAGTGATGTGGTTGTGTCCCCGAGTGATGTGGTGGTGTCCCCGAGTGATGTGGTGGTGTCCCCGAGTGATGTGGTGGTGTCCCCGAGTGATGTGGGGGTGTCCCCGAGTGATGTGGGGGTGTCCCCGAGTGATGCGGTGGTGTCCCCGAGTGATGTGGTGGTGTCCCCGAGTAATGGGGTGGTGTCCCCGAGTGATGGGGTGGTGTCCCCGAGTGATGGGGTGGTGTCCCCGAGTGATGTGGTGGTGTCCCTGAGTGATGTGGTGGTGTCCCTGAGTGATGTGGTCATGTTCCTGAGTGATGTGGTGGTGTCCCCGAGCGATATGGTGGTGTCCCCGAGTGATGTGGTGGTGTCCCCGAGTGATGTGGTGGTGTCCCCGAGTGATGTGGTGGTGTCCCCGAGTGATGTGTTGGTGTCCCCGAGTGATGTGGTGGTGTCCCTGAGTGATGTGGTGGTGTCCCCCAGTGATGTGGTGGTGTCCCCCAGTGATGTGGTGGTGTCCCCCAGTGATGTGGTGGTGTCCCCCAGTGATGTGGTGGTGTCCCCCAGTGATGTGGTGGTGTCCCCCAGTGATGTGGTGGTGTCCCTGAGTGATGTGGTGGTGTCCCGGAGTGATGTGGTGGTGTCCCTGAGCGATGTGGTGGTGTTCCTGAGTGATGTGGTGGTGTCCCCGAGTGATGTGGTGGTGTGGTGGTGTCCCCGAGTGATGTTGTGATGCCCCCGAGTGATGTGGTGGTGTCCCCGAGTGATGTGGGGGTGTCCCCGAGTGATGTGGGGGTGTCCCCGAGTGATGCGGTGGTGTCCCCGAGTGATGCGGTGGTGTCCCCGAGTGATGTGGTGGTGTCCCCGAGTAATGGGGTGGTGTCCCCGAGTGATGGGGTGGTGTCCCCGAGTGATGGGGTGGTGTCCCCGAGTGATGTGGTGGTGTCCCTGAGTGATGTGGTGGTGTCCCTGAGTGATGTGGTCATGTTCCTGAGTGATGTGGTGGTGTCCCCGAGCGATATGGTGGTGTCCCCGAGTGATGTGGTGGTGTCCCCGAGTGATGTGGTGGTGTCCCTGAGTGATGTGTTGGTGTCCCCGAGTGATGTGGTGGTGTCCCCGAGTGATGTGGTGGTGTCCCCGAGTGATGTGGTGGTGTCCCCGAGTGATGTGGTGGTGTCCCCCAGTGATGTGGTGGTGTCCCCCAGTGATGTGGTGGTGTCCCCCAGTGATGTGGTGGTGTCCCCCAGTGATGTGGTGGTGTCCCCCAGTGATGTGGTGGTGTCCCTGAGTGATGTGGTGGTGTCCCGGAGTGATGTGGTGGTGTCCCTGAGCGATGTGGTGGTGTTCCTGAGTGATGTGGTGTGTGAGGGTCCCTAGAGAGATGGCAACACAGCAAAAGCATTTGAGGAGCAAGGCTACTGTAAACAAGCACAGTAGGCTTTCACTTTCGTCCAGAAACAAGCTCCTGGCATTGCTGTGGCGGGGGGCAGGGGAGAGGGAGCGCATTCCTTTGAAGTCTGATGCGGGGGCGGGGGGGCGGCAGCCTTTGAAGTCTGATGCCGAGGCACAGACAAATGGTGGTGTGTTATGTGGCTGGTGATGGTGTGCACGCACATAGATCACATGAACTTTATTCGATCCGCAGCCGTTTTGGTAGACTTTACTTTTCAGCTTACTATAATCTCGCCAGAGCAATGCGCAAGCGCATTGGCTCAGGCGAGACCTAAAAAGGTTCACCGAGTAGACAAGATTTTGAACAATAGTTTAAAATGAAAATCAACATAGCATAGTATTCAGAAGAAACCATGCATTACTAGAACATTATAATTAAGGGCGTTCCACTGAAGCCAATGACGTGGCAGATGGCGAACAATGGCTCAGAGAGCACGTATGCGCCACATTTCAAAGTCTGTCTTAATGTTTCTTTGTATTTAATTTACAACATGTTACCCTCCATGGACGGAATGTTCTAATATCTTCAAAGCCACTCCAACTCATGCTATATCAGGTGTTAAAGTACTCTACCTTGTTACACGCTCTTACCTGTGTCTCGGGAATATAACTCTGGTAGAGGGCCTTTAATGACCAGATCAGGCCTCAGTATTGGGATACAATGGTATATTTTAACAATGGAATGCAGGGAAGTCCACTGAAAGCAGTGGAGTGGATTAGGGCCAATAATGGCTAGTATAGAGCATTTTGTTTAGCAAACAGGCTACTGGTGGTAGGCTATAGCTTGTAGCTACAAGCTGCAACCCATGCCCACTCACCTAGGAGGCACTAGGCAAGGTGTTTACCCTTTCAATATACCCTGCAGACAGTGCATAATTAGGGAATTTTCTTCAACCGTTCTTGGCAAGTACTAGATGCAGGACTTCAGCAACACCATGCCTAATGCAGTAACACTCCCCCAAGTACCCAATCAGCTTAACACATAGTCCTTGCCACCACTCACAGCTATGCCTACGGACATGCAATGTACTCAGCATCTGCTAGGCCCAGGCAAAGGGCATAACAAGGGGGTATTTGAAGAAGGACTAGAGAATAGGACATTGATAAAATATATTCTCTGTCCTCAAAGCCTCAGTATATGACAGAAAGCTTTGCATAGAGTGCACTAGTGGTGTGGAAAAATAGCACATGAGAATGGCAAATAGTGTTCTCAGTGAATACTGCAGGGGTGAATGGGCCTATGACAGTGGTTCTTAAACTTCTGAATGCTGTAGACCTCTGCTGAATCAATATGGATTAAAATCAAACAAGCACGCAAATTATTAAATATGCTTATTAAATGTAATTTACAAACAAATAAATGTTATTTGAAATTTTAATGAGAAGGTTGGAGCTTTATCAAATTTGGTTTTATATCTAAACAATCATTTACAATGCAATGGTCTCGGCATTGTTAAAGTTAGAGCTATTGGCATTGCTCATGATATTATTTTTATTTATGTTTTTGTTTTTAAAACATAAATAAATGGCATTGTTGACTCCTCACTAGGAGATGGAAGGCGAGAGACTCACCTGGTGTAAAGGCGTGGAAGCTATCTTTCTCGTCGTGGGCCCGCGCGGAGTGGACGGCCATCCGGAGGGAGGAAACTGTGGGGCTTCGCAAAGAGCCTATGGCGGAAAGGTGGGAAGCATGCTAAATAACCTGCAGGTGGCAGGGGGCGCTGTGGTCGGGGAGGTGACGGGGCGTTAGGCTGGCACGGCAGGCGGGGCAGGCGGGGGCACAGTGCATGCCACACTAGACGAACCCTTTGGTGCACTATGCGAAACAGCGTTGTGGTAATATCAACTAGGAAACATGCGGGTCAACTGGGTGGGAGGAAGGGAGGGGGGGGGGGGCTAGGACAGGAGGGGCCAAACACAGGGGTAAATGATAATGTACCTTGGCGACAGTTTCGTAGTTTCAACTGTTCTTTGTTCTTTCGCACATGATTGTCAGCCGGGGTTGGGAAGTGCGTGCAAGCCTGCCCTCACCTATTGTGGAGTGAAGCGCGTTAGCTCCTGTTCGCTGACCGAACAGCACACCTGGGCGTCTGCAAACTGGGTATGAACTACCTGAATGTACTGCTATGGAGCTCCAAACGCGTTTTGCCGCAGAGATAGTACCACCCGTAAATATCTTTAGGAGCGGTTTATGATCCGATATATGTGCCTATTGTATTGTTGAATTTACAAATGCCAATAAACAGATTTAACAAAAATAAATAACTAAATGGCATGGTCATTTACAATGCCAATAGCTTAATCACTCACATATGTGAGACCTATTGCATTTGCACCCACACAGAGCCACCCACACAGAGCCTCACACACAAAGCCACCCACACACACACATACAGAGCCACCCACACAGAGAGCCACCCAGAGAGTGCACCCACACAGAGAGCCACACACACACAGAGCCACACACACAGAGAGCCACACACACAGAGAGCCACACACACAGAGAGCCACACACACAGAGAGCCACACACACACCACTCTGCCCAGTAACCCCCTAGGGAACAGAGGCACGAAAAACAGGATCACAAGCAGGGCACAGAGGCACAAGCAGGGCACAGAGGCACAAAAACGGATCACAAGCAGGGCACAAAAGCACAAAAACTGGATTACAAGCAAGCACAACCAACGAGGGGGGGGGGCAGGACAGCAATCACAAGCAACGAGGGGGGGCAGGACAGCAAGCACAACCAAGGAGGGGGGGGTCAGGAGAGCAAGCACAACCAACGAGGGGGCAGGGGCAGGAGAGCAACACAAACACCGGATCACAAGCAGGGCACAGAGGCACAAAAACAAGATCAAGAGCAGGGAACAGAGGCACAAGCAGGGAACAGAGGCACAAGCAGGGAGCAGAGGCACAAGCAGGGCGCAGAGGCATAAAAACCGGATCAGAAGCAGGGCACAGAGGCACAAAAACCAGATCACAAGCAAGCACAACCAACCAGGGGGGGCAGGACAGCAAGCACAACCAACGAGGGTGGGGGGGGCAGGACAGCAAGCACAACCAACGAGGTTGGGGGGGGCAGGACAGCAAGCACAACCAACGAGGGTGGGGGGTCAGGAGAGCAAGCACAAGCAACAAGGGGGCAGGGGCAGGAGAGAAACACAAAAACCTGATCACAAGCAGGGCACAGAGGCACAAGCAGGGAGCAGAGGCACAAGCAGGGAGCAGAGGCACAAGCAGGGCGCAGAGGCACAAAAACTGGATCACAAGCAGGGCACAGAGGCAAAAAAACCAGATCACAAGCAAGCACAACCAACCGGGGGGGGGGGGGGCAGGACAGCAAGCACAACCAACGAGGGTGGGGGGGGGCAGGACAGCAAGCACATCCAACGAGGGGGGGGGGGGGCAGGACAGAAAGCACAACCAACGAGGGTGGGGGGGTCAGGAGAGCAAGCACAAGCAACGAGGGGGCAGGGGCAGGAGAGCAACACAAAAAACGGATCACAAGCAGGGCACAGAGGCACAAAAACCGGATCACAAGCAGGGAACAGAGGCACAAGCAGGGAACAGAGGCACACGCAGGGAACAGAGGCACACGCAGGGAACAGAGGCACACGCAGGGAACAGAGGCACAAGCAGGATCACAAGCAGGGCAGAGAGGCACAAAAACCGGATCACAAGCAAGCACAACCAACAAGGGGGGGTGGGGGGGCAGGACAGCAAGCACAACCAACGATGGGGGGGGCAGGACAGCAAGCACAACCAACGAGAGGGGGGCAGGACAGCAAGCACAACCAACGAGGGGGGGGGGGCAGGACAGCAAGCATAACCAACAGGGGGCAGGACAGCAAGCACAACCAACGAGTGGGGGGGGGGCAGGACAGCTAGCACAACCAACGGGGGGCAGGACAGCAAGGACAACCAACGAGGGTGGGGGGGTCAGAAGAGCAGGGACAACCAACGAGGGGGCAGGTGGGGACAGAGGCACAAAAACCGGGCATAGAGGCACAAAACCCGGATCACAAGCAAGGCACAGAGGCACAAAAACCGGATCACAAGCAGGGCACAGAGGCACAACAAGCAACGAAGGGGCACAGAGGCACAACAAGCAACGAGGGGGCAGGGGAGGGGGCAGGGGAGAAAGCACAACGAACGAGGGGGCAGGGGAGCAAGCGACAAAATAGCTTACCTGCCCGAAAAGCGCTCCGTACATCCCGGCAACAAAGACACGAAAACAGCTTGTATTAATTTTTTTTTTTTGTTTTAATACGCCCACCACTAGAAAAGGGACGGGGCTTAAAAAATAAAAAGACGAGAGAGAAACGCCCCCGAATCTCGAAAAGACAGGGCTTGAATGGAGTGACGCCCCTCTCCTCCAATGGCTGGCCTCTGTATAGTAAGCCAGCCAATGGAGAAGAGGGGCGGGTTCAAGCCCCATACCTAAAAATACCTAAAAACAAATTCTCGCCAGCGAGAGTGCGCAAGCGCAGCCTTTCGCAGCCTAGACCTAAAAACAGGGCGGGGTCTCCAAATTGGCATCGCCAAGTACAGTAATTAGGAATACTACATATGGTGTAGCCCAAATGTGACCTAGAATCCTGAACTTAAAGCATGTTTCTTGACTATGTGGCACCTCTCTGTGTTTTCCGTTAGTACTTCCAAACACATCACTAAGGCAACAAAAATCTAAACAAAAAAACAGACCTTTCAAATTTACAAATGCCTATTAGCACTTACTTATTTGTATTCAATATCAGATAAAAGAACAGCAACTCACATTCTTCACATCACTTTCCAATGCAATCTCTCTCTTAGTCACTTGGACCCGCTTTCTTGGCACAGCTCTTTCTGAAATTTCTACACCTGCATGTATCACACTTCGTCTCTTACCTTTACATTGCTGTCTTTTCACCCTCTCCTTTGAATGTACGTCCTTTTATCTCCTCCACTGCAAAATCAACTTTCTTAAACATATGAAAATTCAACTTTCTTAAACATATACACTGCACTTACTTTTCCTGTCGTGCTATCACTATTTCCATGACTGCATAGCTCCTTCATACACTTTCACAAAAAGATACAATTACGATTACCATCTAGGTGACCACCTCTCTGTGTACTCGGTAGAGAAGCCAATGATTAGATAAGCTTTTAGTCAGAGCACCTTTATGACAGGCAATGTTAGGAATTGCCTATACTATAGCCTAAACTCCATAGCTCTCAGTTGTGCCCCATCATTAACACTCATCCACATTCGGACCTCTCCCAGGCACCTTGAGGTGACTCAGTCTCTAATATGCATCATCCAAAAAATCAAGATATGTTACAAGAAAAACAAAACTACAGAAACACATATCGGAAAAGGAAATCATTCGTAGGACAGAGACACATCCAACATTAAGTAAATCGTGGGAAACAACCCATTGATAACATTAGCATCATTTACTTGTACACACTGTCACGAAAATAACTATTATTTTCACTTGTAATGTCCAGGACACGAATATAGGGGCCGTTTCAATGTATGTCTTAATTACCGAAGCACTGCCAACAGAGCATTAATGAGGTGGACTTGCAGGGCTATGGGTGCGAAACCTCCTTCTACAAGGGAAGTTAAGGTAAGAAGGGGAAGTGTGGACGGTCTGCAGACCTGTGTAGCAATACACAATTCTGCAGATCGCTATACAGATGCTTCGATAGAGCTGAATTTGATTTTCCAAATTAAAACTAGCACGGGGAGAGGATGTGGCGTTATGGCCTGAGGTGTAGAATTTGGAACTGGGGAGCTAAATCCAATTCAAGGCGTATGCTCAAGACATCCTGTGTTCCTTGGCAAATTACTTAATCCCCGAATTAGCGTCAATATATAAAACTGCCCAAAAAATCCATGAGTTAATCACAATACTGGAAGCCCTGCCTGAAATGACTCACAACTGTGTACTGAATCGTTCCCATTACCTGGTAAAATACGTATTGACACTAAAAACAACACATTTCCAACCGATGAAATATTATTTTATTTGTGCCCTGTCAGACACTGAAGAATTATCAGTGCAGGGCGCCGTGTGTCACTGGGTAGCAGCTCTTTCACACGGGAATCTGGAGAGTCCACATACTATTAACTGGAAATCCCTGCAAACGACAGGTTTCCAGATGATTGTTTTGAAGCTTTGAACAGCCAGGGATTTTGAACTTCCCTAGGATATTGGCGGCAGCCTCGAAAGTTTTTTTTGGGCGCCTCAGGAGAGAGGAAATACAAATTCCCAAGACGTGTCTGGCACAAAAACCCGCACCCCAATCACACAGTGAAAAATGCTCACTTTTTTTCAGTTTCTTATGTAGCGTGAACTAGGACATAGGGCACTGGAGCGCTTTGAATGAGTATCAGTTACATTACACAAGTTCAGATTAATTTTTTACGGCAAAGCTAGATTGAGTGATTTGCCCAAATCACAGGATAAGCCAAGAACGACCCTAAACTGGTTGCTCCTCTCCAAAGTCGGCAAGTAGCTCTTGCCGTAGGTCTACGTTCTCTCAATCACTCTATACACACAGGTACGTTCACGGGACTCCCCGAAACTGCTCTACAACCCCTCTTTGCTTACCTGCAAAACGGGCAGCGGAAGTTGATTAGCAGGGGACCCAGATAGTATCATTTTGTCCAAGGCTGCAATATTTGGTAAGTAGAACAAGAGAAGGAGGCAGGCCATGGCGCTGAGCAGGCTCATCTGCTGGGGGGTTCCAGCGAAAGTATTTGTGTGACATACCTTCACACATGCGTGCAACCTTCAGCTCCAATGTTCACCCTGCCCCCAATATTCAGGCAATGGAATCACTGGACATGCCCAGTAAGCGAAACAAACCATTTGACCCCTTCATTTACCGCCCCATTAGAGGTCGGGTATCACTACTACTTATGACAAAAGTGGGACGAGTGGCGTCAAAGGAAGTCTGACACTGAAAAGAGTTACTCTCGGGCTCAACTATCCAACGGCCGAGGAGCGACTTTTGGTGTCGCCAAACATTTTTTCTTTCATTTATTTATATACCGGCATTTTCGGGGAACTTGCTACAGGGCTTCAGAACCATGGCTCAACTCACGGCTTGCCTCATATGAACACTATGTGGGATCAATTCCCTAAATATAATAAAACAATAGGCTTTTCCTGCGAAGCACGCTTTTTCATATAATCTACGGACCGTTGGAAAATACAGAACACTCTATTCCAGAGTCCCTAAAAATGTCACATTGAAAACATTAGACATTTTAGTCACTAGAAGTTTGGTGCTTCTTAAGTAGAAAACTCTATCACTGTATGATTTGTACCACGTTTAAAGCACAACTCACCTTAAGAGGCGTTGGAGCCCTATAGATCGATTAATACAAATACTGCTGCGTTCACTAACATTAATTCAAAAGAAAAGAACAAAAATACAACAATAATAACAAGCAGGGAAACAGAGGCACGAAAACCAGATCACAGGCAAACCCCATAAAACTGGCAGAATCAGAAGCGAGGAGTTGCCGGTTTGGGATAACTATCCCAAACAAGCAAAGAGATATTTACCGGCTCAAGGGAGGGAGTGGGGTGGGGGCGGGGGGGGGGGGGGTGGTCCCTCGAAGACTTCCTTGGCTGCCGGTGTGAAATCCTGTGGCTGAGAGGCGGGCGGGAAACGAAGCAGCACAACCATGTTTCTCCGAGGCGAGGAAGAAATGCCTCGGAGATAGCATCGTCATTTTGGGATTCGGGGGCATGGTTTTCGTTCTCTCCTCTTCCCATTGGCTGGAAGGTAAAATTCCAGCCAGTGGGAAGAGGAGAGAACTAAAACAAGAAAGAAGAGAAAAAACACGCCCCCGAATCTGGAAAAGACAGGGCTTGAACCGAGTGAGGCCCCTCTCCTCCAATGGCTGGCCTCCGTTTAGGAAGCCAGCCAATGGAAAACAGGGGCGGGTTCAAGCCCCCATACTAAGAAAAATTAAATCTCGGCTGCGCGAGCACTGCTGCGCAGTGCAACGCTAGTCCGAGACCTAAAAACGAAGCGAGATGCCAGACTCTTGTACGTCACAATGACTTTTTTTCCTCCTAACACATCTTCTCTTTTGCTGGAGCATTTCATTAATAATCACTGATAGTATTGTTTGGAGTACTTGTTCTTGTCCCATGAACCAAGCTATGGGTACCAACTTTTTGTCTAACAAATTCCTCTCTTACTGAAGACCTTGCCTCGCCTCCATTCCATGGTTCAAACAACCCTATATTTTGCCTGCTGCCTTCCAAAACTCCGTAACCTACCTGAATCTTGGACCTATGCTTCACTTCACCCCCCTCGTTATTCTACGCATCGCTACCTCTGGGATTATTGTGCCACTAGTCCCCACACTCTGCATCCTCCCTCCTTAATTATCTCAGTACTTTTACGTTTACTGCTGATTGTACTCTTTTTTTGTTTTACTGCCGATTTATACAGCTATTTATATACTTTTATGTTACCAAGGTACTGATGCTTTTCTGCTTACTTATTCAAACTATACCTGGAGTACTATATCTTTTTATTTTCTCTCTCTGTACCTCGTGTCACTGTGTATATATATATATATATATATATATATATATATATATATATATATATATATATATATATATATATATATATATATATATATATATATATATATATATACCACCACACTCCTCTGCAAGAAAGGAACACAACGCAATGTCTTGACCAGCTCACCACCTCCCTCAGCCAGAACCCTCTCACCTACACGACGGACCCCAACGAAGCAGCCCGCAACCTCACACAGTGGCTCACCAACTGTGCCAATGCCCTCGCACCACTGAAGAACCCTCCCTGCAGACCCGGAAGCAAGAAAGCCTCGTGGTTCACCAACGACCTCAAAAACTTAAAGAAAACCTGCTGCACCCTCGAGAAAGCCTGGCGCCACGACCAGACAACAGAAAACATGACAGCCCTCATGAACGCCACCCGCAAACACCACCAGCTGATCCGCACCACCAAAAGGACTACATTCCAAGAACGACTGGACAACAACACCCACAACAGCAAGGAACTCTTCAGCATTGTTAAAGAGCTTTCCAACCCCAGCGCCTGCAACAACGACCTCTGTGACTCACTCGCCTCGTTCTTTCACCGCAAGATCGCCGACATACACAACAGCTTCGGCCCACAGAACACGCACCCAACCACCGAACAAGCGCCCCCCACCACCACCCATCTGGACCCCGGTCAGCACCGAAGACACCACCCGCATGATGAACACCATCCACTCTGGCTCCCCAACCGACCGCTGTCCACACCACATCTTAAACAAAGCAGACTCCATCATTGCACCCCATCTCCGAGACATCATTAACTGCTCCTTCGCATCCGCCACCTTCCCGGAGACCTGGAAACATGCCGAGCTCAGCGCCCTCCTGAAGAAACCCACCGTGGACCCCACGGACCTCAAGAACTTCCGCCCCATCTCGCTCCTCCCTTTTCCTGCCAAAGTCATCGAGAAGACTGTCAACAAACAACTCTCCGCCTTTCTCAAGACGAACGGATTCCTCGACCCCTCGCAGTCCGGTCCCCGTGCAAACCACAGCACCGAGACCGCCCTCATCGCAGCCACCGACGACATCAGGTCCCTGCTCTACAAAGGGGAAACAGCTGCCCTCATCCTCCTAGACCTCTCTGCAGCCTTCGACACCGTATGCCACTGCACCCTAATTCAGCGCCTCAGCAACACCGGAATCCAAGGAACGGACTTGGAGTGGATCATCTCGTTCCTTGCCGGAAGAACTCAGGGAGTCCGCCTCCCCCCATTCCGATCCGCGGCCACCGATGTCATCTGCGGCGTTCCGCAAAGATCCTCGCTCAGCCCCACCCTCTTCAAGATCTACATGAGCCCCCTTGCAGCCATCGCACGCCAGCACAACCTCAACATCATCTCCTACGCTGACGACACCCAGCTGATACTCTCCCTCACCATCGACCCCACCACCGCCAGAGCCAGCCTCCAGGAAGGGATGAAAGACGTCGCGGAATGGATGAGGCTCAGCCGTCTGAAACTGAACTCAGACAAGACGGAAGTCCTCATCCTGGGACCTTCCCCCTTTGCCTGGGACGACTTCTGGTGGCCACCGGCCCTGGGCTCCGCCCCCAAGCCAAAGGACCATGCACGCCACCTGAGCTTCATCCTGGACTCCTCCCTCACGATGACCAAACAAGTCCTGTTTCAACACCCTGCGCATGCTCCGAAAGATCTTCTGATGGATCCCCAACGAAACCAGGAAGACGGTCACCCAGGCCCTCATCACCAGCCGTCTGGACTACGGAAACACCCTCTACGCGGGAACCACAGCCAAACTCCAGAAAAGACTCCAGCGCATACAGAACGCTTCTGCACGACTCATCCTGGACATCCCCCGTCACTGCCACATCTCTACCCATCTGAGAGACCTGCACTGGCTCCCCGTCAGCAAGAGGATCACGTTCAGACTCCTCACCCACGCACACAAGGCTCTCCATGACATGGGCCCCAAATACCTCAACAGCCGCCTCACATTCTACACACCCACCCGCCAGCTCCGATCAGCCAGCCTCGCCCACGCCACCGTCCCACGAATCCGCAGAACCACCGCCGGAGGAAGATCCTTCTCCTACCTGGCGGCCCTTTCTTTTATTTCCGCAGCCGACATTATAAACTCGTATTGTGATTTTTCGTCAAGAAAAGGCCAACTGCTGCTTACATAGAATAGAAGCTGCTAGTCCTGTTACAAGTTGGCTTCCACTCACGCTCAGTCACACTCCTCACCTCGGAGACGGTGCTTTCGTGAATCTTCCGACTCAGATGAACCGCCGTTACTCACTCCGGTGTTGGTTGACGAATGGTCCGTAAATGCGTTCCGCGTGAGGGGGGGGGGGGAGGGGGGCGACGGCACCACAATCCTCTCCATATCGCTTGGAAACAGCCGTCGCAGCACCTGAACAGCAGGTGCGTCGTTACGCAGACCTCCAAGCACTGTCTGCTAATATAAACCACCACACTCCTCTGCAAGAAAGGAACACATTGCAATGTCTTGACAGTCCAGCCTGAGTTTATTTCAGAAAGCTATGTCGGACGCGTTTCGCCTGGACCAGCAGGCTTGCTCACCAACATTTGTTTTGTCAAAAAGACCGCCATTTTATGCTGTGCACGTGATACAATCATGTGAGGACTACAAATGATCGCAATCAACAAAAGGCTTGTCGTATTTTGTATACCGGCATGGATTCTTGCTTCATGCAACAAGCTTCCACCCCACCCACCTGATTAGAAGCATCCCCTATGGGGAGTGCCTAAGAACAGTCAGAAATTGTAGCGAAACTACCACGAGTGAGATAGAGCTGCAGAATCTACGCTCTCGCTTTAGAACTAGAGGATATGGAGAACAGTGTATCCAAAGTGCGTTGCACAAAGTTAAACAAAAAACAAGTGAAGAGATCCTGTTTCAACCATCAAACACTAGCAAACGAGTAGAAAAAAGTGCAACAGGTGCAAGTGAATGTAGAATGTTTACTACATATAATAAACAGCATGGTCAGGTTAGAAATACCCTAACGAAACACTGGCACCTGATCAGAAATGATCCAGTTCTGGGGATCTGGCATCCAAGAAACCGATGGTAACCTTCCGCAGAGCAAAATCACTCAAGCAGATGTTGGTGAGCAAAATGGCACCTAAACCTGTCAATCCATCTATAAATAAATCATGGTTACAGCGAAAGAATGGGTTTATTAAATGTTCAAAATGCAAAGCTTGCCAACACGGAAAAAACACAGCTAAGTTAGTAACAGGATGCTCAAAGATTGAGAGAAACATCAGAGGGCAGTATGACTGCAAGACAGATTTTGCAGTATATGTTTTATGCTGCCCATGCACACTACAATATTTAACGATTCAGAAAAGGGGGTGGTGATGGACAGAGTATCTGAATTAAGCAGAACACTCTTACCCAGTCAACAGATCAGGGCTTGATCCATCACCGTTTTTTAGCTCACTGCACCATCCCAGCTCAGAACCTGGCTACATGCAAATTAGTCTGGCCCTGGCCCAGTGCATCATGGGAACAGGGCAGACCAAACTACCAAGCCAATTCTTTTACAATATGTAGGCAGCACAATTCTCCCATTGCACAAAAGAGTGCTTCAACATCTGAGGGCCATTAAAAATGTTGACAAAGCATATCCAGTGGCGCGCCACTTTGCAACATTTCATTGAAGCGATACAACTGGCCTTAGATATTTTGTCATTGACGTAATCGCACCGAATACAAGAGGAGGCGACAGAATAAAAAAATCGGAGAAAACTAGAGTCAAGGTATATTGTGGAACTCAATACTAAGGCACCTACGGGCCTTAACATTGAGGAAGACTTGTACACACATCTATGAATTTGTAAAAGATGAATTATAACCTGCCCCGACACAATCATTTCCGCTTTTAACTTCAGTACATGTCTTTTCTACTTTTTAAAGATGTATTTTGTTTTGTTGTTATAATGCACTTTATATCTTATCACTTTATTGTTTAGTGTGAGTAACGGACAAGAATCGCATTGCCCACTGGGGCTTAATAGGAGTAAATGGAATTTTGCAGAATGATGGTCATAAGCCCACTTGGGCTTCATTTTTAAGGAGTTGAAACCTGTAATTAAGTGCGCACTAATTGTCGATAATTTCGGTTCATCTATATTCTGTTTTGACATGAATATGACAATTGAGAATATTGTAATCTCTTTAATTAATTTGGCACATACGTGTAGACCACGCTTTTTAGCAAGAATCCATGACGGTATACAAAAAACTACAAGTCTTTTGTTGATTGCCATCATTTGTAGTCCTCACACGATTGTATCACGTGCACAGCATAAAATGGCGGTCTTTTTGACAAAACAAATGTTGGTGAACAAGCATGCTGGTCCAGGCAAAACGCGTCCGACATAGCCTTCTGAAATAAACTCAGGCTGGACTGTCAAGACATTGCGTCGTGTTCCTTTCTTGCAGAGGAGTGTGGTGGTTTATATTAGCGGACTGTGCTTGGAGGTCCGCGGAACGACGCACCCGCTGTTCAGGTGCTGCGACGGCTGTTTCCAAGCGATTTGAAGATATATATATATATATATATATATATATATATATATATATATATATATATGTCTCTTTATGTACCCTTTAGGTACCTCATGTTATTACTGTTGTGCATATTTTTTACCATTATTATATTTATCTTACATTTCTACCACTAATTTGATATTATATATATATTTTTAAGGTACCCCTTATGTACATTATGTTACTATCGTTGTGCTTATTTTTACCATCAATATGTATATTCCTATGCACCCGCTATGTACCTTATAGTATTATTGCTGTGATCACTCTGTAAAGTGCTCTGATACCTTCATGGCAAGATTGCACTATATAAAACTCACAAATAAATAAATAAATTACATTTTTAGCTTCCAGTTTCAAATTTTCTCACATGTACGTGCGATTTAAAAATGTTTCAATGTTAATTTTGTATCTGTTATAAATCTGCTAGTATTAGTTATTTTCCTTAATAGGTGTGGCACCCAGGAAATGCATCGCGGAACCCCATGGTCAGTGTAAGTAAGTAAGTATTACTTTTATTTGATTTCATTAAATATCATAAAAGCATGAAAAAAACACATATTACATAATAAATACCTAAGATAAAAATCTATAAAATGCAAACAAGTAAAAAACATTATCCTTTCATAAGCTTTGGTTGCAACGACAATTAAAACAAAAATATTACAATCTATACAAATTGTAAGAAGTTCATTGCAGTTCAATATGAAAAGAGCGATATTTGATGTCAGTGCAGAAAGGGAGTGACCAGACAGTCATATACCTTTGCCATGTGGACTGCTATGTTTTTTTGTCCAATTCTATGGCTGCTATTTTCCAAAAGGTGATGGCTCGACATGACAGCTGAATTGACAGTCCACCAAGGCATTGTATCACTCCAGCTCTGCATGACCTCAATTGGTGTTTCCTAAAAATCTCACGGAGGACTATTTTTCAAGGTTTTAATAGCAAGGGGCAGATGCATAAAAGGTGTAATAACAACTCTTCTCCTTGTTCACACAGGCGACATTCTTTAGTGGGCCATGTAGACTTCCATTTCGGGGTTAGATCCTTTGTGGGGAATGAACCCAGCCGCAACAGCGTCAAATAGTGCTTTTTGTAATGCGAGAAGTATTCAGACAAGTACGGTTGGGGTTTCAGAAACTGATATGATTAAATCACTGCCCATGCATGATTTTTCCTAGCAAAGGCAGATTTGTCAATAAATAGCGAAGTTCGCTTTATTGCGCTGTTTACAATATTTTTGAACCCGGAATATGATGTTGTATGCCATGCCTCTTCAAGATGTAGATCAGCGAGTGATTCTTTTAGGACTGAAACAATAGAGTTTTTTTGCCTCGCTTGCTTTTCGATTTCTTCCCAACAGCAGTGGGCTAAAGTGTTGTCTTCCGCTTGCCTCATTCGCCAGTAATATTTTGCCATCGCCCCTTGTCTGGCAGGTTTCTGATTTTTCAGCCCGTATTCCAGTCGAACTTGTGCCTGAGAAATGTGCAGAGGAATTAAAAACAGGCGCTTAAAAAAACTCGAATGGGCTAGGTTTAAGGCGGCTGCGTCTTTTATATTCATAATTTCCGACCCATATGATATTGAGGGTAAAAATGTTGCTGCAATTATCTTAAGCAACTGACCTGTTGGACAACCTTTTAGCTTCTTCTGTAAAATTTTGAAAGCATAAAGGAGTTGTTTTGCTTTAATATTCCCTTGGTCCAAGTGTTGCTTATATTTAAGTGTATGGTCAAGTTGGAACCCTAGGTATTTGTATGAGTCCACCTGGGATATTGGTTTTTCCTCCAGTTTCCAGGTGAATTCCCCTTTAACCCTCTTTTGTGATGACTACTAAAGCATAATACCTTAGTTTGCTTAAGGTTTATTTTTAATTGAGCAGAAGTGATACAAGATCCTAGTTGGGTCATTGATCGCTGCAGGTCAGTGGACCACAGGATAAGAACTGCCGGCCTAGAGCCAGGACAAGGCATGGCTTAACACCTTCCATGCTCATGACGAGCTCGTCATGCAGTACACTGCTCGTGTGCTCATGACGAGCTGAGCTCGCCATGAACAATGGGATTCAAGGGAGTGCAGCATCCAAGATGAATCACTGTAGCATTGAAGGTGTGAAGGCAGTGCCCAGCAAGGACACGGGTAGAGCGACTGCACCCATCACATGGCCACAGGCCACAGGCCACACGCTCCCCATCCAGCATCCACAAGCATGGCGAATGGGCATTTCAGGTGCACAGTATCCATGGATACCGGTGGAAGAGATACTGAAATTCATAATATATAATTAATAAACAAAAATACAGGTAAAGGAGCTGTAGTAACACTGACCATTAATCAAAGATTATACAGAGACACATTTAGGGTGAAGATTCACAAATATCTGGTGCACGCTCCAGCAACAGACTTTCTAGAGGTAGGCGTTAATTTCTTTTTAACAAGACTTGCAAGGCAATTGATAGCAATAGTAGCTGCTATACACACAGCAAGTTTCAATACTTATTTGAGTGCAAAAAACGAGACAAGGACCTGATTCGATATGTTCAGTCCTCAAAGCAAACGCTGAAAAAGGTTGAGTGACGCGGAACTTGAAGGCATGAGGTATTCATATTCTGTGTGCACGCCACTGTGTCTTGGAAGGTGAAATGCTCACTAAAATGCAAACGAATGCACACAGGCAGCCTGCTGGAAAGAACTCTGCCAGATGTCTGCTGCTGCCAATGCTGCCTATTCCAGGTGATTAACTGCAGCCTGGAGGGAGGAGTGCAAGGTGCTCTATTATATATCAGCTGGTCCGTCTTCACGGGCTGCCATACCTATCAAACACAGTTCAAATGTTATTTGTAATGAATATTTCGAAACAAATTGCACCCGAGTAATACAGATTTCCATTACTGCGTGGTGTCAATTACCATCAGACACCAGCACATCTCTGGGCGGCTGCAGGGCCAGCCAAGTGTTTCCCTGAAACATATCATCTCTGATGAGTGTGCATGTAATTGTACGAGGTGAGACACACACGACTTAACACTCGCTGGCTCAGAGCAAATGGCAGAGTCGAAAAATGATTAATCTGTGAAGAAATTTGAAAAAGTGGAACCTTTTGGCATCTTATTTTAAAAATAACAATCACATGTGTTTATAATAGGCACTATAGAAACGTACAAGTAGAACCAACCATCATGAACAGGCACACATGGCATAGTTTCTTTGAAACTGTGAGGTCATCCACTTATATAAAGAACCAATATGTTAGTACAATTTATACAGGGCATCTGTATATACCATACATCACTGCTCCCTAGATTAAAAAACATAAATAAAAGTAATTTTCTATGTAAGATTAAATATAACATGTACCTTTCAAATTCAGGTATATAAGGCCAAAGAGACATTCAGTGCTGCACACGTACTATTTTGATAATTGTTTGACTAAAGCAGCCTGTAACAGCCATGTTTTCTGCTCATGCTAACTCTGTTCACCGGATGTACACATTCCCAAGGCGAGACATGAACTTGCCTGGCACCCAAGGCGAGGTTTTTAAAATTCTGCTTGCTTAGCTAAAACTGAACTAGGGCTATTTATTTACACCCTCTACCAAGACCTCGCCCATTCACCTACAATTATCTCAGTGATAACCTAGCCCTTTGACAAAAAACAGAAATTTCCGAATTCACGTATTTGTGTGTTCTGACTTGGAGAGCCGGTCTCTATTGTAGGTGTTAAGGGTATCCCCTTGTCGCTCAGAGTCGCATGTCTAGTTTTTTTTGCAATGGCTACTTTTCAGACTCAACCTAAAACTGAAGTCGGAGTTTTCTTCAATATCTAACTCTACCAACAAAATAAATAGCTTGTAATTAATATCCATAAGTCTCAATGCAGATTCACCTGTACTGTTCTTTTGATATGTTCCGATCAATCTAAAGCACAAGTTGGCACCCCTGGATCTTTGACGGAAGAAGAGTGCGGGGGAGTCCCTTTTAAAGGACGTTTTCCATCATCCACCCTTAGGTTGCATGTTTCATCATAGGGTAACCTCCTCGCATTGCCTACCTAGTCGCAGTGCGAGCCATAACCCCCTCACTGTGAGGGAGGAGCTCAGGGATGTTTTGTGATAAGGCTAAGGGGTATTCTAAACCCTTTAGATGAGCCGGGCGTGAAGGGAGTGAAAGGGTGTGAAAGTGAGATAAAACGAACTCCCTGGCATGTTAGAACAAACTTTAATAAGACATCCAGAGGTCAGGATTAAAAGAGGTGGGCTATGGCAGGAGAATTCAACCTATCATGTTTCAGCCTTGGTACCCTCTGAAGAGGTGTAGTGGCTTTCTTCAGGACCATAACAGTGCCAACCAAAGTGAGTAAACCACACATACCTAACTTAGTAGGTGGTTAACAAGGCCATACAGCCAGCTAGTGGGTATATTACCCATTGAAAGAATTCTGCTGGTCGGTGTTTTCCCTGTGTTGTCGGGCGAGTTAAGGGCAGCTAGCCCTCGATGCACACATTAGAGGTGGCAACCACATCCTTGAGGATGGCTTCCTCGTACTGGTACAGTGCACCTTGGAAGGAATGCCATATGTCCGATGGAGCCACCATCACTGATGCCTGCCCTGAAAAAGGCTACTACCGCAAAAAAAAAAAAAAAAAATCTCCTACTTCAACAAAAGCATACATTTCAACAAAAGTACCTATGGTAGTGCATTTGTTCCCACCAAGAGGGAACTCTGAACCGCCCTGCAGAATGATTCATAGTTACTCTAAGAAGGCAAACTTCCTAAAAGAACCTAGTATTACACCTGACCTAGATCGTCCTATATAATGAATAAGTTTCGCTTTGTCCCAACAAAAGAATTAGTTTGTAATGAATCTGCAGGAGTCAGATACTACTTCCTCATGCACTGGCATGCTCTGATGAATGCCACATGCATAACGGTTCAACCATTCTTGAAGCCACATCAGAAAAAAGCCATTGTAGCAAAAAAGCTTTTTAATTCTATTTCTCTCTCTCTTTCAGGTGAACTACTCAATATCATGAATATGTTTGCTTCGTGCTATCCTCTTGCTAGCTCTCTTACTTGTTTTTACATTTTAGCTTGAGGTAGTAAAAATGGAGCTGGTAGTTTCCCACTTTTGTATCCATCCTTTGGATACGCACAGAGCTCATGCTTTCCAGTGTGTGGGTTTAAGCATATTTGGAGGTGGTCCAAACCAAGACGGTGCCTATTCATGCAAAGTCAATGAAGGGAAACCAATCGAAGATGGAGTGCATGTGATTCCTCCCCAGGTGAACAGCAGAATCCCAATTACAAAAGTGAGCAAAAATGAAATGTTGTAAAGTATAACTAGGCCTTAGTGTCACTCTTGGGGTCCATAGTGTTGGAATGATATTACTTGGGCATGTGTGATACTGCTTTAGACAATTAAGGCCCTCTTACCCCCAAGAGTACAAAGTAGAACAAGATTCCAGTATAAACAACCCCAGAATTAGAGGACAATTGTTATGATGCATGGGTACATTTAGATTTGTTAGAACAGAAAACAGAGTGCGGTTTCACTTTAGTGCATTCTTTTTTTTCCTTCCAAAATCTAGTTTAAATGCTGGAAATGTTACATAGCTCTGCCAAAATGCTTCACCGTTTGTGACAGTGAGCCTGGGGTTTCACAAGACAAAAACATCTGGGAGCACTGTGCAATAGTATTGTTCTCCAAAAAAACATGCAGTAATCACTGTAAAATAATGTGTGCGATACACACTTCATTTTTGTGTTTTATAAGGGTTAGTGGAATAGGTAAAAGCGAGGGGGGTCTGTTATAGAGTGCGAAAGGATTTGTCTCAGTTTATTTACCTTAAATCAAAGTTCAGCATTGATGTCTACGCAAAAGAAATCGTGTGCATTAATTGAATGCTTCTGTTGAGCACCAAAGACAGGAGTATTTAGAAAGGAATAAATAAAAAGTAAATGTGGGGGTGACTTGGTGAGAGGGACACAAGTTTGGTGAGCCATTTAGCTACGGTGAAAAGTGCAGTAAGATTGTCAGCAACTATCTGCGGTCTGCTGGCAGCTTGTCTCTGTTCAACATGCAAATATGTGAAATGTTTCATGTTTATGGGTTCATCTACAGATCACCTGTTTAGTTCAGTATAAAGGGTTTCTTTAACAAGACTGGTAGGGGTCACAAGTGTGGGTACTATTGACAGCCACACGATTCGGGCATAAAGCATAGCCGCCATTTTGGAGCGTTGATACAGCAATATCAGAATATAAGGTTAATGGAAAGCAATAATATTAATATTGTCATGGTCCAAAGTCATTCATCCCATAGGAAGTGAATATGGTGGGATATGTTTACAGGGACATGTATTGGCCGGAACAAAATGCTGAAGGGACGCTGTATTATGTCCATTACCAAGAGGGTAATGAGGACACTTTTTAGGGGATCCTTATCCTCTACCAATCTTAGAATTCTATCCAAAAAGGCTAGATATTTGTCAGGAATGGTGGTAGGTGTCCCCATGCAGTTCTGTGACACTGTTTAGAAAAAATCCTTTGGAGGCTACAAAGGGTCCTTCAACCATGAGATTTTTGTGGCATACTTCATCATCTGGACCCTCACCCAGACTGATGTTACATCTGGGTGGCACACACACGTTAAAAAAAAAAAGGCAATGTTTATCAGAGTAAAAATAAGACAAAAGATGACAAAAATCCAACATACACAAGTCAAGATAAGAACTTCGCAAAATTAAATGCAGTTATAACGCTTAGAAATGCAATAGCCCCAGTCTGGGCTATCTTGATGGGCTTGACGGAGTCGAATCCACTAGTTCGGGCCGACCACAATGAAGTGCAGACCGGCTACGGAGTTGTACAGACCCGGGTTACAGTACTTTGGAAACATTGACAGAGACGTGCGAGGTGCCGGTTTGGCGTCTGTTCATTATTGTTATGCAGGTCGTGGCACGTCGGTGCTCAGGATGGTGTGTTGCACAATGGCGGTGAGGTGTCACTGAAGCAAATGAGGTGTCGATTCCTGGAGGTGGTGCTGAGTTGTTGAACCGCTGACACCTGGGGACTTTGCAGGGTGCAGGCGAGGTGATGCCACGCTTGCGGCGAGGAGTCGGATCTGCTGGCGGTGCGGGGTCGATGAAGTGTCGAGGGTCAAGCTTCGAAGTATCAGCTTGGCGGTGTCGATATCCCACCACGAGGCCACTGGTGCTGAGGTGGCGTAGTAGTAGGTTGTCACAGACTTTCATGATGCGGTGCTCGAGACTCACACTGTGCGGATCTTCGAAGGCACTGTGGTAGCATCAGGCCTACGCTGCAAGTCACAGTTGTTGCGTGGAGAGGCGACCACAGCTCTGCTGTAGGCAGTGACACGGTGTCGAAGAGCTGCGCCGGCTTCAAAGTCACACTAGAAGTCGAGGTGCTGGTTTCTTCTCTTCTAGCAAAGCACACTCACTTCCACATGCCCAGGAACTGGATGTGGCACCAAGTGGCAGAGTAGGGCTCTTAGCAGAGGTGCCCGGGTGCTGCAGGTGAAGTCTTTTATGGCCCTGAGACTCCCTTAAAGAGGCAAGCTCAACTCAAGCACTTGGAGAAACTTGGGAAGCAGGATGCAGAGAGTCCTCTCCCCCAGGCAAAAAACAGCAAACAGCAGACCATGACAGCAAAACAAGCAGCAAAGTGGCAGCCCCTCATGGCACTACAACAGCTCTTCCTGGCAGAATGTCCTCAGTCCAGAGCTGTTCTGAGTATATGGTGTCAGAGGTCCAGTACTTATACCCATTTCAGCCTTTGACGTAAGAATACTTCAGAGAAAGGACTTTTTAGTGCACAAGACCCCTTCCTGGCCTTGGCTCCAGACACACTACAGGGGGGTATGGAGCTCTTTGTGTGGGAACAGGCACAGCCCTATTTAGATGCCAGTATAAACTCCTCCCACATCTCTGGCTCAGGAAGACCCATCACCCTGAAGATGGGCAATGAGGACATGCAGGGCACACATCAGCTCTCTTTGTGTGTGACTGTCTAGAGTGAATACACAAAGCCCTACTATGCTCAAACCTAGACTTGTATTCTAAGGACAGGCAGAGGCACAGAAGGATTAAAGTAGGAACATACCAACATTCTAATAGTGGCATTTTCAGACCTGCAATTTAAAAACTAACTTCACTAGATGATGTGTTTTTAAATTGTGAGTCCAGAGACACCAGACTGCAATTTTCTATCTGCTCCCAATTGGAAGATACACTTGTAAGGTGTTACAAGGCAGCACCAATGCTAACCTATAGGAGAGATAGGCCTTGCTGTAGTAAAAAACAAATTTAGCAGTTTTTCACAACCAGGATATGTACAACTTCGATGTGCATGTCATACATTTTAAATACACTGCACCCTGCCCATGGGGCTGCCTAGGATCAACCTTTGGGGTGCCTTACATGTAATAAAAGGGAAGATTTGTCTCTGTCGAATAGATAAACGTGCCAGGTCGAAATGGCAGTTTAAAACTACATGCTGCTTTGGGGGTAGAACAATCGCACTCCTGTTTAGTTCGAGGGATAAGATTTTGATTAAGTTCAGTAGGTGCTATTTGGTAATCCTTTGAGGGCTGAAGGACCAATTGATGCGTAGTGTTGCGCTATCCCAGACGTGGGTAGCGTCACCAAATGCACTCAATGAAAGGAATTTCAAAAACGTTATGCGTTTGATATTAATTTATTGAGAAATAGTTTTTTTGATCTTGATGTTATATTCACATTATAAAGTTCATGGAAAGCATCTTGGTTCAATTCTTATAATTAATTTGTGGTTTACCAATGCATTTCGGGCCGAATGCCCTTCATCAGGGGTTTAACAGTACTTGTTAACGTGGATCTCTCTCAATTCCACGATGAGAACAGTTTCAATTTCATAGCGAGAGCTCTCACTATGAAATCGAAACTGTTCTCATCGTGGTGAGTGCATTTGGTTGAGTGCATTTGGTGATGCTACCCACGTCTGGGATAACGCAACACTACACAGTTTAAAACTACACACAGGCTCTGCAGTGGCAGGCCTGAGAAATGCTACACATCTGGGTGGCAGAATCGGTACTGCAGGTCAACTAGTAGCAATTGATTTACAGGCCCTGGGCACATGTAGTGCTCTGTACTAGGGACTTATCAGTAAATTAAATATGCCAGTCATGGAATAACCAAACGTCTTTATATTTTAGACACAGAGGACATGCATTTTAGCCCTGGTCAGCAGTGGTAACGTGCCCAGAGTCCTAAAACCAGCAAAAACAAATTTCAGCACAGTCAAAAAACAGGAGATCAGAAGCAAAAAGATTGGGGAAACCACATCAAAAGATGACAGGTCTAACACTCACCCTGAGAAAGGGTTAATTATTGCCCCAAAGGGGGTGTGGTGGGATCGGCTCTGTAGTCACACACTACAAGTATGAAATTTCATGTTATCTTGTAAAATGAGGTAGGACGCTCTCTGTTAAAAGCCCCCATGTCATGTAGTCTCAACTAATAATGTGACAACTCGAACAACAACTTACTGCATCAAAAGTCCTAGACTGCAATCACACAGAGAAAACACCAACCACATACCATTTGCTGGTATTAATTGAACATGGCGTTTATAATGACTCTTTGCAAGCCATGTTACCAGTGCCTGGTCATGTGATTGCCATCAGCACAGTAAAAGTGTTGGACGTCACATGCATATCAGACGGCGGATACAGAAGTGGTAGATTAGAAAGCCAAGATTGTTGGAGCACTGAACTGGCCCAGGAATAAACAAAGTGGTTTTCTCTGGGTGTATAAGACATTGCTATGAAGCCCTCCTTGTTCCTCGAAGTCAGCCTTGGCAGTCGGCTCTTACAGGTCTACCTGGTTTGTAACATACCAGAGAAACACAAGAGTTTGTTCATTGGAAGAGGCTCAACTGGGACCACTAAGAAAATAAATTGGGTTTTACTCCAACTGTGCCACTAAGGCTAAGGTGCCAAGCTTGCCAGGCTAAGACAAAATATACATGTAATTAACATACGATTCTGCATCTTCTCTCTGGATGTAGATATCCTAAATTGCTGTATAATAGGTAGATTGGAGAATGCTTATGCATTTGTTAATTACTCATGCCACGTGTTCCTTATATAAAAGAGACAGCATGGAAGTGACTCAGACTAAAGCGTTATAAAGATAATGAGAAATACATCAATAAATATATGTCAGTAATCATCATAAACGTTTAGATTATGTGACAAGGTACCAAAGATACTATAAGCAGAATAACAGATAATAATTATAAATAGCACGCTTGACCTATTTCCTGGTTACTGTCAAGAGAAGATAACTTAGATAAATCCATAGATGCTACCTTTTTCATCTTAACTTATCACCTCATGATATTTAGCAATGGCCAGTTTGGATTCCACCACTAAACATTAACATCAAGCACACCAACAGGCTTGATCATGTTAGAACTTTAGAAAGTACACATTGTAAAAAGAATTATTGGAAATGTTTTTGTAACTGATTACTAGAGGAAGCTTGAATGTTTACCAGATAAGGCTAAAATGCAGGTGCATGCACATGTGCGTAATCCATTATGTCCCTCAAATGGGAGAGTAATACATGTTTATGATTTATTTTGTCACATATATGCCAGGGACAGACAGACACAGACAGACACAGACACAGACACAGACACAGACACAGACAGACACAGACACAGACAGACACAGACAGACACAGACAGACACAGACCCAGACAGACACAGACACAGACACACAGACACACACAGACACACACAGACACACACAGACACACAGACACACACAGACACACAGACACACAGACACACAGACACACACACACACCATAATTCCACGAGCCAATGTAGTTTAAAACGTACTTGTGAAGAAGCATCCGAGGCACCGTCGAGGCGCTGACAGCTCATTTGCTACCGTGTGCTCGGGGGTCCATCACTGGGTGCTGAGGTAAAAACCCTGCATCACGAGGCCGCTGCTTTCAAGCACCTTAGAACATGGAGCCTCAAAAACATTGATTTAGCAGGTAATGGGAGTTACTATGTTTCTTTTCCGTAAAGTGGAGTGGTGTGGCTCACTGGTTAGAGGCGGCAGACCCGGAAGCAGAGAACGGCCCGGGACCAGGGTTCAATTCCCGACACGGCAGGGTCGTGGACCAGGGTCAGCGGACTCAATAATTCTCGCCTCGGTGCCTACTCTAACCAGAGATCACACTCGGCAACTCTGGGCATTAGCTTGTCTCATCTCTACAATGGCCCCCCACATTCGCCAGGGATGCCTGGTTTCACCTTGGAGATACCCAGTAGGGACCATCTCACAGGGATAGCCAGGACGGGTTCCCCAGCGGTCTACAGCGCCACGACGCCTCAGGGCAGCAGTGCGCTTTACAAGACACATACATATATTTAAAGATTCTTACAGCTGCTCAGCAATCCAGGTCTTATTTTAATGCCAAACAGCTGATCATATGTCATGGTCTATATGACATAGGGTTAACAATCGAATGTATAAACACATAATATTCAGTTGTATAATGGTACCGGGTGCTGGTTTCAAGGAAACCCTTCTTTTAAAAACCAACACTGGGACATGGTGAAATATAGTGATTGGCCCAGGATCAAATGGTTTGGTCAAGTGGTGAAACAGAGCTGAGACTAGAAAGGAAGCCTAGAACGGACAGTGACATGGCACTTCCTCTGGTATTTTCTCCACAATCATCCTTCTGAGAGGCAGGCCCCCTGCGCTCAGTAATTGTGAGGATACCGTAATAGTAGCCACAGTGTTTTTCTTCTCTAGATCTGCACACAATACAGCACTATGTATTACTCTTAACAAGAACGCAATAAACCGCTCCTGTGAAACTGTTCACAAAGAACATATATCGTGGAAGGAGAGAAAAAACATGCCAAGGAAGACGTAGCAAGAGAAGGACAATGAATAGGCATAGAAGAATGGCCCAGCGAGATAGCTCAGTTGGGTAATATACCTACTACAGATTGTTGCGTATTCTAGAGGCCACAGGTCCCAATCCTAGATAGAAAGCTCAGTGTGTGACTGCACAAACTGCAGAGATGTGCAGTGTAGTGCATGTGTGTTGTAAGTAACCCAGTAGGTCACTGTTTCCAAACTCTGTGGCAAAGCTCAATACACAGCATTCTGTGTATCCAATAGGTAATATGAGCCAGCCACGAACACAACACTGAGTGAGCTAATATTACACCTCAGGCAGAGATCTTAACGTAGCCATAGGTCACGTGTTTCAATTCTGAGAAGCTCTTTCCTTTCCTGCAACAGAATGACAGTGACTCTCTCGGCACAAAGTCATACAGTATTGTTTGCGCCCATGGTCACCAGGGCGCAGGTGCGTTATCTGGAGGCCAGCGAAGGGCCGCTTGCCTGATCCAACCACATAGCGTGTTGTCGGTCCACGGACACGCGCTATACTCGGGCCTCAGGGCGCTAGGGTCAAGGAGTAGAGCTCAATAGGGTGACAGTGGTCGTGCTTTCACTGTGCGGCAGCCAGGAAGCTCCTGTCTGGGGTTTTGGAAAACTCGTTGACCCCGTGGTGACTTAATGCACAAGGGTGAGAGCAGATACGAAGTGTCCGCTAGAGAAATCCAAAGCCTGGCCAGATCTGACCCAACCCGGCACGGACAGCCTGCCATTGGCAGTGGCATTGAGAGTGTGAGAGTGAGACAGCTTGCTTCAGGCCATGGAGCAGGATGACGTGGGGCACGCGTGGTGCGTGTGATGGGCTGCCCGTGGTCATGGACGCAGCAGCGGAGCATGACACTGTTACCTGGAGATTATGGTGACGGCGCTGGGTGGCTCATAAAGAGCCTTCAGTTTGATGCTTGAGTCGCCGGTACGGCATCAGCACGGCTCCTGGGTGCAGCCAGGGTCGGGTCTCAGTGGCACAGGCTTGAATACCTTTACTGTACACCCTAGACCCACAACAAAACAAAGGACCCCGAGGTGTAGCGCGATATGCCGCCCTGCTGCTTAACGCACTGATGGAGATGGGCTGGGAGGGGCCGCGACTCCCGGGGGCCTCGAGACTTTCATCGGACTGGACCCATAATTGCGGCGGCGTGCCCCCCGTTTAGAGGGCAATGCCGCGCTCTGTCCCAGAATACCGGAGCACGGTCACACGCAGATCACGGATCAAGGCGCATTAACCTTCTGCGCTATCTTGCTGCGGTTGGAACCTGGGATCTGTCGATTACACACACATCTCTGCAGCAGGAGCATTGACTATCTCAGCTATCGTGGCAGGCAGAATTTAAGCCAAGAGCCTGTAAATCATCCACAAATGGCTGTAGGAGGCGCGTCAACTTTCCAGGCTAGTACACTGGGATTTAAACCAGTGACAAGAAAGCTGCACATGAATCTGTACAGGAGGCGCATTCACCCACCAAGCTATCGTCCACTGTGGCCAGTCCAACTCTGTGCCGCGCGCGGGAGATGACTGGACTGCTGCAGGTGGGGGTGCTTGGTCAGTGCTGTGTCGAACATTATCCTACCGTGTCCTGGCCAATGGAGTCCATGTCTATCATCGCGTGCGCACAACTTAACATGTTCTAAAAGCGCTGACCCCGGGGGCGATGGGTTCACAGGGCATGTTTCCAAGGGCATTTCATGAGCTTTTCTGTCGGACCGATATCGCAGGCTCAGCTACAACAAGCGCCTAGATGCCAATCTTTCACAGTGTGCTCTCTACCGAATTTATCAACAGCCCCCTGCCCGACCAACCCCCACCCCTGTTAGATCAAGCACTCCCGACCAGTTCTTACAACACAACTCGCTCCTGTTCGGTCTGCTCTCTGGCTGACCTGATATCCCACGGGGAGGTGGGGGAGGGGTGTATGCGACAGGACGGTGGAGGTCTGGGACAATGGCGGACTTGGGAACACGAGAGTGGCTGGAGATTGACGATACAGCCTGGGAGTGAATTGTCTGACCAGTCATGTCCCATCGCTTGAGTCGTTACCCAAATAATTGGAAACAAAAATCATCTCCTGTAATTTCATTTCCCGATAGCCCCCCCCCCCTCCTAAGTATACCCGGGACTAGTGGGAAATCGAGATATTTTGCATGAGATTGGCGGTGCCTGCAAAACCATTTGGAAGGCTCGGGACACAAGGTAGCAAAAGGTACATTACAGGAGGAATATACGAACTCGAAAGTTTCAAATCGGCATCCCGGAGCGGCCACGTCCGCTGGTTCAAGACGGCACTGCAGAGCTTCGCAAGTAAGCTACTGCCCGGGCGCCATCTTCAGAGGAATGACAAAAACAAACCTTTGGAAAAAAACACAACAAAAAAAAACGCCCACCGCTGAATGACGGAGAAAAGGGGCAGAGCTTAAAAAAAATACAGAAACGCCCACAAATCTGCTCCCACAATGATTGACACATCTCTTTTCCAATGGCTAGCCTCCATTTATGGAGCTAGCCAATGGAAGAGAGAGGCGGGTTAAAGCCACAGTACTGGAAAACAAAAACTTTCGCCTGCGCGACACTGCTGCGCAGTGACACCAGGCAAAACCTAAAAAAAACAAGTACAAATGGAAGCCAGAGCAGTGGAAGGACACACATTTGAATAATGAAGCAGTACTTAGGCCAGTCACCAGGGGAGGGACAAACGCAGGAAGAGGAAAGTGAAGCGGGCATGCGCTCACCAAAGAGAAGTAAGGAAATGAGAGTGATGATGAAAACAGCAAATAATGGTAAGCAATAGAGCAGGGTCTAAGCCACCCGTAAGCTAACAAAATGTCTTGCAAGCGACAGCGCATGTGCTCTGTCAGACGAGACCTAAAAAAGGCAAGATAAGAAGAAAGGAGATGGAGAGAAATAAGGAAACAGTGACAAAGCAAGAATGCTAGGATGAAAAAGTCCCTGCAGGAGTGACTTTAAAAGACAAGCAATGTAGGGCAGTGAAAGAAAGAAGCGTACAGAGAAATCAAAACTTGGCTGCCTGCAGGGACAGAGGCGGGCTCCTTAAAAAATTAAGGTCCCTGCACTTTTATTTATTTTTACAAAGCCTGCCAACATTCTCCTATTTGCTGCAGCCAGCCCACTTAAGGGAAGTACCAGGGGCGAATGCCAGAGGCAGTAAACACGAGCCTGAAAAGCAGGTTTATTTTATGTTCCTACTTCTGCCTTCTTGCCCCAAGAGAGTAAGGGGAAACCGAAGGCCCTGCCAATTGTAGCACCTGCCACTGAAAGTCCAGGCTACACTCAAATGGTCTTCTTCTCATCTATAGGAATTCGTAACTATTGCGCCTCGTTAAGTCTCGAAAAATATGTCATTTCCATTTCAAACTCTGCAATACTATTCCGCCAGGGCTTCGTATTTTGTAATATGGCTTAGAACTGATATTCCCACACAGCACTACATGAAGATTCTGTTTTCATCATGGTTGCATAGACTGTCTCTGCATTCCTCTATTTCCGATCTTCCATCACTTACCCTGAATTTGTTGACTATACGTATTTAGTGCATTTTTGGTTATCAGTTTCATTCTTGTTATTCTCCAATGGGAGATGCATACAGTTCCTCATCTTCACCACGCCGGGGTGCAGAGATACATTATCTGGGTTCCTGTCTCGGTAGACATCCGCCATGCCCCGGGGTCATCGACCTTCCTACCTGCCTATATTAGTCACTTCTCTCTCCTCGCCTGAACCGTTGCAAGTCCCCGAGGAGCTCTCAGTTCAGCTGTTTCCGATTTCGACTTTGTTTCGTGTCGTCAGCCGCAAGGGCAGGGCCTCACAGGGAAGCTGGACCGAGAGTTTAATGCATTGGGAAACATACAAAGTACGGGAAACAGCAGCGCTCCAGGCGGAGTGACGAAAACAGGACTGTCGAAGAGATAAAGAAAGTGACAGAGCCTGTAAACCTGCAGGCAGAGCACGAGAGACAGACGAAAAAAGTGTGGGGCAGGACAGGGAGAATTACCGTGTGCATCACAGACCCAGAGAGTGAGACCAGAGCCGAGGAGCACACATAAGGGCAGCTGGAGGCGCTGTGTCCGGAGCAGAGAGGATGGCAGCTCCTGCCGCGGGGGTGCCAAGACCCGCACCCCAGCTGCTACTGGACATTCCTGCCTGGGTGCTGGAACTGTTCTGCCGGACAATGGACTGCCTGTCGGACAACAGGGCGCCATCTTCGGAGGAATGACAAAAACAAACCTTGGAAAAAAAATAAAAATAAACAAACGCCCACCGCTGCATGACGGAGAAAAGGGGCGGAGCTTAAAAAACACAGAAACGCCCACGAATCTGCTCCCACAATGATTGACACATCTCTCTTCCAATGCCTAGCCTCCATTTATGGAGTTAGCCAATGGAAGAGAGAGGCGGGTTAAAGCCCCACTGTTGAAGTCATTAAATCGCAGTGCGACGGTAGCCTCGACCTAAAAAACAGACTATACTGGTAGATATATAATGACGAGAAAATGATTAACTGCCAACATGAATACCAAACAATTTCCAGATATGTCTCCAATGAGCGAAATTACACTTGAATTGAAGCGAAACAAAACTGGTCCGGTCTTACCAACAACCCACAGTAGAAAGTTATTTAACAGAACGCCAAGAAATAGTCCAGCAGATATGCCACTCCAATCGCAAAATGTGCACAAGTACATTTTCACAGCTCAACCTCAATGAGAAGCGGTTGCACCCAACATAATGACCAATTGTGTAGTTCCTGGGAAAGTAGAAATAAGTCGAAATTGTGGGTTTCTAGCAACATTTTATTTTTTTACTTTTTAAAACTTTATTGAGAATAAAGCATGTTACATTGTATGCATTCAATTATACACTTTGACATCTAATCTTTGGCAGAGTACCAACATGACAACGGCGCAAAGAGAATACATGGCAACTCAGTGGTTATCCGGGCATGCAAACATTATTTGGGACTGGCACGTTTATAAATCATAAAATCTCCCAGTCATAGAGTTGCAGGTCGGTCACTGTCAGGGAGTGCGCTAGCGCTCAGGGCCGCGAGGTCTGGGATTTTGTCAGGCGTTCCTCAGTGTCATCTGATTGACTGAGGTATGTCACCAGGGAAGCCCAGACATCGTGCGGCCTGCTCGCCAGAGGCATTAGGTTCCAGTATACGCTCAAGTGCATCCGCTAGCCATTTTTTGGACAGTGGTGCCGGTTTGCAGCCCCAGTGGATCGCCCGCCTGCGTCTGGGACCAGTCTGTGGTTACATCCGGAACCTCCTTGATATATCCCAGTAGGCATGTAAAAGGGTCAGGTGTGATGGTTTCAGAGGTGATGGCACTAATGATTTTGCACACATCCTGCCAGTAGTTCGCTATCTTCAAGCTTGTCCAGGCCAGGTGTGTGAATGTTGCATCAGGTGCTGAACATTGCGCGCATCGCAGCCAGGCCCATTCTGTGTAGTACCTTTGGGGTGTGCAAGAGTCTGTGAAGAAATGTAAAGCGTATCAGTCGCAGTTGATAGTTGGGGGAGAGTCTTTTGGTATGGTTTCAGCAGTATTGCTACTGTTCTGGTGATGGTCCCTCAGCTAGATCTGTCAGCCATGCGGAGCGCGTGCGCTCAGTGTCCTTCGGGGAGGCCGCATGGGTAAGCGCATACAGCCTTGTGACAAGTTTGCATGGAGAAGTTGAAGTGTGGATGTATTAGAGTGCTGCATTTGGCAATGGGGAGTCTGAGAATGTGCCATTAATGTTTCAGCAGGTTGCTCTGAATTGATAGTACAGCAGGTTGTCAAGTGGAGTGGTGCTCTCGGGGAGAGGAAGAAACTGCCCATTGGGATAAAGGTCGGCGTTAGTGCATATACCCAGCGACGCAGCCCGGCGCACCATTCCAATAGTTTGCAGTGGAGGGAAAGAGGGATTGTTTGCTAGTTGCATCGCCGGAGCATATAGAGCTTTGTCCCCAGTGTGTCAGAGGATACCCTCCCATGCCCAAAGCACACACTCAACTGTGTTAATTTCACTTCTTGGGGCAGTATATGGCAAGAACAATACCGTTTGAAGTGGCCAGTGGGAAGCAAGGTCCATCTCAACTGCCACGTGCGGTTGGAAGGGCATTGGGTGCAGCCAAAAATTAAGGAAACAGGCCTGGGCGCAGCGTGAATAGAGTTTGAAATTTTGAGCTCCCATCCTGCCACGCAAGAAAGGTAACATCAAGGTTTTGTAGGCTATGCGCGGCTGCCGACCGGACCATATTAAGGTGATCATGTTGGAACGTAGTCTCTTAAAAAAATGTGAGGTATGGGGTATCTGGATATTTAAAATCAGATTTAAAAGCTTTGGCAGAACCACCATTTTGGCTATCGCTATGTGACCCGCCAGGGAGAGTTGGAGATGATACCACACGAGAATTTTGTTTCCAGCCATTCCATAGTTTTGTCTAAGTTTGCATTCCAAAGCCCCTCCGTGTCTCCACTCAGACAAATGCCAGGATACTTGGTCGGTCCCGTAGCCCATTTTATCTGGTATTCCGTGGGCAAGGGCAGTGTTGCATTGTTAGGGGGAAAAGGATGGATTTCTCCAATTTATTTGTACCCCTGAATAGCCTCCGAACCGTTATCACCTCTCTCGTCATTGGTGCCAGGTAATTTTGAGGCTCAAGTATATACAATACGTTGTCGTCTGCGTACATAGAGGTCACCAAACTACGGGTCGAGAACCCAATGCCACGCTGCATTTAGTGCTGGCGAAGCAGTGCTGCGAGTGGCTCCATCGCAAAAGCGAACAGCATCGGCAAGAGCAGGCAGCCCTGCCTTGTGCCTCTAGTGATTGCTATGGGATCAGTAATTAGGCTCTTAATTTTAATTCGCGCAGCTTGATTTTGTGAATGAAGACTGGGCTGAGGCCCAAGCGGCCAAGCAGAGAGAAGAGAAAGGGCCATTCTAATGAGTACAGGTATTCTGTGAGTCTACCCGCTGTTTAACTTGGTCGAGACGGGATGCCAAGTGGTCGTTCTTAGAGTCAATGGACTTTAGGCTGAATGTGCCCTCGAGTAGTAAAGAGCGTATGCCTTCATCCTGCACCTCTGGCGTATCTGTCTGTGTAGCCTGCTCACCGGCCTCATGGGTTGAATCTCCGCATCTGCCAGTCCTGCGGCACTCGAAGGTTAGCTTAGGCTGTATGGCATCAGCCTTCCCCAATGTAGCTGTAGCTAAAAGGACCCAACCAATTAAAGGGATCTTCAGCAATGGCAGCGCGCAGCAGTTGCAGGATTGAGGTTGGTTTGGTGAGGCACACCCAGCAGGTCTTGCATGCTCTCACGGCCCACAGGAGTTTGGATCCAGTAGCCTCCGTCAGCGACCCAGTAGTTAGTGCCCACACTACAGGCGCGAGCAGCAGAAGGCGGTGGGGAGTGGTGCTAGCTTGGTGTTCACAGTCAGGGCCTGTATAGTACCCTGCCTCGTAATGTAAATGTAAATGTATTGCGACTTATATAGCGCACGTATCACCCGAAGGCATCAAGGCGCTTGCCTTGGGAACCCGTCCTGGCTTTTCCCTGTGAGATAACCCCTACTGGGCATCCTCAAGGTGAAAGCCAGGCATCCCGCAGCGGGTGGGCCGCCGTAGTGGAGATTAAGCAAGCTATTGCCCAGAGTTGCAGCGTGGGACCCCATGATTAGAGTAGGCACCCAGGCGAGAATTATCGAGTCCGTGGACATTTTTGGGCTCAGGACCCTGCCGCGTCGGGAATTGAACCCTGGTCCCGGGCCAGACCTCTGCATCAGGGTCTGCCGCTTTAATCAGTGAGCCACTTGATGTTGGGCCAAGTGTGACTGTTCCACCTTCTTGGTGTCAACCAGGCCAGAGATCAGTGGCACTGGGAGAGTTTATAGCCCTCAGACCCATGAGCTTCAGTGCGCCAGGCACTCTTATTGTCCCGGGATGTAAGGGGGGGGGAAATCTCACCCTGCGCAAGGAAATGTGGAAAAACTAGCAGTCTTGCAGGAGGAACAGTCACGCAGTTATGGAGTTGCTTCCAGGGGAGTGCTACTGTGTGAAGTGTCACTCTCCTCAACCAGGGCAGAGTCTCAGACGCGGGGCTCCCCGCGTTGCAGGGCCCTCAGCGCCGCCAAACTTGTGTCCCTCTAGGCCCAGGGTGTTCAAGCACCCTGCTCACCGTGGCCAGCGTACACCCCGGGCATGGAGCTTCGCTAAGGGACTTTTGAATCCTAGCGATTTGCCACCTCACCACACCTGCACCTTACTTGCACTGTATGTGGGAGTCTTCTGCACCAGACCTCAGTTCACTTCTGACCCAGCCGCTCAGCAGGTTTCAGGATTTCAGCCTCAGTGTCCTGGCTCGGGCAAGGCCCCGGGTCTGTGTGTCCAATCGAGACGCGCTGCTGGGAGGCCGATGCACTTCACCCAGCACGGCCTCCGCTTCGTTACAGTCAGCGGCAGTGTCCGGAGCCCAGGCAGGTGCGCTTGTATAGTTCCGGGCAGTCAGAGTGTCTGCGAAGCTTACGGACGACCCTCACCGCAGGCTGGGCCACCTGCCGCTTCCCCCTTAGGCCGCAGTACCCACGTGGCCGCGGCATTGCGCTCGTCCAGTAGGCGGGCACCAGCGATCTCAATGTCTCCGGGACCGTCAAAACAGCAGCGCCAGGGACAATAAGCAGCACAAGCCTGTCTTCTGTGCAGCTGCACCTCCTTGTTGCTTTACGAATGCTGGCAGATTTTTCCGTTCGGCCAGGGGAGCTATCTTAAAGCACAGCCATCTTGCTGCTGCCAAAACCACACCAGGGTTTCTAGCAACATCGAAAGCCTCAGAGCGCTGGGTACAGAAAACATGTGGCTTATGAATGTAAAGCGCCCACAACATTGAAATGATACACTGTTGGCACCGGGCATAATACAACGACCAACAGTAGATAAAGAAACAAAGCAACATGGTGACACATGTGAGAGAACAACGCTGGATGGCTCCATGTGCATGTGTGCACCAAACATCCTTGCACCCTAACATTCCAACGCATCATCATCCACACCAACATTCTACACAGGACACTCATACTGGCTGAACAGTAGGTATAACAAAGACATTTTGTGGGCTTTCCACAAACTTACAGTGTGCCTTCAGCTTGCCCATTGCTTACTATTGGTTGGCTTTTTGTCACTCTCATTTGCTTGCTTCTTCTTTGATGGCTTCACTTCCTATTCTTGTGTTTGTCTCTCTCCTGGAGCATTGCCTCTTTACCATCACTTTAACCCCTTGCGTGCTTGTGACGGAACCGTTCCGTCACCAGCCTCGGGTGGGCTGTGCTGGTGACGGAACGGTTCCGTCGCAGCCTGCTCGCGAATTCCACGCCTGCGCTGAATGTTCTATTAGGCGGGCGGGGCCGTGACAGAACCATTCCGTCACAAGCACAGCCACCCGAGGATCGTGACGGAGCGGTTCCGTCACGAGCATGGGAGCGCCGCACAGCCCCCCTCCCCCTTAGCACTGCGGCAGAATAGCCGCCGCAGCCAAGGGGTTAATTGTCTAACTTGTCTCCTTCAGCTGCTCGGTTTTGCGCAACTTCTTTCTTTTCTTTTTGGTAAGCACTCAATAACAGTGCATGCGATTTCCAGTTATGTCCCTTGTGTGCTTCATCCCCATTATATATTTATTTATTTATTTATATAGCGCGCTATGACCCGAAGGCGTCTAGGAGCTGGCCACAAGAAAACAAATCACAGCTGCCACATAAGAAAGAACGCCATAAAATTAGATGGTATAGAGCCAGGTTTTTAAATCTTTTCTAAAAAGCAAGAGATCTCAATCTGATTTCAAATGGGTGGGGAGTGCATTCCACCACCTGACTATAATGTGATGAAAGCTTTTCCCTCCCCATCTCTGTAGACGGTAGTTAGGAACCTTAAGATTATTAGCTGATGAGGAACGAAGCATCCTGGAAGGTAGATACCATTGAAAAAGATTCTGCAAATACTCTGGGCCGATACCATGTAAGGCCTTAAAGGCGATACACAAGGCTTTAAAGCGGATCCGCTTTATGATAGGCAGCCAGTGTAATTCATTCAAGGCATGTTTTGCAGAAGAAAAACGAGAAAGTCCGAACAAAAGGCGGGCCGCTGCGTTTTGGAGGACCTGTAGCTTAGCAATCACAGAGTTGCAAGCGCCCACCAACAATTCATTACAACAATCCTGCTTAGACATAACCAGCGCTGCCATCACTGTTCTTTGCTGGTCAACTGGAATAAAAGGGAATATTTTTCGAAGAATACGAAAGGTATAGTATGTCAACATATTTATGTGTTGGGAGAAACCAAGTGAAGAATCAATAATAACACCAAGGTTTTTAGCCTTTAGTACCGGGAGCGGAGTGGGGCTGAGCTCGGCGGGCCACCAGTCAGAAGACCACACCGAAGCATCCTTTCCGAATATCAGTACCTCGGTCTTATTGGAATTAAGCTTTAAACAGTTGGCGTCCATCCATCTGCTGACATCACTCATGTATTTTTGAAAATTAGAAGCGGACTCAGAAATATTACTAGAAACAGACACAATAATCTGTGTATCGTCAGCATAAGAAACTAAATTAAAACCATGACTTCTTATGAGATTAGCAAGGGGGCTACATAAACATTAAAAAGAGTAGTGGTTAGGGAAGAGCCATGGGGAACCCCGCAAGGAAGTCTAAATTATTCCGACTTAAATCCTCCTACTTCAACATACTGACGTCTGTGGGTTAAAAAGGAGGTCAGCAGAGCAAGAGCAGTGCCTCCCACAACAGCTGCTTGAAGGCGGTGGATAAGAAGATCATGATCCACCGTGTCAAAGGCGGCCGACAAATCTAGGAGGATCAATACAGCAGTTCCTCCTGAGTTGACCACCTTCCTGATATCCTCAGTGGCAGTAATAAGAGCCAGCTCAGTACTGCGAGATGTTCTAAATCCAAATTGAGAGGAATCCAATTTAAAGTTTTTCTCGAGATAGAGGGAAAGATAAAGGTTCATGTGTTTTTCCAAAACCTTAGCCGGTAGGTGGAGGCGAGCAATAAGACGATAGTTACCTGTGTCTGCTTTATCCAAATTGTTTTTTTGGTTTTTTTAAGTGGCAGGATCGAGGTCTGCTTCCAGGCTAAAAGAAACACACCGTACTCCAAAGCCATATTTAAGACTAGTGTGAGTTGCTGTGATATTAAATCTGCTGCTATGCCAATCATCCTGGGAGGACAAGGATCCAGGGGAGAGCCGGATTTTATCGTGGCTAACAGATTATAGGTTTGCTCAGTAGATAGTATAGGGAACTCATTAAAAGAAAAATCGGTATCAATATAATTAAGGCCTTGAATGGGAATGGGCATTGAGATGGTTAAGTCCAAAATGGGCTTTTGTGGCTTTGAGAGTCCTTGACTGGAAAAGGTATCGAAGATATCAGATACTTTCTTACGAAATGCTTAGGCCAGTTCCTTACAGAACTGCTGATCTATTGAATTATAATCGATACTAGGAGCATTACTTAACTTAAGCACTGTGGCAAAAAGTTCCTTTGAGTTATTCTTAGCCTGATTTATCCTTTCCGTGAAGTATTCTGTTTTAGCGTATTTAATCAGGACTTTGTATTCGATCAGACATTTTTTATAAAATTCTTTGTCACAGTCTTTGTAGAGTTTCCGCCAGCGCCTTTCTGCTACACAACAATGTCTTCTGGAGGTTTTAAGTTCTTTCGAGAACCAGGGTTCAGTAGGTACTAATCTGCAATTCTTACACTTTTTGAGGGGGACTGCTATATGTACCGTGTTTTTTAACCAATCGTGATATTGCAGTGATGCAGATTCAGTGTCATCTGCCCCTGGAGGCCGGGTAGATGTTAAATGTGAAAGGAACAGCTCCTTGTCCAATTGGTTCCAGGAGTAACAACTAGAGGCGGTCCCACTCTTACCTCCCCTGTATTCAAAAGATTGTAAAAGGGTAAAGTATACAGCCTGATGGTCGGATCAATGGAGACTCAAACACTCCCGGAATTCAAGCCGGGGAGTCTGTAAAAACTGCATCTAACAAGTGACCGACTAAATGTGTAGGTCCTTGTACTTTTTGTACCATGCCTGCCCCTGACATCAAATCCAGCAAGGCAAGAGAGTCTTTATCTTTCATGTTGACAAAATGATAATTTAAGTCCCCCAGGATAGTAAAGTCTTGAGTCAAAACCTTGCCTTCAAGAAGATGTCCTAGGGTCTTTAAGAACTTGGAGCGCGGTCCAGGAGGCCTATATATTAATAACCCACTGAAGGAGTAGATGGGGCTAATAGCAATTTTGAAAGCAAGGATCTCCGCCTCCGAATCATCGAAGGAATCTTTGAAGGAGGCTCTAAATTGTTGTTTATAAATAATTGCTATTCCTCCTCCCCTTTTTCCAATTCTATCCCTCCTGGCGATTCCATAGCCTGGCAAAAGCCATGTTTGGGCCGGACACTTCGTGCGCCCAGGTTTCAACAACAAAGATCAAGTAAAAAGAAAAAGAACAAATACATTCATTTAATTCAAACTTACGTTTGATCATTGATCTTGCATTTAAAAGAACACAAGATAGTTCGACGGGGCACTAGGACCATCAGGAGCTTCACCAGACGAGGGTTCTCCCAGGTTTGGGAGCTGAGGCGTCTTTTTTGATAAAAAATAGGGGATAACTGAGGGAGCTAGTGGAGCCCATAGGCTCGATGTTGCTCTCTCGTCCATGTACTGCTATCTCTTGTGTGCTTCTCCACGCCCGCTGTGTTGCTCTCTCCCTCAAATGCTTTTTCATTCCATGCAAGTTGTTTTATTATTAACTGTATCCCTCTGCACCCACTTCCTATTGCTTCATGCAACACCCGCTCCTCCATTCACAAACAATCCTTTTTTTAGATGGCGCAGCAGCAAGTTGCTGCCTAACCCTGCACCTCGCAAAAATGCGCAGACACATGCTTGCACGTAAACATGGAGGCGTGAACTTATGAAATGATGATGCTGCACCACCCATAGTAAGACTGGTTCACTCAGTCGCCTCATTGTGGAAAGAAGAAGTGATGGCTATGAACTGAACATCAACGTATCTATAAAGTAAATGGAATCACGCTTTGCTTTATATAGTAGTCCATTGCTGAGGTGTCAAGAGCCCAATTTTGCTAAAATGTTTATAGGCCACGTTCCAGGGCCATTTTCCAATTGGCCTATTTTGTTGAATGCGCCATGTCAATTTGATCGCCCTTGTTTTCACGTACTATGTGTCGAAAACTATGAAAAATGACTCAATGTTTACTTCTTTGGTCAATTCATTAACATTTCTGATGCAAACTTTGTCTTTTCTACAGCAATACTCTAAATCGGTACATTTGACTTCCAAGGTTGCCATTTATGTTAGTAATTGATAAGCATATATCTTACAGGATTATAGAAATAGATCAGATTGCATCTTCATTAACGGTCGTTCTTGCATTAGTTGCTTGGATGTCTTTGGTAATGTCATTAATTTTGGGTGCCATCGTCAACTTTACTGCTTGCAGGTATTCTGTAAACCTTTTGCTTAATTTATCTTGTAAATCAGATAGGCTGCTCATTAGATCTTTTATAAATCCAGCCAAAAGGAAAGCAATAAACTTTGAGTATTGGTATGGGCTGAGTGCATCGAGCCAACAAAAGTGGTGGTTGTTTATTCCTTTTTTCCTGCCATTCTGTCCTTATGGAGTGTATTATTTTGCAGGATCCTCCTTTCTGCCAGCAGGATCATAAATGTTGTTTGTTCCCAGTTTTATAGATCTTCAAGACAACCGGATTTCATAATGTCTCCCTTAAAATGGTAATTATATTTAACTATCCGTTGCTTTGCAGACAGTAGCTTGTGAAACTCTTTTACTAGGTTACATTAATATGCAAAAAACGTTGGCAATGTGATTTATCCAGTAATCAAAGTGTTGGTTCTATCCAGTATGATCAAGCAATAGTCCTCATATGATTCCACTAGTATCACTCAACGTAATGGTTTCCTTTTGTCCGGATACCAAGCAGGTAATCAGGTGATTGTGCTGTGGACAGTGTTATAATCAAGAAAGCTCCAGGATTTAAGAGGATTGTCCAATATTGTACAATATTTTCTACCCATCAGTGTTGATATAGCTTCTTTCCTCAGACATGTAAGTCGTTTGCGTACTAAGTGAACCTTTCTCTATGTTCCTTGTTTAGTTGCTTTTCAATTGGTAGTAACAACACGCTGCCGCCCATGCACATCCATCCTTTCCCCTCGTGGAAGAGAATGCAAGTTTGGTGGCGTGCACAGGATTCGGGCTTCCAAAAGCTCAACATGTCTACTGGGGCACCAAATAGTGTGGGCTCAGTATTTAGCTTTATCTCAGTCTCTCACAGCATGTGACTTCCAGGTCGAGTCTATAACTGCTTTTAGGATTGGTTCTACTTCCTGGATCTGTCTGCAAGGGACTACAGTATATGGTATTCATAGCATAAAACATCATGGTGGGCTTCATCATAATGGCAGTGCTGCGCTGGTAAAAACAAGAAAGCCAAGAGATCAGCACCTCCTCACGCTTCCTTACCCATCGTTCACACACACACACCATTTCATTCTTTTCCACAGATCTCCCGCTCTTTCACCGAGTCCCTAGCTCACCACATAACCTGACCCCTCTACTGCCCACCACAGGCAATCAATTCCCTAAAACCTTCTACTCTGACAAGTGTTCCCTTGTGTCTGTTGCGACCACACTCTCCCCCAGAGATCACCCACACACTCCTCCTCCACCGATAGTCCCCATACTGCACTGAGGCCCAAGAAGAAAATGGTTGATGTGTCCTACAAGGTTTACAGTGCTTTCTTATTATCCATACTTCACATGAATCTCTGCTGCCCAAAGGAGATTTTAGAATTCATTCAAAACGAGCTAAAGCAACTCTTAAAGAATACTTGCAACATATCCCTAAAAGTAACACAGCACTGTGCAGCCCCACAGGAACCCAACAATAGGCCCCAAACAGAGCCATGAACAAAATAACTCTGCCACCGTTGTGTACTTCGAGCATCTCTAGAATGGAGGCAACAAACACTAAAATCACAAAACTTCTGCCTGCCTTATCACCTGGAGTCTACCAACAGTTTTGATTGAACTGGTAATGGCACGCCCAGCCAATAAAAAATAAAATGCTATTAACAACTCATGTGATATTAGGTACTAAAAGTACTAAGTCTCTGGATTTCGATATGAACTGAGGGCAATTAAAAAAAAAAATTCTGTAAGAAAAAACATTGCAGATTTCTTTGATGGCCCGGACACACATTGTATTGTGATAACTCTTTGCATACTATTGATAAGCCCCTTGAATGTGCCCAACAACAAAAACTGCAGTCCCCCTGTGACCCTCATTCTGGCCTTTGGGGTAAAACAGGGAAGCAGGTGCACACAACGTTTGCATACTATCCAGGTATTCCATGCAGAGTGTAGTTCCGCACGCCCTCGATTTTAGCACATGCACATTTTGCTACGTGGTACCTGGCAATATCTGCACAAGAAAAATGCACAAACAGGGGAAATGCGTGAAAACTGGACGCAATGACTCCCCACTTATACCGGTAAATTTACCAAAGGGTAAAGGGAAGAATTAAAAGTCCCTGTAGCAAAATTACGTCACATTATTGTTTGCCAAATGAAAATGGGGGCTTGTACTTGGCGTATTTTCTACTACCAAAGTAATTGCATCATTTATTTGATACATTTAGAGAGGTCAATAAAAAAAAATGTAAGAAATCTGTTAAATGTGCACATTTAGAGCAGACTAAGAGAAATCAAAATAGGATTACAGATTTTCTTGGAGAGTGGCAGAAATGACGATCACGATAAACCAGCATACTTTGAATTAAATGTAAAATATTTTAATAGATTACCATGTCAGCATGTTAAAATCAAAAGAACCTAAAACAGAATACCTGTTATAGCAAACGCCCATACTGGGCCACCAAGAACAGTGCTGGTTCACTTACTAAAAGCACAGTCAACGCAGGAGGTGAGTATGAGCTGATAGGGACAATTGTGACCATAATTACACACTTTGTCACCAGACAGCAATTATCATCCCCATTAATAAGATGAATTGATTTGATGGCTGCAGCTGAGACCAAAGCTGCTGTATAAATTGTGAGGGCCTGAAGCTCAGACACCTTTGAGAGACACTGCTCTCAAATGCTTCCATGTATCTAAGTGCATGCATAATTAAAAAATATAACTAAACATTTATTCACCCTCTAGGCTCCTAAACTTAAAATGGAAGGTGAGGAAATGGCTATGGAAAAATCGTACCAGGGTTATAAAAAATGTGCAGGCTGCTGAAAGAAAAGGAACCTACAGGAAGATGTTTTAAACGTGCATACGTTCACTAGTTCGTCTTTATCCTTTATGGGCAATTTCATTGTATTTCTGGTTTTATCTATGACACACAGCGTTGTGAAAAACTCAACATTTTGTTTCAGGGTTCAGGGTAAACGGTAGCTAGTAGATTTACACCCGTTCACATTTTAGCATGCGAGTCAATAAAGGTAAAATTACTTTAATTGCCGGCTTTGGTCTTGACTGTTTAGGCTTCCTTCATCAATTGCTCCTCATCTCCTCCCTCTATCTTGTCGAAGGGAAGCCAAGTGGTAAAAGACCTGCTCCTTTATGCGCTGTCAATCTATGCCGGGGAGGGGAGAGGAGTTGGCCTAAAGGCTACGGCGGTCGACCTCAAATCTGGGGAACCGGGTCCGAGTCTCGGCGAGGACGCGCAAAATCCTGTGATTCTGAGCAAATCACTTAATCTCCTCGTGCCTAACAAAAAACAATAAAAAAAATGACCGTTTCCTCATGCAACGCAACTGGTTCTCGTGTAAAGCGCTGTGATACCCGATGAATATATGATCCCATTCCGCATTCAAAAATCCAGCATACCATGACTCCGCATTATTTACAACGCAGAGCCATTACTCCGCAGTACAATCACTCCGCAAAATTTAACCCCGCATATAACTTAACAACGCATGCCTTTACAACGCAAAGGCATGTGTGGGGAAAAGTTGGAAAATGTACTTACACTATATATATATATATATTGTATACATATATATCTATATACATATAAATAAAAATAAATATATAAAAATAAACCAAATAAAGCATATGTATATAAGTAAATAAATATTTTACATTTATATTTGTTTTAAAATAATTTTTAAAAATAAATATATATACAATTTAAAAAATACACTTAACACCCTAAAAACTAATACCACCCTACTCCCTTAAAATACCCCAGCACCCCAAAATCCAAACCCCCCCCTTACTCCTTAAAATACCCCAACACCCTTAAACACTAACCCATCTTAACCCTATAAATATACCCTGTACTCCAAAACCCAAACCTACCCCTGAACCCTAAAAATACCCCTGTACCCCAAATCCCAAACCTACCCCTGAACCCTAAAAATACCCCTGTACCCCAAAACCCAAACCTACCCCTGAACCCCAAAAATACCCTTGTACCCCAAAACCCAAACATACCCCTGAAGCCTAAAAATACCCCTGTACCCCAAAACCCAAACCTACCCCTGAACCCTAAAAATACCCCTGTACCCCAAAACCCAAACCTACCCCTGAACCCCAAAAATACCCTTGTACCCCAAAACCCAAACATACCCCTGAAGCCTAAAAATACCCCTGTACCCCAAAACCCAAACCTACCCCTGAACCCTAAAAATACCCCTGTACCCCAAAACCCAAACCTACCCCTGAACCCTAAAAATACCCATGTACCCCAAACCCAAACATACCCCTTAACCCTAAAAATACCCCTGTACCCCAAAACTCAAACCTACCTCTGAACCCTAAAAATACCCCTGTACCCCAAAACCCAAACATACCTCTTAACCCTAAAAAATACCTCTGTACCCCAAAACCAAAACCTACCCCTGAACCCTAAAAATACCTCTGTACCCCAAAACCCAAACCTACCCCTGAACCCTAAAAATACCCCTGTACCCCAAAACCAAAACATACCCCTGAACCCTAAAAATACCCCTATACCCCAATACCCATACCTATCCCTTAACCTTTAAATACCCCTGCACCCCATAACCCAAACCCACCCTTAAAATACCCCTGAACCCCAAAAACATATACTCCAACACCCCCAAACTAAAACCATATACTTACCATACACTTAAATATAAAAAACATATGCTTTTACCAATCATGCTTTTACAACGAATTTCGTTATAAAAGCATGCGTGGTAAAAGCATATAATATATAATGGCATGCGTTGTAAAATTTTGCGGAGTAACGGTACCTGCGTTATCATGGTATGATGAGTAATGGTATGCGGAGTAAAAAATGCGGAGTGACGGTGTTTTACCATACCCGATACCTTCGGGTCAAGTTTGTGCTATATAAAACTCTGTAGAAAAAAATAATAATCTTTCAAAACCTTCCTACCAATCTTCTTTTTTCTTGACCTCATAAACCCCATGGAACGATGAACTATTCTTCACAGTCAAAGGATCTTTGGAGCCCAGGCAAATGTACATTTTGCATCAAAACACTCAATTTCACATGTAATGATATTAATCGGACTCTTTACTCCATCCACACTCACACTTCATCACTCTTCAAATCAGTTAAAATGTCATGACTTATTTGTTTAACAATTTTGTGTAGGGCCAGAGCACCCCTGGCTGTAATAAGGTGGCTTACAACACACCAAAAAAACAGAAAAGTAACCAGGAAATAATAGAAAGGTTGATGAAGCAAGAAATGGTGGAGAGTAAGTTATCATTACAAGTAAATTAGGCTTCTATTAAATCAGACACATGAAGAGCCACTGAAGCTTTAGATGGCTTGATAAGGACAGTTGAGGCAAAATTGGGAATGAGGTGGCAATAATCTTTAGAGAATCTCTCACTTGTCATCAAAGCATGAAAATTGCAATGATAGCAAATACCTCCTTAACTATTTACTTTCACATAGCCTACAGACCACCAAACCTCTGAAAAGTGTGTGGAACACGTCTCTGAATAAGTAGCTCTCAAAAAGATGCTCTCCCAAACAACATCCAAATAGGAGATTTCAATACTCACTGTGGGAACCCTCAATCGAACCTCTTAAAAGAACTAGAAAATGAAATGAGAATGCACCACTTCACTCAATTGCCTACCCTTCCGACGACCAAAAAAAGGAAAATTCTTACAAAGATGTTTCACATCTATTGAGGGCTGCATGTGCCTCCCTCCTGTCGATTTGGACTGGACCGACCATTTCCCTCTACAGTTTAACTCCCCAATGGTGAACCTCATACACAAGAGTCCTCCCAATTCCCAAATCTTGATTCAGTTCCACAAATTATTCTTCACTGAGGCCTTTAAAGAATTACTACTAACTATACTCATTAAGACTGCACAGAATAAACACATCAAACTCATCTGTGTTTATTACTATACAAAATCAATTGACAATTTCGCCAACAGTTCAGCCACGGCAAAATAAAAAACTCCAAAATGCACATCCAGCAAACCATGGTTCAATGAAGATGTACATGAAAGCAAGAAATACATAAAAACATCGGAAAGACTATGGCTAAAAGAAAATTCAGAGAGATCTACATCCAAACTGAAAAAATCCAGAAAGTTACTCAAATTAGAAATCCAAAATACAAAGGCAACCTTCTTCACGGAACTAATCTCTTATTCACTGAACCCTTCTCATGCCTTGTTTCTCTTCATTAGAGAAAACACAAAAGTCAGGAAGAGCGAAACTCCCACTCCCTCTACTTTGAAATGCAACAAAATTTAAGCACAGAAAGCAAACTTTGCTGTTAAATCTTCCCTACCGCCTATCTTCAACCCACAAATATCCAACATGTGGGTGTCATGCCATACACTCGCTACCAAAGACCTTCCTAAAAAAATCAACGAAACACAACTTACCCCATATTTCAGACACTCAACCCCAGCCAAGATATTCAAAGAGAACTTCAGAATATTTGCACCAACCTGGCTCACACTAATCAATGCATCACAATCCCAAGGACTCTTCCCTAACAAGCTAAAACTGGGCCCCATTTCACATATACTCAAGAAACCAAATACTGATCCTGAAATCCTGGAAGATTTCAGACTCGACAGTAACTTACCTTGGCTATGAAAAGTCATTGAAACATATGTTGCATTCCATAAACAAATACATAAGGAACAATGGCTTACTCGCCACTATTACATCTAGAAACGGAGAAGCCTGTATCACTGAAACGGCAACCTTGAAGATACATACTACATGACATGTACAGCATCCTCTATGAAGGTGAAGTTTGTCTAGTGGTCCTTCAGATCTATCAGCAGCGTTTGACAAAGTGAACCACAATCTCTTCCTCAAGACCCTGGAACTTAGGATGGGCCTCGGAGGAACAGTATTTAGCCGGTTCAGCTCCTTCCTAAATGGCTTATCCCATCTCATAAAACTGGGGAATTTCATATCGGTAACAGAAAGAATAAGCTTTAGAGTACCACAATGCTCCACACTCTCCACAGTACTATTCAATTTTTACTACAGGTCCTCGAGCAGCTACTGAACAACATGGCCATAAAGCTACACCAATATGCTAATGACACCCAGCTTTCCATAAAACTATCTTTGGTATAAGACTTACCTCATAAAAGGGCTAGAAAACAATTCATGACTGGATGGACTTGCACTGCTTTACACTAAACCCAACAAATATGGAATTCCTTGTAATCACTCCACAATTCCTCAGCCAATAGTGATCCAACAGTGCTCACAGAACAATCCCTGATAAGGACTCAACCCAGAACAGAACAACATAGTCAAATCATTGGTTTCATGCTACAGTCTTCTTTCACTTTAACAGCTCAAGTGAACAAAATGGCACAATCTGCCAACTTACACCCAAACCAACTAATGAAAATCAAAAATCTACCCTACTCCAATTAATTAAGATCCACAGCCCAGGCTCAAATAATTTCAAGAATTACCATGGGCGATCACATCCTTGCAGGCATTCCTTGGTCAACACTGGTCCCGCTAAAAGTCATCTACCACACCACTGCTAAACTCTTTGCTGAGAAAAAAAGATGTGATCATATCTCCCCAATTCTGTGTGTCCCAGCTAATTCCACTGGTAAAGGAAGGTATTGTTTTTAACGAGAAGTTGATACAAGCGACACTTTAAATTCGAGTTTGTTTCGAATTTTGGAGCATCTGTTCTTGTTTATATGCAACAAAAAATATGTACCAGCAGATTCAGATGTTACTTCACTGGGATTTCTACTCTGTTTTAGGCCGTTCTCAAACATACTTCTTAAAGCATGGAACACAGATCTCTGCTTACTGTTGTTTTGCCTTTAAAAGGAAAAGAACCTTTATCAACTTTTGCAACATACTGCTCATCCAGATGGGCCAAAGAGAATGACTAAATAGTTTCTTCTAAGAATTGTTGAAGTTCGATGTAAATCGGAGAATATTAAATTATTTAGCTAAGGAAGCCCAGTTCTACGCTTCTCTACCTTTAGCAGGGTTGTGATGAGGAAAGATAGGGTTTGAGTAAAGGACAGGAAGAATTGGCGCTCTAGCAGGTGCGATTATAAGTTAGATATTGTGATATCCAAAATACAACAGTGCAAACAGGTCAGGGGAACAAACCCAGACACAAAACAGCCCCTGGATAGGTGAGGGACACGTCCCATACCAAACAAATAAGTACAAGTCCTGTGCACACGTCTCAAAGTGTTAGGTTCTTATGTCAGAACCAAATAAGTCAGACAAAGTTCATGTAGATAAGCGTAATGAAGGTCGAGATCCAGCGATGCATAAAGAATACATTTATAGTTCAATCTTGATCAGTACATACGAAAATACAACCAGCAGACACGTGTTTCGTCACACTGTGTGACGGATGTGACTTCAGGGCTGTTAATTTTCTACGGTAGAATGCTGCGACGCAAGTCCGGTGATACTTCCAACCCGAAGGTGTGGCGGACCAAGTCCGTGGAGTGAAAACAAATCCCAGCTGGGCGTATACTGCCGGCAGAGGACCCGACAACGCTCCCAGCTGGAGTCACGTGGGTTGCAGACAGAGGCGAGGAAAAGCGCTAGGTGCACCGACCGGGGGACTGCGAGGACCAGCATTCCATACTAAGCCCAGCTGGTGCCTCTTCCCCCGGCGGCCACGCCCACCGCCTCACGGACCATAAAACCTTTCGCGACACCCGCTCAGCGGGTGCCGCTCACAGTTTGCTTCCAGTTTTGCCCTACTACAAGAAGGATTAACTTGTCATCGCGCATAGCCCCTAAGCTGCCTCCCCACCGTACCTGACTCGCTGGTGTGAGCGTGTCCTGCAATCGGCAGGACCCGGCAACGCTCCCAGCTGGAGTCACGTGGGTTGCAGGCAGAGGCGAGGAAAAGCGCTAGGTGCACCGACCGGGGGACTGCGAGGACCAGCATTCCATACTAAGCCCAGCTGGTGCCTCTTCCCCCGGCGGCCACGCCCACCGCCTCACGGACCATAAAACCTTTCGCGACACCCGCTCCGCGGGTGCCGCTCACAGTTTGCTTCCAGTTTTGCCCTGCTACAAGAAGGATTAACTTGTCATCGCGCATAGCCCCTAAGCTGCCTCCCCACCGTACCTGACTCGCTGGTGTGAGCGTGTCCTGCAATCGGCAGGACCCGGCAACGCTCCCAGCTGGAGTCACGTGGGTTGCAGGCAGAGGCGAGGAAAAGCGCTAGGTGCACCGACCGGGGGACTGCGAGGACCAGCATTCCATACTAAGCCCAGCTGGTGCCTCTTCCCCCGGCGGCCACGCCCACCGCCTCACGGATTTATTTATTTATTTATTTTATTTATTTATGCCATTTGTAGAGCGCGTACAATTACCCTTGGGCGTCTCGGCGCTAACACTGACTCCACCGCGGATAACACTGACTCCACCCCGACCGCGACGCGGGACGCGCGCGGGACGGAGCTCGGGGCGAAGACCGGGCAAAGAGCGGGCCGTTTGAGGCCGTTCGAGAGTGTGAGAGACCGGACCGGGCCCCTGCTCTAAGCTCTGCACTAACGGACTATTACCGCAGGTACTCATCAAAATCATCGCCCCGGAATAGATCATTCTTTTTGCCACCCACAAAGTCATAGTATATTTTACACTCCGAAAATGAACACGAGGGGTAGCAAACTAAAAAAACTAAAAAAAGCTGGGGTCGGAGAACAGCTTTTAGGCCTAATGGATGACTTTATTACTAAGGCAAACACATTCATCGATCAAAGCATCAGTCTGATTGAGGGCAGAGTCTCTACTGATCTTGCTATTGCAAGGCGATCATCAATGGGCCTACTAGCTGCAGCAAGAACCCCAGAAACACAGTGTACTCTACCGCAATCATCACAAGGCAACAATAGGCTCAGTCTCCCAAATGTAGTAGACCTTTCAGCCTCCCAACTCTCTGTAACAATTTCAGATTCTGAGCTAGAAAAAACGCCTGAAATCTTCCCTGACCACACCCCTGAGGAAGTAAGGCAAGCAAGAGGGAGGAGGGAGGGAGCCATCAAGAAAAGGAAAGAGAAGGAAAAGGTAGACAAGACCGTAGCCAAGGATTTGGCCGATCCAATAGATTTAATCGTAACTTCAAATCCGGTAGGCTCACTCCACCAAATAGTTGATGCCGGTAACCACCTTGTGACGATACATCATCCACCACAGAATATCCCAGATACTATCACCCCAGATTCTCCTGCCATTTCGATAGCCAGCAAAGAACAGGACATATCAGGTTTGGTAAACAAAATAGCTTCACTATTAAATTCCTTCTTCCTTCCGATAGAAACCAGATTGCTTAATATCGAGACACAATTGACCAAACTTGCTAGTTACCCAAAGTCAAAAATAATCCAGGGACCGCAAAAAACGGGGATAAACAACTCAGTCGCATCACTTACACAAAAGAAAGTTACAACTCTAGTCTGCCCATCCTCCAAACAACAAATCGCAGCAAAGGCCCCCACAGTAGTGAAACCCCCCCCCTAAAGCTCCAATTGCTACACCTCAGATTAACACGGCCCTAAAAACACCTACATTAAACACGCCAGTCGTAAAAACACCAGCCTCAAAAACTCCTGCTCCCAAAAAAACAAACCCTCCAGCAAATAAAGGAGGTATGAGAGGAACAACCGAGAGCAGGCTCTCCCTAAACATGCCACCTGAGGCATGCCCATACGTGGTAGTGATGACTGGGGTTCCAGAACTAACGGGGGAGGGGGCAGAACCGAACTGGTCTTTAAAAAATAAGGTTCAACATTGGTTGAATACAAACCGACCCATTCCCCCCAACTGGTCAAGTAGGATAACATCCGTATGCAGGACCCCCTGGGTGGGACATAGGAAAAAAACTATACAGGGAGATTGTATTGTGATCACCTTTGAGGACCAAAGCGTAGTCAAGTATATCTGTTCTTGGGAACACCATAGCGTAAGTGGTGGGATTGACACAAAGTCTCTTTCTTTTTTCTATCCAAAAAGACACCACAATAACTACTTCCAAGAATTTGACAACACCTGGCGCAAAGCAGTCCCACAACCTTGGGAACTAGACTTCCCTGGGCCCAAAATGCCCCAACGATATAGTGGCTATGACAACTCTTGGTGGTCAGCAGACCCAAATCACCAGCACTATGAGGGCCCGTGGCAGACCGTGGGACCACGGAATAGAGGCAGAGAATGGGAATACTGGGGCGGGTCTCGACATCGACCATACAGATCTACCTACAGAGATACTCCACACTGGGAAAACTGGCCGGGTATACCGACTATGAATCGGTTCAGTAGCCTAGAAATGGTTGACTGATCATTAGTCAAAATTCCAACTCCCGTACAGATTGTGCCAGCCCCAGTCCCAGATCCTCCTGGGAATAAGACGGAAGGGCCACAAAAGAATACACAATGGCTCTCTGTCATCTTCTGGAATATTGCAGGCCTCCGACTAAAAATAGAGGATGGCTCTGCCGCCCACTTTCTTGAGGAAGGCAAGATAATATGTCTACAAGAGACATGGGCCACGAAGGCCCTACATCTTGTGGGCTATAAAACATACTTCTCCCTAGCCCTCCCAAGTAACGCAGGGAGACCCAGAGGGGGCCTGGTAACTTACATAGCTAACACAATAACAGACCTAAAGGTACTAAATTCAGAATCTTTCACAAACATTCAACTGCTTTGTCTTATGGTAGGGAAAAAAGATACCATCATCCTAATAAACTTTTATAACAACTTAGAGGACGATCATTTCCTCAATACTCTTCTAATAATTCAGGACAAAACTGTTCATTTTAGACAACTATATGGAAAAAAGGGTAATGTCCACATATTATGGGGAGGGGATTTTAACTTACACCCCTGCCCGTCATCGGGCAATCAGAGTTGTGGAATAGTGGACGAAGATGAGAATCCTCTTATACATTTCCCCCATCTACGAACGGAGTTAGCCATGAATAATCTCCTCTCAGACCTGGAACTATCAAAAGTAAACCCAATAGATCCAATCAAGAATCTACTAGAACCCACATATCGAGGGAGGGGGCATGAGACCACTGTTGATTACATCCTCCTGACAGATGGACTAAGACACTTAAGTAGAGATTTTAAACTCATGGAAAACACCCTAAGCGATCATTCCGCTCTCAGGCTGGACTTTCAGCTGAACCACTTAATATCCCACACAACAACAATAGCAAATACTCTATCTCAAAACAGGCTTGAACTGGGCAAAAGAAATGGATATACTATAAAATGGGAAAAAGTGGACCCCAATAAACTGACTAGTACATTAATAAAGACTGCATACACTAATATAACAAAATGTCTAGATTTATCAGTAGATGATGGTGCAGTCCTTGAAAATTTTAAGATAATACTAGAGCAAGTAAAAGCATTGCTGACCAGAACCCCTAAACAAAATTACTCAAGTTCAACGGGATGGTTTAACCATGATTGTACCAAGGCACAAACTAACCTAAGAAAGGCGCTTCGGCAAGCAATTAGAGATCAGCAACAGATACAACACCTTAGGCTACAGTACAACAAGGCCAGAAAGATGAGGAAACAAGAGCTGAAATTAGCCTTATGGGACGATCTTCACAAAAGCGCACTCATGAAAAATAGCGAGTCTTTCTGGCGAATAGTGAAGTCCCCCCTGCTATCTGATTCCAACAGACCCCAGATCGATGTAGCTATTGATGAGGAAACCTGGGTAAATGGTTTCTCTAAAATCTTTAAATTTACATCCCCAATAGAAGAATCCCATCATCTTCTTCCCCCAGTAGTGTTTCCAATATCAATAGAATTTGACCTACAAGATATAGAACAGGCACTGCAAATGAGTAAGGGTGGTAAAGCACCCGGACCCGATGGGGTCCCAGTAGATCTGTTTAAACATCTTCCGGATCTTTGGGCCCCCATACTCACACGAGTATGTACCGCAGTTGCAAAACTGGGACTGATGGAGTCATGGTCAAACTCCATCATGGTACCAATCTTCAAAAAAGGGGATCGCCAGGACGTAAAATGTTACCGTCCCATTTCACTTTTAGACTCTCTGGGCAAAGTAGTCGGTAGAGTAGTCTTAGAACAACTTCAGCAATGGGCAGACGATAAAAACATACTATCGGACCTGCAATTTGGATTCAGGGAAGGCTTTGGAACTGTTGAACAGGCCCTAAATCTAAGCATGATTGTGTCCAAATATATCCACGCAAAGCCAGGGACAATGTATATGGTATACGTGGATTTGTCCTCCGCGTTTGACTGCGTATCTCACGCGAAGCTTTGGACCCTTTTAGGAACCATAGGGGTGGATCCCCCCCTTCTGGATCTCCTGAGAGAGCTATACGCTGAAGCCTCTGCAAGAGTGCGTTATGGAACAAAAGGAGAGCTCACCGCGCCATTCAGAGTAGAACGAGGAGTAAGGCAGGGATGCGTCTTAGCCCCCTTCCTCTTCTCCCTGTACACCAACGGACTGGAGGAGATGATACTGAGGGGGGGCAGGACCTCCCCAGACTGAAACATTGCCTGATCCCCGCACTGCTCTATGCGGATGACGCAGTTATTTTAGCACGCACATCAATTGAGCTCCAGAAATCCCTATCCAAGTATGCTGACTTCATGAGTGCCTTAGATCTACACATAAATGTAAAAAAAACATTTGTTATGGTAGCGGGCGGAGGCCGAAAAGCTACAAAGAATATTTATCTAAACGACCAAAAACTTGAGAGGACCCCCCAGTACCCTTATTTGGGCATTATGATCGATGAAAGACTAAACTGGAGGGCCGCCGTTGAGGCCAGGAGACATCTGTTCAAAAGAGCAATTGTAGCATTGATGAACTTTTCACAGCGACTTGGAAGGAGACCACCAGCTGAACTCCTAAAAATCTATGCAGCAAAATGCCAAGCCATCGCTCTTTATGGGGCTGGTGTATGGGGACATGCAGACATTGGCTCACTCCAAATAGCAGAGAATTCATTCATGAGATTCCTTTTATCTACCCCTAAATGCTCTTCCATCTACGCTTGTCATGTGGAACTGGGAATCCCATATATAGAAGACTTGATAAAGGTTCAGCCATTGCTACTCTGGAGACGTATCTGGCTGTCGGACAAAAATTCACTGACTAAATACATATTACAGGACTCCGTGGCACTGGATTGTGCGCACAAAATAGCATGGCTTACCTATGTCAGACACCTTTTCTCCGACTTGGGTCTAGAAAAGTACTATACCACTCCAGAAAAACTAACTGAAATAACAAAGAAAGACCTAAAACAAATAGCGCTGAGCCATCTAGAGTCTCTTAGACTTACCCTGCTATCAACCAAACAATCTGTGCTCCATGCAAACATGATACAGCACACCCCGCAAATGCAGCTCTATCTCACACTAGAATTCAGCACATATGACAAGATGCTCCTGACAAGGTTTAGACTGAATCTTTTTCATAGACTTGTGGCCTTTCCAGAAAAGAACACTTGGGACGCAAATTTGGCGCTCTGCCCATGTGACGACATGTCCCCACAGTCATGTATTCACACAATACTGTTCTGTAAATATTTTCATACTCACAGAAAGATTTGGTTATTTCCGTTACTAAAATGCTGGGGTTTCAGACAGTGTCGGCCCGCCATGTTAGCCTTGCAGATGCTAGATTCTGAACGCACTTGCTATCATGTACTTAATTTTTTAAAGTGTATTATGAGGCATAGGAATAATCTTTAAAAAATCTGAATGATATGTATTGTTTTTCCTTTTTTAAGAAAATACAGGAATTTGGTTATATTTATGTCCTATATTTGATAATTTGTTCTATTTTACATATGAATATGTATGAACTTTGTGATTACTTTTATGGTTTTGCATTGCCAAAAACCGAATAAAGAAATTTATATATATACTGCCGGCAGAGGGAAGACTAAGGACGGGTACGTCCGAAGTGTGCCATCCATGTGACAAAATGAAGTCTTAGTAATGAATCATGAGCAAAGGTTTGTGTGGAAACTGATTGCGGGAAATCCAGGTAGCGGATCTTTAAAAGGACAAGAACCGTAATCAACTTTTGCAACATACTGCTCATCGAGATGGGCCAAAGAGAATGACTAAATAGTTTCTTCTAAGAATTGTTGAAGTTCGATGTAAATCGGAGAATATTTAATTATTTAGCTAGGGAAGCCCAGTTCTACGCCTCTAGCAGGGTTGTGCGCTTGGGACACAACTGCCAAAGAATTGGAGGTCTCATTACACACTACTGGTTAACCAATAGGCTTGTCTCTGGCAGAATAATCATACAGGCACAGGATTTAAAACTAGTGCTATTTCTTTTTCACAAGATTAATGATGAGGCAGGTTTGTTAGAACCAGTCATTAAGGAAAGTATCCAAGATTATGACAAAGATACAACAGAAAATAAAATTAACTTTAGCTTAAAGGCAGGGTTTTAAGTGTGCCGGGTCTCATCGGTGCTGAGCACCGGCAGTTTTTTAAAGGGGGGCTCGAAACGGGTCTCTATGGGGCTCTGTTTTGTGCTCTGGTACAGGCGGTACTTTTTCCGAACTGCAGTGACAACAGGCACATGAATGTGCGCATGCTCACTTCTAACTAGTGGAGAAGTTACGTCATGATGTCATGCCAGGTGAGCGTAGTAGGGGAAGGGAAATCATTTAAAGAGAGTCATTTTCTCTCTGGGTTTCCCATCTCTTTTTGAAACTCAGGCGCAGCAACATTGTTGTGGTGTCACCAGGGCTTTAAGTGGAAGCATTTTCAATATTATATAAAGCCACAGTTGCTGCTTATTTAACATATGCAACTAAAAACCATTGACAAAGCCAATAGTCCTAACTTGTTGTAGGTATGATGTTACTTGTTGTATCATATATCTGGATGCAATGACAGAAACAGCAAAATACAAGTCGGGTGGCACACTATGCTAAGCACATATTTTTAGCTTATGTGTTTTTAAGCCACGCCCTTAAGTACATTGGCCACACCCCTTTGAGAGACCCCCCAGTTTTTTCATCCCACTTAAAGCTCTGCTTAAAGGGTATCCTCCATGGAGCACGAGTCAAATTAAGCAAGTAGGTCACTTTTCTGGCCAAGGACCCAAAAGCAGTATGAAGCAGCTCATCAGGGGGCAAATGAAGGGATATATTTACCAGTGGCCTCTGCACGATTGTGTTTGGTGTCTAAGGGAACCAGAGTTCTCACTCCAAAAAGACGAGACGCACCAGTATTTGTGAGTATTTGAGTGATGCTTCTGCTCTAAAACATCGCATACAATTCACAGACAAATAGTGTCGGAGACCTGGGTGGGAGCTGGGTGTTTTACAGCAGTCAACATGAACCAACGCCAGTCAAGGAGATGCCTAAATATTGGTGCAACACCCAATGAAATCCTTCCCTTGTCTAACATGGTATGTGACTTTATCAGCACTCCTTCCCGGTCCAGCATGGGTTGTCCCGTTTGTCTGGAGAAAGTTAGCGCTTGCTGAAAAAGCCCTGTGGCACTTCCTGTAACTCTACGGAACTGAGGTTAGTGCTCTACTGGCCCACCTCAGTATTTAATCCGGATGCCTGGACGGACGTGCAGAGGACGCGCTAGAGGCACTCTGATTTGCACTAACTGGGACGCTTGATATTGTGACTACTATAGTGCTCGCATAGCTGACCCATTTGTTTAGGCTCTAATTTGCTATTTTTAAAATTGTGTGCTAAGCGCTCAGTTTTTAGCCCCCTTATGACCTATGTATTTTTCTTTGTCAAAGCTGCTGGCTTCTTAATATAAAATATGTCTTTTTAATTCTCTTACTTGGTGTGTGACATCATCAGCACTCCTTCCCGGTCCAGCGCGGGTTGTCCTGTTTGTCTGGAGGAAGTTAGCACTTGCTGAAAAAGCCCTGTGGCACTCCCTGTAACTCTCCGGAACTGAGGTTAGCACTCTAGTGGTCCACCTCAGTATTTAATCCGGATGCCTGGAAGGACGCCCAGCGCGTGCGCCGCTGGCGCGCCAAAGGCAAGCCTGTCTGCACCTGTCCGTGCCTGTTCGTCGCCAGGAGCCAGGGATTCTACCCGTTTGGCGGAAGCTACTGTTCCTAGGCTTATTTACACGTTCTCTCAAATTTTACAGCTGAGATATGCCTATGTTCCAAGCTCAATTGCACCTCTCACGAGTATTCCTGAAGGTCCTTTTGCCTGTTGCTACTGCTACTTTGAGTGCGATAACAATACAGTGGAGAAGTGTGGCTCAATGGTTAGAGTGGCAGACCCTGATACAGAGGTCTAGCCCGGGACCAGGGTTCAATTCCGTGCCTTGGCGGGTCTTGGGCTAAAAATTCCACGGACCTGATAATTCTCGCCTCGGTGCCTATTCTAATCATAGAGTCCCACTCTGCAACTCTGGGCAATAGCTTGCTTAATCTCCACAACGGCCCCCACAACGCTAAGGATGCCTGGCCTCCACCTTGGGGGTGCCCAGGAGTGGACGCCTCACAGGGAAAGCCAGGACGGGTTCCACAGCGGTATTCGTACAAGCGCCTTGAGACCCTTGCGGGTGAGTAGTGCGCTATACAAGTATCAATTTACATTTACATTGGACACACAAAGTACCAATGATAGCAGAGAAAATCAAACAGAGGAGGAGAGGGTAACCCCTAGTCAAGCAAGTCTGTATCATTCTAACCAATTACGCTCCTGGAAGGGATTCCTGGCTAACATACGGTCGCTACCTAAACACGCTACTGAACTCTGGGATCTGGTTAGCTCAGAATCCCCAGATTTAGGCTTCCTTACAGAGACATGGCTTAAACCCACTTCCATGCCGGATATTGCTCTAGCCCTCCCGGAGAACTATCAGATTCTTAGGTTGGACAGGGCAGGGAAAGTGGGTCGGTGGGGGGGTTGCCATAATTTATAGGAAAGCACTGCAAGTTACAGAGATTGATTCCATCTCAGATAACACTATGGAATTGTTTATATTTGAAATTGCGTTGACACCCCAGGGAAACTTAATGGGCGCTCTTGTCTATCACCCTCCTGGGCCACTAAAAGATTTCAACTTAAAATTAGTGTAGAAAATTGCGCCTCACATTATCACTTCCAAACATTTTCTGTTAATTGGTGACTTCAATATCCATAGTGAAGAGAAGGAGAATACAGAGGTGGTGAATTTTTTAGCTGACAGTCCGCCTTAGGCTTAAATATGATCAAATCAGGGCCCACACATTCAGCTGGTCATACACTGGACATTAGATTCACCAATTCTTTCCTTATGGTTGCTGATCCCGCCTGCCCGCTGATGTGGTCAGACCACTTTATGATTCCTATTCGGATGAACAGATGCCTCAAACACTTAGTGATGGGACGACCCCGGAACACTCTTCAAAGACGCTGGAATAAAGTCACGCTTGACTCTTGTAGTAAAATGTATGTCCCTCCGCGCTTTAATGAATGTATGGATGTCACTATGAAACTTAGTGCCTTTAATGCTACTTTAAGTGAGATGATAGATAGGTTGGCTCCTGTGACATACCAGCCTAGTAACTAGCGGAAAACAAGCATTGGAAATGCAATAGGTCTCGCATTAGAAAAGTTGGAGCTATTGGTATTGTAAATATAAATCCTTCTTAAGTTCTTTTTATGTTTTTAAAATATTAAAACTATTAATATTGTTCTTTGAAATGCCAATAGTTATAAAATTAGCTAATGTTACACCTATAGCATTAGTAAAGCTACAGGTTTAGTTTTCCCCTAACTTACATGTATTGATATTACAAATTTCAATAGCTTTGGTCTTTGCTTTGAGTGTTGCTGTGGTGGTGCTGATTTGTGTTGTTGTGGTGTAGAGTGGTGCTGTAGTGTTGCTGGTGTTGCGCTGAGTGTTAATGTGTTGCTGCCTAGGGATAATGTGGTGGCGCAGAGCGGTGCTGTGTTGATGCTGTGGTGTTGTTAGTGCGGGCACTTCTTCTCGGGGTATCGGCGAGATTTGTGTAAGTAAATGGAGAGGGAGGGAGAGAAATGGAAGAGCGAGTGAAATTTGCAGAAACGTGGAGAGGAAAAGAAAGAGCGAAGGGATCTGTAAGTCGAGAGATGTGGCATAACAGAACGCTTGGTAGTGCGGGCACTGCTGCTCAGGGTATCTGCGAGATTTGTGTAAGTAAATGGAGAGGAGGGAGAGAGTTGGAAGAGAGAGGGAAAGAGGCAGAAACGTTGAGAGGAAAAGAAAGAGCGAAGGTATCTGTAAGCTGGGAGATGTGGCTTAACAGAACGCTCGGTATAGTGGGCACTGCTGCTCGGGGTATCGGCGAGATTTGTGTAAGTAAATGGAGCGGGAGGGAGAGAGTAGTAAGAGAGTGAAAGAGGCAGAAACGCGTATAGTAAAAAAAAGAGCGAAGGGTGCTGTAAGTTGAGAGATGTGGCATAACAGAACGCTTGCTAGTGCGGGCACTGCTGCTCGGGGTATCTGCGTGATTTGTGTAAGTAAATGTAGAGGGAGGGAGAGAGTTGGAAGAGAGTGAAAGAGGCAGAAACGTGGAGAGGAAACGAGAGCGAAGGGATCTGTAAGCTGAGAGATGTGGCATAACAGAACGCTCGGTAGTGCGGGCAGTGCTGCTCGGGGTATTGGCGAGATTTGTGTAAGTAATTGGAGAGGGAGAGAGAGAGTTGGAAGAGAGAATGAAAGAGGCAGAAACGTGGAGAGTAAAAGAAAGAGCGAAGGGATCTGTAACCTGAGAGATGTGGCATAACAGAACGCTCGGTAGTGCGGGCACTGCTGCTCGGGGTATCGCCGAGATTTGTGTAAGTAAATGGAGAGGGAGAGAGTTGGACGAGAGAGTGAAAGAGGCAGAAACGTGGAGAGGAAAAGAAAGAGCGAAGGTATCTGTAAGCTGAGAGATGTGGTATAACAGAACGCTCGGTATTGTGGGCAATGCTGCTCGGGGTATCGGCGAGATTTGTGTAAGTAAATGGAGCGGGAGGGAGAGAGTTGTAAGAGAGAGTGAAAGAGGCAGAAACGTGTATAGTAAAAGAAAGAGCGAAGGGATCTGTAAGTTGAGAGATGTGGCATAACAAAACGCTCGCTAGTGCGGGAACTGCTGCTCGGGGTATCGGCGAGATTTGTGTAAGTAAATGGAGAGGGAGGGAGAGAGTTGGAAGAGAGAGTTAAAGAGGCAGAAACGTGGAGAGGAAAAGAGAGCGAAGGGATCTGTAAGCTGAGAGATGTGGCATAACAGAACGCTCGGTAGTGCAGGCACTGCTGCTCGGGGTATCTGCGAGATTTGTGTAAGTAAATGGAACGGGAGGGATAGAGTTGGAAGAGAGAGTGAAAGAGGCAGAAACGTGTATAGTAAAAGAAAGAGCGAAGGGATCTGTAAGTTGAGAGATGTGGCATAACAGAACGCTCGCTAGTGCGGGCACAGCTGCTCGGGGTATCGGCGAGATTTGTGTAAGTAATTGGAGAGGGAGGGAGAGAGTTGGAAGAGAGTGAAAGAGGCAGAAACGTTGAGAGGAAAAGAAAGAGCGAAGGAATCTGTAAGTTGAGAGATGTGGCATAACAGAACGCTCGCTCGTGCAGGCACTGCTGCTCGGGGTATCGGCGAGATTTGTGTAAGTAATTGGAGAGGGAGGGAGAGAGTTGGAAGAGAGAGTGAAAGAGGCAGAAACGTGGAGAGTAAAAGAAAGAGCGAAGGAATCTGTAAGCTGAGAGATGTGTCATAACAGAACGCTTGGTAGTGCGGGCACTGCTGCTCGGGGTATCTGCGAGATTTGTGTAAGTAAATGGAGAGGGAGGGAGAGAGTTGGAAGAGAGAGTGAAAGAGGCAGAAACGTTGAGAGGAAAAGAAAGAGCGAAGGTATCTGTAAGCTGAGAGATGTGGCATAACAGAACGCTCGGTATTGTGGGCACTGCTGCTCGGGGTATCGGCGAGATTTGTGTAAGTAAATGGAGCGGGAGGGAGAGAGTTGTAGGAGAGTGAGAGAGTGAAAGAGGCAGAAATGTGTATAGTTAAAGAAAGAGCGAAGGGATCTGCAAGTTGAGAGATGGCATAACAGAACGCTTGGTAGTGCGGGCACTGCTGCTCGGAGTATCTGCGAGATTTGTGTAAGTAAATGGAGAGGGAGGGAGAGAGTTGGAAGAGAGAGTGAAAGAGGCAGAAACGTGGAGAGTAAAAGAAAGACAGAAGGAATCTGTAAGCTGAGAGATGTGGCATAACAGAATGCTTGGTAGTGCGGGCACTGCTGCTCGGGGTATCGGCGAGATTTGTGTAAGTAAATGGAGAGGGAGGGAGAGAGTTGGAAGAGAGAGTGAAAGAGGCAGAAACGTTGAGAGGAAAAAAAAGCGAAGGTATCTGTAAGCTGAGAGATGTGGCATAACAGAACGCTCTGTATTGTGGGCACTGCTGCTCGGGGTATCGGCGAGATTTGTGTAACTGGAGAGGGAGGGAGAGAGTTGGAAGAGAGAGTGAAAGAGGCAGAAACGTGGAGAGTAAAAGAAAGAGCGAAGGAATCTGTAAGCTGAGAGATGTGGCATAACAGAACGCTTGGTAGTGCGGGCACTGCTGCTCGGGGTATCTGCGAGATTTGTGTAAGTAAATGGAGAGGAGGGAGAGAGTTGGAAGAGAGAGGGAAAGAGGCAGAAACGTTGAGAGGAAAAGAAAGAGCGAAGGTATCTGTAAGCTGGGAGATGTGGCATAACAGAACGCTCGGTATAGTGGGCACTGCTGCTCGGGGTATCGGCGAGATTTGTGTAAGTAAATGGAGCGGGAGGGAGAGAGTAGTAAGAGTGAAAGAGGCAGAAACGTGTATAGTAAAAAAAAGAGCGAAGGGTTCTGTAAGTTGAGAGATGTGGCATAACAGAACGCTCGCTAGTGCGGGCACTGCTGCTCGGGGTATCTGCGCGATTTGTGTAAGTAAATGTAGAGGGAGGGAGAGAGTTGGAAGAGAGTGAAAGAGGCAGAAACGTGGAGAGGAAACGAGAGCGAAGGGATCTGTAAGCTGAGAGATGTGGCATAACAGAACGCTCGGTAGTGCGGGCACTGCTGCTCGGGGTATTGGCGAGATTTGTGTAAGTCATTGGAGAGGGAGGGAGAGAGTTGGAAGAGAGAGTGAAAGAGGCAGAAACGTTTAGAGGAATAGAAAGAGCGAAGGGATCTGTAACCTGAGAGATGTGGCATAACAGAACGCTTGGTAGTGCGGGCACTGCTGCTTGGGGTATTGGCGAGATTTGTGTAAGTAATTGGAGAGGGAGGGAGAGAGTTGGAAGAGAGAGTGAAATTTGCAGAAACGTGGAGAGGAATAGAAAGAGCGAAGGGATCTGTAACCTGAGAGATGTGGCATAACAGAACGCTCGGTAGTGCGGGCACTGCTGCTCGGGGTATCGCCGAGATTTGTGTAAGGAAATGGAGAGGGAGAGAGTTGGACGAGAGAGTGAAAGAGGCAGAAACGTGGAGAGGAAAAGAAAGAGCGAAGGTATCTGTAAGCTGAGAGATGTGGCATAACAGAACGCTCGGTATTGTGGGCAATGCTGCTCGGGGTATCGGCGAGATTTGTGTAAGTAAATGGAGCGGGAGGGAGAGAGTTGTAAGAGAGAGTGAAAGAGGCAGAAACGTGTATAGTAAAAGAAAGAGCGAAGGGATCTGTAAGTTGAGAGATGTGGCATAACAAAACGCTCGCTAGTGCGGGAACTGCTGCTCGGGGTATCGGTGAGATTTGTGTAAGTAAATGGAGAGGGAGGGAGAGAGTTGGAAGAGAGAGTTAAAGAGGCAGAAACGTGGAGAGGAAAAGAGAGCGAAAGGATCTGTAAGCTGAGAGATGTGGCATAACAGAACGCTCGGTAGTGCGGGCACTGCTGCTCGGGGTATCTGCGAGATTTGTGTAAGTAAATGGAGCGGGAGGGATAGAGTTGGAAGAGAGAGTGAAAGAGGCAGAAACATGTATAGTAAAAAAAAGAGCGAAGGGATCTGTAAGTTGAGAGATGTGGCATAACAGAACGCTCGCTAGTGCGGGCACTGCTGCTCGGGGTATCGGCGAGATTTGTGTAAGTAATTGGAGAGGGAGGGAGAGAGTTGGAGGAGAGAGTGAAAGAGGCAGAAACGTGGAGAGTAAAAGAAAGAGCTAGGAATCTAAGCTGAGAGATGTGGCATAACAGAACGCTTGGTAGTGCGGGCACTGCTGCTCGGGGTATCTGCGAGATTTGTGTAAGTAAATGGAGAGGAGGGAGAGAGTTGGAAGAGAGAGGGAAAGAGGCAGAAACGTTGAGAGGAAAAGAAAGAGCGAAGGTATCTGTAAGCTGGGAGATGTGGCATAACAGAACGCTCGGTATAGTGGGCACTGCTGCTCGGGGTATCGGCGAGATTTGTGTAAGTAAATGGAGCGGGAGGGAGAGAGTTGTTGGAGAGTGAAAGAGGCAGAAATGTGTATAGTTAAAGAAAGAGCGAAGGGATCTGCAAGTTGAGAGATGGCATAACAGAACGCTTGGTAGTGCGGGCACTGCTGCTCGGGGTATCGGCGAGATTTGTGTAAGTAAATGGAGAGGGAGGGAGAGAGTTGGAAGAGAGTGAAAGAGGCAGAAACGTGGAGAGTAAAAGAAAGAGCAAAGAAATCTGTAAGCTGAGAGATGTGGCATAACAGAACGCTTGGTAGTGCGGGCACTGCTGTTCGGGGTATCGGCGAGATTTGTGTAAGTAATTGGAGACGGAGGGAGAGAGTTGGAAGAGAAAGTTAAAGAGGCAGAAACGTGGCCGAAAACGAGAGAATTGGCATTGCTGTGGGGAGGGGGAGGAGAAATGCGACACGGCCTGTCGAAATTAAAGTTTTTCGGTGCAAATCTCTGGGGCTGCAATAGGGATTTAGATAATGTTCAGTTAAAAAACACTAACAAAATGCAGATGAACGTAGATGTTAATGGGAAAATAGGCGTATATCCTGAGCTAAGAACTTATCAATGTTAGAGTCCAAATATTAAATCCAAAGATTCACAGTGTCTTCGTTATATCTTCATTTATTATCCATTCTTAGGTAAATCCAGTCTTCACCAAGAAAGCATACAATAGCCGCTGCCAACACGTGTTTCGTCTTGGTCTGGAGACCAATTGACTTCGTCAGGGCTGTAAATATTGTAATAAATGTAATCACTATTCCATTAAGCAATAATCGGATAATTTCCTAACATATATTAAAATCCATATCAAAACAAAGTGGTCTTAAGGCAGATTTCAAATACTATTAAACCTTCATATAGAGGTATATACATGAGACCGATGGTAGGGGTCCCCTAGAATTGTGATGAGGCTATTAAATCAAAAAGTAGCATGATTGGAACTTGTAAATAGTACATCAATCATTATGTATACGTTTTTTCTACACAGGTCATATTTGTAGACAGTGTACCATATAATATACAAAAAAGAAAAGGAGGAAGACAATAGCATGCTCCTAATAGGTGGTTACTTTAGTGCCAAACAGAACTCCACAACAAGTTCACTTCAAGTGAAACGGTATAGTTCCATAGAAAGCGTGAAGCAAAAGAAATAAACACACAAGTGTAATCATCCTATACCTCCACCATTCACCCTAATCGTAAATAAACAGAAGCCTCCAAGAATGAGAAATCAAAAAGATTAAAGTGTGATGAGAGGCCATTGTGAACAGTCTATTAATAGAAGAATAAAAGTAAGAAAAGGAAGGGTGAGTGTAAGCATGGTTTGAGCTTACTCACCATATAACTAGAGTAATGCGCAATGAAATCCTACGAGGTGTTCCTACTCCATATATAGCATCCACTCATGAGCTAAAATAAACAATAAACCCACATATTATTAACATCTGGAGTGAACCCTCCTAGAGGGTAAAGGTCGCAAAACAATAAGACAAGTTCAAGAAACCGCGAAAGAAAGATCAGTGCTTTCATATAAAATAGAAGATAATATCCCACTCACTTATTTCCAAGGTATACCACGAAATTCAGAAAGATTCTCCAAGTTTGTCAGTAAATCGCAAAATCCATATCTTCTATCCTTTAAGATTAGTGGAAAGAGTATAGGACTAACCATATCATAGTCCCGAAAAGTATTAGTGATTCACTCGTGGCCTGTCGAAATTAAAGTTTTTCGGTGCAAATCTCTGGGGCTGCAATAGGGATTTAGATAATGTTCAGTTAAAAAACACGAACAAAATGCAGGTGAACGTAGATGTTAATGGCGCAGCAGTTGCTATTCCAGCCTCAGAGTGCAAATGTTGTCGATTAGCAGACAAGTATATACAAAGAGGAGTGAAGTGTGAAGAAGGGGACGCGAGAGCGGATCCCTTTGAAGTGAAGCTTTCGGCCGCTGGAGAAGTGTGAGCCTGGTGGGGGGGGGCGAGATGCCAGCGAGTGGGAGGGAACGGGCCAAGCGCGCGCTCGAGAAGTCACGGATGAACAATTAACAGGCAATGTCGGAAATCCGGCTGTTTGGTGTGAGAGACTTTGGTTTAGCAGTAATAGGTTCGAGTAAACTGGACCTAAAAAGTGAAGACTGGTACACTGCTGACTTACGCAGTGCAAGATCGCGTCGTGAACGTCTAGAAAAATCTTGGCGTAAATCTCAATTGGAATGTGAAAGAGTTAAATTTAAACTGGCCCTTTCCACCTATCATAAGAATATAAAAAAGGCACGCAAAGCTTATATTATAACTATACTTAATCTGGCGGGAAATTCATCAAAAGATCTGTATAAAGTTTGGAATTCCTTCACGAACCCTATTGCATGCGCCAAAATAACCATCCCCTCGCAGGAAATGTGCGATAATATAGTGGGGTATTTAGATGATAAAATTAATCTAATTTACAATCAATTTCCCCATAATATTGATCATGTGCTGCCTTTTCATCCTGGATCTGCACCAATTGAAACCTTAGGTGAAGGGCTGAATCAATTTAATCAACTCAATCTCATTCAGGTCTCGCAAGAGGAAGCAATGCTAACAAGCATTTGCAATGCAATAGGTCTCGCATTCGCAAAAGTTTGAGCGATTGGCACTGTAAATTACAATGCCTTTGATTTATGTGTTTTGAAAATCTGCAAGCGGGGCGTAAACACACACTTTGTACTTATAGTCGTTGCTTACGAGAAGCAATGCTGGCAGTAACTGCGCCTCTTAACTGCCAGTCTTGCTTCGCGTAAGCAAGGACTATAAGAACAAAGTGTGTATTTACGCACTGATAGCAATTTTTCAAAACACATACATTAAAGGCATTTTCATTTATAATGCCAATAGCTCAAACTCTTGCAGGTGCAAGACCTATTGCACTGAAAATGCTTGTTTAGGACTTGTGCCCTGCTCTTGACGTGATGGTTGCAGTCGCACCGTGAAACAGGTGTCACGACCCACCCATTTGACAGTGGTGAGTTTGCGAGAGGTGAGTGAATCTGCGACACTCCATCAATGTGAGGCGTAATCTAGCGTTCTGGTAGTAAATTTAAATGGCAAGCTAATAAGGACAGGCCTGGGAGTGACAGATGGACTGCCACGTGCCTTCATTTATTCTTTATAATACTTAGTATTCGATAGGCCCGTGCACAGCCCAAATTAGAAATGAGTTCAGAAAAGAGTATTCAATTCAATAGGTGATCTTAAGGTATCGCCCTCCACCCAGGGGCGAATGGTATGAAAAGCAAATGAAGTGTGATCAATTGAAAATTGATCACATCCCTTAAGGTACTCTGGAAACTGGTGTAATCCTCCTTAGTTATTCAAAAAGTAAACGTCGATGCTTTTCAAAACATTATTTTCAGTTTGTCAATAGTATTTACTTTATATCCATTGTCAATAAAGTTTTTGTTTCAAAAAAATATATTCAATCCAACTCCACAGGTATATATTGTTAAATCCAGCTCCAATGCATTTCGGGCATCCGCCCTTCATCGGGGAGCATCTAAAGCAAAACGACATACGTTGTAACAATCAAATAAGTAAACTGTAAAAGAGAAACACCTTAGCCCAATGGTGAAGAAATTCAGAAAATACGGAGTGACTGATAAAGTTTGTGTGATTACCAGGTGAAAATACGAGTGAACAGGGGTAAAGGATTGTGGCTTCTACAATTCGACAAATAACACTGCGTCGTGATGTGAAATGTTACAGGTGTTAAAAAAGTGCTGTGCACCATGATGTGAAGCTAAACGGTCAACTAAGGGGGAACGGGGAACAAGGGTGAGTTAAATGAAGAATTTGAAGCGGTTCGTGGTAACCCATTAAGAAGGGCGACAGTAACGGCATGTAAGGTTGCAATGCACAACAGTGCGGGTAATTACTTACGGTGTTAGAAGGCAAATATACAACACGGTCGGCGATGTTCTGTAACTCGCGGATGTTTGACCGGTAAACAATGCGGGCTTCATAAGCGAAGCCTGGGGATTTGTCGGTCATGTGACTGGAAGGACATGGGTAAAGAAAGAGGACTAGTAGATAGAAACGAAGAATTTGTGAAAAGAAACGAAGAGATGAAGAGAGTGTCGGCTAACTACACAAACAAATCACAATGATTACTAAAATAATGATAAGCATTGAATTACAAAATGTTAGACAATAATAAGAAGAAAGTCAAAAATAATACGAAAACACTGGTGAAAAAACACTGATAATGAAAAGTTCACGGACAAGGAGTGGGTTCAGAACAAAAGCGCTCATAAAATATGAGCTAAAAGTCAAGGTAGCAGTTAATTACAGATAACATGAAAACTCAATCCGTTCATTGAGTCCATGTGGCTTAATCAAATTAAGTTTGTAAATCCAGTGGTTCTCACGTTGCAGTAACATCCTGTTATTGTCTCTTCCCTCTGCTTTTTTAACAATTTCTAAAGCCATGAACTTGAGTTGAGATATATTGTGGTTCATTTCAATGAAATGAGTTGCTACAGATGATTTGAGATTCTTAGTCCTGAATTTAGATTTGTGTTCGTTAAGACGGGTTTTGAGTTTGCATTCCGTCTTCCCAATGTATACTTTCCCACATGGGCATTTGAGTAAGTATATCCCTTAAGGCACTCTGGTAACTGGTGTAATCCTCCTTAGTTATTTAAAAAGTAAACGTCGATGCTTTTCAAGAATTTATTTTCAGTTTGTCAATAGTATTTACTTTATATCCATTGTCAATAAAGTTTTTGTTTCAAAAAAATATATTTAATCCAACTCCACAGGTATATATTGTTAAATCCAGCTCCAATGCATTTCGGGCATCCGCCCTTCATCGGGGAGCATCTAAAGCAAAACGACATAGGTTGTAACAATCAAATAAGTAAACTGTAAAAGAGAAACACCTTAGCCCAATGGGGAAGAAATTCAGAAAGTACAGAGTGACTGATAAAGTTTGTGTGATTACCAGGTGAAAAAACGAGTGAACAGGGGTAAAGGATTGTGGCTTCTACAATTCGACAAATAACACTGCGTCGTGATGTGAAATGTTACTGGTGTTAAAAAAGTGCTGTGCACCATGATGTGAAGCTAAACGGTCAACTAAGGGGGAACGGGGAACAAGGGTGAGTTAAATGAAGAATTCGAAGCGGTTCGTGGTAACCCATTAAGCCCACAAGTTTGTTAGGCCAACGCGAACCGGGTTCACCAGCTCCAACGTCGGCAGCTTTGACACTGCTCTCCTCATACTTTCCAGCCAATCTACTAAAATACAATTTATAACATCCCTCGTTTTATGTGGCATACATACCTTGTCTTAATTTGCACAAATGGGTGAGGTGGTATTCACAGATTCCCTGCGGAGCGGGAGTTCAGTCGCCGGAGGAATCAATGAAACATCTTCGCGGGGACTGGGTGTAACTATGAAACGGTGCGAAGGCCAGGAGTGACGTGTATCTGTAAAGTGCATGCTCACCCTATCTCTTGGCAATATTATTGACGCAAAAAGGATGTTTGTTACTCAACTCATTTGGACTTATACCCAGTTCAACCGTCAGTATTCAAACCTCTGATCACGGGATCAAAGGACTGTAGGTGAAACAAACTTACACAAAGGAATACAGGGAAAACGAAAGGCGCAAGGACTGTAGGTGAAACTTGTTGAAGCTAAATGCCGTAATAGTAAAACACAAGCGCGCAGCAGCGGGGTGAGAGAGGAGGGGGCCTGTGCGACTCCCGCAAGGAAATCGCCAAATGTGCACGCATTACCATTGAAGGAAATGGAACGCGTGCACGTGCTTGGCTGAAAAGCCGAAGCGATCGGGAATAGGTCATTTTGCCTATGCAGTGCATGCGCGCTGTGTAGGTGAGACCTAAAAACGGCCAAATCCAGATCTCCGCTGGATATTATGCCTGCTCATGAATTTGCTCTGCCTGCCCCTCTCCAGGCCGTCCCTATTGCTGAGATCCTGAACACTTCTTTAAGTGAAGGTTGCCCAAGTGCTTCCTATTAAAAAGTAAGATCAGGGGGGCGTGGCTAGCAGCCGAGCGGGATGGTCGCTAGCTGGAGCGGCTCCCCGGCCATCGCCACATAAATCCGCCACAATCATCCGTTTCCTGCCGTATTTGATCCCCCGCTGCACCGGGGGATCACAGTGACCTTTCCAGGTGCGTTGGCCCGTCTCCGGGGAGCCCCGGGCAAGTACGCGGCAGCAAATTCCCTCCCCGGCGGAGGCCGCCCTGCTGCAAAGATGGTGACCGGCGTCAGAGCTCCCTTTGATGCTCCGGCGCGTTGGGGCGACTGACATCTGCTGGAGCGCCCAAGAGTAACGAGGAGCAGTTGTGGACTTTCCTGATTGACGGCTGGCCCTCAGGCTTTGGGATCACCACAGGCTCTCCTGTGGGGCCCCAGCTCTATTGTGCTGCTGGACACGCATTGGTTTCTTTGCTCCTGCGGCCCGAGCCTCCATCTTGAACGGTTTCGCCCCTTGCTACCTTTGAAGACCACCTGTAGTGCCCTCGAATCCGGTACTGCCTCCGTGGTGCTGTGATTCTGCGGTGGGGTGTGGGCGAAGAGGAGACTTACCTGATTCTCGCTGCTAGTGTGGGCTTGTTTCTCTGCTGACCCATAGTTGCCGGGATTGCACGGGGCCCTCTCCCTTCGGGCCCGTTGGGATCATCTTGGGGACTAGTCGCCTCCCGTGGCCTGCTCGCCCTCAAGCCGGAGAGCCACTGGATCTTCCTCTTTTGTGACGCGACGACTCACCGGCTGCCCCAATGGAGTCCAACAGAGGAAACAGATCGACGCAACAAAAATCGATTACTAAATTCTCCTGGAGTGCCAAGGGAGACACTAAGGAGCTGGCTCCTGAGGGAGACCCGAAGACAACGCCTTCATCGCCTGCCACGAAAACTCTCCCTCTGGAAGTCGTCATGGAAGCTATAGCAGGTGTGCGCACTTCCCTTGAGACGCGTATAGACTCTGTCAAAATCGAGGTCATCCTACTACGCGCAGACCTCTGCAAGATGGACTGTCGAGGTTAAGACTGCAGCCCTCATAGACGACACCTCAACCCTCCAAAAGCAAGTGGGCCATCTCCAGAAACAGCAGCAGCAGATGGGTGAACTGCTGGATGACTACGAACGGAGGGCGAGGCGCAATAACGTCCGTATCCTGGGGGTTCCAGAACGTATGGAGGGACCTGCGGCCGACCTCTTTGTGGAAAATCTTGTTTTGCAACACCTCCAGCCAAAACGTCTCTCCAGTTATTTTTCCATCGAACGGGCCCACAGAGTCCCTGGGGGTAGGCCGAAACCAGGGGCCCCCCACGCCCGATTTTATCCCGGGTGTTCAACTTTTGGGATAGAGACGTCATACTTCAGACAGCCAGGACAAATGCAATACTGAAACTCGAAAATGCCAACATAACGTTATTCCTGGATTTTACTGTTAAGGTGCACGCTCGTCGACGCGGCTTCCTCGAGGTGAAAAGGGCGATGCGTGACAAGGGCCTCAAGTATTCGATGCTGTTCCCAGCCAAGTTGCGGGTGGAATCGGACGGCAAGACTTGGTTCTTTCTTTCCCCGGAGGAGGTGGGGGAGTGGCTGGAGGGATTGCGCACGGTGGGACAGACCTTGAATGATCAAGGATCGCCTGGAACAGAGACACGCGGGGATCATTCAACGGAGCGAGCAGCTCAGAACGCTGGGGCCGACCGCGGAGACCAACGGTGGTAACCACAGAGACACATTTGCTCATGGCGTGGTCGTATCTGGACACTGCTCCTCCACATAAGTTGTTTGCCCAATTCTTCACTTGTACTTAATGGCGGTGACCGCCACCCTTGTATTGGACCTCCGCCATTGTTCCCTTTGGTCCCGTGGGTAGTACATGGTCTCCACTTGTTCATTAATCCTGTGGGTATTGTAGCACCTGGACTGGTATGTTTTTTTGAATATCATTGATTCATATTGTCTTGCTAAGAAATGGCGAATGGCACAGCGGCCTGTCAGGCACCCCGTGTATGGTGGGGAGGGCGAAAGGCACTCTGCCTAGTTGGGGTGTGGATAGTTCTGAATACACGGGTAGGGAAGCAGGGGGGGGGGAGGGGGTTGGGGAGTTTAGGTGTGGTTTGGTTTGATTGCAATATTTATTTTTGTATACAGAGCATATTACAGTTTTGAAACATGTTGGCCACAGGGTTCCGAATCATGGGTCTTCCCGGGATCTTACCATGTTCTAATCCGGGCATTATCCAGGGGTGGGTGAGGCGTCGGACACGCTCATCCATTTTGCCTTTATCTCAATCATCACCATGACAGACCTCCTTCACAGAAAGCTTACATTCATGACATGGAATGTTAACGGGTTGGGTAATAAAATAAAGAGAGGGGTGGTCCTCCAATGTATCAGACGCAATGCTCCCTATCTAGTTCTCCTGCAAGAGACACACTTAGTAGGTAATTGCTGCCACGCACTTCAACGTGGGGGGTACAAAGTTCCCGAGGGACAGGTATCCTCGTTAAAAAGACCCTGGCATTGACACCCACGAACACATGGACAGACCCGCAGGGGAGATTCGCAGTTCTGGAGGCGACCTGGGAGGGTCGACACTTGAATGTGATTTCTGCCTATCTCCCGCCGGCACTGGGTGGTGAGGCACTATGAGCCCTAGGTAAGATAATGCTCGACCTCCCCCAGGGTACACTGATAATGGGAGGGGACTTCAACCTGACAATGAACGACCAATTGGACAGACACCCCCCGAAACGTTCCCACAGGCCAGGGTCTGCCCTTGCAGAGTTTACACAGGCAATGGGACTCCAAGACATCTGGTGCTCGCAACATCCTGACACTCCCCACTATACATATTACTCTAATGCTCATAATAGTATGTCCCGTATTGACTATATCTTCTGTCCCTTGGCCGATGTGGGCTATCTCCGAAATATGCTGGGACTCCCTTGTGGTATCTCCGACCATTCCCCTCACCTATCATCAACAATTTACTCGTGGACCGATCATTATTAGCCCGTGGATCCTGAAGATCCCCGACATCAAGGAGGATTTGATAGAACAGACAGATTTCTACTTCTCTGAGAATGTTGGCGCTATGCAGTCAGCAGTTACGATATGGGAGGCCTACAAGGCCGTTATCAAAGGTAGGGCGCTGGCCCTCAAAGTAGGGTATGTGTGCAAACACAATGAGCAAGTGATCCAGGCCGAAGCTGACCTGCTCCGCCTTGAGTCTGCCCATAATGCTAATCCCTCCAGTGATACGGCCCGTCGTCTCCAAACGAAGCAGTTGGAATATAAGACATTGGCTTCGGAGATGTTGCGTGCCCGGCTCCTCCACACCCGCCACAGAATATACGAACTAGGAGATCGTGCTGGTAAAAAGCTGGCATGGTGGAGCGTCGCGAACAGGGATCGAGATGGGTTCCCTTGCTTCTCCGTTCTAATAAATCTCGTGTTACGGACCCTCAGGAGGTGGCTGAAGCTTTCGCCGACCCCCTTGAACAGGTCTATACAACCAGAGCACACTATACCGCCGACAAATCTCTGCAACTTTTAGGGGAAATGCACCTGCCCACCATATCCGAGGCTGAGAGGGAAGCATTGGACGTGGACCTTACATTGCAAGAGGTCAACAATGCTGTTTTTGCGATTAAATCCGGTAAGGCCATGGGTCCTAACGGAGTCCCGATTGAGTTCCTGAAGGCCACGGCCTAAGGTATAACTCCTCACATGAAAAATATGTTCGAGGAAAGTCGCGATAGAGGTACTTTACCGCTCGATCAGAGACTGGCATCCATAGTGGTCCTTCCTAAACCGAATAAGCCGCCCACGGACTGTAGTTCATACAGGCTGATCTCGTTATTCAGCTCAGAGGCCAAGGTGCTGGCCAAGCTCCTGGCGACAAGGCTCCTGACGGTCCTTCCAAATAACGTATTAGGTAGGGTCTCCTATATCCAAGAGGAGGTTGCATTCCTCTCACTCAACGCCAGGATGGCATTCAATTCAATCGAATGGATGTATCTATTTGCAGTCCTTACACAATTTGGCTTTGGCCCTAAATTCATACAGTGGGCCAGGTTGTTGTACACCGACCTACTGGGACAGGTACGAGTCAATAACCATACCTCCCGACAATTTCCACTGCACAGGGGGACCAGGCAGGGTTGCCCCCTGTCCCCGTTGTTGTTTGCCTTCACTTTGGAACCATTAGCTCACTGGATCCGTGCAGATGCCTCTATTCGGGGCCTTAAATGGAATGACAACATAACTGACAAAATATCTAACTATGCGGACGATATTCTCGTCTACATGGCATCCCCGACAACCTCCATCAACAGCCTCTTCCATGTCGTTACGAATTTTGGGAAATAATCTGGCTACCCCATCAACTGGTCAAAGTTGGTCCTACACATGTTACATGCCCCCCCCCCACCCATCCTACCCAGGGGCTACTCTCTTCCTTTGGTACCTGACTGTTTTAAATACCTCGGGATATTTGTCACTCCGGACCCACAAACTTTTTACGACCATAATTTAAAAGGCCCGCTGCAGCGATTGTACGATGATGTTTCTCATTGGAGATCACTGCCTTTGTCCCTCGCTGGTAGAGCAGCCCTGTTCAAAATGTTAGCACTTCTGCGCTTCTTATACGCCTTCCAGAACTGCCCCTTTCCTATTGCAGAGTCATTCTTTAACGCACTGGAAGGGGATATGCGCCTACTGCTGTGGGACGGAAAGGCTCCACGTATTGCCCTCCGTAAGCTCACCAAGGGGTGGTATGACGGTGGCATTGCTCTGCCAGACATGCGTCTGTACTACTGGGCGTCCCAACTAGTAGCCATTAATTTCTGGATCCATGGGTCACCCACAAACCCGGCATTCCATTTGGAGAGATACCAGACTGGACACGAGGGATATTTGGGAGCACTCTATAGTAGACCCGCCCGTAATCGCTATGTAGGTCCAATGTGCCAGACGACGGCCATTTGGCACTGCGCTACTAAGAGCCTGGTCTGGTCCAACAGATTCACCAAAGCCACTCCCCTTTGGTCCTCTCAGGCCCTTGGTTCCCTTTGTTTTCACTTGGGCTTTGACAAATGGGACACCATTGGTATATCTACGTTGGGAGACTTATTACATAAGGGGGGACTCCTATCCTTCTCTGACTTACAACAGAAACATTCACTTTCACCAGGGTAGGCCTTCCAATATCTCCAGATTAAACACGCTATCCTCACAAATGTCCGTGACCTCTCTTCCCTCCCCGAGGCCTCGCCCCTTGAGGATAGGTTACTCTCCGAACCCCTCCTAAAGAAGGCCATCTCCTGCACCTACCGCAAGCTCTGTAATAATTTGCCTGACTCTTTTCATGCCCTGCGCGACAAATGGGAGAGGGAGGTGGACCACTTGGAGGACGAGGCCTGGCAAACGGCGCTGATGCCCCCACGGGAATCGGCAATTAGTCACTGTTTCCGTTTGATACAACTTAAAATCTTACATAGGACATACATGTCAGGCCCTCTACTGGCCAAACTTGGTAGACGCCCGACCGACCTATGCCTACGGGGCTGCGGCTTGCCTGGTACCTTCTACCACACCCTATGGGAATGCCCCATAATCCAACTCTTATGGACCAGGGTGACCAACAAAATGGCGGAGGCGCTGGGGAAGCAGATTCCAATGACATCTAGGGGAGGCCTCCTAAATATCTGGGGGGTGACAGATCTGAGGGAGATGGAACGCCAATGGCTGGCCCTGGGATGTCTCCTTATAAAACGTTCGATAGCAATGAAATGGGGTGCTCCTCACCGTCCGTTAGTGGTGGAATGGACGGCGGAAATGGATGGGCTATGGTTGCTGAAAAAAAGTTTACAAACATAGAGGGTGCCCCAAAAAAATGGGATAAAAAAATGGGGAAAGTGGAATGCATATAGGGGTGAGATTTGTAGCTCCCCTACCACAGACGTGGCAATGGATAGGCCGAGACTTATACGCCAAGACCCCAATTGAAACACCCTGGCTGTCATTCCTTTGTATCGTGTGCCCTTCTCTGTCATTGAATTCTATGTAGTGCTGATTGTGCTTTGATTTTTAAGCAAGACCTTAACACAGAGTCCTCAATGGATATGATTAGTATGCTTCTCTGACTGTCTTATTGACACATTTTATGTTCTTGTGCTAATGTATCGCTGACTGTGCTCTGATTTTTTTGATTTTTCTTTCAATAAAATTTTATTTAAAAAAAAAAATTAAGATCAGCTGCCGGCTGAAGTACTCTCCAATTATCGAACCATCTCGCTCCTTCCACTCTTGAGCAAGATGGTGGAGAGTTATGTTAACACCCAATTGGTAACGGCATCCTTGATCCCTCGCAGTCTGGGTTCAGATCCAGCCACTCCACAGGGACAACTCTCATCGGGGTCACTGATTTTATCAAATTGGCCTTAGATGATTATACAACAGTGTTGTTGGTCTTGTTGGATCTGACAGCATCTTTTGACATGGTCTCTCATCAGAAACTGATACTGAGTCTGAGAGAGGCCGGTCTGCAGGGACAAGTTCTTGATTGGTTTGTAAGCTTCTTAGATAAGCACTCTCAGACCATCAATTTGGGTCCTTTCCGTTCCCAAACTCTGAAGCTCATCAAGGGGGTGCCCCAGGGCTCTTATTTGAGCCCCACCCTTTGTAACATCTATGTGGCCCCCCCACTAGCCAAAGTCATCCGGGAGTATGGCTTTACTCCTTTCTCCTATGCGGACAATACACAGCTACTCCTGTCCTTTGATAAAGACATGAAGTCAGTTGATCAGCGTTTCGCTAGGGGTATGCTAGTCATATCAGAGTGGATGACAGGACATTGTTTACAGCTAAATGCGACAAAAACTGAAATGTTGCTGTTTGGCGCTGCGCAAATCGCCTGGTACCCGGAGTGGTGGCCAACAGAAATGGGCTCTGCCCCCTCTTCAACCTTAGAGGCAAAAAACTTAGGGGTCCGGCTGGATGCACAACTATCTATTAAGGACTAAATTCTGATCACCGTAGGGACCTGCTACCATACGCTGAGCCTTCTGCGTAGAGCGTTCCTACGGCTGCCCCTTTATGTACGTAGAACCTTCACTCAGGCTCTAATTATTGGTCGCCTGGACTATTGCAATGCTTTATTGGCAGCCGCAATGGATCACTTCTTAGCAGATTGCAAATTGTCCAGAATGTGGCTGCTCGTTTGGCTCTTAAGAAACCCCCTCGTACCTCGCCCGGACCACTGTTGAAACTTCTCCATTGGCTTCCCATACGCCAGAGTATTAAATTTAAGCTATGTTGTCTCGCCCATAAGCTTTATATGGTGCGAGCCCAGGCTATATGGCAGACAAGTTTAAATGTTACTGTCCAAATTGGTGACCCAGATCAGAAGGCAAGGGACGGTTAGTGGTCCCTTGCTTTAGAAAAATTTGATCAGGAGGTAGAACTGTGGCTCATCTGGCTCCGAAATACTGGAATACTCTGCCGGAGGACCTACGTAAATGTCCCAGCCACATCCGCTTCCGAAAACTCCTGAAGACAGAATTATTCAAAGTTTAATCTGTGGTTAGTTTCTGCCCGTCTGACTCTCGCTTTCCGGTAGCGCGGAGATACCCCTTCGGGAGTGATTCCTGCGCTTTATAAATCAGCTACATACATACATGGTGAGAGGCCTCTGAAATCCCTGCCGCTCACGATATAACGGTCCAATCACAAGCATGCCCTCTCTCATCCACTCGCCATAAAAAAACACCCTTTTTGAGACAACTTTTTTTTGGGCTCCTACTGATGTCTGGGGCCTGGATACGGCTTCTGGGGAGGAGCTTGGGTACGTAGAAAGCCTTCCCTCCCTTACAAATGAGGCGCAGAGGCGCGCGTCAATGCGCCTAGTCCAAGGTTGGAGGTTCTTATAACAGTCAGCCTGGAAGGAGGGTGATAAATCTGATGCCATACAAATGTTCTCATACAGTATACTACTGCTACAACATACACTACCTTAAAGGGAAAGAGGACATTACACAACAGAAATGTGTTTTACTGTTCTACAAAACTGGTTTAATTGTATGTTGTTCGTCTGCTGAGTAGCACTCTCACGTCGGTACAGGCGCTATCTTATTAGTGTGTACAGGCCAACGAAAATCACGACATAATTCGTAAATCTGTTTCATCCATACACACCAGCGACGAGTGCAGCCATCAAGACAAAAAATGTATTTATAAAGAAAAGCTTCGAGGCCTGCGCTCTTAGCTTTTGCCTCACATTTTCCCATGTGGACGTACATAAGGTCTCGCTCTGACAGCATTTCACGCCGCTCTAGCCTGCAGAATCATTCGATGCAGCTTTGTTCTTACACGAGAGTTTGCTTGTAAGACATCACGATCGTTTTATATAGACATAAAAAAAATACCGACTATAAAATGGCGTCGGCTGATTGATAGTGGCAACTACCAGGGAAACAAAATGCAAATATCGCCCAGCACAGGAGTCCCTTCCAAAGAAAGCAACCAGGAGAGCGCGGTTAGACTGGTGTAATTGCTGACCACGTGCTGGAAGAACTTAGTCATGGCTTGCTGGGACTCGGCGGGCAAGCAATTAATTTATCGCGACTAACTAACTGCTGCAGAATCCAGCGACCCAGAATACAGCCAACAGTGTGTAACGCAAGTCTGGGAAATGCTAGGAGCTCTTTAGGGCCAGGCAAAGGAGACGTTCGTTTCAATGCCAGAAAAAATACCTCAAGATTATTTTTTCTTTTGTAACGGAATGTCGAACCGTGGCACTGGGGCAGAACAGGAAGCTTAATTTACAGTGGCAGAAAGCGTAGGCTGAGTATTCCTCCTTGGCCAATAGGTATGTATTTCTAAACCAGCCAGAGGAAGACGTTTTAAGCAACAACAAAAAAATGCAGGAAAGGCATGATCTATTATTTGACAAAACTACCGGCATGGATAACATTCCCAGAAAAAGACGCGTGTTTGTTATAGTAGCTTTTTTAATGTCAAATGACTAACAGTAGACTTGCGCAGCCTGTAAATCTACGAAGAGAATTTCAATTCTGTAAGAATGACACTTATAGACACTAGGAGAAGACAAGCCAGAGAAAACCGTGCTCGTTATGGCAAACTTGTGACATTCTATATTTTAGCGAACAGGACCTTGATTGAGTTCAACATGCTAGTTTTATGCACGATAACGCCGAGTGCTTAATTTGTGCCAGTGAGTGCAGGTGCTGCCCACTAGCACTCCTTTATGGGGACCGTGTTTGGTGATTTTTCATCATCGTAGTTGAGCCAGCGCAAGAGAGAGAAAGTCAGAATAGCGAGAAAGAAAGAGCAAGAGAGAAACAGTGACAGAGAGCGAAAGCAGAGATGAGAAAAAACCTGTATGAAATGGACTAAAGCGGTGTGCGCGGGCAGCTCCTACGAAAATCCTTCACTTACGTATATTTTAAATGTTTTGTTATGAATTAAGCACAGCCACTGCAACGGAATGACTTTTTATCACCAGAAACTGTGGCCAACCGTGAGTCAGCAATCATGAATAGCTCCAACAGAGTCTAACCGTTGCAAGCGTCTGGTCTGGTAAAGTTATTACGGCATATTTTAAGCCCTTGGAGAATTTACCAACCTGTGAGTATGCGAGTTAGCTTGTGTAATGCATAAAATACACTGACTTATTTTGGCAGATCGAAGAATCTCATGAACAGGTAAAGAACTGATATGCATACAGAAAAAGGGTTTTTTAATGTTTCAGATTTTATCCGGGCGCTCTACCAGATGTGGACACTAAAGTAGTCGGGTGAATAAAGTAGGTATGGTGCAAAGAGGCGAGCGGAGAAGACCCCCTAACCGCTCAACAGTGTGTTAGAAAACTAACAAACAAAACAATACTTTACAGTGTTGCCTATGCACACATAAAAAGTGGATCCATTCACAGTCGTGTACAATTATGACACACAATTCGCGGAAAAGCCAAAGACTACAGAACAAAACGCCAGATTTTCCCACACAGGTACTTTGGAAGGTTTAATAGTTCCACAACTCAGCTCAGATTGGGTCCGTTACCAGGAACACGGCGACCCGGGAATACAAGAGGAGAATTTCCCTGACAAATAAGACCAAGACCACGTTCTGCACACATGCGGTCGTGGGAGCTGTTTGGGATCCTCTCCCGGTTTTGCATCCATCCTTACCCAATCTGAGCTTTTTTCAAACTGATATACGCCCGGACGCAAGAAAATATACATAATTTCCACATTGGAGCCTACTACACCGTGAGAGAGCATTCCTCTATACGAGAATACGGATAAAAAAAGACAATTTTCTACATAGTCACGGGCCCTGCCGGGTCGGAAGTATCACCGGTAGAGCGACTTAATCCAAGTTGACCGTCAACACAGCCCTGAGGAGTCGCAGAGATACTGTTCCCACGCAACAAAACACGTGTCGGCTGGTTGTGGAACTATTAAACCTTTCAAAGTACCTGTGCGGGAAAATCTGGCCTTTGGTTCTGTAGTCTTTGGCTTTCCCGCGAATTGTGTGTCATAATTGTACACGACTGTGAATGGATCCACTTTTTATGTGTGCATAGGCAACACTGTAAGGTAAAGAACTGATAGCCTGAAGTCATCCCAAGAGTGCAAGCTTCATTCCCTATGGTCCCTGCTGACCCCCGGAAAAAAATGCACAGTTTCAATAAAGCTCCCCCGCAGCGAAAAAGGTAGTTGGCTTTGTCTATGGACCATCTTTTTGCCAAACTGCTGCCCTTTACACTGAACATTCCCTGCATACCGTGAAGAATTTGTAGGGGAGCCCACCCTTTTATTACTCTGAGCTGGTAACAGTGTGTAGATCGAGTGGCGGCTCCTCCGCTAAGGCGGAGGAGCATCGCCACACTGCTCAATAGGAAAACTAAAATGATAACATTGTTATTATCGTTTTAGATTTCCTATTAGAGTCAGCGGCTCTCGGGGCAGGCATGGCTGGGCAGGGCAGGCAGGGCTGGGCAGAGCAGGCAGGCGGAGTGCTTTGCACTCCCTGAGTGCTCAGGTCTGCTTGTCCGGACCTCTTGGGCCGGCCAAGCAGTCCTGCGCACTTTGCATCTTCCCCACCAGGCTGCATTACACAGCCTGGTGAGGAACATGCAAAGCCTCCCAGTCCACATCTGAGCACCGATCCACGGCGCTCAGACCAATCAGAATGCTACACTGCAGCATTGTGATTGGCTCTGGGGAGCCCAGAAGCTTCCTGATGCTGACCGGAGCCAGGAAGAAGAGGATGGAGGAGAGACGCAGCAGACCATAGCAAGGTAAGTAGTTTATTTATTTATTTTATCGTTGTGTCCCCCTCCCCACACATTCTCTCTCCTCCCCCGCACCCCACCACCCGGGTCTGGTAGCAGCCGCTACTGATATCTTCTGTGATGCTGTCATTCCGTTTTTAAGATATAATACACTCTTTTTAATATTATGTTTTCAGCCAACTATGTGAAGAGTGGTAATCTGCGATAATCCAGTTAGACCAAATGCTCTTCCAATGATGGATTATTTGTGCATTTTAGGGACAAGCCACCAATTTTATTTTTCTTCGAAGGGTGTGAGAAGTAGTTAGATTAAAATCCTGCTTTACATCTTCTTGGCTCTTGAGCCACCACAATCTTGGGAGTAACATGGAGCATCAATCTAGATTCGTCAACTCGGTCATGTGCTGCCACCCCAGAGTGTATATAGGGAGGCCTGGTTGCGCCTCTACATGCCAAAGGCAAGGCAGCTTAAGTCCGTCAGCATTCTGAAAGGGCTGGCATACAGCTCCTTATCCTCTTTATTTGCTTTATTCCTGTGAGAAACTCATTGCACTTGGAACTAGAGCTAATGTGACCTGCCCAGCCAATAGGTAAACTGGCATTTGTTAGAAATGACCATCATTTGTGTGGTATTCCATGAGGTTTGTTTTCCTTCTGTAGCTGAACCCGTAGCTGTTGGCCATAGACCTTTGTGCACCTTACCGCTGCCAGCCACCGGATGGCCCTGGGCATATATGTGGACCCTACAGACCTCTCCTCAGAACAATCTTGGACTTATGAAGAACCAGAAGGAGGACTTCCCTGCGGTCTGAGGCATCTAAAAGAAGACTGGACCTGCTTGCCTTGAACCCATGACCCTAGAGGTGACTCCAAGGATCAGTTGACTGGCCTCCTGTTTGAGCTACAGGTACAAAACAAACTTCCAGAGGCATCTATCTCTTCAATTGCCTAGGTGACCAGTTCCAACTTGATCTTCCATGTACCCTGTTGGCAACCGTTGGAGTGAGTTGTAGTCCCCAAATAGTGCCCTGCAGATCCTGGGGACATGGCTGGTGTTTTAGTGTATTCCCCCGTACCCAAACTACAAAAGTGGAACTTAGAAATGTTTCAGGATTGCCGAAGACAAATTACTGTTCGGCCTCAACTTGCCCGTTTCCCCGCTGAAGGAGCTCTGACTTCCCAAAAAGTTTCTACGTTTGAACGTAGAGGGCTTCACCAGGACCGACGGCAAGGGCTTTCCGAGCATGGGCTTTGCCCACTTGGAGCTTTCCCGCCTTTGCAGACAACCACAGTGGGATCCCACTCTTCAGCAGCCCCCCGTCATAGAGTCCCACTACAGACCATTTTTTCACTGTATACTTTTCTAAATCTATATCCGACCAGCCATTTATTGCGGTCGGCCCTAACTTTGACCCGGTCTAGGGCAATCAGATACCACTGGTTGGCGCTTTTTCTTTTTTGGTGCTATTTTTAATTCAACATTTTTAAAAATTACATCTTTAGTTCTATTTATTGGATTTTTCTTTTAATGTAATTTTATTTACAAAAAATGTCTTCATGTTTGTAAATTGGTTTGGGATTTTTATTGTGTTGTGTTTTCACTCTATCACTGGTTGAGTACTACATAAATACCTTACACATTACTGCTAAGTTAAGCCTGACTGCTTTGTGCCAAGCTACCAGAGGGTTGAGCACATGTTTATTTAGTGACTCAATTGGTTTATCTTGACAAGGATTGCAATTTTTATTTGAGGTGGGTTCTACCCCCCCCCCCCCCCCCGCCCCCACCCCCCTAATACTCCAATGTCTTATAGGATTCCACTAGCCTTGGTGATTATACAGCCTAGGCTATGATGCATCATGACCTGGTAGTAAGCAACGACCTGTCTCATTCTTCCCTTAACCCTTCAAATTAACTTGCCCCACCACGCTCATGAAATTAGCATGATTCTTCAATCAAATTATTTATATATAAATAATATGAAAATTGGCTAAGGGACTCATCTGGCCCAGATATCGCTATTGGAGTTCCATCTACCTACAAAATTATCAGACATGATGGCCCTAATCATGCCACAGGAGGGTGCCACAGGAGGGCTAGCAGCAGTTATTCACGCTTCCCCTCCATATGGGTAAAACCCTGTCAGACCATAATCCAGTGGAACTGGCTGTGCAGTGGGGCAAGGTTCCAACCCCCAAATCATCTTGGAAATTAAAACCCGCGATGCTAGAGGACCAAGTCTTCCGAAATGCTCTCTCAGAGGTGATTACCCATTATTTTTCGGAGAACGCGGGGTCTGCTACCACCCGCTAGGTGGAATGGGACGCTTTTAAAACGGTCATCAGGGGAGTGGCTATTAGCACTAGGGCGGGGGTACAACTTGATCTCATAAAACGACTTACTAGACTAGAGGGTAGCCTGGCTGCGTTTGAGGGAGAGGCTGCGGGACGTATGAACAACGGACACAATTGCGGGAGGCTAATATCCAATACGCAGAACCGCTTAAGGAACTACGGATGGTTGACTACCGACAGTACACACAGAAATTGCACACACAGGCTGATAGATCGGGGCCACTATTGGCGTGGTTAGTTCGGAAGGCCCCACTACCCACACCCAGACTCGAAATTAGGTATGGGGAGGAGGCTGTGGTGTCTACACACTGGATATCAATTCCGCATTTAGGGACTATTACGAGCATCTATACGGTCTGCCGCCTAGACCTCCTGATACTGAATTTGATCATTACTTTGGCGGTTTAACCCTCCCGCAACTAACACAACAACAACGTGATGACTTAATGAGACCAATAACTGGGGTGGAAATTCGGCAGGCAATTAAGGCCTTACCTCGCAATAAGACCCCAGGGGCTAATGGACTGCCGGTTGAATTGTGTGCAGTGTATACCAAATTATTAACTCCACATCTGCAATGCATGTACTGAGAATCACTAGAAGAGTGTGGCCTCCCTACTACTACTACATTGCAAGCGTTAGTAGACTCTTTATTAAAACCTGGGAGCGACGCGCTGCTCATATCAAGCTTTAGACCCCTGTCACTCCTCAACACGGATTACAAAATTCTCAGTAAGTTGCTGGCCACTCGCCTTAGTCAGTTTATTCCCACACTGATACATACCGATCAGTGTGGTTTTGTCCCGGGTAGGAACACTGCACTAAACATCAGACGCCTGCACAGGGTCATGCTGTGCACACTAATCACGGGAACCAGAGAAGGTTGTATATCCCTTGACTTGAGGAATTCGTTTGACTCTCTACACTGGGATTACATGTTCGATGCACTCGCCCGCTTTGGTATACCTGAGGAATATATAGCGTGGATGCGCTTACTGTACAAGAACCCCACTGCGCGGGCGCTCACGGGTCAGCACATTTCAGGGCAATAAGTGGTGCCGCGGGGAACCAGGCAGGGCTGCCCCTTTTCACCACTGCTGTTTATTTTGGCGTTGGAACCGCTTTTACATAGCATTCGTGCTCTCGCCGCCTGTATGGGAATAACGCGTGGTAGTACATCCCACACCGTCTCAGCGTATGCTGATGATTTCATTCTTTATGTCAAGGACATTGATGCGGATCCTCACCCAATGCCCTCTATTTTTGCCTCCTTTCAGGGTCTATCAGGTCTGGCCATTAATGCTACCAAGTCGTATGCTTAATTCTTTGATGGCGCTGGTAGGGCAGGGCATTAGAAGTTTGGCTCTTGGACCTTCCATATAGCACCTGATACTTTTAAATATCTCGGAATTCAAATTTATTGTAACACCGAAGACCTTCTGGGTGGCAACCTCATGCGAGCGATCGCTGCTCTCAAATTCAGTTCTGGGTCTCATTGCCCCTTTCGGTGGCGGGTAGGGGGCCATTACAAAAATGGTGCTGCTACTGCGGCTCCTTTACTATTTTACCAATTTGCCGATACTTGTCCCCGCGAGGATTTTTCAAATATTGAATTCTATGATGTCAGATCTAATATGGGGCACAGGGCGGAGACGTGTTAGCCTAGCGAAACTACAGCTCACCACAGCACGAAGGGGGTTGGGAGTGCCGGATTTACGTGCCTACTGCTATGCTAGCCAGCTGCAATGGCTGGCATATTGTCCGGCAGGATGTAATTTACAGGAGCTGGATATGACGTCACAGGACTGTGAAAAGGGGGTCATCCACAGGGTTTTATTACCACAGACCCCTCTACTACTGTCAAAGCCCCATTTGTTAAAACTAGCTATCACTTACTGGTGAAGTGCTGTGAGGTACACTGGGCAGAGGACGCCATATGCCCCCACTATCCCACTACTGGGTATACCTACACGCTCGGGACTGACAACTGTCCGCACGCTGCGGCCATCGGCTGGAGAGGGAATTACTACGGTTGGGGATTTCTTTGCTGAGGGCGTATTAATTCTTTAAGACAACAGTGGTCCCTTACAAGCATAAGAATAGAATCAAATAAATATAGACGAAATCGTATCTATATTGGTTTGACATACCCAGCCGGACAGAGGTCTAGTATTTACTTATTAAACAATGTAGAACAAGAATTTCTCACAATATACAAGACGGGGCACAAGCCTGTACCCAGAATAAGGGACATATAGCAAAAACAGAAGTAACAAACAAGAGGGCTTTTAGGCTTTTATACTGTTGTTGTCATAGTTTAAAATGAAAAAACAGAACAATATTAGCACCTTTACACTTTCAAAGGAAATAAACAATAACGTTTTTACAATTGTATAAGGTGCATGTAATTGTCAACGGCGTTTCGATACGTATTTAGAAATGCACGAATCATCATCAGGACATATAATAAATGCCTAACTGTAATAAGTCTCAATTGCCATGGGCAGGCCAATAGCGCCCAAGGCCATAGTTCCGGAAGCGGTTTAACGGGTTCAGATGTACCGATTAATAATTAGGAAGGAGCGTCAGTATTGCCGGGATGAGGCGTTTCTGATCGCTTGATTCCTGCGAGAGCGCAGGCTTCCAGGTGTAAGAGTTCAAGGTTGAGCGTCAATGGGGCCAGGGTGAGGCGTATATGATCGCTCTATTTCTCATGCCGGTACGATAACTGATCTTAGTGGAGTAAGGGCTGCTCGGTCGCAAGTGTAGTTGGTTACAAATATATGAGGGTGTATTAATGGCACATGAAACTTTCATGGTGCCCCCGACATGCAGTTCCTCCTCTATGCACATATATCCAGATACATACGCACTACATGGGCACCCGAGGGTACTGAACCAGCCACAAATGCATTACTTACCATGCAATACCTAATGGGAAATGGGGAACGACTGACGAGGTGGCTAACCCACCGAATTTGTACTGAGAAAGTGGTCTCCTTACAGCCGCTACGTGATAAGTGGGAAGGTGACGTAGGCCGTACATTTACAGACAAGGAATGGGACACTATACTAGGGTACCCCAAGAAGGTCTCTCGAATTTATCCAACTGATGTTACTGTATAGATCTTACCTGACCCCGCACAGACTAAGTGCTATGTTCCCATGAGCGGATGATGCCTGCCCGTGGTGCCACGCCCCCGACGCAGGGTTGGTACATATGTTATGGGATTGCCCTAGACTAGGACACCACTGGGCGACGATCTGTAAAATACTGACGAATATAGCCCGATGCGCCAGAACCACACGTTGGAATACTGCATTCTGGGACTGGGGCCCCGTGACAAGAAGGGTGGCTCTGCTCGCCGTTTTGCCAATCTTGCGCTCCTGCTGGCCAAGAGAGCTATAACTGCTAGATGGAAGGCTACTAGAGCCCCGTCCCTGCAGGACTGGCAGACGGAAATGCTGAGATGGGGTAGGGCGTAGGGGGCTGAACTGAAACGAGAGGAATATAGAGGCCTAAGGAAAACACCGATTTCGTTGGGATGGTACATGATGATAGAGGATGTCTTGTCTTGTTGAGATGGGCTCGGATTATTGTATGGGGTCTACTCCATAGGAATGGGCCCTGTGAGCTCCTCTCGACTTTTGTGGGTTATACTGTGTGTATTGACAGGACGATGCGGTCTATCTGAGTTAGTGTTCGCAGCCAAGTCGTATACAAATGCGGATATGAGAAATGTGCAGATACCTCTGCTGGGTGCTTAGGGCTGACATGCGGGGAGGTAGGAGGGAGGGTGGGTGTGAGTTTTTGCTAGAAATGTTATGTTTGTATTAGAACTTGATAGATTTGCTTGACGATGAGTCGTTGGCCTGGATTCTTAGCGTAGAGGTAACTGTCGATAACCCTTCGTACTTTTTATAGGAAAGTTATTTGTTATCTTTTTCATTCCTTTTATCTTTTTCTTTGCCGTTTGGGACGCTTTAACAACATTAGACCACTAAATGTTTCTATGCAGGTAATACCAGGGAAGTGCGCGATTGGTGAGTCGTGATATTCAACATTGCTTATCAATCTGTGAACTATGTAATTCCATTATGTATGTATATAACACTGTATGATGTCCGGTTACGTGTTGTTTGTAATTCAATTAAAAAAAAAAAAATCATTCACGCTTCCCTCCGACTGGTCACTTCAAACAGCCTGGAGCTGGGAGAAACACTAGTTTTGAGTCTTCTCTTTTGCCAAAATTCAAGCCCAGTCTAAAACTCTGGCACTCTATTAACGGAACACATCTCACCTTTTGTGCATACATATATCAATTTCCTGCTCTTGAGAGAGTTTAATAGCTGGCTTGAAACGACTGAGAAGTCAGACACAAGCAGTTTTGTTGATGCCATGGATAGACTTTGCCTAACGCAACTAGTCTGGTCTACTATTCACAAGGGAAGTACATCCTTGCCCCCATCTATTTTCACCTAGAGCAAAGTCATTATGAGCACTACCCATATGACTCATCCCTGCACTGGCCATATCGAAATTCCTTTCTTTACCATTATGATATTTCCTTTTGAAACAAGGGTCCCCTCAGGCAGCTGTAGCAAACAGCTGCATGCCTGGGCCAAACTGGATTCCATTGAGTTTAATATGGCTTTTCAGAGTCCGCCTGCGCCTGATATTTCTAGCTGATGATGAAAGTTAATGTAAAACATTTTGTTGGCTGAATCACATCTGAATTACAAAGGATTGACCTGGGTAAACAAAAGCTTTCTCAGAGTACAACTCCAATTGCTCCTTCTTACTCAGGAGACCTATGTTCAGCCAAGCAACTGCGTAAAGCAATGGCAATAGAAAGGCTATGGCGGTAAAAGTATAAGCGGATTCAAAAACAGACTTCTATTGAGGAAATCAAAGCCTGCAAAAAACTTTGCTGAAAGTCTAGAGCTGACTATTTCACATCTACCATTCTTACTGCATATAATACTCCCAGATAAATGTAAAAAATTGTAAACAGTCTTATTTCTCCAGCATCAATGTCCTCTTCTGTTCCTCATTCTATGAAATTAGGTGAATCTTTTCCCACTTTTTTTAGGAGAAAATCTTGAACATATACTGCTCTTTAAACAATGAGGATCTTTCATTAACAACAGATACAACGGTGTTTCTTCTAACTCACTCAGCTCTCAACCTATGCTTTCACAATTCGAGTCTGTAAACCTGGATACCATCCGGGAACATGCGATCACGTTTTTTTCACCTTATGATCCCTGCCCTTCACATATTTTCAGCCTGGTGCTAGATAATAAAGACCCAGAGCTCGTTTCCACAGATTTTGGCCTCAGTGCCCCCTCTGTGGAAAGAGGCGCTGGTGGCTGACCTATTGAGAGAAAAAACCTTCAGCAGATCCCTCAGTATTAAGCAAATACAGTTCAATTTCCCTTATCCCTTGTCCCTCTAGGACTCTAGAAAAAGTAATTTCCCAGCTCTCTGCATCCATAGAATGTATCATCTTTGATAATATGCAGGCTGGTTTCCACCCTACCTATAGAACTGAGATAGCTTCACTCGCTCCCACAGATGATATTCGGATGATGTTGGCTAGAGGTGGGAGCACAGAGCTAGTACATCCAGATCTTACTGTTGCCTTTCATACAGTCTTTCACTCTGTATTTAGTTAAAGGCTCTGTTCCATCGGCATTAAAAAAAAGTGCTTGACTTGCTCTCTTCTTTTCCAAATGATTGCTTCTAATCTGTTGTCTTGTCACCATTTCATTCTCAACCTAAACCTAAACTGAGCTACAAGGTTCTTCATTGAGCCCTAAGCTCTTAAATATTTACCTTATCCACCGGCTGACCAAATCTTTGGGTTTTGGTTTTCTTTAATGCCCATGCAGAGGATACACAGATCATCATCTCTTTTACAGACAGATCTTCTGGCTCCACCAGCAACTTTCATGCTTGGATGCCTGCCATGGCCTGATGGATGAGAAAATACTCACTAGAACTAAATGGAGAAAAAAGCCGAGCTGCTCCTCTTAGAGGGAATGTTCTCCCTTATGGTGGCCCTCAGAAATGGGTATGGTTGCGCCTCCCAAAAAGTCTTTAAAAACCCCGGAGTGATCCTAGATGTCTCTTTGTTTACAAAAAGATCAATGCTCTTGTTTGCTCTTGCTTCTACTACATATGTATATTACACAAAATACTCCACCTGCTTCCCATAGGCTCTCACTGTACAATGGTCCTGGAGATTATTTTAGCACATACAGAATGCTGCACTCTTTTATATCTTGGTTTGCCTACAAGATCATTACAATGGATACAAATAATCCAGAATATTTGTGGACACCTAACCTTCCGCCGTATAGCCCTATCACTTCTCACCTCAAAGACCTTCACTAGTTGTCTGTGAAACAGCACCGGTACTTGAAGGCATCATGCATTGCTCACGGAGTCTATCATAACCGGAACCCAACTTTCATGCAATCAAGAATTGAGCGTTATAGTGCCAAGCAGATGTTGAGTTTGGAAAAAGCCTCCCCCTGTTACAAGATCCTCCAATTTCTAGAGCCCTACAAGAAGGGAGACTCTTCTCCTGTGTTGCCCCTAAGCTATGGAACACCATTTCCATATTTAGTCAGAACATGATTAGCTAATGTTTTGCTAGAACTTGAAAACCTGGTTAATTAGCTGAACTCATTTTGACAGCTCAGGTCATCACTAGGACACCTTTCTTGGGGAGCTGTTCACTGTTTATAAATCCTCATCAACCTCATCTGCAAGCCCCTGACTCCAGCACTGCTAGCTTCCTTCTTCAGCTTTTTTCTGCACTCTCATTCAATTTATGCAGCTATTTGGAATGAAAATCTAGTCACTTCATTGGTAAGCTTTTTTGCTGAGTAGCTAAACAGTGCCCAGAATGTTTCTATTCAAGTAGAAATATTTTTGCATTTGAGAAGGAGGCAAGTGATCAGTAAGAATGCACACACGCAAAAGATACATGTTTCAGTGGCAAATGCAACATCACATTTATTATCATTGCTCTGGAAAAGGGCAATATCTTGCCAGAGCTAATTTCTGTTATTAGAAGATGATCACACTGCATACTGGTGCCTACATTGCATATAGAAAGTGAAAAGTGCACTAAAAGGATTTAGGAATGTTAGATTTGGGGGTCTCTAGTTGGCACAGGTAAGTACTTGTGACAAATAGGGACCCTGGCCTCTAGTCAGGGTAAGGGGGATAAACTCTTTAGATAACCACTGCACACCCCCTTGGTAGCTTGGCACGAGCAGACAGGCTTATCCCAAAGGCAATGTCTAAAGTATTTGTACCAACACGCACAGTAACACAGTGAAAACACCACAAATGGACTACACACCAGTTTAGAAAAATAGAAGTATTTAATCTAAACTAAACAAGACCAAAACGACAAAAATCCAACATACACAGTTCAAGAATATGGTTTCAAAAGAGTTCTTAAGGTTGCATTGAACTAATCCACAGTTTCGTCACGTTTTAGCAAACAGTACCTTTAGGTGCGACAAAAGTTCCAAGTGAAAGCTGCAGTGTTGAAAAACAAGCGATGCGTCACTCCTGAGACCCTGGGGAGGCAATGCGACAACCCCGCTGGACGCAGCAGGTGAGTTGCGGTGACTCCCGTCTGTATGGGGAGGGATGCGATATGTATTGTATGGATTCCAGTGCACAGGTTCCGTAGGAAGTGTCTCGCAAAGGTAAGATGCGACGATCATCGGGACGGCGATGATCTCAGGTGCGGCAGCGATGCGCAGCACAGCGTCGATCTTTTCCTCTCGCGGCATCTCGATGCGATGGCTCTGCGACGACTCTCGCAGTAGAGTTCAGGAGGGGAAGCTGGGGGTGAAGTCCTTTTGTTCCTGGGACTTCTTAACAGGGAGCCAGCTCAACTCAAGCCTTTGGAGATCTTTTCAAGCAAGGGGATACATCACAAAGCAAAGTCCTTCCCCTCTCCTTGGCAGCAAAGCAACTGCAGGTTAGCCCACAAACACACAGCAGGCCGGTCCTTCCTCTTCAGTCTTCCAGCTTTCTCCTTGGCAGCGGTTCCTTCTTGATTCCAGGATGATATAATTTTCTGTAGTCTAGGGTCCTATACTTATACCCCTAAAAGTATTTGTTCCCTTTGTGCAGGAGGGCTCTGAGCCCGGTCTGAACCAGTTCTGGGTGTTCCTTGAGCACTTTGTTTTTCTGGCTTCTCCTTTCCTTTCAGAGAGAGGGGCAGGGTCGTCAGCCGCCCAGCAGGAGGTGGAGCCAGCATTGTGGAAGGCAGGCACATCCCTATTCAGGCCCATGTGCTACCAACCTCCCACCACTCTAGATGCAGATGGAGCTATTCAGGCAAGGGATGGCCCACTCAGCCTCTGGGAGCCACCCAGCCCCTGTCACTCACAAACCAGACAGTCAATTTACAAACAGGCCAAGGCACACAGAAAGGTCAGACAAGAGAACAACCACTTTCTAAAAAGTGCTGTTCTCAAACACAGGATTAAAAAAAACACCTTTCCTAAAAGATGTGTTATCAAATTCTGAGTTCAGGGATACCAGACTTTTATGTCCTATCTTGCTCCTATGGGAAGATATGCAGGTAATCACTGTACACAGCATTCCCCATTATAGCCTATGGGCAAGATAGCCTTACAGCAGTGAAAAACGAAAATGGCTGTAATTCACTACCAGAGCATGTCAACTGCACTAGTACATGCTCTACCTTTCACATACACTGCACCCTGCCCAGGGGGTACCTTGGGCCTTCCATACGGGTGTACAATGTGTACAGAAAGGGAAGGGTTAGGCCTGGTCAGTGGGGACACTGGCCAGGTTGACATGGCAGTTCACACACTGCGCACAGGCACTGCAGTGGCAGGCCTCAGACACCATTTTAGGGCTACTCATGTGGGTGGCACAATCAGTGCTGCAGACCCACTAGTAGCATTTGAATCACCAGCCCTGGCACACTCAGTGCACTTTACTAGGGGACTTATTGGTAATACAAATATGCCAATCATGGATAACCAATCACAATACCATTTATACAGAGAGCATATGCACTTTCGCACTGATCAGCAGTGGAAAAGTGCCCAGAGTCCTACTGCCAACAACCACGGGTCAGGAAAAATAAAGGAGGAAGAAGCAAAAAAGTTTGGGGATAACCCTGCAAAAAGGGCCATTTCCAACAAGGATGTTGTAAGATTTAAGAAAGAAACACTTCATTGCTTCTTGTGAGAGACGAATGTCATCTTGGTCACCTTTTATCTTTTTTGGTATTTCAAACTATGGGACCAAATACGGAGAGTAATGTATTATAACACCGAATTCTCATCATTATGTGCCATTTCATAGATTTTCAGTGCACTAAGATGTAAACACCTCGTATCTTGCTTTCACCCGATCTGCGTACACACTTTTGGCAGAGGTGTTTGTACCACAGTGATTTTGCCTTTTTTTGTCCCTCCTTCCTCTTCTACCTCCTGGCAGCTGTCGCCAGACAATTATGTGAACATCACTAGAGAGGGGCTTTGGCTCCGCCCACATGTCTGGAGCCAGGAGTACGTTTTGATTCAGAAGAAATTGTGTAGTTACTCCAAAAAGTTCTTGCCCTAGATATCGCTGTGATAATTTTGTTTATGCAGCTTTTTGAACTTCAACTTTCAGGGGCACAGACATGGCACTGTAATGCTATTAAAATGTCTTAGATGACTAGATAATTTATGGTGTTTTTTCCTCTGGCAGGAGCACAGATAGGACAAGGGCAGTCATTAACCTATGTGGATGTTTGGGTCTAGCTTAGCAGTGCAACTGTGAGTTTGAGTTTAAATTATTTGTATAGCGCACGTACACCTGAACGGTTTCATGGCGCTGTGGATCACTGAACCTCAATTAGCGGAGGGGACCAGGAGGCAGAAAAGGAATTATTGAGGGAAAGCCTGTGAGAAAAGAAAGGTTTTTAATGCTTTTCGGAACATAGAATATTGGGTAAGGGACCTAAGGTGGAGGGGGAGCGAGTTCCAGAAGGTGGGGGCGAGTGTTGAGAATTTGGAACCTCCCCATTTTTTTCGCCGAAACCGGGGAACTGTCAACAGGTGTTGGGAGGAGGACCGCAATTCCCTTGCAGGGGCATAGGTTTTTATCTCAGAAGAGATAAAGGCAGGGCCGGAACCTGACTGGGCCTGAAAAGTAATGCAACCCATTTTGAACAGGGATCGTTCGCGAATAGGGAGCCAGTGCAAGGTTTTAAGAAGGGGGTGACATGATGGGACTTGGCCAGCTTATAGACTAGGCGAGCGGCCTGGTTCTGCACCAGCTGAAGCTGACGAACATTATAAGCGGGCATACCACAGTATAAAGCGTTGCCGTAGTCTAATCTAGAACCAACCATAGCCAGTACAATGAGTTTTAGGGCAGGAAAAGAGAAAAAGCTGGATACCTTGCGAATGGTGCGGAGAGAGAGGAAAGAAGAGGACACCACTGAACTCACCTGGGAGTGCAGGGTGAGTTGATCATTGATCTTGAAACCAAGCGTTTTGACGGAGGGGGGTGGCGGAGGACCAAGGGAGGGGGGCCAAAAGAGAGGGGACCAGGGACTGGCACAACCACCTGTCAAAACCAGTTCGGTTTTGTCTGGGTTTAATTTCAGGTGGTTGTGGTTCATCCAATCCCGGTTGAAGATCATAGTGGTTTGAAAATTAGACATGGAGTGAGGGGATGAGGATAGGGTGAAAATGAGCTGGAGGTCATCCGCATAATTAAATACGGAGACCTCCATTTGTTGAAGGGCAAAGATGAGAGGGGCAATGTACAGAACTCCACTCCTGAGGCGGAAGCCGGGAGTTTAGCATTTTAGCACTGTGATTTGTTTTAAATAACTGCTAATATTCCTGTTGTGTACCTGATTTGCGCAGCACACCGCCAAGCCGACTCGGGGCTGACGCGGCACACCGCTGCCAGGGCAACGCCGACTTCCCATTCGGCTGACACGCCCACTCGCGCTGACCACGCCCCCTGCCTCTACTTAAACGCGCGCTGAATACGAGCAAGCGTTTCAGAACTCCACTCCTGAGGCGGAAGCCGGGAGTTTAGCATTTTAGCACTGTGATTTGTTTTAAATAACTGCTAATATTCCTGTTGTGTACCTGATTTGCGCAGCACACCGCCAAGCCGACTCGGGGCTGACGCGGCACACCGCTGCCAGGGCAACGCCGACTTCCCATTCGGCTGACACGCCCACTCGCGCTGACCACGCCCCCTGCCTCTACTTAAACGCGCGCTGAATACGAGCAAGCGTTTCAGAACTCCACTCCTGAGGCGGAAGCCGGGAGTTTAGCATTTTAGCACTGTGATTTGTTTTAAATAACTGCTAATATTCCTGTTGTGTACCTGATTTGCGCAGCACACCGCCAAGCCGACTCGGGGCTGACGCGGCACACCGCTGCCAGGGCAACGCCGACTTCCCATTCGGCTGACACGCCCACTCGCGCTGACCACGCCCCCTGCCTCTACTTAAACGCGCGCTGAATACGAGCAAGCGTTTCAGAACTCCACTCCTGAGGCGGAAGCCGGGAGTTTAGCATTTTAGCACTGTGATTTGTTTTAAATAACTGCTAATATTCCTGTTGTGTACCTGATTTGCGCAGCACACCGCCAAGCCGACTCGGGGCTGACGCGGCACACCGCTGCCAGGGCAACGCCGACTTCCCATTCGGCTGACACGCCCACTCGCGCTGACCACGCCCCCTGCCTCTACTTAAACGCGCGCTGAATACGAGCAAGCGTTTCAGAACTCCACTCCTGAGGCGGAAGCCGGGAGTTTAGCATTTTAGCACTGTGATTTGTTTTAAATAACTGCTAATATTCCTGTTGTGTACCTGATTTGCGCAGCACACCGCCAAGCCGACTCGGGGCTGACGCGGCACACCGCTGCCAGGGCAACGCCGACTTCCCATTCGGCTGACACGCCCACTCGCGCTGACCACACCCCCTCCAATGTCAGCTGAAGCCCAATAAATCATGTGCTGCAACCGGAAGCGCAGCGGACGAGCGCAGCGGGCGCGCCGATTGCGCGCCGAAGGCGCGCATAAGGCAAGCTCGTCTGCGCTCGTCCGCGTCGAGGACGGGCTAAGGGCCACTTCCCCTGCCGCTCCAACTCCACCACGGGCGGCAAACCCGATAAGATACATCTATACCGCTGCCGAACATCTCAACCTCAGACATGTAGCAGAACGGCCCCATGTTCCTCCCTGTTTTAGGCATACCAATCCTATCATGGGCCCTCACTACTGTCCTACTTGCATTTTGGACACTAACAAACCGACCAACACTGCCTCACGCCCAATATCAGCAGCACTCATAAATGCAAGATCGCTTCCCAAACACAAGCTTGAAATTGCTGATTTAATAGACACCTATAAACTGGATCTTCTGTTTATTACAGAAACCTGGGGGGACGAAGCATCAGGTCCAGATTTCAAAGCTGCCACCCCTATCAACTTCAATGTGTGCAGATTAGACAGACCCATAAAAAAAGGTGGAGGCATATCCATAATATACAGAGACCACATCAAACTCTCCACGGCACAAACTACATGCCCCGAATACGAAGGCCTCCTTTTCACATTAGGCCTTTCTGCTAAATCATCATTCAAGGGCATGCTAATCTATCGACCTCCGGGATCGAGATCCAAGTTCCTAGCCAACTTAGGAAATATAATTGAAGTGGCCGCAGGCTCCCCATATTTCACCATACTGGGCGATCTTAATTTTCATTTAGAAAACTCCAATGACCCGGATACCACACAGTTAATCACGGATCTAGCTGCCGCCGGCCTGATGCAAATAGTAGAATCTCCCACTCATCAAGCAGGCCACACTCTGGACGGTCTATTTACCAACAACCCCCAAATAACCGTTACACAAGTAATCCCTCTGATATGGTCAGACCATTCAGCGATCTGCTTCTCCATCGAAGTGAGCCCTACTAAATCCCCGCCCACATCCGTCTCAGAATCCACTTATAGAGACTGGAAACATATCAACCTATCTCAGTTATCTGAGATAATGCAAGAAACCCACATTCCTAATGAACAAGACCCTACCATGGCTTCCTCTAACTATATGAACAATTTAATCTTGGCATGCAACAAACTAGCCCCGACTAAAAACTCACGCCGAAACAGGAAATTACCATCAGCACAATGGTTTACAGAGCCCCTTCGAATTCAGAGACAGCATTGTAGGAACCTCGAAAGGAAGTGGCGCCGGCAATACAACCCCATTGACAAAACAAACTACAAAAACGCTCTTTCCATCTACAAAAAACTTATAAACTCAGAAAAAAGTCGCTACTACATCGCCCAAATCAACCAGGCAAAAAACTCAGCAGGAGAACTGTTTCAGGTGGTTACCCATCTGTCTAATCCACCTGCCCCACGACTAGAAGGCTCACAATCCCTAGCAGACGATTTGGCTAGCTTCTTTGAGGATAAGGTTAGCTCCATTTTTTCAACTTTCTCCCATTCATCCTCTCTCCCCCCCCTGACATCACCTCCTATAACCAATAAAGTCAGCTTCATATCTTTTCATCCGACTAATCAAGAACAAATCCGACATCTGGTAACTAGCACTAAATCGGGATCTCCCCTAGACCCATGCCCTCCAGCTATTCTGAATCTTATCCCAGAATCCATCTCCCCCGCGTTATCCACTATCTGTAACGCCATGTTTTCTACAGGCATCTATCCATCGGTCTGGAAAGAGGCAATCATTAAACCTCTCCTCAAGAAACCAACATTGGACCTTCTTCTCCCTGCTAGTTATAGACCCATCGCCTGCCTTCCCTTCCCAGCTAAGATCTTCGAGAAGGTAATGAATACCCAACTCTCCAAATATATCAACGACAACGATCTTTTAGACGACACTCAGTTCGGTTTCAGGCAGGGCCATGGAACGGAAACTGCACTGCTCAAGGCAGCAGATGAGATCAGAACAGCTATGGACAAAGGAGGCGCGGTGGTCCTAATACTACTGGACCTTTCCGCTGCATTTGACACGGTCGATCATGTCACTCTGATCGACCGTGTCTCAGCTTTAGGCATAAGAGACAAGGCCAAAGACCTTATCGCCTCATTTTTAGCTAACCGCCCACAAACAGTCAAGATGGGCAACTTCACCTCCCAGACCTTCTCCCTCCCCTGCGGAGTTCCACAGGGTTCCTCGCTAAGTCCGACACTTTTTAATATCTACGTGTCGGACTTGGCGAGAGTAATAAAATCCCATGGCATAGCCCTCACAACGTATGCTGACGACACCCAATTAGTGCTATCAGTGCACAATGACGGAACTTTGGTCGCAGCAAATTTTCAAGAAGGGATGAAAGCGATAAGCTCCTGGATGTCATCTAACTGCCTCAAGCTGAATTCCAACAAAACAGAGGTGATGACATTCGGGAGCTTGCAGCCGGCCTGGTCCCCACAGTGGTGGCCATCACAGATGGGCTCGCCCCCCCAGCCAGTAGTCAAGGTACGAAATTTGGGAGTCACTTTTGATAACAAATTGACGTTCCTCCACCACGCCAATTCTGTGGTATCCTCTGCTTTCTTCATCCTAAAAAGAATAAAGAAACTCCTCCCCTATCTGCCACAATCCGCCGGTAAAACATTGATCAGTACCCTAGTGTTCTCCAGAACAGATTATTGCAACTCCTTATTTCTGAATGCTCAGGAAAAGGTACTTAATAAGCTCCAGACGGTACAAAATGCCGCAGCCAGAATTCTCCTATCCATCCCCAAATTCACCCCTACCTCCCCTTACATCAAAAAATTACACTGGCTCCCCATCAGGAGCCGAATAAAGTTTAAGGCACTCTGTATAGCCTACAAAACTTTGAACAGTCCCGGACCATTGTTCCTAAAAAAAGCTCTCTGCCCAGTGGAACATCAGAGAACATTACGGTCAGCATCAGCCCATCTGTTAAAAGTCCCTCGGACAAAAAAAACCAACTGGGGAGACAGATGCTTCACCATCGCAACTGCCAAACTATGGAACACTCTGCCACTCCACATTAAAACTGCCCCTACGCTACTAAAATTTAGAAAAAGCCTCAAAACCTGGCTGTTTACCTCATAAACTCTACCCAACTGAAGTGAAGTTCTGTAACATTAGCGCCGAGACACCCGTATGGGTAATTGATGCGCTCTAAAAATTGCGATAAATAAATAAATAAATAAAGAGTAGTGGGGAGAGGGAAGAACCCTGGGGGACCCCACAAGACACCTTACAGGGTTCAGCCGATAAGTCGCCCAGGCGCACAGCTTGGGTGCGGTCCCTTAGGAAGGAGGACAGCCAGACCAGGGCTACCCCGCCGATCTCGGCCGCCTTGACACGGGAAAGTAAGATGGAGTGGTCCACCGTGTCAAAGGCGGCCGAGAGGTCGAGGAGGACCAGGGCCTGGGGAAGGTTAGTGTCCATACCTTCTCTAAGGTTGTCAAGGACGGATAGCGCCACAGACTCGGTGGAATGGGCGGGGCGAAATCCGGCCTGACGGGGGGCTAATACCTGGTTTTCTTCCACAAAGGTGGTGAGGGCTCTGGTCACGTGTCGTTCCAATACTTTCCCTAAAAAGGGTAGTAAGGAAATGGGTCGGTAGTTGACAGGAGCAGAGGGGTCAGCGCCAGGTTTTTTGAGGATGGGGAAGATTATGGCTGTTTTTAGGGTTGGAGGAACAACGCCCTGAGATAGAGAACAGTTGAGAAAAGAAAGTGGGGGTAACACACAGGTCGTGAAAATGAGCCTGAGGATGTGAGCAGGGCACGGGTCAAGGGGGGAACCAGATTTAACCAAGGAAAGAAGGGAAAGTTAGGATTCTTCCGTTAAGGGGGGGAAAGAATCAAAGCAAGCCTTAGCAGGAGGGCTAGGGGGATTGAGGAAGGAGGAGGAGGGGGGAGAGATGTTGGCTTTGATTTTTTCAATCTTGTCAAGGAAATAAGTTTTCAAAGAATTGCATAGAGACTGTGAAGGAGAAGGTTTGAGGGTGGTTCTGTCAGAATAAGCAAGCTTGTGGATTATAGAAAAGATTTCTTTAGGCTGGTTCTCGGCGGCTAAGATTTTTGAAGAGAAGTAGTTTGTTTTGGTGGTTAAGATGGTTTTCTTGTATTGCGACAGGAGAGAGATGTACTGGGCTTTAAGGCTGGGGCAGTAATGACGTCTCCAGGCTCGTTCGGCGAGGCGAACTGAGAGTTTTAAAGCCTTAAGTTCCTCATTGAACCAGCGGTTGGAGTTGTTGGGCCGTTTAGAGGAAACTCGCCTGAGGGGGGAGATCGAATCGCAGCCTGACTGGAGCCACGAGTTGATAGAGTCTGCTTGAGCTGTCAGCGATAATCCGAGTAGATCTGGGCAGGAGGGAAAGAGTGTGGAGGCCACTACGGACGCATCAATCCGGCCCCAAGAACGAGCCCAGATATTTTTGGAAAGTGGGAGCTTAGTGGTTAAGTCAAGAGGTGAAGAAAAGGAAATCAAAAAGTGGTCGAACCAAGGGCAGGGAGAGGTGAAAAAGGAGACTATAGGGCAGTTGAGGGACCAAATCTGGTCAAGGGTGTGACCCTGAATGTGAGTGGGGGAGTGGACATAGGAATTGAAGTTGAAGGAACGAAGGGTGTCTGAGAATTCTTTGGAAATAGAGCATTCTGCTGGGTCAGAGGGCCAAAAGTTAAAATCACCTAGCACCATGATGGAGGAGTTGTTAACCGCTAGGGTGGCCACCAACTCTTGAAACCCAGGGAGGAAGGTTTGAGAAGGTTGGGGGGGGACGATACATGAGTAGGCAGGTAAGAGGGACTTTGAGGGAGAGAGAACGGACGACTAGGAAGTCGGAGGTGCCAATAGGGGGGAAAGTGAGGGGCTGAAAAGGAAGCTCTTTACGAGCGATCAAAGCGACCCCCCGCCTGCTTTGTCAGCGGGACGGTCGGCGCAAAGCGCGTAGTAAGTGGCAGGGAGAGTTGCTAATAAAGAAGGGAGGGAGCTATCACGAAACCAGGTCTCTGTGAGGAATAGGAGATCAGGTTTGTGTAAGTCTAGTAGAACAAAGAGTTTGTGGTATTGCTTAACAGCAGAGCGCGTGTTAAGATAGTAGATGGAAAGAGAAGCAGGTTTGGATGCAGCGGGGGGCTCAGGGCAGGAGGCGGGGGGGAGAAGGGCAGTGAGACTGGGAGGGGAAAGAAGAAGGGGGTATGGAAGCTGTGAGTCCCAAACTGTCGATATAGGAGGTCACAGAATCATTGAGCGGCCAGGGGCCTTGATGACCGTAAAGTTGGGCAGAGGAGTATTATTGTCTCGGTAGGGCAAGGGGGGGTGTCCCTTTGACCGGTCGATTGCAGACGGGCGCAGACGGGCTTGCCTTAGGCACGCCTTCGGCGCGCAAACGTCGCGCCCGCTGCGCTCGTCCGCTGCGCTTCCGGTAGGGACACATACTTTATGCAAGTGGAAGAGAGGGTTGGAAGGGGGCGTGGCCAGCGCAGGTGGGCGTGTCCTGCTGGTCGCGGAAATGGCGGCAATAATATCAAAACACCTCACCCGCTGCAGCGATAAATCCGCTGTGCTGGGGTGTCTGTGCCAGAAGCGAATTCAATGCGCAAGGATAGGTGAGTAAGTAGTTTTAAAAACACAGTGAAATACAGTTTTAAAAAGTTGCAAGAGATCGCTGCTCCCGGCTGTGCCTCAGGAGGAATTCGGTGAACTGGGCGGCGCTCGTAGTCAGCACTGTATATAAGCCTGGTGGAGGGGGCGTGGCCAGCGCAGGTGGGCGTGTCCTGCTGGTCGCGGAAATGGCGGCAATAATGTCAAAACACCTCACCCGCTGCAGCGATAAATCCGCTGTGCAGGGGTGTCTGTGCCAGAAGCGAATTTAATGCGCAAGGATAGGCGAGTAACTAGTTTTAAAAAACACAGTGAAATACAGTTTTAAACAGTTGCAAGAGATCGCTGCTCCCGGCTGTGCCTCAGGAGGAATTCGGTGAACTGGGCGGCGCTCGTAGTCAGCGCTATATATAAGCCTGGTGGAGGGGGCGTGGCCAGCGCAGGTGGGCGTGTCCTGCTGGTCGCGGAAATGGCGGCAATAATGTCAAAACACCTCACCCGCTGCAGCGATAAATTCGCTGTGCTGGGGTGTCTGTGCCAGAAGCAAATTCAATGCGCAAGGATAGGTGAGTAAGTAGTTTTACAAAACACAGTGAAATACAGTTTTAAAAAGTTGCAAGAGATCGCTGCTCCCGGCTGTGCCTCAGGAGGAATTCTTACCTTAATAATTTTTAACCTACACCAATAGTACTCTACAGGTCTTTGCTTACACACAAATACATATTCATTCCAATGCTATTTACTTGTATTGTATCGTATTGCAATTGGATTTATATAGCACTTCCTACCCCTGACGAGGCATCAACGCACTTTTTCAGTGAATAGCACGCTACTCCGGAACCCATAAAGGATTAGTGTTGAATTAGTATAGTGAAATATGGAAGTATGTTGAGTGGTGGACATACCTTTCAAACCAAACTTGTTGACAATGCCAATGCTTGTTTATTTGTTTTTCACACTTGACAGCAATGCATTTGGTATTCATTTTTTTTCGTGGAGGGCTGCGAAGGCTCACAATCATATTCAGGTTGTGGTTTGTGTAAAAAAATTAAACGGGGAGAAAATGCTGTTCAGCCCGCTTCCACAGAAGCCGCCCACAATATCTGTGCTCCCTACCTCGCCACCTTGCTGTGGCATTTTGCCCCCTGTTTCTGCCTCGTTGCTCATTTACTCGGTGCATTGCAGTCAGTGAAATATCAATCAGAAGGAAGAATGCAGCACGAATCCCACATACCCTTTTACCCTCGAGGAAAAACCTCAGAGCAAGAGTGGTAGAAAAAAGAATGAATGCAATTATTTCAAAAAGTTCTTGCATGAAAACAAAAGGATACAAAGTACCAACAAAGTAAAGAGGAAACACGAGACGAGGTAGGGTTTCTGTGGCAACAACGGGCAGGATGTTGTTCCACCAACAGTTTATCACTCCTGAAAGACGTTGGCAGAATTGTCCTTTTCTCTAACAAAAATAGATATGTGACTAGAAAAGAGAGGGACAGACAAACGCATAACTGCTGCTGCTGCTGGAATGACTCAAGATTCAAGCCACTTAAGATCGAGGTCCTCCGCACACGCCCCCACGCCCCCCCCCCCCTCCCAACACCACCCATCCCCTCAGCCCCATGGGAAGGAAACAACATTCACGGTGCAGAAGGAAATGTAGTAAATATATTAATGTTAACACTGTTATTGTGACAAGCATCTGGAATGAGTGTAATGTGTTGTTATTCATAATATGTTTGTGTTAAACTAAAGGGTCTCAAAGTACAACAACAAATCATTAAAGCAATGAATATTCTATTTGAATCCCTTACAAAAAAAGATGTGATTAATTTAAAACATAAAGTTATAGATTCAGTGGCTAAATGAAAAGGATAAATACACAAAGAAAAAGTACGACTACAATGAGAGTTACAATCAAGCTAACCAGTTGATAAGCAGTGGACGGCTTTTATGCCCACTTTTAGAAAATAAAAGGTCTTGCAGGGACAGCGCATGCGAGACCAAACAAGCATTTACAATGCAATGGTTTTGCCTTTGTTAAAGTTAGAGCTATTGGCATTGCTCTTGACATTATTTTTATTTATGGTTTTTTTCAACATAAATAAATGGCATTGTCATTTACAATGCCACTAGCTTTATCTCTCGCAAATGACACACACAAACACACACAGAGCCCCCTACACACACCCCCACACAGAGCCCCCCACACACAGCCACACAGAGCCCCCCACACACACAGCCACACAGAGCCCCCCACACACACAGCCACACAGAGCCCCCCACACACACAGCCACACAAAGCTTCCTACACACACAGCCACACAGAGCCCTCCACACACACCCACACAGCACAAGCAGGCAACAGGGGCACACGGAGGCACAAGCAGGCAACAGGGGCACACAGAGGCACAAGCAGGCAACAGGGGCACACAGAGGCACAAGCAGGCAACAGGGGCACACGGAGGCACAAGCAGGCAACAGAGGCACACGGAGGCACAAGCAGGCAACAGGGGCACGAAAACGGAGGCACAAGCAGGCAACAGGGGCACGAAAACGGAGGCACAAGCAGGCAACAGGGGCACACGGAGGCACAAGCAGGCAACAGGGGCACACGGAGGCACAAGCAGGCAACAGGGGCACACGGAGGCACAAGCAGGCAACAGGGGCATGAAAACAGGCACAAGCAGGCAACAGGGGCACGAAAACTGAGGCACAAGCAGGCGACAGGGGCACAAGGAGGCACCAGCAGGCAACAGGGGCACACGGAGGCACAAGCAGGCAACAGGGGCACACGTAGGCACAAGCAGGCAACAGGGGCACACGGAGGCACAAACAGGTAACAGGGGCACACGGAGGCACAAGCAGGCAACAGGGGCACACGGAGGCACAAGCAGGCAACAGGGGCACACGGAGGCACAAGCAGGCAACAGGGTCATGAAAACAAGCACAAGCAGGCAAAAGGGTCACAAGCATGAATTGTAATTTAGACGGGGCTGAAGTGGAGAACGGTCAGTAGGGAAGTAGTGCGGCTGGTGCAGTGGTACCAGGCCGAAAGGTGAGAGGGGCTGTCTGCACCCCAGTTTGGACAGTTTCCACTACCTAACAGGGATTGGTGGGAGGGGGGGCGTACTTCTTGCTTGCTTTAGGGCTGTTACTTCGGGGACGCAGTGCACGCTCCTGCCTGCTGCCGCCGGGACACGACAACAGGCAGGGAGAGGACAGGCTGGGAGAGGGCAGGGAGGAGACAGGCTGGGAGAGGGCAGGCTGGGAGAGGGAGGGGACAAGCTGGGAGAGGGCAGGCTGGGAGAGGGCAGGGAGGGGACAGGTTGGGAGAGGGCAGGCTGGAAGTGGACAGGCTGGGAGAGGACAGGCTGGGAAAGGGCAGGCTGGAAGTGGACAGGCTGGGAAAGGGCAGGGAGGGGACAGGCTGGGAGAGAACAGGCTGGGAGAGAACAGGCTGGGAGAGGACAGGCTGCGAGAAGACAGGCTGCGAGAGGACAGGCTGCGAGAGGACAGGCTGCGAGAGGACAGGCTGCGAGAGGACAGGCTGGAAGAGGACAGGCTGGAAGAGGACAGGCTGGAAGAGAGCAGGCTGGGAGAGGGCAGGCTGGGAGAGGGCAGGCTGGGAGAGGGCAGCAAACAGCTGGCCTGGGAAAACAGCACAGGGATCCTTGAAACCAACGCCCGTACTTCATAACTGTAACCAGTCCCTATAAGACCAGGGAAGCAGTGCTTGGATCCCTGAAACCAGAGGCAATTCTCTGTGTCTGAAGCCTGTCCGGAAACTTGCAAACCCAGGCCTCACTGGAGAGACACTGGCGATTGCCATCTTGAGGAGTGAAATGACTGGTGGATCGTGACAACTTCAGGAATAGCCTTTTGGTGCGGTTGGTGATCAGGACAGCAGAGGAAGCCCGAGTATCATCTTTGTTGGGGGCTGTTCGGGGATCAAAACAAAAATGGAGGAAGGCCCTCTGAGAGGGGGGGGGGGGAGGGGTCTGATTCATCACCAGCTCATTGAAGTGTTCCGAGTTAGAATCGTCTTTAGTTGTAGGGGAGGGCTGATGGGCGGGGGCAGAGGTCACTCACTCTGGTCTCCCTGTAGGGCCACAGCATTCACCATCTTGCAGAGTGAAAGCTGAAGGCCAAGGCGTCGGCCGCAGCCCCGTACTGCCGTCCTACAGGCGCCTGGCCGATACCACGCAGCGCTGTCCCAGGCTCTCGTCCGCCTGCCTCCTACTTGCCCTGCAGCCAACCATCTCCTCGGATGACGGGCTGCCGGCGATACCTCCCTGCAGCTTGGTTTGACCTTCATGCCCTTTCCCGCAGATCGGTCCGGCTCGCCGAGCTCCTCATGCCGCCATGTTGGGGTCAGGCAGCGTATTCTTGAACCCTCCCCAAGTCTCCCTCAGGTCGTTATTGCTGCCGCCAATGAGACCACCAGGCTCCGGGATGTTTCCTAAATGTGAAACCGGGGTCCCAGAGCGGCCAGACCCCCTGGGTCCGCAAAAGAGAAATCAACGTGGCAGGCTACTGCCCGGGCGCCGCATGAGACAGGAGCAGGAAGGCGGGTGCCCTCAATCCCGGACCAGATTTGGGGGCGTTGATGAGAAGAGGCTTTCGGCTGACGTAGCCAAAAGCCAAAAATTCTCGGGAACGCCCCCGAATCTGGTCCGAGATTGACGGACAGAGCCCTCTCCCAATGGCTAGCCTCCATTTATGGAGCTAGCCAATGGGAGGAGGGGGCGGATACCCGACCCCACACAGAAATCATAACGTTTTTTGGCGCATGCGCACTACGTGCGCATCGCCAGTCAAAACCTAAAAAGGATTCTGATTTTGTAGACTTAACAAGGAAACTTCAGCCTGATGCTTCCCCATCTAAGTTATTCGGTACATGAGTAGAACTGATGACAGCTTCATTGCTTGCATGTATCCATGCTGGGAGTATTGTGATGAAAGTCTCGTTTTGACACTGACGTGTAGGGTTGCATCCTGCTGAAGCAGATTCTGCTCAAGGCCTTCTAAATGTGAAACTGTAAAATGGTGGATTCAATAAACGTAACATTTCAAAGATGGATGCCCGTGTTCCATCTGCTTTCCTTTGCCTTCTACAAGTCTGACAACATTTATTATATTAGAATTTAATGCATAGTCAACGAAATGAAAACAACAACTCGTATCCAAAATAGCACCAAGGTTTTCAAATAGTATAAGTGGACGCCACATTTTTGCATATCCTCAAAGGTGGGTGATTTTGTTAATGTACACATATATTCATTTTATGTATCAGTCACTATTGCTGTCTATTTTTAGTGACATTAGCAATACACTAGGTGCCTGAAACATTACCCACTTATGTTACAACGATGACAAGAATTTAATTTCTGTGTCACACAACTAGGTGTCAAAGATATTACAACTCTAACCTCCTTGCTGGGCACTTTCATTACCTGCTTCATTCCATGATGCCTGGTCCATCAATGTTAAGAGGAAAAGACTAGAACGGGAAAACTGCTCCAGTTCCTTGTGTACAATACAAGTAGAATCTGTGGCAATATGATGAAGTATCTATGCATGAAACAGAATCAGTGTGTCATATTTCCAGATTACACTGGGCCATGAGGCATCAAAGGGGAGTAAGCTGTTAATGGACAAATACATGAGAAATGTTATGTAGCACCCTGTACCAGGTAGCCCTCTAGCAATGCCAATGTACCAAGAGGCACCATGTCAAAAATAGTAATAAGCATTGGCAAGCCAATAGATCTCGATCTTTGGATCTATTGGCTTTGCTAATGATGTTTGCCAAAACCGTGCAAAACTGGCAAAAAATATTTTATTTTATGCTGTTGCTGTGCAGCATCGGCCAACATAATGCGGGAGGGGGGTGGAAAAGCACACAAGGGAAAGAGCAACACAGAGTGCAGGGTGAGTGGTGGGTTTGTATGGAGTAGAAAAAGACCAGGGTGAGAGCAACACGGAGCATGCGGGTGAAAAGTACACAAGGGACGGATCAATACAGAGTGCAGAAGAAGGAAGGAATAAATCAGAGCAAGATATCTAATGTCCTATTTAAAACAAGGGCTTCTGTAAACGTATAATAATCCACATTTGTAAAGCGCGAACAATCACCCGTAAGGGTCTCTAGGCACTGGGGGCCGTCGGGAAGATTAAGCAAGCTATTGCCCAGAGTCACATGGTGCTGGGCTAATCTGCCGCCGGGGATCGAACCGTAATCCCCAAATTCCACCGTCAGTCGCCCTGGCCGCGACGCCACACCTCTCCACTATCTATCTAGGTCATGCAACAAAAAAAAACGTATGACACAAAAAAAAATATGCAGAAGGTGTATTTATACAATGCTATCTTCTAAACTTCAACAAAGCCTGTTTCTACTGTTGTTATCATAGCAGTGTTGGCAACAACAGGGGACCCTTGCTCATGGCATCATGTGTTGCCTGGCCTATAGCATCCCACCTGCAAATGCCTATTTAAACATAGGAGCACCATGTGGAAGCCAGAGGTAGTTTTTAAAGTAAGGAAGATGGCATTTCACTTAAAACGCCCGTGGATTGGCATCCTCGCCCCCTCCCCCCAGCCGCACAAACAGAGTACAGTCTAGTTAGAACACAACAGCTTACCGGTCCCTATTAAACAACATTGTCCTAGTTACAGTGTACCCCAGTTAAAGTCACCCCAGTTGAAGAGTTCCGTTTGTTATCACAAACAGAACAAGATGTTGATCACAGTACTAGCGCCTAGCGCTCAGCTCACAGTACATACTGTAGGCACTCACCTGCAGACACAAGTCTCGCACCAGTAGGCTTGCCCATGTCGCCTGTGACAATAACTAAACGCTGTCTACGTCAAAAACTGAATTATGGCTTTACAAATTGACTTGTATTACTATTTGCGAGATGACTAATCTTGAAGTAAATGCAATGTATGTACTGTAAAAAAAAAAATGCCAATAAAAATGATTTTGCACAAAAAAAAAAAGATGGAATTTCACAGACCTAAAATCCATATTTAATATACATTAAAATATTCCAGTGAGAACAAACTTCAAGCTCTGCCTGGAGCTCCTCTTCGAGCCTCTAATTTCTAAATAGCAACCAAAGAAAATAGCACTGTTGCTCGTGTTCTGGGCATACTTAAATAGACCCTGCTGTGCAACGTAAAGCTTTGTGGACTGGTCAGCATATAGGAGGAATGAGATGTAAACTGACAGATATCACCATTCATATGACATTGTCTGCAAAGTAACCTGATTATCCACGGAGGAATCTATACCTGGAGTAAATACCGCTGACCATGTCGTGCTGGAGGGGGATGTCTGCAGTCTTGCTGGGCCCAGCTGCTTTTGACATCAGCAGGACCACCAACCCGCGCATCTGTAGATTGTTACGGCTATCAGCCACGAAACTCCTGCCAACAAAGGAAAAAAATACCACATTAAGCCATTATCGAAAACCTGGTGCGGGCACATAATTACTGCTTGGCCATGCTAATATCCCCTATGGGCATTCTGCCTAAATGAAACCATTTATTGTTAACTCTGGGGCATAAGTGGCAAATCACCTTTGCTATATCCAACTCGGCTGGCATAAGAAACAAATGTAAAGAAGAGAAGTCAATGTCTCCATTTTGCTGCCATTTTGTGCGTGTCTGGCAAAAAATTACAATAATCTGCAATAGCTTCAGAAAGTTCAGTCAGCTGCTAAAACTAGGATTGTGCAAAGCTTTTATAATGCAAGCTAAGTCTCACGTTGACAACCAATGCTATGTCGCTTAAAGTTTACATTTTCTCACTTTTCCTACATTTAGGCGTCGATTACGTTTTTCTCCACAAATGTGCCACGTAGGCACTGAGTTAAACTTAAAAACCGTTTTCCATGTGGCTTTGAAAATGGATGTACGTTGGCAAACCTTTCTCTCTCAACAACTTACATGGGGCGAAAAATATTGTCTTTGGTGTCAAGGCCAAATATGAAAAACTTTGTGGCATACCAATATTAATAGTATTCACGCAAATTATGGTCAGTTTCCAAGAAGAAATATTTTGAAACTTCGCCAAGTAAAACAAGCCTTTGTTTGTGGAAATCAGGGTAAAAGCACTGCTAGGGGTACATTTTATACAATGTACTTATCATTTGTAAGTAACTGAGCGTATTTATGAAGTGAAGAGTCACTGATAGAACTGCTTTCAGGAGCTGGTCACCTTATTACAAGCAAATGCAGATATAATAAGTTGTAGGAACAAAGGGCCTGATTCCGAAGAACGCAAAGTCCTTGCTTCAGAAGTCGGGAATTTGCTCCTGTGCAATAGCTTCTATATCAGGAATAAACATATACTTTTTATAGGCTCCTATAAGTACAAAGGAACGTTAAAAAATGTTCTTATGTACTTAATTGCGCAAACTTTAAATGCAATATTCTAACCAGGGAAAATGTGTACGTGCAAATGTCCATTTAAGCTTTTCCACGGATGGAGTTTTGCCCAGATAGCACTGCCAAGTTTCACAGGTCAATGCATGATGCGCTGCTCCATTCGGGATTTTTTCCTTTGAATACTGGAACGTGTAATCTTGTTTATTACATTATAAAACAAAGACTACCGGTCTGAGAATTGAAAGAAAACTGGACATGAGCAGCACATCACGCATGGACCTGGGAAACATGGCAACTATGCCCAGGCATAACGTTTCTCCCTTGTAGAGAAACTTCATGCTCTAGACTTACCATTAAATATGGTGGTGCTCCCTCTGAATTTTCACAGCTGCCGAGCTGCTTGATCTTTGCTACTGCTCCACTGTACACTAGGCTCCCTGTTGCCTTCCCTCCTCTTACCTTCCTTTTTTAAAATATATTCTTTTAAGAGGGCCCGTCAACTACACTTTGTTTCTGGGCGGCTGGTTTATTTACTCCCACTCTTTCGCTTTTTGGGGAAATTGTATTTACCATTTATAAACGGCCATTTTCGAATGCTAAATCAAATTTCATTTTGGAATGTGTTTTCTCACAAAAAAAATACACAATTCCAACACCGCTGATGTGGCATGTGTGTGCACTGTGACAACATGACGAAGAAACATGCTACAGTGGCCTTCTTGTAACAAACATTTATTTCCTCAAAGAAAACACATTTCAAGTTGGCCGCCAGTGTATGTGTATGCTTCGTGGTGTCACAGCGCACGTGCATGCCACACTGACGATTTTCAAATGGTGTTTTCTTTAAGAAAACAAATGCCTAAATGACAGGCAGTGTAAGTGTATGAGCTGCTACACAAAACTGCCTATTTTCAGCATTGTTTTTCCAAATATGCCAAAGCATTTTAAAGGCCAGACAAATTGCCTGTGCCAATGCTTGATCTAATTCCTTATTCAAGCGTCAGTTTATGCTAAATCAGAGCTTCTTGAAATGCAAAGCATCTTTTACTTATAAAGGAATATTTACATTCATGTGCAGTGTTGCAGAGAGTGGGACAGCTCCCAGATAGCAGCACATAATCATTCACCATAAGCCCTTTTCGATTATTACCTCTTGTCTATCACCTCTCAAAGTCAGAAGCAAACGTTTGACGGAGGATGAGGAAGGTGGTGGTGGGATTGGTTTAAAAAAGGCCCGCTTGTCCCCAGTACAACAGTGGATGTGCACGCACCTAAGTACTTGTTCTGATATCTTACACAAAATGGCTGGGGTTAATTCTGAGCTATGGTGTGCCTCTTCAGTTTACACTAAATAAGCACCAACTCAAAGTGGTTAATTTAATAAAAGTAAAACTGTGCAGGCAGGCACACTTTTGTCAGACAATTATGTGAGAATCACTAGGAGCGAAGCTTTGACCGCGCCCACACATGTTGGAAGCCAGGAGTACGTTTTGAGTGTACAGAAAATATGTGCTTCCACAAAACAGTGCTTGCCTTCCACTCAGCTGTGATCATTTTATTTATCCAGCTGCCTGAAATTGAACTTTTAGTGGCACACATATGACATAGTAATGCTATTCAAGTGTCTAAAATAACTAGATAATGTATGTTGTTATTCTCTGACAGCAGGACAGAAGGGAAGAAGGCAGTGTTTAACCTAAATGGCTTATTGGATCTGGCTTCAAAGTGCAACTGTCACCCAACCCTTTAATCTACATCAATATTATTGCTATTGCAATTATTGCAATATTATGCTATTCACTTGTAATTCTTCACGATTACCATAGAACAATCCAGTGGCGATAGGCATCTACAGTGGGGGGGGGGGGGGGGGGGAGGGGGGGGCTGAGGTCCTCGCTATGGACCTCTTCTTTCTACACAGCAACTGGATGCTGGAACAACCTTGGCCAACCCTTGGGCTTCTCTCACCAGCATGAGAGCCGCCCTAGGATTGGTGAGAGCTTCCACATTCGGCCCTCCACTGCTCCGGAGGCTTTGGCTTTCTCTAAACCAGTTGTCTTAAGACAGCTGGGTTAGAGATATGTAAAGTGTGCATGTGTGGCTGGCCGTTGCAAGACGGCTGGCCAAAAAGACATGCGTACTTTAAACAGTGCCATACCAGCTCACCCTTCTCTCTCCTGAGTGGCGTGCTTCTGTCACTCTTCTGAAAAATTGGGTTTGCCCACTCTGGAAACGAACAGAGATGCAGAGGAACAGGGACACAAATAGTTCTAGGAGGGAATAAAATATATTAGTCCCTAGCCATGAGTCCTAAATCTCTACAATTGCATTTCTTTTGTTATCAATCCAATACCGAGGGGGGCGTGGCTTGGGCGCCGATGGCGATGGTCGCCTGAGAGCTCGGCTCCGGGACTGAGCCTGGATTTATCCTGAATATCGGAGGCTGAGGGGCACCCCAGACCCCGCATTCGGTTGAGCGAGGCGACGACACCCTCCCGAGGGCCCTGGTGGAGTTTGGTCGGAAGTGGCTTTGACGAAATGCCGAAGTTTGCGGAGTGGCGGAGTGCGACCCAATATGGCGCCCGGACCCCTTTGTCCCCTTGATCGGACCTACGGAGTTGAGGAGGTCTCGCGGGTGTCGCCCGGCACCCGGCTTCACCAGCCTCAGTTGTTTTAGACATTAGACATTGGCTGGTTCGGACCCTCTACAGCGGGACCATACTCGATAGGACGTCCGGGCGGGTGCCCACACACTGGAGGGCGCCGGGCACGGGCGCACTCGGCTCTAGGCAGTGGTCGACACCGCGACTCCGCAACGGGCTGCGGGTTCCTGGCCACCCCAACTACATGGATGGCGCGACGCTCGGGCGCCACAGGACAACCGGGGGAGCTGGTGGCCCGTGCCCCAGGGCTATAGTAGGTGACCGGGCCTGCCCGACTCGAAGACGGGTATCTCCGCCCCCTTATCGGCGCCCTCAGACGCCGTGGCGGTGGCGTGAGCCGAAGCGGCGGAGTCTCCACAGGCTCTGGAGAAGGAGATCGCCCATTCCGGACTGGAGAGCAGAATCCCGGGATAAACGTGCTGGACACTTGCACACGGAGGCGACTACTCCGGGACCTTTGCGGAGAGCCCCTGGCAGCATGGGGAAACCTAGAGGAGCCAAGGGATCCAGCCAGGCCACCTCGGACTCTGAGGCCCAGGACAAGGAAGAACATGGAGATCCTAAAAGACCTGGTGGCGCACCACTCCAGCAACAATTTGACCGTGTACTGGAAGCCATAGAGGCAACTCGGTCGGCCCTACAACAGGACATTGCCCAGGTGGCGACTGGCCTGGGCCTCCTTAGGGCAGACCATGGCAAGCTCTCGGACCGGGTCAAGGAGGTGGAGAGCACGGTGAGGACTATAGAACCGGCGCAGAGAACCCTGGCTGCGACGATAAAGGATGCCATGTCCCGAATTGAGACCCTCGAACGGAGGGCGGAAGATGCGGAAGGCCGAAATAGGAGGAATAACATTCGGGTAGTGGGCCTGCCGGAAAAGGTTGAGGAAGACGACATGGTGCGCTACCTGGAGACCTGGCTCCGAGACACGGTGGTCCCGGAGGGCCTGTCCTCCTTTTACACTCTAGAACGGGCCCACAGAGTTCCAGCGCGACCCCCACAACAGGGACGAGCCCCGAGGCCGGTGGTGGCGCGGTTGCTACATTTCCGGGACAGAGACCTGATCCTAAATGCCGCCAGACACAATGGCCCGTTCCAGGTTGCAAACAGCCAGGTGAATATCTTCCCTGACTATACCTACGAGACGCAGCGCAAGCGGTTCTCCTTCCTGGCGGTTAAGCGTGAACTCAGGAGTGAAGGCATCCAATATTCACTCCTCTTTCCCGCGAGGCTCCGAGTCATTGTCGACGACAAAACCCAGTTCTTCGACACCCCGGAGGAGGCCTGTGACTGGCTCGAACTGTACCGAACAGGGAAGGATGGTTATAGCGCCTCGACCCATCAGGCGGAGGAGCCGGAACAAAGGAGGCGATCTAAGAGGGACAGGAACCGCCGCGGCCGCACAGGAGGACCCTCGACAGCGGAGACATCATCTGAGCGGAGGGGAGTGTTGGAAGTTCTGTCGGAACTATCAGGAGCAAGGGGCGAAGTCATTGAAGAGGAGGAAGAAAACCCGGGTGCTCGGGGGGCTCCATCGGACTCGGAAGACTCAGTGGCAGACAGTACCCACACACCGGTGATCACACCGAAATCGGTGGAGGACCTTCTGGACGGACAGGGGTAATGGGTTCGATTGCCTTGTTTTGGGTGGGGGCCCGGCGGGGGGGAGGCGGCTGCCGTCCTTTATTGCTGATACTGGGAGAGGGAGGGTCGGGTGGCCTCTACTCTTGCCCCGAAAGATTTTGATACGGGGGGGCTTATGATAGTCCTAGTAGCCTGGGCGTCGAGGGCCCACTGCCTCCGCTCAGCCCGCACCTGGCCCATAAGGCCCTCCTACGGTGGCGACCGTAGGGCTAGTGGGGTTTTTGGGGTTGTTCTCCGTAGAAGTTTGGATGGGATCTAGATGGTGCAGTTTGGGTCCTGTTCTGGGGTGGTTGGGTGGGGGTTCTGTTGGGTTTTGGGGGGTTTGGTTCTGGTTGGGGAAAATGGCCGCCGACAGCGCTGGGAGGAATGATGTTTTTTCTTTGTGGGGACCCGTACGGGGGGACTGTGCAAGAACACTTTGGGACGATGGCTGATGTTGCTAACTTGAAATGTATAACTTGGAACGTGAGGGGGCTTCACACTATGTCCAGGCGTCACAAGGTCCACGCTTATTTGGTGCGTAGGGGAGTGCAAATGGCGCTGCTGCAGGAAACGCATCTGAACAAGGCGGAAGGGGCGGCGCTTCAGCGTAGGTGGCGAGGGCAGGTCTTCTCTACGGCGTACTCTGCTTATGCCAGGGGGGCGCTAATATGGATCAGGGCAGGAGTCCCCTTTCAAGTCACGAGGACAGTGTTGGACCCGGAGGGGCGCTTCGTGGCCATATCAGGCACGCTAGGAGGGAGGGACTTGAATGTTTGTTGTGTGTATGCCCCTAATATGGATCAGACTGCCTTCCTTTCCGGGTTATCGGGCTCGTTGGCCCACCTTTTCACCGGTCCCCTCCTGTTGGGGGGAGACTTTAACTCCGTGGTAGATGTAGACATGGACCGCTCGCATCCCCCGCTCCCCGACTCCCCGGTCCGGCGGGTGGCAAAGGGCCGTCAGGATTGGCAGACCCGCTGGGGTTTGACGGACATCTGGAGGGCGCATCACCCCGCGTCTAGAGATTATTCGTACTTTTCGAGCCTTCATGAGCTGCATGTTAGACTGGATGGCTTTCTTGGTTCGTCCGAATTAATCTCGGCGGCGGTCCGATCAGAGTATTTATCGCGGACCATTTCGGACCATAACCCCCTCCTACTGGACATTCGCTGGTTCCCTGGGACGCCGGCGGTACCCACCTGGAAGATGCGCCCCGAGATCCTCGAGGACAGTGTCTTCAAGGCAGACCTAGGGGAGAAAATCACGGATTATTTTGCATCCAACGGCGGCTCCGCGAGTACTAGGGCGCTCGAATGGGACGCTTTCAAGGTGGTGGTGAGGGGGTACTGTATCTCTAAGAGGGTGGGCATGCGGCGTGTTATCCTGGCTGATTTAGACGCAGCGGACCGAACGCTTCGCGAGCTCGAAATTAGCCGACCCGGACACCCGGAATTGCAAACACGAACGGTAGAGGCGAGGGAGAAGGTGGCGGTGGAGGTCGAGCGGCTCCGCTGTTTCGATTACAAGGCCTACACGGTCCGATCTATAGCGGAGGGCGACAGATCGAGCGCATTACTGGCGTGGCTGGCCAACCCTACGCGCCAGTCCCAAACGACGACTGGGATGCGTGGGGCGGATGGGACCGAGGTGTACACCCAACCGGAGATTCTTACTTGCTTCCGGCATTATTACGAATGTTTATATCGCAGTCGCTCCGCGCGCGACCCGGACCGGCTTGTTGACTATCTTCGCCCGCTGGAACTCCGCACGGTGGAACAAGAAGTGGCAGACGCCCTGGGATCTGACATAGGCTTGGGGGAGATCCGCGGGGCCATCAAACGGATGGCGAGGAACAAGACCCCGGGCCTGGATGGCCTGCCGGTGGAGTTCTATGCAGCATATGCTGACCTTCTGGCCCCTCGTTTAATGGTGGTCTACAGAGAGGCGAAGAGGCTGGGTCGCCTCCCCGGCTCGATGTGTGAGGCGTTGGTGGTTCCTCTTCTCAAGCCAGGCCGAGACTCGTCTGACCCGGGGTCCTACCGTCCCCTCTCAATGTTGACGGTGGACTACAAGATATTGAGCAGCATCTTGGCCTCGAGGCTGTTGGGACACATGCGTTCCCTAGTACACGAGGACCAAGCCGGTTTCATCCCACGGCGAAATACGACCATGAACATCCGACGGTTGTTCCGCTTGCTTGGGGAACAGTTTGTGGATGCCCCGTCCCCGGTAGTTTTGTCGGTAGACCTGGAGAAGGCGTTCGATAGCCTAGAATGGGACTATTTAGACGCGGTGTTGCGGAAATTCGGCCTTGGGGAGGGATTTGTTAAATGGACAGCTGTTCTTTACGCTTCTGCTTCAGCCAGGGTTAGATCGGGCCCTTTGATTTCATCGCGTTATCCGGTGGAGCGTGGCACGCGGCAAGGGTGCTCCTTATCCCCGCTTCTTTTTGCACTAGCGGTGGAGCCACTAGCGATGCATCTTCGCTCGGGAGCCCACTATACGGGCTTACGGACAGCGGCGGGCCCACATTACGTTTCGCTCTATGCGGACGACCTGTTGCTCTTCCTGGAAGATCCGATCGACGCATTACGGGGAGCGGAATTAGCGCTAACGGAGTTCGGGGAAGTCTCGGGCCTACGAGTGAACTGGTCTAAGACCTGCCTCTTCCCGATGCGTAGGGGTGTCCCCAACCCGGCGCTAAGTAGAGAGATCAGATGGGAACCCGACTGCTTTAAATACCTTGGGGTATTTGTGTACCACGACCAACCCGACCTCCTGGACGGAAACATTGCCCGTTGCATGCGAGCACTCCGAGGCAGCATGGATTTTTGGGCCACGCTGCCGCTCTCCGTGGCAGGACGCATTGCCCTGCTCAAAATGGTGGCGCTCCCCCGACTTTTGTATTACTTTCGGACTTTGCCGATCTGGGTACCACCGGCTACGTTTCGCCGCTTGCGTTCTATGGTGATCGGGTTTCTTTGGGGCACGGGCCGACGGCGGGTGGCTCTCAATACCCTGATGAGGCCGAAGGACGAAGGGGGGCTCGCTGTGCCGGACTTTGAGAAGTACTATCTGGCGGCGCAGCTCCAGACATACACCCAGGAGATAGCCAGGGAGTTCAGAGGCCCGGAAGACGGTAGGGGGACGGGTATAGCCAGGCACATCCTATCCTTTATCGCGCTGCGACAGCGTTTAGTCCTTCGGGACTTGTCGATGGAGGAGCGGACTATCCGACTCTGCTGGAATCGGGCTCATAACAGAGGTCACCTGCGGACCCCATATGCACCTGAAATACCATTGGGGATGCTGACGGCCCTCCCCCACGGAGGAGACTGGTCGCGACTGGCGGACTGGGAGGAGTCGGGTTTACAGCTCGTCGGAGACCTGTATGAGGACGGAGTGCTCCTGTCCTTTCAGGATCTCATTGACCGCTTTGGGATCCCCCGGGGCGATTTTCTGCTGCACTCGGCCATTGTGCGAGTGATCCAGGCGTATTGGCAAAACGGGTTAGAAGAACCTCAGTTGTCTCAGGTGTGCCAGTATGTAATGATGTCGGCAGGAACAGTGAAGGCGGTCACATGCCTTTACGGCAGGCTGATCGCCGAGGGGTTGGTCCCTCTCACCACACTGAAGTCCCGCTGGGAAGAGGACATCGGTAGGGAGATCCCGGAGACGACCTGGTCCCAGCTGGTGAGGCGAGCATGGAAGGGGACGCGTTGTGCCCGTTTCCAGCTGGTCCACTACTATGTTCTCCATAGGGCGTACCTGACCCCGGTTAAGATCAGGCGTTATTTTGCCACAGCCTCGGCGGAATGCCCTAGGTGCCCGGCTCAGGAGGCGGACCTCCTACACATGCTATGGGCCTGTCCCGGATTGACGGCCTACTGGCAGGAGGTGACGGCGACCTTAGAAGAGGTGACGAGGAGGCAACTATCGGTCGATGCGGCGGTAGGGCTACTGCACTGGTTCCCCCATACCCCCCGGAATAAAATCACCAGTAAATTTATAGACCTGGGGCTCCTACTGGCTAAACGAGAGGTGACCAGGAATTGGAAGGCACGTGCTGGTCCTACGGGCAGCAGATGGCACGGTGAACTTTTGAAATGGGCGGCGGGTGAGAGCGCGCTGCGATATCAGTTGGCTTGGAGGTAAAGCAATGAGAAGGCGCAGGAGGCCGCGTTGGAATGGGAAACGCTGGTGCAGGCCCTCAGGGATTATTGTACCCCCAGCGATTCCGAAAGCGAAGAAGCAACTAGACCCGAGTCCCGTTAAACACTAGCATTGACAGCACTATTACCTTCCCCGGGGGTCAAACAGTGGATCCTACAGTGATAAACTCCCTGGCGCTGCTGGTGGGGGGGGGGGGGGGAGTTCCATAATGTCTGGTAGCTGGGGGGGGGAGGGTTTTCCTTTTTTGGGGGTTGGGGTTTGTTTAGAAAAGCAGATGACGGACAGTGTGTTATCCGGACCAGCTCCAGCGCCCTATTGACCCCAGCTACATTCACCGCCTAACCCCAAGAACACGAGCCGCTTGGCTGTATAGCAATGCTATGGAAGGGGGTCGGTGGGCTGTATATTGTAAGAGTTGCCTATAATATGATGCTGGTCGTTACTGTATTGTTGTACTAATTCCTGCAATAAAAATATATTTTAAAAAAAAAAAAAAAATCAATCCAATACCGACTCCAAAAATGGTTGTCAAAAAACATATATTTTATCTAGTTTTTACCACAAAACAAAAAAAGACAAATATACAAAAATACATGCATATACAAATACCCAATCTTTCCTTCCTGTTACATTTACATATGGATGCAAAAGAAGCGCAATTCAAGAAAAGCAATCCGAAAAAGAAAGAGGTAGTCCATTACACATTCGAGGATATACATCAACCTTCCACTTAGTTTAAGGAACATGTAAACAATAATCTTTTATGCATAAATCATTTATACATTCATGGGTGATACATCAACCCTCCACTTAGTTTAAGGAATATGCTGTAGCAGCATGGAGGAGTCCAACAGATTTTGATTTATGCATAAAAGATTATTGTTTACATGTTCCTTAAACTAAGTGGAGGGTTGATGTATTCCCTCAAATGTGTAATGGACTAGCTCTTTCTTCTTTTTCAGATTGCTTTTCTTGAATTACGTTTCTTTTGCATCTGTTTGTAAATATAACGGGCAGGAAAGATTGGTTATGTGTATATGTATGTATTTTTGTATATCTGTCCTTGCGTGTTTTGTGGCAAAAACTAGATAAAATAAAAATAAAAATTGACAACCATTTTTGGAGTCGGGCATTGCATTGATAACAAAAGAAAAAAAATTGGAGAGATTTAGGACTCATGGCTAGGGACTAATATAATTTTTTCCCTTATAGAACTATTTGTGTATCTATTCCTCTGCATCTGTTAGTTTCCAGAATGCTTCTGTCACTCAACAGAGGCCCTGCACCTGTCCTGACGCTCGGCTCAGGACAGGAGATGAAAAATAAAATGGTAATTACCATTTTTTTTTCATCTTGGAGGCTGGCGGGGGGGGGGGGTTAAATGTGGAGACGCAATTCCGCTAAAACAGAGGACCCCCTGCAACAGTCCTTTAACTCCATGCGCGCTAGCGGAATTCCGCTCCTGCGCTGAGTTTTCGTAAATCGCATGTTACGTGACGAGCTGGGCTCGTCATCAGCGTGCGAGGAGGCTACGCCATGACGAGCCCAGCTCGTCATCAGCGTCGAAGGGGTTAAAGCCAGAATTTGGCTTAGCCAATGCTTGTGTCAATATAAATATCAGTGGCCTTCCTGGATTCACTACTCACCCCAGGTTTCTGTCCAACAGCCATGGGCTGCTTTGCAGAAAATGTGCATTATATGGCTTCATAATTAAAAGAAGCTGTAAAAAAGACACCTCAGGAACTTTATCAGCTCAAGTCTTACTTTTAATGCTTTGTCAAATCATACTACCTGAACCCCAAATAGGCAGTGAGCATTCTGCGATAGTACAAAGAAAATACGTTTGGAAATATTAACGACACACACTTTAATATGCTGCGACTGCATAACTGTTTTCATTAACTGACAGTGCAGCTGACAGGGTTTTTTTTATCAGATAATATTATAGGCCTTGGAAAGGAACTCTTGACATACAGTATAATATATCCTGTCTGCAGTAGCGCCGGCAGCCCTTTTCTTCGCTGCGCCCCTGGGAGCGGTAATAAACTATTCAATCACTATAAAAATGACAGCATACCTACACAGAAGATTTTTATGTCTCTTTAATTCCCATTCACATTCCCGGCGCTCTCACTGCTCCTGCGCCCACAGCCAGAACAGTACAACATTTGTCACGTCCACCACGGCAGGAGCTGGACTGGGGAAGGCTGCCTCCTGCGTATACCTTTACGCGCTGCGTCAACTAGTTACGCCGACGTATGCCCGCTATTGTTGGTGCCACGTGCTCTGCTCGTGCACATTGTTTCAGTTGTGTCCAGAATGCCTTCTCGGAGGTAAGAATCGGACTTTGGGGCCCATTGGAGAAAGGGAGGGGGGGGGGAAGAAAGCACCGACCCGAGACACAATGTAAGTGTGATAAAGGCCGCTTTATTGGAAGCAGGTGCATCCTACACAATAACATCCTTGGCCTGCGCCGCACAATCTAAACCTCATAAATATGTAATTTCCTGCCTCACCCCCACCCCTAACTGATTCCCACAATCCACAAACAGTAACAATTAGCATAACGTCAATTTGCCTCTCCACCTGGCTAAATGCTTTATTGTGCTTGACCTACCCCCCGATAATCCAAACAGTTCTCCTACTCTTCCCCCATATATTAGGAAGAACCGCCACTCGAGGGACGTGCTAACGGTCCTCGACCCCCCCTAGGACACCCCCTCCCTTAACCCGGGACGTGCCGCATGACCCATTCGGCAGGACCACCCCCTAACTATATGGCGTGCCGCGGACCCCCCTCAAGCCCCGTGCTGTCAGGTCCATGCCTTCGAACCGCCGGCAGGTCCTCCCCCCTAACCATAGGGACATGCCCTCCGTCCCAATGTATCGGGCCATGCCCTCCGTCACCACGTATAGGGCCATGCACCACGTATAGGGCCATGCCCTCCGTCACCAATGTATAGGGCCATGCCCTCCATCACCAATGTATAGGGCCATGCCCTCCGTCACCAAGGTATAGGGCCATGCCCTCCGTCACCAACGTATAGGGCCATGCCCTCCGTCACCAACGTATAGGGCCATGCCCTCCATCACCAACGTATAGGGCCATGCCCTCTGTACCCAATGTATAGGGCCATGCCCTCTGTCACCAATGCATAGGGCCATGCCCTCCGTTACCAATGCATAGGGCCATGCCCTCCGTCGCCAATGCAGAAAGTCATGCCCTCCGTCACCGATGCATAGGGCCATGCCCTCCGTCACCAATGCATAGGGCCATGCCCTCCGTCCCCAATGTACAGGGCCATGCCCCCGCACAAAGCAGAGGGCCCTGCCCTCGTCACCAACGCATCAGGCCATGCCCTCCATTACCAATGCACAGGGCCGTGCCCTCCGTCACCAATGCATAGGGCCATGCCCTCCGTCGCCAATGCATAGGGCCATGCCCTCAGTCACCCATGCATAGGGCCATGCCCTCCGTCACTAAATGTATAGGGCCATGCCCTCAGTCGACGTCACCCCCGGGGCGTGCTTCCTGGCCGCGGAATCGAGCTCCCAACGAGGTATGCCGCACTGAACCGGGGCCGTGCCCCCTCTCTGGCGCCCAGGGCCCCCCCCTGTCAACACGAGGCCTGAGAAGCCGCCCAGCGCCTGCAGGCAGTCCACCGAAGCCGGCCGTCCCACCAGAGAGAAGCCCTCCGGATGTGTGTCCCACACCTGAGCCCGTCCGCAAGGAAGACACCCCTGCCGCAGTGCCCCCAACTCCCCCCCGTCACCTACCATACCCCGCAGCCCCCGACATGGCTGCGGCACCGTTCCGCGTCAGACCCCACTGCGCGTTGCGACCCCCCTGTCCTCCGGCGGGCGTGCTCCCTGACCATGGAGTTGAGCTCACTACGGAGAATGACCACACCGACATGGGACCGTGCGTCCTCTCTGGCGCCCAGGAAGAAGTCCTCCACACAGTGCGTCACCCCCAGAGCCTGTCCGCCAGGAAAAAGCCCACTGCAAAGAACGTACCTCTCACCCACGCACGACTTGAAATGCCCGCAGCCTAACCGAGGCGCTGTCCCTGTTCACGCCTTTAACGCCCGTACCGCCTGCTCGAGCCCCCCCCAAACCTGCACCTAGGCCGACACCTCAAAAAGTAGTCAGCACCTAAAAACGCCCCATGTTCACCATAACCGCAAGCAAAAGATCCAGTATGCTCCGTAAAAACCCCCTACCCTGCTAGGCGTGTAGACTCCACCCCCCTTCCGAACCCCAGGTTACCGACAAAGCGGCACCGGAGCCCGCATGATGCCCGAACAACTCCCCTATCAATGCCTCCCTTGTCCCACATACAACTCCAGCCCCCCCCCCCCCCAGACCTTCACCCAGGCCGCTCCCGGCAACGTGTAGTAGTCCTCCAAGACGCCATAGCCCGCCCAGACACTCTAGACAATCCACCCCTGCACCTGGCTCCCCCTTATCCATACCAATATGTGCTCAGCTTAACTGGTATTTTGCTGCTTCTGTTATTACCTCCCCTTATATTATACAAGTCACATTACACCCACAACCAGCCCTGACTATTGGCTTTGCCAAAGGTTGTTAGTTGGATAAGATAAATATACTACATACCTACATACATAACACCATAGCTTTGTTGTATATACTATTGAAATTGCTTTGGTTCCTGTGCGAGTGGTTGTGGCGTAATGGCTAGAGAGCTACTAACTCAGAGGACCAGGAAAGAGGGTCGAGTCTCAGCATCAGCTCAAGGTACAGTGTGTCTGAGCGAATCAATTAATCGCCAGTGCCTACCAAATCAATGAATAAGTCTTTGTAGATGCTCATGGAAAGCACTTCGCTTTTTCCATATATAACTGCAAACAATAAAAGGTACGTCAAAACCGTGTACCGTTGCAGAGGTAAGATTTCTTTCTGGTCCGAGAGCTAGGCCGAGAATGTTGAGCCCGGCAGGGACCCCTCTTGGTACCTGCTTATAAGAATTGTCAGTGTTGGGCACCGGCAGGGCCCGGCCCACTAAAGCTGTGGGGGCCGTAGCCAACTGTGTGTTCATCAGCCTGAGGCAACTATACACCGTTGCACCGGAAGCAGGTGGACGCTGGGGATAAGACTGCTTATGTCCACTGCGGCGACCCGTCAACACCTCCAACCAAACTTTTCGTAAACTATCGTGCCCCCGCAGAGACAAATCTAAATGGAATGGGCATGAAGCCATGCAGCATCCATAGCACCACATAGCACCACATTCTGCGATTGTAGGGGGGGTGGGGGGGGCATTTTATACTCAGCCTCTGGCCTAAATATCATAAAATACTTGTGGCGGGCACAAACAAGTTCTCCCTGGTCATGGTGCGGGAGCTTAGCGTTTTGCACATCTGAAGGCCTATTGCACTCATTCCGCCTTTTACCGCCAGAAGGGTTTCTAAAAGTGATCCATCTGTTGGAAGGAGGATTCACCACCTGGATAACGGTAGGTCAAACCTCGTGCATGCCTGGATTAGAGTACTGATGACCAACGAATAGTCTGGCCAAAGGCCCATTGATCCGCTGGAAAATCATGTGTAATAATGTTCATGTTGTCAGTCGTTTGTATGCCATATAATACCAGTGCACACCAGATGGTTCCCCTTGTGTATAAGATAAGTGGTCATAGACACACTTCCTGGGGTCCATGTTACCCAAGGAAGAAGCATAACGCGCGTTTTGCGAATGAGGAAAATTGTCACAAGCTCGCAGCCATGAATGTGCAGCCTAACGTGAGCCAGTAATAACTGCCCCCCATTTCCAATGAATAATAAAAAAATGTGGGCACTGTTCGTATCCGAGCACCATGCTGTTCTATCCCATGTACCGAGAGTGCAAACATCGTTTCTACTGAGGAACCAACGAATAGTTTGTGGGTCCTTAAACCCGCTCTGCGCATTTCCTTCCTTCCACCCCGACGCATCAACCACAGTCACCTCGCAGACATAAGAAGCTGGGACAAGCAGCTTCGGAGACCATTACCATGACTAAATATCCCCGCAGGTTTTAAGAAAGCTGAAAATACCAATCCACTGTAATATAAATGCATTTGAACTTTCCCTTTTCTCAGCCTCATGACTGTGAGACTCGGTTGGGGAATTTCAGGGTAGCGGGTCTTGTCGTAGCACTCTGGCGGGATTTTGCCAGAATTCCGCTAAAGTGCTCACCAGTGTCATTTCCATATTTACCAATTTCAGTGTTTAATTAGCTCCCTGTGAAAAATGCGGGTCATGCCGAGCTAAGCTGTCGGAGCAGACTAGCGTTTACTTTCCGGGCTCCCGGGACAATTAAGAAGGAATAGTGGATGTTGTGGAGAGCGTGGTTACGCACAGCTCCGTCACCCCTAATATTTCCAATAACGGGTGACGGGTACTGCTGGCCCAGCCAGCAGCGCCCCCCGCTGCTGCGCCTGTCATGAAAGGCTTCGTATCCACATTGCCTTCAGAAAGCCCCCGAATCTTAGGAGTGACCGCAATAAAATCGCCTTCACTGTATCATTGTAGGTGTATTAGTCCTCATGTCGTAAGCATGTATTGCAAATGAGCGATGGTGCAGGCCTACTCTTGGAAAACCATACTCCACATTTGACTGATATCCGGCTGAAATCCAATCTCCTGTCACAATACTATATACTATCGACGTGAGCTAACCCCTTACACGAAGAGACTCTCCTTGAATGAAGTACTGTGCCGCCCGGAATTCATTTCAACTGTGGAATTTTAGTTTGCGATCTAAACATCATCTGCGCCAGCTTGTCACCCACGTACGACGTGCACGGCAGCCATTTTAGGTATCATGGTCTCCCTGTCCACGATCGATCGCCAGCGCGCCCCTCTGACCCAGCAAGCATCCTCCGCGCACCCTGGCTCCCCCTCCCTCCCCCTCATGAGCATAACCCTTCTGCATGACCCTGTCCTTGGGAGTCACGCCTGCGCCTGACCAGCACCTCCTCTCCTCCTATGAATGCCCCTCTGTTGATAAACCTTCCCTCCCCGCTCAATTATCCACGCGGCATGAATACCACTCCATTGATGACCCCTTACCCCGTGTCCGACTGCCCACACAAGTCCGAGGCCATCGCCTAAGCTGGGAGATACCATTTACTGCCCCTCATTGTATGGAGTCGCCCCTCTTCAAAGGACACGCTGTTGATCAGGGCCTCCCCACCCCCTGGGATATGATCAGGCGCACACATCCTAAGACTTGGCGAAACACTCAGCTGCGTGATGATCCCCCCCTCTTATCAGCAGGTTGAGGACCTCCATTGTGAAGGTATATGGGGGTGGGATTGACACGAGGATTGCGGGGATGCCCTTTTTTTTTCCTTACTCCACAATGTTCTGATTGTAATAAAGAAAGGTCACATGCCATAAACCAGTGTATAAGAGGCCAGGCCTCCGAGAGGCTGTTAGAGCACCTCGAGACGATACCTTGTTGTCTGATCTGATGTGTTCTGCTCCGTCGGAATAAACTTCTGTTTCCTGCCTTCTGGTCTCCGGCGCCTGCCTCATTGCTTGGTAATTTGAATGGTACAAAGGCGGTTAGCGCCGGGCAAATCTTGAGAAAGGTCATAGCCCTACCTTTTTCTACAATTGGCGTCCCAAAGCGTGGGGCCCATCAGCGACGCGTGGATCCAGTGGGAGAGGTCCCGACGACAGAGTGAACGACTGCAACGATCGGGAGAGCTCGTGTCCGATAGACCCTCGTCTGACAGCCGATCATCCGACCTTCACTAGTTCCGAACAGACCTCTCTCGAGTGATCTACGGTCCTGACTGGGAACCATCAGGAGTGCCGCGAACATCACGAAGAATAGAGGACGATCGGGCGCTGGATTCAGAAGACAGGAAACCGTCCATGCGGTCCGGGTAAGGTCGTGTAGACACGACAAACTGAGAAATGATTGTTTGGTTTGGATAATACTAGTATTACGCTTTGTTGAAACCTCTGGAGATTCACCGTCTGCAAACGGAGAAAACAACAGGTTCTCTCTTTGCAAGCAGTGAAGGATAGGTAACGCAGACTTTTGTCCCCATTGTAATCCGTCGTGCCTATCTTCCTCCCCCACTGTTTTCCCGAACTGTCGTTCGTGGATTATTGTCTGGAGATTCTTTGTCTGCAAACAGGGAAGAACAAGGTCTCTCTTTGCAGGTAGAGAAAGAGTGGGTAACGCAAACCTTTTCGCACCCAGGGCTTAATTTGAGCCGGAGCCTGCCGGTGCTCAGCACCGGCACTTAATTATGGGGGCCGGGTCTATCACGCGGCATTAAGTGCACCTATCCTCCTGCCTCAGAATTTAATTTTTTAAGAGTCGTGACTCGTGCGTGTCACTGCGCACTGACTGGTGACTCTGGCACACACAGAGAGCGTGGCTGCATGGCGCTGCTCCGCTACTGCTGTTGTGCCAAACTTGTTGATTAATTTCATTCACTTCGATGATCATGCATGCACTGGCAGTACTTACTGCTGTGTCGGTGACGTCACGTGCCTGCTGCTCCCAGTTTACTCACTCTCTTCCAGGCCGCGGCGCGGATCAGGGCCCCAGTGGGCGGGACACTGTTGAGTGTTGTTGCAATTGCAGGGGCCAGGGCAGGGCACTGGGCAGGGCTTTGCTGAGGGGGTTGGGGCTGTGCGCGCCAGAGGAAGCGACGCGTGCGCAGATTGCATGCAATTGAATGCATTGCACGCGCATTTTCTCTGCCCGCCCCAGCATACCCGCACCTCTCCCTGGCCCTCGGCGAGTATCTGGTATTCGCCGCCCAAACTTGCTGGACTCGGAGTTGGGAGCACATCCGAGCGCTCAGGATTGGTCTACCTACCACTGCTACGAGCAGCGCCTGGACAAGATGGCCTGCCCTGGGGGTAGGCCGGCGCCGGCCGAAATAAATAATCCTCATGATGAGCAGAGCTGCGCTTCCGCAGGCAGGTGAGGCGAGGCAGGCAGGGCTGGCACTGGGCAGGGCCTGGCTGGGGCTGCAGGCACAGGATTACGTTTTTTAAAAATCAATTCTAGTACTTCAATCAATGGCCGTTAAACTTAAGTCTCCAGCGACGACCGACAACTACGTTGGTTGAGGATCGCAGGCAGCAGTAGTAGTGGGGCCATACTACACAGGCAACAGCTGCAGCACAAGGTGAGGCAGGCACTGCACTGCAGGCCTGCCTGGCCCAGTGTGCCCTTATTTTTCAGTTAACGCACGCACCGCAGTGCACTTTCTGCAGTCACTACGTGTCTACGTTCTTCTGGCTTTGCTGTATTTTCGAACACTGACTGACTGATGACCCATCCGGTCCCCGGCCCCCTCCCCTCTCCCCCAACGTTCCATTGATCCTACACCCCCCACTCCTTGAAAGAGTATGCTAGTCTACTGTAGAATGGGCACCTACCTGGCACATTGTCTGCGTGCGTCTGCGGTAGTAGTTCACCTCTGGCCTTAAAATGTTAGCACAATAATATAAACAAAAGAATGCATTTTATTTCGAATGCAAACTTTTTTTAGTAATCCAGGCCAGCCGCCCGGCCCACCACGTCAACAAACAAACCCTAAGTTTACATACCTCTCCAGCGCTCCAGTTACACTGAGCACTTCATTGTCTGCCTTGTTTTCCCTGCAATGTCACCTTAGGGCCCACAACATCGCAGTGCGAATTTCCTTTCAGATAAAAAAAAGTTTTAGTTTTAATATGTTTATGTAATCTTTTTATCGATCCACTTAAAGGACATATTGCAGGTTTCCCATTGACAGAAAACACGAAGTGACAAACAAACATATTGTGGATAATGGCGTGATTAAAATGAGAACCCGATGTTCAATCCATAAGTAATTTAACAAGACTGTTAGTACCTTCCAAGTCACTGCTTAATACTGCTTTGTTTTCGTCTCGTGTCTTCCGTGCCCCTGCTACCTCATCTCCCCTTGCTGTGTTCTCCCTAGCTGCTTTAAAAACACTCTTCAGATGGCCTTTTTTTAATGTGCACTGGTTGTGTGTAGACTGACTCATGGTCTATCAAGTTACCCAATCTGGTGGTAAGTGGTTTTATTTTATAAACTGTTGTAATTCATTTTAATTTTCAGGCTGTTAAGTTGTAGTTTCACTCATGTTTGTTTTTTTTGACTCACTTGTTTCACTTGTTCGAATGCCTGTTTCACTTGTTCAAATGGAATATGCATAATGATATTACTTTCACCCTATTAAATAACAAACTCGTCCTGCTTCTTTCTTTTCTAATCACACTTTACGCTCTTTGGCTTGTTACCTGATCCGCCATGTTTTATTGTAGAAAGAACACCATATCAGACAAAATACTCCAAACAACAATTAATTTGCAATGCAACAGGTCTTGCATTTATGCGAATTCGAGCTATAGGCATGTAAATGACAATGCCTTTTATGTATGGTTTGGTTTTTAAAACATAAATAAAACGCATTGTCATTTACACTACCAATAGCTTAAACTTGCGTAAATGTGAGACCTATTGCATTGCAAATGATTGTTTTGTCTGCCTGCACAGTTCAAAGGGTGCTTGACCTTAAGTGATCAACAAGAAAGAGCTTTCAGAGTCCTACTGAGACAGGGGCTCCATTCACATATTAATACCTCTGAAGACCTCGAAAAATCATAACCCCCAGGTATGCTAACTTGAAGAATCCTTTTGATCTGTCCTGTACATGACCCATAAACTGGTCTCATTATGTCATCCTATGCAAATATTTTATTTTTCATAGCCACTTTTTTCTTCATCACTTCAGAGAGCATGTTCCAATTTGTGAGTTCAGCATTCCTGCTGTACAAAAACATTTATTTGGTTTGATTTAATAGACTAACCATTAGCTCTGTGCATAATAAGAATCTAGGAGGGGCTGAGCTACTATATTGGAAGGGGTTAGTAACCCTGTTCCAATGGTGGCTGGGATGCTGCTTTCAGGAAGTTTCTGTCTTTCCAGCCCTGAAAGCAACTCCCTCAGCCCTCCCTCATTCACAGCACACTGCACCCCAGTCAAAGCAGGAGTCCCTCTCGCCCCTTTGTTAGAGGGTGCCAAAAACAACCACTTAAGAGGAACCCTATTATTAAAGCAGCAGCGCATACACACCACTATCCCACCTTCAGCTCTGTGGAGAACACCACCTACCACCGTACACTACCTATGTTTGCAGGATAGATTATGTCGCAGCCATGTGCATTGCAGTGTGTGTGCAGTGAATTTGGAGATGTTATAGTGCATATGATGACTGTGTAAGCCTAATGCACCTGGATATTTGATGGACATGACCCAGTATGTTTATTTTTAAAGACATGACCCCCCTATATATCATGGAATCACTGGGTATTACATCTGGCTTTCCGAAGTGCCAGTTGAGGATGTGGGTACAGCCAATAGAGTAAGTGGGTGGAGCCAGTAGATGAAGTGGGTGGAGCCGGTAAAGTGGGTGTGGCCTCCCCCCAAAAATTTGAGCACCTGCACTTCATATTTTACAAATTAAGCACTGTTCGCACCCACTTATTCTCCCCACTGATTGTTTGATTGACCGAACATTGATTGTTCGGTATTGGTTCTTTTGAGGTATTCACCGCCGGCAAACAACGGAGAATAGAAATATTCTGTCTAGCCTTTGCCCGCCGTGATAAGATAGGTAGTGCAGACCTTTGTCCCCGTTGTAACCCGTCATGCCTATCTTCTCCCCACTGGTTGGTAGCCTGTTCAGCCCGGACCGCTTATTAGAGATGAACCATCCAGCTCCACTGGAAGGCACCCCTAATAAGGACATGTTCACTAAGCATGGACTAGTCGCTATAGCTTATACTAAGCTATGGCATAAATATACAAAGAAGAACCCTGAAAGTCAGTGGCCACTGATAGGTTCCTTTAATGAAAATAAAATAAAAACATTGGAAATAGCGCTCCAGAAGAATAAGACCACGCCCACTATGTTCGATAGTATAGGCATGTGGCGCAAAGAAACGGAACAACGAAAGAAAAGGGAAGAAGCAAAAATAGGGAAAGAATTACGAAAGGCAGCCCACCTAGCCGCTAAGCAACTAGAAGAAGAAATAAAAGAAAGAAAAGAAGCAGCACAAAACCAAGAATCAGGGTCGACAGGCCAATGCCCTATTAGGACCCCCTCTGCGCTCTACCCTGAATTGCCCTCCAAACAACGGGCGAACGATGAGTTACTGCTAGGACCCCCAATCATCTACATGCCCCCTCCATATGCCCCCTGCCAACAAAGCTTGCAAGCCCCGAGTGCGAGCGAAAGTGACCTTAGCGCTAGTGCACCAGCCCTCACGGCCTCTGCACCAGCCACATTAACAACATCGTCAGACGACCCCGAGGCTGGCAAACAACCACCAGCCAGACCAAATAGGTTGAGCAAAGATGAGCGGGATGGGATCGACAAAATAGCAAAGACATTAGTAGAACGAAGGGAGAGCGAAGATTACACAATGAGCGTATATAACTCACATGCCGACAGCCACAGACGGCATTTCATCTTGCGATTCAGCTACCACACCCTGAACGCATATGAAGATAGGTATCAAAGTAAGGGTCCCGCTAAACTAACAACGCTGTATAGGAAGATTGATGTTGGAGATGGGACTGAATGTGAGGCGACGGAACTCTTCATGCAGATACTTGAGGTCCTCCGCCACCTCACGGAACAAAAACCAGAAGCCAAGGTTACAGTCCCTGAAACGACCTCGGTAGAAGTAGCCAATACTATGATGCCTATCAGAGAAGCGGCTCCTTACTGGATTCCGCCACGTGGCCAGGGAACAAGCGATGATATTAATCATGCAGATGCAAAAGGGAGAGTTGTGTACAATTGGGTTTACCAACCATGGGACCGACAAGATATCCTAACCTTTAAACAAACTCTGCCCGATTTGAGAAAGAACCCGACAGCATTCTATACCGAATTAGGCACAGCCTTGGGTTCGACGATAATGACTTTAGCGGACATTGACTTGTTCTTCGGGTTATGCCTGCCAGCTGACGTGTGGAAGCAAATCCGGAAGGCTGACCACACGGATCTGTTTGGACATACCTGGGACCAACTCGGTAAACTAGATAGACAGCGAGAGCCTGGGAGGAAACCAGTAAAGGACATACTAGAACTCCCAGACAAACTAGTTCAGAAGTTAAAGACACTGATCCCAGAAAGAAAGGTAGACTGGTTGATAGTCACGGCCTGTCGACAGAAACCCCAGGAAGATGTGTCAGAATACTTCTCCCGATTCGAGGCAGTGTTCTCCGACTACAGTGGCCAAGACATGACCACCGCAACCGGACAGCACCTGTTTGTACAAAATTATGTAAAGGGCCTATCACAAGAGGTCTCCCAAAAACTACAGACGAGTGAGAGTAGTTGGGGGGCCTCCAAACCCGCAGCTATCCTTCAGATGGCTCAGTATTACGAGCACCAAAAGAATGAAAATGATAGGGCGTCCGAGAAAAAGAAGAAAGATTTAAAAGAAAGGGTAATGATAGCCCAGATACAAGGTATAGCGGCAGGACGGGAACCCCAAAGGGGGAACTACCAATCGACCACCCCCAGAAATCTACCTCCTAAAGATCACACCCCAACACCCCACACTGGACGTAGAGACATCAGCAATGACCAATGCGCCTTCTGCAAAGGATTTGGCCATTGGAAATCCCAGTGTCCGGTTTTGCTAGAGATGAATAGAAATAGGGACCCCAGGGATGTGGCAGGTAGCCCGAGAAATAGAGTACAAGGACGAGGGCACACAAACGACACCAACAATGACAGATCAGGGAGATTGAACACATTTGACCGTCCCCGACAGAACCAATACCAACTATCCGATGGTGAGAATGCCCCCGATTTTGCATAGGACTGCCAGGGGCAAGGGAGGGATCCAGTCGAGCTCTGTGTTGACCAGCAAGGTCCTTATGTCACCGCTAAGGTCCTGGGTACAGAGTCTCCATTTTTGGTAGACACTGGGGCGACACGTAGTGTGTTATCGAAACGACTGATTCCAAGGGCACCCTTGTCTGGCTCACACATTACATCGATAGGTTTCGATGGGACGCCCTCCACTAACCCCCTGTCCGTACCTATCACCTTTGACCTAGAAAACAACACCACTGACGCAACATTTCTGCTCTCCTCCAACTCCCCTGACGCCATCATGGGCATCGACTTACTGAAACATTTTCGAGCTACCATTAGGTGTTCCCCAGATGGAATCCGAGTCATCCTGTACGACAACCCAGATATACCCAAATCTTGCCCGACACGACACATGTGCTCCATAACTGATGCTGACCTGTCCTTGCTTGATACCCTGCCTCCGTACCTATGGGCCAAAAATGACTCTGATGTGGGACGAATGATGATTGACCCCATTCATATAACTGTAAGACAGGACGCTATGCTCCCGAAACTCCCACAATATCGGATATCCCCCGAGGGCGAGAAGGCACTGGTAGCGATCATTCAATCTTTGGTGGATGCAGGAGTGGTTGAAGAGGTGGTTAGCAACGTCTGTAACAGCCCAATCCTACCTATTATTAAGAAACAAGGTGAAGGAGATGAGAAAGCGTACCGCTTCATCATCGACCTGCGAGAGATTAACAAAGTGGTTGTACCCCAATACCACCATTCTGACCCTCATCCCGTCCACTGCCACCACCTTCACTGTTATCGACCTTAAGAATGCGTTTTTCTCTATCCCCATCCATCCAGACAGCCGTTATCTCTTCGGCTTCACCCTAAAATCCCGCTCGTACCGATTTTGTAGAGCTCCCCAGGGGTACACTGAAAGCCCGAGCATTTACAGCCAGGCCCTCAAAAGACAGCTGGATGCCTTCCAGCTACCAGATGGAGTGGTGTTGATTCAATATGTCGATGATATCCTTTTGGCAGCCGACACCACCCCACTGGCAATCACAGCCACTGTCCAACTCCTACACTTTCTTGCAGACAATGGCCACAAAGTTTCCAAAAAGAAATTACAGTTCTGCCAGCCACAAGTGACATACCTAGGCCATCTCCTGTCCAAAGAAGGGAGGAAACTCACACCCGACCGAATCCAAACCATCCTAGACACCCCTGTCCCAAAAACACAAAAGCAAGTCCGCTCTTTGGTTGGCCTAACTTCTTTCTGCAGACAGTGGTTACCTAATTACAGCCTCATTGTGAAACCACTACTTGCCCTGTTGACCAAAGATGTCCCCTCCCCGCTTCCTTGGACCACTGAGTGTCAAGCCTCCTTTAAGGAATTACGGGATGCCCTTTGCTCGGCCCCCGTCCTAGGAACCCCGGATTACTCCAAACCCTTCTCCCTCTTCACCCACGAAAGGGAGGGGTGTGCATTGTCTGTCCTAACTCAATCTATTGGTCCTAAGCAGCGCCCTTGTGCCTACTTCTCCGCCACTCTTGATCCTGTAGCCAGAGCTTTGCCTGCCTGCCTTCGAGCAGTAGCCGCCGCTGCTGTCTCTATCCGCCAGAGCGAAGGAATAGTACTTTCAAACTCCCTCACTGTGTTAGTACCTCATGCTGTCGACACCCTTCTGAACCAAACCAAGACTCAACACTTAACTAGCGCACGACTTACAGGGTACGAACTGACGCTACTTGCACCCCACATCACACTAAAGAGATGCACGACTTTGAATCCCGCCACATTGTTGCCCCTGCCTGAAAATGACCCCGACGTCCCTCCCATACACGACTGTGTGACCCTCACGGACGAACAAACTAGGAGTAGAGTTGACCTCCGAGACACTGCTTTCACTGACCCCGATGGAGAACTATGGGTAGACGGCTCATGCATCAAGCTCCCAGATGGCACCACTTCAGCTGCCTATGCAGTAACGACAGCCCGAACAGTAGTTGAGACATCCTGCATCACACAACGATCTGCCCAGGCAGCAGAGCTGATAGCCCTCACACGAGCATGCATCATAGCCACAGGGACCACCGCGAACGTATATACAGACAGCCAGTATGCCTTCGGGGTGGTCCACCATTTTGGGCTCCTGTGGAGGGAGAGGGGATTCCTGACGTCCCACGGCACCCCTATCCTCCACGGAGATCTAGTCTCTGCCCTGATTGAAGCAGTTCTCCTCCCCAAACGATTAGCGGTGATCAAATGTCAGGCACACAAAAGGGTGACAGACTTAGTTGGACAAGGGAATGCACTGGCCGACATCACTGCACGAACCACAGCTGAGAATAGGACGGTAACACGCATGTATGTGACCAGGTCACAAGCAGAGAAATGGACTGACGCAAGGGAAATGATCAGAGACATCCAGTCGGCCAGCACCCCTCACGAACTGACTGAATGGGCAGGGGTGGGTTTGAAGGATGATGAGGGCTGCTGGCGAACAAAAGATGCAAACAGATGGTTGCTGCCTGACTCATACCTGATCCCCATACTGACTATGGCACATTCCCCCGCACACATAGGATCTGCACCCATGATCGAACTCATTTCCAAAGTCTGGCACAACGACAAAATCCCCGACTCAGCTAGACGTCTAGTCCAACAATGCCTTATCTGTTTGCAACACAACCCCGGGAAAGGAACTGTGGTACCCCGGGGAGGGTTTGGGACCCCCAATCACCCCTTTGAGGTCCTTCAGATGGACTACATCCAACTAGAGAGATGCCAGGGCTTGAAGTATGTACTAGTCATTGTATGTGCCTTCAGCAAATGGGTAGAAGCCTATCCCACCCGTGACAACACTGCCATGACTACTGCCAAAGTACTACTGAAAGAATTTTTCCCTCGTTATGGCCTTTGTCGAATTTTATGGAGCGACAATGGCCCCCACTTCATAGCTGAGGTTATCCAATTAATCTTAAAGGGGTTGGGGGTGAAGCAAAGGTTTCATGCGGTCTTCCACCCCCAATCCGCCGGTCTGGTGGAACGCCATAATGCCACACTGAAGTTGAAATTGTCAAAAATAGTGGCCACCACCGGACTTAAGTGGCCAGACGCCCTCCCACTGGCCTTACTATCAATGCGCTCCACTCCCACTAAACACCATTTGACCCCCTACGAGGTCGTATTCGGACGACCAATGAACCTCTGGACCGCTCCCAAGCCGACCTCCATTCATGACGTCCCGGACGTCCTACTGTCTGATTATTTGTGCAAATTAACTAAGACGTTGTCTGTCATTCATCAACAGGTGCAGCAGGCCATCCCCGATGCTTCCAGGGGCCCCGGCCACGACATCCAACCGGGAGATTTCGTTCTAATACGAAATTTCCAGCGGACCAAAAGTCTGGAACCCCGGTGGACGGGCCCCTGGCAAGTGCTGATTACCACACGGACGGCGCTTCGAGTGGAGGGGAAGAGGCACTGGCTGCACGCACATCACTGCCGAAAGGTCTCTGCGAACCTGGCCACGACCGAAAACGTCAACACCCAAGAAGAGCTCCTGAACAAAGACCGACCGACATTGAACTGTTATCCCGATACTGAGGCACTTGAACTTGCAAAATTCTCTGATCCCACTGTGCCATCCCGAGAAGGGTATTTCCTGCGTCGAAAGGAGGGAGCTTCGGCTAAGTAGGCCACGGACTAAGTTGAATCTCAGAACGGTGACCTAAGCACAACCAAGGGTTGCCGGGAGAGAAGCTAAACGAAGTCTGTGGTTCTGCCCGCTACCGAGCCCCTTGAAGGTGATGGAAGCGCCAGATAAGAAGATGATGGAAGCGCCAGATAAGAAGATGATGGAAGAAACAGGAAATACCCACTATAGAAACCCAAAGACTGACAATTTGCACAAATCAAAGACAATCGCCCTCTTTATTGTCTTCCTCTTCTGCCTCCTCCTCATGACCTCCTTCTGGATTCTGGAGGAAAGCACACCGGCTCATGAGGCATTGCTACCTACTGCACAACCAACACCCCTGAAAGAGCATCACCTAATCTCTCTGTCGCCTCAGCTGCGAGAAAGGCGCAGGGAATTCTGGAACAATTCCTTCGTGCAACTGTTGCACCAACACAACCTTGCTGCAAATGCTACGAACTGCTGGATCTGCGGGTTGCTCCCGCATGCCACTGGACACTCCATCCCCTTCATCCCTTCTTCTTTCTCAGTTCACGGCTCCTGCCTCGCCTGGTTGATCCTCATGCAAGAGAGCCACAAGGACAACGCCACTTCCGGCCAGACAGTGTCGCACTTCTACTCTGGGTTCTGGCTGAACAAAACCGGAAAGATCTCTGCTCCCCTGTGCCCTGCGCTCACAGGCGCCACCTTCCTTAAAGACATTCCAGCCAAAGAACGTGTTGAAGTACAGGTACTCCACAATCCAGCTAGATCCACCTTCTCTCATCTGCAAAAACAAACCACCGCCACTCTGACTGTGGCTCTGTCTGTTATCAATATCACCGGTCTTGTGTGCCTAGAAGGCCAGGGAACGCAGCTGGTGGGTCACAGTTCCTGTCGAATCACCAGAACATTGGACTCAGTTGACCCCCCTTCCTTTGTTGCTTCTCCAAATATGTACTTTGTGTGTGGCACCAAAGCTTACACCTGGCTCCCGAAAGGTTGGAAGGGTACCTGCTACATTGCCTTCGTTCTTCCCCCCACGTATGTAGCCCCTGCCAACCATCACCGGCAGAGGCGTGCAGATGACATTGGACAAGCCGACTCCACTGGAGCACAGTTCCTAGATGCAGCAAAGGGACTTGTTCCTCTGTGGGGCCCAATGGCAAACAGCCGCGCTATCCGGCACCTGACCCAGGCAGTGGAAACAACGATCAACATCACGGCTGGCATCCTCGCTAACAACACGGCGGAGCTTCAGGCGGTCCGTCTTGTGACCCTTCAAAACCGTCTTGTCCTAGATGTGGTCCTAGCCGACCGAGGAGGAGCATGCCGCATCATCGGATCTAGCTGCTGCACCTACGTGCCAGATAATTCGCCTTCAGTCTACAAAGCCATTGAACACCTCCACAGACTTTCCTCAGAGGTTCACCAAGAGCAGGAAGGATGGTCGCTTGGGAGCTGGTTTTGGGACACTTTGAAGAACTGGGGTTGGAGGTTGTTTTCCTTCGTACTGATACCTGTTGTGATATTATGTGGGTGTTGCTTGGGTATTCAATGTCTACCCTCCTTGTGCAGCTTTGTTTCTAACTGTATGTGCCCAAAGACTTTGGACTTCCGAAATGAGCACATGAGTCCCCTCTATGAAGTAGAGATACGTGGCCTTATGGGAATAAATCCGAACTGACAAGTTGGCGAGACATGAAAAAAGGGAGGACTGTGGAATTTTAGTTTGCGATCTAAACATCATCTGCGCCAGCTTGTCACCCACGTACGACGTGCACGGCAGCCATTTTAGGTATCATGGTCTCCCTGTCCACGATCGATCGCCAGCGCGCCCCTCTGACCCAGCAAGCATCCTCCGCGCACCCTGGCTCCCCCTCCCTCCCCCTCATGAGCATAACCCTTCTGCATGACCCTGTCCTTGGGAGTCACGCCTGCGCCTGACCAGCACCTCCTCTCCTCCTATGAATGCCCCTCTGTTGATAAACCTTCCCTCCGCGCTCAATTGTCCACGCGGCATGAATACCACTCCATTGATGACCCCTTACCCCGTGTCCGACTGCCCACACAAGTCCGAGGCCATCGCCTAAGCTGGGAGATACCATTTACTGCCCCTCATTGTATGGAGTCGCCCCTCTTCAAAGGACACGCTGTTGATCACGGCCTCCCCACCCCCTGGGATATGATCAGGCGCACACATCCTAAGACTTGGCGAAACACTCAGCTGCGTGATGATCCCCCCCTCTTATCAGCAGGTTGAGGACCTCCATTGTGAAGGTATATGGGGGTGGGATTGACACGAGGATTACGGGGATGCCCTTTTTTATTTCCTTACTCCACAATGTTCTGATTGTAATAAAGAAAGGTCACATGCCATAAACCAGTGTATAAGAGGCCAGGCCTCCGAGAGGCTGTTAGAGCACCTCGAGACGATACCTTGTTGTCTGATCTGATGTGTTCTGCTCCGTCGGAATAAACTTCTGTTTCCTGCCTTCTGGTCTCCGGCGCCTGCCTCATTGCTTGGTAATTTGAATGGTACAAAGGCGGTTAGCGCCGGGCAAATCTTGAGAAAGGTCATAGCCCTACCTTTTTCTACACAACAGCGGTCACAGGTACCGTAGCGCCCCTTCCCCCGTCTCTTCCCGCCCCCCCAACACCACCAATTATAGTCTTGTGGACATCCTTTATTTGAGTAATATATTCGTTCTACGGTGAATACACTTCACAACAACGTCCATACCCCCAGCGTGCACTACTACACATTACCACCCCCCAAGAAGCACATCAGTCTTTACTCCTCCGCCGCAAATAAACCCCGGCGGCCATAGGGACCCTTCGGGTAGGGGCAGCTGGGACTCCTTAGTCCCACGTGGGAGCCTGACCGCCCGCACCAGGCAGAACAGGCCCATCCGCTCGGCCACGTGGAGCCGCATGCTGCTCTCCCGAGCTCCTCCTACCTCCAGCGATGTGTCCAGCATCCCTCCTGCCGCGGCCCGTCCCTGCCCCAGCGAGTGTCCAGCCTGTCGGGAAAATCTGGCTTCACCCAAGCCCTCAATGTCCCCTTGCGCTACACACATGCAGTAAGTCCATTCTTGCGCAGGCTCTCCACTCGTGCCGTTTTAGACGATGGATGAGTTGAATAACAAATGTCCGTGAGAAAAATTGTCCATCCGCCACCCCCCGCCCGGCGGCCGAGACACCTCACTTAAAATGGTGTCTCTGCCGCGTGGCCGGACGGTTACCAAAGCCCAGCCCAAAAGGAGCCCAACCAAGCCCCGCCCCCCAGCCCAAAAGCTACCAAAACACCTAAACCCGTCTCCGGGCGGTGCCATCTCTACCCCCCCCCCCTTTCCCCGGCCCCCAAATTCCCCCGGGCGGGGCAGGCCTCCCTTCGGTCGGCCACCCCCCCCCAGGACCCCAATTTTCGGCAAACCAGTGTGGGAAACTTCCAATTATCGCTTCGCCGGGCACTTTTTACCAGTAGAAATACACAGCGCACGTGCGGGCATTTTGCGCGCGCTGTGACGTCTGAAGGGACCTGTGGGTCACTAGGGCATTTTTGGGGTTTCATTCTAAATCCCTCTCTGTCCCGCTCCTCTAAATCAGGCTTTCTTAAAATATACAACTCTGACAAAATTGAGCGTATCCGGTGTGGTTACTATTCGCATTGTATTTGCGTTCTAATTCCTTTACTTCCTCCTGGAGTAAGCATGGACTGACTACTCGCTTTTGCTACTTTTGAAACACAAATTTAGCAAAATAACAACTCTTCAAAATCCTAAATTGAATGAAATAGCTTTGAAATGCCAATAATAAATATAAGTATCTACCACGCATAAGCAAAGTAAGCATTCACTGCATAAGCACCTGGCCCCAGGGATGTGTTTTAGCCATGGAACTATGATACTTTGCATTGAATCTCAGTTGTACCACTTCCCCTAAATATCCTGGAAATAAATACTGTGTTATAAATCTGAGCACAGCCCACAACATAGTGACAGAAAGGCAGCGACTTGAGTGACCACCCATTTATGGTCTAGGTGCCCAGTTGGAAATGTGGAACCAAGAGACGTGGTTTTTAATCCTAGCCTCCCAGTTGACTAAAGTACGTCCTCTTCAGTGTTCACTTTTGAAGATTATTGCCCTGCTCCCTTTTTGGAAAGTTTGGGATTAATTAACATCAATGTAAATGCTGATTCTAAGTGTTTGGTTATAAACTTGACTGGCTATTAACTTGGGGAGCGGAGAAGTGCCAGATCTCATGGTATAATTACCAAAATGCAATATAATGGTAAGTATATAGACCAGACATCTCCAACGAGTAGCTTGTGATCTACTGGCAGCTCTCCAGCTACTGGTCAGTAGCTCTTCTGTGTGCATCCCAGCCTTCTACATTTAACAAGCACTGGCGTTGCCAATAGGTCTCGCAGTAGGAAAGTTGGAGCTATTGGTTTTGTAAATGACAAAGCCCTTTATGTTTTTAAAATGAAAAAAAAAATAAAAGGCATTGTTATTTGCAATGGTAATGGCTCCAACTTTCCTACTGCGAGACTTATTGGCAACGTGAGTGGTGTAGCGTGTGTGAGTGGCGTTGCGCGTGTGATTGGCGTTGCGTGTGTGATTGGCGTTGCGTGTGTGAGTGGCGTTGCCTGTGTGAGTGTTGTTCCGTGTGTGATTTGTGTTGCATGTGTGAGTGGCGTTGCATGTGTGAGTGGCGTTGCATGTGTGAGTTGTGTTGCGTGGATGAGTGGCGTTGCGTGTGTGAGTGGCGTTGTGTGAGTGAGTTGCGTTGCTTTGAGTGAGTGGCGTTGCATGTGTGAGTGGCGTTGCATGTGTCAGTGGCGTAGCATGTGTGAGTGGCGTTGCATGTGTGAGTGGCGTTGCGTGGGTGAGTGGCGTTGCGTGGGTGAGTGGCGTTGCGTGGGTGAGTGGCGTTGCGTGGGTGAGTGGCGTTGCGTGGGTGAGTGGCGTTGCGTGGGTGAGTGGCGTTGCGTGGGTGAGTGGCGTTGCGTGGGTGAGTGGCGTTGCGTGGGTGAGTGGCATTGCGTGGGTGAGTGGCAAGTTGGAAGTTAGGTGGTATTATATTTACATAAGGCAGAGTGAAGTTCCCTCCTAATTCTGGCATATAAACATATATTCCCAGCATAGGTTTTATTTGAAATGCAGTGCTACGATGAATGAGCGCCAGGTCTGCTGGTGTTTCGAAAACAATGGCTGATTGAGTCTTGGTGTCAAAAACAACTGTGTAAGATGCTAATAATTTAATTCACTTGTGGTGGGTGCTGCACAGAGGATGAGACAACAACAAATACACGTCTGCGAAGAATAAAGCTCTAGAAAGACCCTGAAAAGAGAGGCGGCCCTGAGTCAGCTTCTTCAGCACAGCAAAGGACAGTTGACTTCCCCACACTGGCAGATCTTCAGGCACCGCCGACTAAGGGGTCATTCAGCTGCTGCTGCAGGATTATACAAAAGACATCACTGCCTGCTTCAGAATACTACCAGGGCGCCCTTGGACTCGGATCTCTCTTTGGAGAAATCAAAGGCACAAACTGATCACGGTGAAACATCCTTGGCGAGCACGAGAACAAGATGAAATCGAGTCAGAGACCTTGGGGAAAACAAGCTCTTGGCATTGCTAATATTAGGGGGGGGGGAGGAGAAATGCGGCTCGGGAGCAAATGGTAACGAGCGCGTGAATGGGAAGAGCCGTGGGAGGTGGGAGGGGAAGTCGGAAAGTGCGAAGTGCAGACGGGGGGCGGGGTGTGGAGCCTTTGAAGTGTGTGTGGCTTTCATGTGGAGTTCTGGGTGGGGGTGCAGCCTGCGTGAGGAGGTGGTTGGTGTGGTTGATGCATAGATACCGGCCTCTATCTGGTTGGTAGGTGTGCGGGCAGGTGCAGGTGTCATGAAATCGTATGTGGCCGTGTCCCTGCCTACCTACTCTGGAAATCGGAATGGCCCGAGGGTGGGGGAGTGTGGGCCTGGAGGGGTTTGCCGGTGATGGGCAGATGAGTCACTGCTGTGGATGAGCTGTGCCAGCGTCCCAGAGATAAGCATTAACCCTTCACTGCCCAGGGCTGCACAAGGAGGATACTGCCAGTGGCGGGAGGCTTGCTTTGGGGCTGGAAGTTTGTCAGTTCATGGAAGCCAGGAAGGCCTGTATGCTGTTAGAAATGTGGAGACCCTTCTATCGTATAGTGCTGTGCCTAGAATCAAAAGCCACAATCTGCATTAGAGAACACGTCTGTTGACTCTGCATACAGCAACAGCCGGTAAAACAATCCATTGCCTATCGGTAGAGTTACCTCACGACAATGCAAGTATGGAAGAAGTAGGGAGGTGTTACTCTTTTTGTCAAATACTGGGCAAAAGCTGAGCCAGAGCTCTGCAGGTCATGAAAGTATTACCTTTCATAGCTTGTTCTAATGTTCTTCATTCAGCACAGTGCACATTTCACTGCCTTCTCTGCTGCCGTCATCGGTACAAAAATTAACTGGATCAATTGGCAGCTGGTCTTTTGATCTGTTTTTGGAATTGTTTGGAAATAATACGAAAAAACCTACTGAAAATCGGAGTAAATTGCACATGGGATGCAGTTTGCACACGGGAAAATACCACATGTGCAATATGCATATGGGCAAATACTGTCTGACTTGGGACCCCGCTTGAAGTGCAAAGGCGAGTGTGTACCAGTACAGAATTACAACAAGAGGCTTACGTCTCAGCCCTCGTCAAATTGAGGGGATGTGCTGGTGTGGGAGGGGGGAGGTGCTGGTGTGGGAGGAGTGCTGTTAGGGCAAGGCTGTGTTTGCGGGGAGAAAGAGGGGAGGTGCTGGTGTGGGAGGGGGGAGGTGCTGGTGTGGGAGGAGTGCTGTTAGGGCAAGGCTGTGTTTGCGGGGAGAGAGAGGGGAGGTGCTGGTGTGGGAGGGGGGAGGTGCTGGTGTGGGAGGAGTGCTGTTAGGGCAAGGCTGTGTTTGCGGGGAGAGAGAGGGGAGGTGCTGGTGTGGGAGGGGGGAGTTGCTGGTGTGGGAGGAGTGCTGCTAGGGGAGGAGAAGCCTGATGCCGGCGATGCGCGTGCATGTACACGGGAACTGCATGAAATCCGCGGGGCTGAAAGCCCTTTGGTTTCACGATGTTTTCGCCACTTGAATTCTCGCTCCGCTCGATGCGCTTGCGCACATCGATAGGTCGCGAGACCTAAAAAGTATGACAAAACTGTGTATTCCAAGAGGAAAACGTGTGCATTTTCAGAACTCATAAGCTGATGTTTCAAAAAAATGGTTGAATTTCCAAAATATATCCAAAGATGATTTTGAGTGATAAATCACGTGTGGAGAATTTTTTACTAATATTATCACTTTTGTGCCAGGGGCACCGTGTCTGGCATTTATTACCTATGTATAGGCATTCCAAATTGATAAAGCCTTTTTTTACATTACTGCTAGCAACCCTCCCGATGCACTGAGCTATCACTGCTGGCAAACTTGGAAATGGTGGTCACCATTGTAATCTTGTCTGATGTGGTCACTGTTACAACACTAATAATATTATTAGCTCATGATGATTTCCTTTTAACATCAGTTCTTCTTATCATACAAATGTTTGAGACTCCTGATATAGACTTTGCAGCAGGTAGAAGTGTGCTGCAGTCTTGGGTCTACCATTTTAACAAACCTTTTGATTCAGGGCAAATCACATTCTCTCAGTGCCTCTGACCATTAATTCGCCAATATGTCAGCATTTTGAAACATGCTTAATAGAAGTAATAAACACAAACACGGTGGAGATACTACCCAGTAAGCATAGTTTTCATTCACACATTTAGGACTGTCCATCAGCATGTGACTAGATTTGCATCTTAATTGCGCTAAATCCTGAAGCAGCATTGTGCAGGACCCACCCCATACTCCGACACCATCTTTCTAGGCACCAATTGTGTGCCTCTTTTACAGCTCATAATGGGCCGAAAGAGTGAGAGTTGCTTGTACTATAAGGAGGTTAAAAGTGTCGGGGAAGCAAACTGTGAGACACAATTGCAGGACAAACCTGCAAACTGTGGGAAAGTTGAACAACCTACTCTGAACTCTCCTAGAAGCTGATGGATACGAGTGTGATTGGATGTAGCCAAGATAGGCAAACCATAGACATCTGCAAAGACAAAGAATTCAAACTGATGTTAAGGAAATGTGAACACTTTCTCAACTAACACAATGTGACTGATTGCAAAGCAAATCACAAATCGTTTTTTTAGTTTTTTAACGACTAGTTGTCTCTTAACTGCTCTCTTGAATGTGAATTATATCTGAATAACAAGACTAGATTCACAAAGTACTTTCTAAGAGCAGTTGTGGCTTATTTTGGCTTCAGATTTGACTTCCTAAACAATTTCCAGGAACAAGGCATGCTTACTGAGCCAAATAACCGTGTCTTACCTCTTAATACAAGTAATTCGGACCTAAGCCTGGAGTAAAACACAACTACTCCATGGCACTAAGTGCAATGTAATAAGTGAGGGGTTTCTAAAATGGGCGTGGCCAGAGAAGCATAACTAGAGGCATGGCCTACACAATTATGGGCGTGTGCTAAAACATGATGCAGGCTCCTGTGTTTTTGCCTCCATGTTTTCTGTTATTGCTTAGAGATACATCAACTAACAGCTAACACCATACACCTTAAAGACAAAGCCAGACCTACCAGATTTACCAATACCTGCTACCAATGTAATATCAGATAAGTAAGTAAAAATCCCTATGGTTCCCTTCACATTAGTTTTCCCTGCAATCTGTTTTGTTGCAATAGTCATTTATACCCTTTCTCTCCGCACATCTTTCTTATGTCTCTCCATCTCCAGGTCTCTCATTTTATCTTCTTCCACTCGTCACCATCATTTCGCTCTGTCCTTCTGCACGTGCTTCCTTTCATCTCCTACCCTTCAGCATCCTCTCTCATACACAGACGTGCACTGCATTTTATTTTATTTTGGTGCTGTCCAGATCTTAACAGTTGTATGTTACCTTCACATAAATAATGGTAATTACAATTAGCACATGTCACCATTGCCCTGTGCTCTTTGCAGAGGGGCCAACGATTGAATGAGCATGTAGTCAAAATAACCTTTATGGCTCACTTAAAGCACAATGAGAAACTTGCAGTGCCTTCAGCCTCAATTCTAGAGCTGTGAATCATGCCCTCTTCTGAGCACCGAAGCACAGAAGAGGGATGAATATCCCTCTTCTGAGCATCTATTCACACCCTGAACCCACCAAGACATGTTAAGGTGACTCGTATTGCACAATGCACTATAAAGTGCTCAGAAACTCAAAAGCAAGAAAAGGAAATACTCCAAGAAAATAGGGACATGCATAACATGAAGTAAACATGTGAAAAGTAACAGCGTGCACTGAATTGGATTAACTGAAGGTCTTTTGCCGAGAAGCAAGTCCATATATATCTTCTTGTAAAGTTACATGAATACTGGGCCAGGTAGGGACCCATTTCATAGTCTGTTTTTAGGTCTCACCTAGTGACGCAGCGCATGCGTTGCTCGCCTTGGCGAGATCTATTTTTGTAGGTTTGTCGGCGGAAGGGCGACAGGAGATGCAAACACGTACGGAGGACAGGAGATGTGCACGCACGCTTATGGGCATTTCAGCACAACGCGCGCATGGCATGCTTTCACTTTTCCTCCATCTCGGACAGGTGATGTGCACGCGCCTGGACAGGAAATGTGCACGGGTATGGTGTGCGGAAACGGCGCGCTTTCAATTTTTTTACTCCCCCTGCATGCCTTTTCTTTTTGTTTTTATTGAAAATCAGGCCACCATACGGATCACCACCTGGAACCCTTGTACTTTCCCTAGCTGCTTGCCCAGCCACGGGTGCAATTTCGCAGCCCCAATGCTTACTCAAATAGCTTTGCTATAGTACCCCCAGATGAATCTCGATTGTCGGTTGCTACTAATCGCTTAGCGAGAGCCTGCTACAAAGTTTACCGATGTTTTTTCAGCTAGCGTTTCTTTTGCAGTTAAGCATGTGCATGCTTCTGTTCCTGTCCTAACTACGCCCTTGTAGCACTTTTTGAGGAGAAGAGGTGTCCGTCAGAACACCGCATATGCGTGTTGATTCGCGCTTTCTTTCCGACGCTAAAGATGGCGCAGCCATGGCCGGATCTCCGTTCCAAAGAGCCATGATTTAATGTGAGCCTCGGAGGGTGCCTCCAGGTGAGAAACGGTGACCAAGAGTGAAGGGACGTTACGTGGATGTCAATAATAACCAGTGTTGATATTGGACATGCTGTCCCTAGTGACCTAGTTGTCAATGCTGCTTCCTATAAGAGTTTATCCTAATGAGATTTAAAGGGAGGGGCAGGTGGATGAGAGACAAGTGTTTAACTTATTGACGGTCCTAGCAGTGGACCCAAATACAAAAAGATAAAGTGGGACAGCAGAGACAGTGCAAAGGGGGTTTGCTTGATGGTTGATCGTAAGGAGGGTTTTAAGAGATTCAAGTGGGAGGGACCATGACTTTTGAAAAGTAAACAACTTTCTTGAATCCCTTTACATGTATCCTATCGTTCAGGCCTTAGTACTTGTAGGAATATAGGTCGAGAAAACACAGCAACAGAGGGGTGAGTTGAGCATGCCACGGAGACTGACAGTTGCAGGTTACACAGTTCAGTGAGATGGTTGCTGTGATCTGTGTGCATTCTGTTACAGGCTTCTATTTCTGAAATGCAGCTTGCTGAGTTCATCCACCTGCTGCTCGATGTGTACCTTCAAGTATATTTAATATCTTTATGATATATAGTTGAACTAGTCTTCCCTCTTCAGCTATGCTTGCAGAAACCTCTACAACTTTAGGTTCCATGTACAGAACAGTATTGGGTTCGGTTGAAATCATACTCTGTCATACCCTTTGCATGCACTGACAATGGCAGTTGAAACGGTTTTACTAAGCTTCGCTCATGCATAAGCTCTGCAGAGATCGAGCAAGCTCCCTTATCAAAAAGCGGTGAATGCATATTACTGAAAGTAGTATTATAAGGGTGCCCTACAGAAACAGCCCTAGTACAACACCGATATCATCACTGCATGAATCTATGTAGATTTTAATTCATTGTTATACTGTTTTAAGATAGATCATACGCAGGCAATGACTGAGGCAAAGCTTTTTGTTTCAGAGATGTGGTGCTGAGTGCAGTGGCCCCAAGAATAGTGCCAGAATTCAAAAGGACAATATTAACTTTGAGCTCAGTCTCCCACATGTGGAGACCTGCAGAAAATGAAACAAGCATATTCACTGCAATAGGTCTCGCATTTGCGAGAGTTTAATCTATTGGCATTGTAAATAAAAATGCCTATTATTTATATGTTTTGAAAACCTGCAAGCGGTGCTTAAACACGCACTTTGTATTTATAGTTGTTGCTTACAAGAAGCAAGGCTGGCAGTAACTGCGCCTCTTTTACTGCCAGCCTTGCTTCTCGTAAGCAAGGGCTATAAGTGCAAAGTGCATGTTTATGCACTGCTTGCAGGTTCTCAAAACACATAGATAAAAGGCATTGTCATTTACAATGCCATTAGCTCAATCTCTCGCAAATGCGAGACTTATTGCATTGCAAATGCTTGTTAATTACTGCAGGCGCTGAGCACCAGCAGAACCCTACCCACTTCAAGTCCTGAACTACTCACTGAAAATGTTTTGTGAAGCAGGCCTAGATATTCAGGCGGAAAGAACATCTAAGACAAGAATGAGACACAACTATTCATAGAATTACCTTTAAGAATCGGGACCAATGACCTCCATCCACTTCATTTGCGCACAGGCAATGTAAATTTATTCAAAGATACAGAAACCATTTTGTTAGACGAAGAGACACTAGAATACATTAAGAAAAGTGATGTGGGTAATCCGAGAGTATAAGATAAAGTACACCTCTACTGTGCATTATAAGGAGTTTACATAAAACCAGAAGATATCAGCCTCGGTTTACTAAGTAGAGACCAAAATTAAATATAATATATGAGTAAAGGTATAACGTCTGTGAAAGGAAGGGTAGATTCCTCTGATAAGGGCACTTCTGTTGACAACTGTATACCCCTATAATGTGTTCAAGGATACTTTTCAGCCAGCATCTACATCAGTGTATTCTCAGTGGGTCCGTTTGTTAATGCACCTGGGTTGGTCCCCAGGTAAACCTGGTGAACTATTAACTATAGACTTGGGATGTATGTCAATTTTTGGGACACCACTGTTCAATATAACATTACTTCTACACCATCACTTCTAGGTAGCATCTCTCAACACGCTGTACTAAAGCCAAAAAATGAAACTATACTTTAGTCTGATCCCATCCCTCCAATACTAACCCTTGCCAACGAAAAGTATGTAATTATATTAATTAAAATAAATTAAATTAACATCAGGAATATTTTAACCCTATTTTTTAACTGATTATATCAGTATTAAGCTGAAATACAAATTACAGCAAAAACTTGTCTCTCCTCGGAAATCTTTTTAAATAATCCGAGCTGCTGTGGTATCTAAACTTCGCAACTAAAAGAGGTGGGTTTCCCTGGTCTTTATGGATTATTTTTCGAACAACTGCCTTGCTATGTGTGATTTGTTTGTAAAACAATACAAACCGTCCATGCACTGCCCTAAAAGGAGTTTATCACTCACATAATAACGTTTTTTTTTATACCTAACAGTTAACTAGTTGAAAGAAAATTGTAATAAAATATTGTGTGAACTATATACCTTATATTTAATGTAACTTCGGTGTCTCATGACTAAAAACTTAGAAAGGTAGAAATATAGTCCTATATTTATGTGGTGAGATCGTTAATAAACAATCTGTTGACTATTGCTCTAAAGAAATAACAAAGAATTCTATATAAGTTCCCTCTGTAATTTTGTTTTGTAGGTATTTAGTTGGAGGTGGTTTTTGGCATGATCAAGAAAATGGTGGTTTCAGCATTTGTTATCCAGAAGACAAAAACATGTTACTACACAAAGCAGTATGAATATCAGTGTGTCTATGAAAAACTAAATCCCATTCTTCAGGTAAGTGCTACAATCTCATAAATCATTTCTGGGTTCATATAGTTCACACATGCCACCAATTCAGAACAATTTGGGACACGAAGTGTGATATATCTGGTCTATACTTCAAATCATGTTACAGTGTGCACCACTCTTAATAGTTATACTCTCAAACCATATATTGATTACTTAACTGGCTCCCGCTAGAGGCACAGACTACATTCAAGATCGCCCGCATCACTTACAAAGCATTAAGCCTCTGTAACCCAAAATATGAAACGTATACCAATCTAAGGCAGTACACAGCAGAGTTATATAAAGAGTACATGCTAATACAGCAGTGATATATGTAGGTTATGGAGACGGTAGGAAGGTGGACACCTGACTATGGTTACCCCAGATTTTTTGCCTTGTGTTTAGCTGGTTTTTGACTTAGTTGGCCTGGTTCCCTGCTAATCAGGGCCCCAGGCTATCTGCTCTCTCCTTAAAATGGACTCCATGCACCCTAGGTGCATAACCGGATTGGTACTGGACACCTTGTCAGCCCCTATATAGTGCACTATAGGTGCCAAGGGCATAGGTGCATCCAAGGCCTACCAGGGGCTGCAGCATATCTTTTGCCACCCCTGGCTGGTTCTTAAATTGACACAACTGGCTGATCACTCAGCTGGGGCAAGTTGGTGTAATCACCTCTTGCTTAGATATAGTATACCTATATCTAAACCTATATCTGGACACATATATGCCTATAAGTCACTCCTATGGCAGGCCTTAACAATCCTGGAGGCAGAGTGCGTGGTTTTATGTGAGATGGTGCTCTAGCATGAGCTGAGCCTGTCTGCAGCTGTCGGGACCAACTCCCTAAGCTGTTCCGGGATAATGCCATACCATATACTATTAAGTGCATTATAATCCATTGCGGTTATATATTAACTTTGGTTTGGCTTTATCAAAACATGTCGTGTAAGGTGTCATACGATTTGGAATACTATCCCCTCGACAGTCCTGTTGACGGGGATAGCATTCCACCCCTCTAGAGGGAGGCATGTTACTTTGCTAAAACGCAGTTGATTTTAAAAGAGCCTCAGCATCACACAATGGACGCCTCTGCCACAGACACGAGCCTGACCTCCTGCTGCTGACCGAAACTCAGCCGAGGAGGCCTGGACAAAGGCTTTCTTGTCGCGGGGAGGTGTCAAACCACCCCAGACAGGAGATAGTGGATTGTAGCAGGGAGGTTTGAAAGAAACCAGACAGTGCCTGGGGAGCACAAGGCTTCCCCTTGCATAATCCGGTCAAACCGGTTCTGGGGCACACCAGTCCCAGTCCCAGCGCGACCCTGGACAAAGAGAAAGGGGTGTAACCACCCCCTTCCTTGGTCGCACCCATAGGAGGGGACCTAGCAGGTAATCCAGCCCCCTAGATTGGTATAAGAATGGGAGCAGTGCCAAAGCACTCAGATTATCCTGACTGAAACTTATGAAACGAAACTCTGGACCCTTCAAACATCCTACTCGAAGTAGAAGACTGAAGAATCTCCCTTGTGGTCAAGGAGTGACCACCTTGTGCAAACAGGCACCATCCAGCACCTCGACGTTTGCTTTGTTGCAGTTCCCCCCGGAACTCGAGCGACAGAGTTCGACAAGACCCAGCGTGCCTGCCTTCTAACAGCCCGATCCACAGTCCCTGCAGAGCTGAGACCCGTGGAGGCGACCTGAAGCGTGGGGCCCGCCATCTTGGAAAGACCACGAGACTCTGACCGTGCAGCCCACAAGTGATCCTCAAAGCTGTGCATTGGGGTTGGAGAAGCCCCAGCCCTGAGCCTCTCTTGCACCGAAGCTCACCCCTCTACACTCACCGAGTGCTGCGTGGGGCACTTCTGCATCTTTTGACTCAACGCGTTGGCACGGTCACTTGCCCGTTGGCTTGTGGCCCCTGTGCAGACGAACCTTGAAATCTAACTTGTGAATCTGGTTGCTCCAGACTTGCACTCGCTCCTCTGAAAAGGAGCACCCGCTCTGACCCTCCTGGTCCGAGTATTAAGCCATCTTCGAGTCCTGCAAGGGTTGCGCTTGCCAAGGGTTGTTTGCTCCAATCCGGAAGCCGACACCGCCAACAGCGAGAGCCTTCGTGGGACAGCTCGTGAATCACTCCTGGGCATCCTCGGTGCCCCAGAGTCCACGTGGCAGCGGAGAGAAGCTTCCCGACAGCGACCTGAAAGCGCCCGACATTGCCTGGTTCCTTCCTGGTTCCACCCTGGTCACTTCTGAGTGACCCAGACTCTGTCCCCTCTGCTTTCAGATCATCTTTAACTTCGATCCACCCTTGGATCACACCGGACACTTCTCGTCTCGACGCCTGCAGCATCTTCAGCTCCAAGCACCATCAACCAGCGTGACAAAACCCAACACTACTTCGCACCTGTGCACCTGCTTCCTGTGGGTGAGGTAACTCAACAATGCTGGTGTTCCTACACTGGTACACACCTCTAGTGTATGTGTCTAAAGTTTCATCCTGCTAGGTTAAGCAGAAGTCTCCTTTAACTATAACTTTTATGCACCATTGACATTGCATTGGTGCATGTGTGTGCTTTAAGCGCTGCACCCGAATCCTGCGGGCTTTTCCCGACTTCAGCATTGCTAGTCAAGACTGCTCCCAGCGATTCCCTAGGCCCTAGGCCTAACCACTGTTCGGTTGGTATCTCTTATACCACTTTTTTAATATATGGTTTGCGTGGCCCCTGGGCCTCATCCATAATTTCATATGTTTAACTGTGCTTTTGTTTAAACGCTTGTGCCTCTGCACTCATAAAGAGTACAGAGGATTATTCTAGTAATAAATACATATATTTTTATAATATATAACTTATGTGGTGTCCTTTCATTTGATATTACAGGATTGTGATTGGTAAAACAGCTCGCTTAACACGACCTCTTGAGTTAAGCCTTTAAGGCTGCTTAGTCCATGCTACCATTAGGATAGCTTGTCTATAAGGTTGACTTACAACCAGACACCATAAGGGATTGTTTGGACTGATACAAGGTGGTTCCAGAATTGGAAACATCATATATCAGGCCAACTTCTCACAGAGACCTTAGAGATTCAGATAGCAGACTGGTTACATCAGCCTTACACACTAGGGTCTAAAATCCAGTAGTAATTATCTCTCAAATATGAGTCGTAAAGAACAAGTTACTTACCTTCAGGAATGCTCTTTCTGGTTGGTAATCTATTTGACCTTTTCTATGCCACGGTGGGCGTGTGCGGAGGACGGCCGGGGGTCGTCCGATCTGCGCACACGTAATTTTTTTCCGCACCGCGGCGGAATGTCCGCTGCACCGAAGCGGTTCACTCAGATTCCTCTCCTTTTGAATCCTCACATTTGAGAATATTACCAGGTGCCAAAAAGGATCTGGAGAATATTCTCAGCAATTCCCTCACTTGTTTTTTGGTGGCATTATGTGGCTCCTTGTCGGGTCCATCCCATACTCTATGAGATGTCGGAACACTACAAAACCGCGAACTCCGCGCACCGACTTTACTTTCTTTCTGATCTCCATTTGCGCCATCAAACGTGGAGCCTTAGTAATCAAATTGTGCCAGTGTGCATATCTCGAAGTTCATGGACCATGAAAGAACATTTCACAGAATGAGGTGGAGGACAGGTCAGTGAAGAGTATGCAGTTCGAGTTTCCACCAGAAAGAGCATTACCAGAGGTAAGTCATTTGTTCTTCTGATGAATACTTCTAATTGCAGATTCCTCACCTTGTGACTGGATACCAAAGCATTACGTTCCCAGGTGGTGGGTGTATGGAATGGCTTAGATGAGAAAATCCTACAGGACATACCAGCAAAATGTCCCTCCCACAGGCCTGGTTATGCAGGCAGTAGTGCTTTGTGAATGTGTGGTGTGATGCTCAAGTGGCAGGTTGGCAGATGTCCAAAATTGGCACGCCACACACCATCATAGTCATATCAGCTTTTGCTATGGTAGAATCAGCACGCAGGCCTTCAGCAGGCTCCTTGTTGACCAGAACATATCTTGATACACAAGACAATCCATCTGGAAATAGTTATTTTCCATACAGCTTCCCTTTTTTTACCTCAGAAAACCCTACAAAGAGCTGGTTGACCACGTTCTTTGGTATGTTCGAGAAAGGCCAGGAGAATGAAGTCTTTCTTCCTCCTTAGAAGGGTGAGGTAGGGCAAAGAAAGCTGCCAGTGTGACAGACTACCCAATGTGGAAAGTGCCTGTATTTCACTCACACAACAAATTGACATGATCGCTATGAGGTATGTTGTCTTCAGTTTGTCAACAGGTGCAAAAACAGCTGTGCATTTGTTCCAACAGCACACATATGAGGTAAGTGAGGATCAAATTTAGGTGCAACTCTGGCATCACAAATGGTATTGGTGGAAACATATGGGTCAGCCCTTTCACAAAATGTATCACAAATAATGTATATAAAGCAGGCTGATCAAGTATACGTAAGAAAGCTGAAAGATAACCTTTACCTGTTGCCACAGCAAGGCCTTGTTGGTCTACTGAAAGACATAACAGCAATAGATCACACAACTGTGCCTATAGGAGGCTCGATATTTCTGGAGGAACACCAGACATTAATCTTCTCCCAACATCCTGCATAAATTGTTTTAGTAGAGGGACCTGTGGTTACTAAGTTTATACCTACTACTTGGGAGGAAGCTCAATAAGACAAACTGTTGCCTCACAATTTCCATGCATGCAGGTGTAAAGTGCACAGGTTTGAATGCAGGGCCCTGCCGTACTGTTGTGACAGGAGGTCCTCTCCAAAAGGCAGCTGGATTGGAGGACAGTTGCTTATGTCAGAGGTACCAGGTACTACACTCTCCTTCTCCAGTCCTGAGCCAGTGGGATGGCTTGCACCCAGTCTTTCTAGATCTTCTACATTACTCTTGGCAGGAGAGGTAGACACAGGAAGGCGTACAGGAATACCAAGCTCCAATCTAAGTGAAAGGTCTCTCCAAGCGAGAACTGCCTTGGGAACTCCAATGCGCAGAAGCTTGGGCACTGCATGATTTCTGAGGGGGCAGATCAAGTCAGGGTTTTACACATTGCTATGCCATCTGTCAATGCAGCTGCCATTCATGATCTGCTCGGCAACGTTGGCTAAGTTTACCTGTCCTGCTGTTAAAAGATCCTGCCAGGTGTTGATAAAGAGAGCTGTCCTGACAGTTAAACCACTACCAGTGGCATAAATCCTCCTCGTGGCACAAGACCCACAATTCCACTCCACTTTGTTAGTTGCAGTACCACATGGCGGTAGTGTTGGCTGTAAGACTTTGCACCCAGTTCTGGACTGATAGACTATTTCAGCGTCTAATGAATCGTCTGCAATTCCAGCACCTTAATGTGTAGACGGATTTCCGGTGGATCTGTCAGGGATGTCGGTGTTGCGGGAGCATTTTCAAAACAATGTAGACAAGACCAAGCATGGTGCTACATCAGTGGAAGTCGTGGGAGATGTGCATCTAAATCTGAAAAGAATATTCCCCCCTCCTCCTCCCCCCCACTTCGGCATCTGCGGCATCGGCACCAACCTCAACGTATAGGGTTGTAGCAATCAGTCTCGGCACCGGGGATGGTATGGGTGTTGGTGCTGGCCTGAAGTCTGGGCTGATCCTACAGCGGGGGTCAAAGGATACAGTTGGCATCAGTGACAGATCATTAGGCGCACCTGCGAGGGGATCCCATAGTAATCCAAAAAGTCACAACAGGGTGTCTGAGCTCCTGGATCTGTTGTGGCACCGTAGATGTTCCCAGAAATATCAGTAGCATTTGGACAGGTCTGATGATGAACGGGGTTCGTAGCCTGGAGGTACCCGGGTCGTTGTGAGATACCACAAGGCATGAATGGCGGGATGAAGGGGATTTCTTGCTTTTCAACTTGCCTGATAGCTTAGAACTCAAAGAAAGGTCATGGGATTGTGACAAAGAAGGTGCAGGAATCCTCCATTTTGAGCAGGACTGTGCCTTCCTGGCTTTTCATTGCTGTTCTGCAACATATAACTTTCCATTGCAGTCCCGAATGGCCTTGCCGGTTCATCTTAGCGCTCAACATCAATTTGCGTGAGGAGCATAGACTTCAGAGACAGACCACGTGTAGGTCAGTCACTGCCATCTGGTTTAAACCTACTTATTTTTTAAGAGGACATGTCCCTTGAACAATGGAAAGTTTTGTCAGACCGGACAGAATTTGAGGGAGCAAGCTCAAGATCTGTGTTAGAAGACACGGAAAGAAAGGAACTAACATTGGCGCGCAGAGTGTAGGGTACCCGTCATCGCATTCAAGACTGACCTGATGAAGACCTGCACAGCGCCACCTACCAACGCTTGAGGGAACTGGAGAGAAAAATATCCAGATCCAGTCTAGCACCTGGGGGTATTCACAAGGTGAGGAATCTGCAGTTAGAAGTATCCATCAGAATATATACTGCTATACACTTTAAGTTTGTGCCCTAAAATCAGTTTATCAAAAGTATCAGATTTTGCTATCACATACAAACTCAATTACCCCTAAACAAAAGTGTTTCCTTTTCATTAAAAGCATTCTTTTTGTTCTAAAGTACCAGACATTCATTTTTATTAAATACATGTTTGGGGCTGATGGGAAAGGATGTCCCCTGTATTGTTTTGTTAACATGCAGCACTGCCCGGAGTAAACTTAGCTATACTTTCACTGGTGTGCTACTTCTTATGTGCCAGGCGTGCAGGAAAAACATGTGCATGTGTAAAGCCCTAACCTGTGTGAAAGGTTTTGTGATCCAGAATATGGCCTATTGATCTAGAGGGGTGCACTTTCCTAGGGCATGGGGACTACTATCTGTGTCCCAGGATATAATAATGGAACAATGGTGGCAGAATGACAATTTACTGATCTGTAGTACAGGACAGGACTTTTTCCCTGTCCTTGAAGAGTGAGACACCGAAGGGACTCATTGTAAAAAATTATAAATTGATATTTTCATGAATTCATTAGAAAAACGTATATGAAAAAAGACTTTACATTCATATCATATGACTACACCAGTCAAAAGTTCGATAGTGTCTGCAAGCGATAAGATTATTATCTTATAAACATTCGATAAGGCGCTAAAACAGACAAATAGCAGAACAAAAGCTGAATACTAAAGTTCACATAAGAACCACGGACAGAAATTCCAGCTTACTATATCAAAGTTTTCATCCGGAAACCTTGAAAAAACATCTCCCAACCTCACAATTCATTAGACTCAAGAGGATTACTTCTGATCCCAATAATCTGCAAGAGGTATTCACTGATCAAATGATTAAATATCAACAAAGAGGATATCCTCAAGAAGTCTTACAAGAATCAACTAAAAGAGTCAATAATATCTCCAGAGAAACTCTACTAATGCCAAGACTTAAAGATTCAGAGAATAAAACAGTATGTGTGTTAAAATTTTCAACAGAAGCAATGAAAATCAAAAGAATAATTAACAATCATTGGTCACTCAAAGATGGAACCTGATTTACAAGGACTATATAGTGACCACATTACTTTTTCCTTTCAAAGATCAAAAAATTTGAAAGAAATTTTAACCACAACAAAAAAAGAGAAAACGATACATAAGGGTATGTCTAAATGTCTGCATCCGACTAAAGGTTACAGAATTGATTTACACCATTCAAGTACATGCGACACCAGAAATGTCATTTACGCAATAAAATGCCGGTGTGGCAAAATTTACGTCGGACAAACAGAAAGAAAAATCAAAGTTCGAATGACAGAACATAAAACCAACATTTGATCACAAAATATGAAATCCACTGTAGCTACCCACTGGATGGAGGCGAAACATCAAATATCCCAACTGAAATTTACTATTTTGGAGGTAGTAAAACAGCGCTGCAACATGGATCCAGTGAAACAAAGACTGACGTCTGATTTTTTTGGGATAAAAAAACTCAATTCCCTGCAACCAGCAGGGATAATTGATAGGGTTGAATATTCCTGTTTTTTGTAATAGTTTTGAAATTATGACCACATTGGCTAAGGGACTCTTCAGATCCCCTTGAACTGTGCATACAGTTGTTCAACTATAAGAATCTTATTTTTGTTTATATTTAATGATTGTTATTAATCACACAGGCTTGAGTTAATACCTTTATTTACATTGATGACACTATCATACATAGCGTTTATTTCATTGTTATACTTTATATTAGTTTGAACGCCCATCATCCCTTTAGACATATTCCACATATCTATATAGGATTGTTTTCTAGACTACAATACTATGTTGAATATTTGGTTCTAGTTGTTGTACTTCTACCCACAATATGTCGCAATACGTGTTTTCATCTTTGATCATAGGAGCAAATAATATATTTACAGTTGAATATATATCCCTCATATATTCATTTTAGACATGGGCGATTTATTTCATTGATTTAATGCACACAACTTTATTGATTCCGAACATTAACACTCTAGACGGAAGCTTTTGCTCCATTCTGAAGCGAGTCTACTCATGTCACGTGACCGGGGTCACCGTAGATTTACACAGAGGATTGGTTGCCCAACTTCTATCCCATCACTGCTTGCTTTTCCAACTGCAAGTAAGACGCTTCGAACGCCATTTACCCGTAAGTCCACTAGATTTTGTTATTTTGCGCCTTCAGGCTCTTCCGGATCTTTTTTTCAGCACACCATTCCAGAGCACTTATTTATGTTGCTTCACCTTAATCTTGCACTCGTTTTGGCAGGGTCCTTTCTATCACAGACCAAGTTCACGATCGCTGATCATTTAGACCACAGAAATCTTGTTCCCTTTGTTTTCTTTGTGTTCGTTGCTCACTAAATCGTGCACTTTTTTTTTTTTTTTAACGCTTTCACTATCCACACTATAAGACTCGGTTTAGTGTATACAGACAGTCACTTTGCATGTCCATTTCTTTATAGTTTTTTCAACACAGTCGATTCATTTTCCCTGACGCGTTCTTGCATTCATCATTAGGTACACTTATTCGATAGTGTTGAGGCACATTCATGTGTATCATATAGCATAGTAATGTATTTATTATTTTTGAATTTTGCGGCTGTGAGTGCAATGGTCCTGTATTATTTCTTTTTGCAGACCCCTGACGAAGGGTCACTCCACCTGACCCGAAATGCATTGGGTGTAGGAATTTTGAAAATCTCGCAAATGATAATGATAAATTCTCATGAAGATTGAGATTAAGAAGTGAATACATTATACAATAAAAATTGGTTTACCAATGGAATAAGCCTTTTCGTTACTCAAAATTATGAACTCAACATCACAGAAGTGAAGAAACGTATCAGTTTCCATGCAAAGGAGCGCACGCCGTAGTGAGAAGGTGACCCTTTTCACACCATTTTTTCACTGCATGTACATTAAGGCATCAAGAAAGAGCTCAGGATTTGAGGAGTATACAGGGATATAACATGATCCAGCTTAGGCCGCTGTCTATTTTGTTCACCTTCTACTTTGGCTCCTACGCTGAGTAATGAAAATACACCTGTTGTGTTATAACACTAAGCAGAGCGTACTTGGTGATATGCATTTTAAGGTGAGTATCAACAGAATTGGTCGTTTTAGAGATTAAAGAAGAAGTGTGGCTCACTAGTTAGAGCAGGCAGACCCTGAAGCAGAGGTCAGACCCGGGACCAGGGTTAGATTCCCGACGCGGCAGGGTGTTGAGCTCTAATGTCCACGGACTCGATAATTCTCGCTTCGGTGCCTGACCTAATCATGGGTTCACACTCTGCAACTCTGGGCATTAAGCTTGCTTAATCTCCACAACGGCCCCCCGCGGCGGGATGCCTGGCTTTCACCTTGGGGATGCCCTGTAGGGGCTATCTCACAGGGAAAAACCAGGACGGGTTCCCAAGGCAAGCGCGGAGATACCCCTTCGGGGGTCGATTCTGGCGCTATATAAGAAATATAATAATAATAATAATAATCTCTTGGTTGGACTACACTTCACTCAGAGTGATGGGTTAAGAGTTTTAGATTTCCTGGCCTGGGTTTTTCCAGAACTGAAATCCTGAAAAAAGCAGCAAGCATTGGCAAAGTGAATTAGTCTTACCTTTTTGACCTACTTGATTTGCCAATGGAGATGCCAATGGTGTGCAGCATCAGCAAAATAAAAACAAAAACAAAAAAATCACATTGTGCCAGTTGCTTCATTCTGTAGGCATGCACATGCGTCATCACACATGCACATGCGTGCCTACAGAATGATGCAGATGCTGTTTTCTGTTTAATATTTATCAATCCAAGACTGCAGGCACCACTTGTATTGGTAAATTAAAAAAAAAATACAAATGGAAGAGTGGGATGTGGGAAGACCTGGGGAAGGTGAGGAAAAGCAGCACACGATGGAGATAACAGCATAGAGCAGAGGGGAGCTTGGCAAGGGAAGAAACAGACAAGAGAGCGAGCAGGCAGCACACAAGGGAAAAAGTAGCATGGAGGGAGAAGAGCATGCGGGAAAGAGCAAGACGGAGCACAGCAGAGAATGGGGGAGAAGCATACGAGAGACAGAGCAGCACACAAGGGAGAGAGCAACAAGGAGCACAGGTGGAGAATCACCTGAAGGAGAGAGCTAGAAATCACATGCACTCTCATGGAATACCTTAGTAAATAGTAGTTCCCTAAAAGAGAACAAAGGAAGGACACAAGTCAGCCAGTCACAACTATGGTAAAGAGGCTTTGCTCTAGGGGAAGGATAAACACACTGGAAGGCAAACCACTGAAATTGAAAGTATGCAGGAAAATAGAGAGGGTGAGAGACAGAAAACGAGAAAGTGAGAGGTATGAGAGAAAGAGCATGAAAGAGCGGAGTAGAAAAAGGATTAAGAGGAGAGACAGGAAGAAAGAGCAGGAGGGGGCAGTAAGATGGAGTCACGACAAAATAAAAGGAATTGAGAACGGAGGGAGGGGGGATGAAAAGAGAGAAGGATGAAGGCGAGGGATCCAGAATGTGAGAAAGATGGTAGAGCTAGTAACGAAAGTCCTGCGAAGAACAGAGGACAAACAGAGTTGTGACGAGGACAGGTGAAAAGGATAATAGAAGGCAAGAGTGGGAAAGTAAAAAAGAGAAAAGGGACAGAATAAGAAATAAGTACGAATAAGAAAGAGGCTACATGGCAGAGAGACACAACAGGGGCAGGGTGATGTGCAAATTCGCTTTGCTATTGACATGTTATTGTAATGCACCACTTACCTCACTTTCGTTTGCTAAGTCCCCAAACGCCCCTGTGAAAGACCTTTCTTTGTGCTGGGTTTGCTCAATTTTCAGTGCCCCAATGTGATACTAATTCCTCAACTGGTCCTAATTTGCTGAAAATGTGTCCTGGAGAGAACCTCTAGCACCCTTTAAAAATATATTTTTTATTAAACGGGTTCTGAACAGTGTTTCTGGTTGGTCCTGTGTGCTTTTCTTTTTTTTGAGTTCAAAGTGACGTGCTTTTCTAAATGCTCTTCGCCATCCACTGCTAACATGTATGAATAATGAGGAGAAAGGGGCGTGGCCGTAGCATATATTACTGACCAGCACTGTCCCATGGGTGATCGCGCAAGGGAGCTGGCATGGATACTCGCCCGTCTTTAACAACAGCCATATTCCAGCAAAATTCCTTGGAAAAACAGGCTTTATAGAGTCCTACTAGCCCCCCTCCCTCCTAACATGAGAGGTCTTGCTGCAGTGACTTCGTCAGTAACCCCGGGCTTGGATCAAAGGCTCCTGCACTTAAAGGCCGCGCGCCATCCTCCGCTTCCTCACTCAAGATGCAAATTTAGAAGCGCAGCGTGGCTGCAGCCCAGCTCTGGACAAACCGATTAAATGAATAATTCCTTCCATTGTTTTGAAGTCAAAGCCTCGTGGTAGTTAACCATGGGCTGGCTGACCGCCAAGGGCAATTTTAGAGAGTTAAGCAACCTCATTTGGGGATATAAAGCTCTCTGACAAGGTCATTATCGTGTTCATCTTCAGTGTCATAAGGGCCTGCAGACAGGCCGCGATTGAGGCGTTTTTCTGTCTCCAGTTTCTGTCGTTCGTTTCCCTGTGTCGCCTTTTGTTTGGGACAAGGGGTCGCACATAGGCAGGTCATCGAGAAGACAGGTGAGCTGGCGCGTGACCTTCTCTCGCCGCCATTACGCCTTGGATTTTAAATCAGTGTATTTGAACTCTGCTGCTCTGCAGTGGTTCTCATTAAGTCGGTGGCCACCCACGGCTGTGAGTTTCACGGGGATTAATGCCGCCTCTATGCAATTAAACCAGCAAAGAAAGGAAAAGGCCGGGATTTGGAGAGGATTAGAGTCTGCGGTGTTCAGATTCGGATTCAATGTGCTTCAACATTATCCCACTGCAGATTCGCTGTCTATAGGAGACGCTGCAGAACCAAGCAAATCACGCCTAGCAATAAAATAATGCTGCTGTCTTGGGGACCTCGAAAGCAGCAATTGGGGAGTAAAAAGGGCAAAAGGCCTAGGCACAGCAGTGGCCGGGTCAAGAGCTGGCGCCAAAGTATATCCTCTAGGAACACTAGTCTGGATTGACCCTTTTTCAAGTTTGGGAAAACACACACACACCAGGAAACTATAAAATATGGACAATATGTTTTGTCATCTTATTAACACTTCCCAAATAAGTTTTTTTTTTAACAACTGTCAGGGCAACCATGGTTGAGCATCATGGAGGAGAAATTTATTCAGAAAGGTAATCTCAATTATGCGACAAAAAAACAAATTATGCAGCACATTCTGTTGTTGTTGGGACATGAAATACCTTGAAAAAAACAACAAACAAATGTCCTTTGGCAAAACAGGAACACTTAGTTTAATTAAACAGTGTGGCTGGGAGAACAGCCACATGCTGTCTCAATTTACAATCTATCTGAAATAGGTTTTCATACAGTTCATTAAATGCCATAAAAAGTTCCAGCAATCCTTTTTATGGGTAAAGAATGTGAACCGCTGTCTTTGGAGCCGTAAATTAATGTATCTGATAGGAAATCCAGGTGTGCCTCGATCTTGCATGGGCACAATGCAGCCAGTGGGTAACGTGTCCACATGTCTGTCATGGGGAGTGCGTGATCATTGCATGTACTGTTAGGGCTGTATCCTGTTTGGCTATATGTTCCTAACTTTATGTGGCATCTGACTTATGGTGTTTTAGGAGTGTGTGTACCCCTCCAGCCATTTGTGCTTTATTGGGTCCAATCTCCCTGGAACATTTTGGTGTCTTTGCGCCTATCTGTGGGATTGATCTAAGATTTCCTGTTCGTGTGTTTGTCTGCCAGCTATGAGCCATCCCACCTGTGACCAGTCAATCAGTGACCTCAGGCCTGGGTCTCAGAGACTGCCTAACTATGTATCTCTGAGTCTGGGCTGACGTGGTGTTCATGACAGGCAAATTCATTAATAAATATGCGATTTTGATTATATACATGAATGTATCGTTATTCATATTGGCATCAACTTGCTAAATATTAACATTCCCACCTCTAGCTCAATTTTCAGCGACACCATGTAACCCATATTTCAAGACAGTTACATTATTGGGGTGGGGGGGCTGTTATTCTTTAAGCTTGCTTTTGACAATTACTACTTTCCTAGTTACTTGCATTCTACCCTATTTCAGGACTGCATTTTTACAGCAGGAAACCCCAACTGCGCGGACCCATATAAAAACAAGAACAGTTAAAACTGG